>NC_079171.1:73321518-73980239 GCF_947568905.1 Ostrea edulis
CAGAGGCGGCTTGCCATTGATCACAATACACATGGAACTGTGGGTGTTAACTTAAATTTGGTTTCTTGAAGGAATTGGCATGGCTTATGAGATAGTAAAACCTGGTTTTTATGACTTCAAGTAGATATATATTACGCCTACGTCACAATCAGATGTACAAACAGAACCACGTTTCTGTTTCCCAAAACGTGCATTTTGTTTGATTTTTTACATGATACTATGATTATTCGCCATCGATTCCTCCACAGTCTTTCTTATCAGCTGAGGTTAAAATCAAAGTTGAGATTATGTTACAAAGGGCGGGGGGGGGGGGGGGGGTCAAGTCGATTCAAGCTTTAGAAAGAAATCGGTTGCAGGGCAAATGGCATTGTTTGCGGATGAAAGCGCGCCGATTACATTATGCATATCTATGATGCATTCAGTGTAAATTTATTATTCATGGATGTAAAAGTGTTGCAATGATCTGAGTTGGTACGTATGCTCAACATATGGAATTTCGGGGCATCAGGAAGTTGGGGAGACGGAGAGGAAAGAGGAGGTGGCACCGATGCAGATTTCCACTAGTATCATGATATCAGCTGATAATATTTCACTTTGTTGTGAGGACACAATATCAAAGATAGTTTCTTTTAATTTTATGTTTTTTATTTACATTGCATGGAATTATAGATATCAACAGGGATCAATCTCACAACTCCTACACACAATGTAAAATATATAGTTGACCAAACTTTATGATAGCAGATCATTCTTCATTTTTTTTAATATATGATATGCAGGAAGGTGATATCCATGTTATATTGTAACGTTGAAACCGTCCCTAATTTTAATGACTAATGTGTTTAAAAATTCACTCAAGTGCATACATCTTACAATTGTACAGAATAGTGGTAACATTCAGGTCCACCAACTATAACCCACAACACATTTTTTTCTGATATATATTTTATATATCTCAATGCGTCTGAAAAGTGTAGGAAATAACTGCTATTTTGTGTATTAAAGGTATGGTAAGTACTTCGTTACTAGTTTGAAAATGCGTATGCATATTTAATTGCTGTGATAAAATTTAGAAATTAATTTTAAAATTAAGGATTATCTCCGCCATACATAGCTCTTATCATTAGACGAATTTTAACTCCACTTTTTGGGCACTCTATTTTCCCCTATAATAGCTCTAGCAAGTTTATTGTTGCTGTTTTTTTTCGGATTTTAAACATTTCAGATGAGCATCACTGAAAATGTAATGATTCCGGATATTTGAGGTACGACCATGCGGAGTTCTCAATTAGTCACTTTACATCACGTGATCTCATTTGTGTATAAATACCGAGACTCCGCAGTCGTCAGTGTCATTCTGATAGAAGACCCAGCCAAGTTGAGAGGACGAGATTATGGGTACTAATAAAGTATTCACGGTAAATAATTCCTCGCCTGTTCTTACAGTTAGAGAGTGAATTTGGAAGGCCATCAGAAGTCTGGCCTGCCACGAAGAGGTTGACCTCCAGTAATGAGGCTAGCCATAATTCGTTTTTGGTGTCGTCCGCATTGGCTGAACAGACCGTCGTCCAGGCCGTTGTACTCATTGTCCGTCCTGAATAAGGCATCCTACAATGAGTGCAGTGGTTGAAGGGCTACCACATATACTGTCCGTCCTGAATAAGGCGTCCTACAGTATATGGGGTAATCCGAGGGCGACTGGACTCTAGATCTACATTTTGTCAAGTTAGCACTACCAGTTTATCGTTGCTTGCCTCTGATTGATATAGTGATTCTCTGTTTGATGATAATTAACCTAGATAAGGTTAGGACATATTTGTATATTTTGGCAGTCCACTAAAATCATACCAATTAGTTTAAAGTAATTATTGTTGAATACCCCAAACCCTGGAATTGACCAGGTACGATCCCAGAAGTTAACGTTAATACGTTACAAAAATACATTATATGTCGAAATGCATGCATCAAAATTGGTACCGTATACGTTTTACATGTATAGGAATGTGAACAAATCTTGTAATTCGTAATGGATGTTGATATGTTCTTAAGGTATATGATCGACAACATCCATAATCGTAATGTTCAATTTATATCCTGGTGTTGAAAAATCCAAGAATAGGCTACCTTTTAAATAACATATTAAGAACTCTCCATTGAATAGAGCAAAGTTTTGTGCAAATATAATATGGACGTAAATGTTTGTTGGCGTGATGTAAAATTGAATCAAGTGTGACATCGTGCATACTTGTTCTTTCATGTGAACGGTGCTAATGGTTGCGTTTACGTCTATGGGCTGTCGAAAAGAGCCCCGTCATATATACGGTATTTCTTTGTGGACTAGTCACATTCCCTACCTTGTCGTTATCAGCATTATATTGCATCCGTAAGAAAACACAGTGTTTGAATTTCTGATCCAGTTTGTTTTGTAGAATATTAACACCCATGGAGAAGATAGAGTGGTCAGGGTAAATTAAAAGGTTAAGAGAAATTGGTCGCAATCATTACTAATTTCAAATATCTGTCCCGATTTTTTATCAAGTGAACCCTTAGTTTCCCCGACACAAATTAAGCCATAGAGGGTAAACCCGAAAACGTTGAAAACATTAGGAGATTTACAGGTCAAGGTATCAAAGGTTTTGGTACAGAAAATACGTCGGTGAAAATAGCAGTAAATGAAATTATAAATATCAATATATCGTAAGTTTTGTTTATCCTTATCAAATTATTGACGAGCAAGCGGATAAATTTAAAAGTGAAACGACTTAATATACGGTAGGAAATGCAATAACAAAATTCAACAGGGAAATTACCAAACAAGACACAGGGCGGTGTAAAATGATAGAGAAACACGTTTTGTTGTGGCCGTAGGGGACACTTTTTTGCACAGTTTTGTTTCCCTTAAAGGAACTTTAAAACATCATTGTTATTTTGGATTTCAAACATTTCGGTTGAGCATCACTGAAGATACATCATTTGTCGAAATGCGCATCTGGGGCATCAAAATTGGTACCGTATAAGTTTCACATAGTAAATGAATGCTTACTAACAACGAATAAAACCTGCAAAAAATGAGGGGAAGTATAAATCACATACATTAGAAACATGACAGTTGTCTACCAGATTATGATTGTGTATTTTCTGTAAGTCGGAATAAATGTCCGTGTCATGCTACATTTGAATGTAGACGGAGCGATATTATGAATGCTGAATAACTCCACCGCGATTTAGCCGAATGTCTGACATCGTGCATACTTGTTCTTTCATGTGAAAGGTGTTAATGGCTGCGTTTACGTCTCTGAACTGTCGAAAAGAGTTTCATCATGTATACGTTATTTCTTTGTGGACTAGTCACATTCCCTTCATTGTCGTCATCAGCATTATTTTGCATCCATAAGAAAATACAATGTTTGAATTTCTGATCCAGTGATTTTCTCATTTTCTATGAAAAGGGTTATTTAATGCTGTATTGTTTGTATGAGAGTATTTGTTTTCTAGAATATTAACACCTATGGACAAAATAGAGTGGTCAGGGGAATTTAAAAGTTTAAGAGAAATTGGTCGCAATCGTTATTTATTTGAGATATGTGTCCCGATTCTTTTATTAAGTGAAACCTTATTTTTCTCGAGACAAATTAAACATATAGGGTACACCTAATACCGTTGAAAACATTAGGAAATTTACAGGTCATGATATCAAAGGTTTTGGTACAGAAACGACGTCGGTGAAAATACTAGTAAATAAATTTATAGATATCAATGTATCGCAAATTTTATTTATCCTTATGAAATTGTTGACGAACAAGCGGTAAATCTTCACATCAATCGACTTAATCTACGGTAGGAAATCAAATAACAAAATTCAACAGGGGACTTACTAAACATAAAACAGGGCGGTGTAAAAGGATACATAAACACGTTTTGCTGTGGCCGTACAGGACACATAGTAAAGAGATGCTTAATAACAAACGATAAAACCTGCAATAAATGAGGAAAATTATAAATCATATACATTTGAAACATGACAGTTGTCCATCAGATTAAGATTATCTAATATCTGTAAATTGGAATGGATGTCCGTGTCATGGTATATTTGAATGCAACCGGAGCGACATTATAAATGCTGAATAAATCCGGCGCGAGCTGGAATATAGCTAGCCAAAATGTATAGAGGACCGTTTGGGACAAAATATGAAATTGCTATTTCCAAGCCCACAAAAACATTTATAACCACATGTACATGTATTAGATATTAGAATGGGAATTGTGAGGTCATTTCGTACAATATTGGAATATCATAAGCATAGAATAAACGCTGGTCACTTTGTTGTAATCAGCAACACTATTTCTTTGCTTGACAAAGAAACGATGATCGCATTATGAGTTTTGCGCTTAGAGTACAAGAATATGAATGTGTATTCTAATGTACGAGTAGGTGAAATCGAAACGGTCTGATCACCAGAAAACGGGTTTTGACGGTTTCGGAAAATTCAAAGATTGCTGTCTGAATTTACAAATCAACGATACAGTAATGCCTGTTGCACAACCTATGGCATAACTACCATTCAACGTTAGCAACAATATCCACAACACACTGATTGAAATGGAAGAAGAAAATAATATAATAAAGAGATTATACATACCTTTAGCATTAATTTCAACTTTTCTCGTCACACACAAAAAAACCAGCGATATACGAATATGTGTTCATAAGCGTGCCGTAAATACAACTACAAGGTGTGCGCGTCATCAGATACCGACAGTTGTTTTATATGTTAGAAGACAGGATGGGAAACAAAGTGTTTTGAAAATCCGGTGTGCGTTAGGGATATCATCAATTTGAAGTTGAGAAAGTGTCATGGAAAATCACTACGTTCACAGCATTCAGTGGTCTCTACAATTACCAATGTCTGGTGTTTTGAATCTCGTCTGATGAACATATCACAAATCACTGACCTGTATCGTCTTGCCGAAATGGACGCCATTGGTGAGGATGGAACGTTGTACACCTGGGATACAGTCATACACCTTCAAACTAGTGTATACACCCGTGCCTTAAAATGCAGCCGATGGAGAAAGTGGAAAATATTTCAAATGAAATTGCCCATTTATTTGCAATTTATCAAGCGTATATATGTACACAGCTTTTATAACATGTAGTATCATTTTTTTTATTGTGTACAGCATGGGTATGCATTGTAATATAGGTGTTATATAAACAAATACTATTATTACTACTACTACTACTACTAGTAGTAGTAGTAGTAGTAGTAGTAGCAGTAGTAGTAGTAGTAGTAGTAGTAGTAGCAGTATTCCAATCGATGCTGTTCCAAAAGCTCCTACTATCAACAAGGTTCGGCGAAATGTCAAAGAGGATCGTGAGATAAGGCACAACGTAATAGTCACAATGTTTATTGTGCTAAGCTGAACCTGATTATTAATGACAAAAAACATGACGAATATTCCGACTAATCTTGCGCATGAGTGATATTTTGGAATAATTCATAGACAACGACGGCAGTGCAAAAAAAAGTATAGCGGTCAGACATCCGCACGGAATTTGGAAAACATAGAATAAAACAAATAATCAATGTCAATTGCTGACTAACACATGTAAGCCGGAACCGGTAAAACAAACAACTATGCCTGACCCACCGTGTTAGGATCCAGTCATTGACTTAATGGACCAGTCTCCCTCGGACGACAATTTACTTGTAGCGGTTGATTAATATTTAAGATACCAACAAGTAGTTATTGTGAAGATGATCATATACAGGTGATAATGGAATGCTGCTGCATAAATATGGAAATTTGACAATGGAGAAGATGAAATCATCCCATTTGTCATACAGTTGAGCCGTCAATTTTTTGTTAAAATCTACTTTCATTAAAATATCTAAGTAACACCTATAACGTAGACATGCCCGACTCTATGGTGTCTTTTATTTCGAGCTCACAGGGATATATCGAATCGACATATGAACGAAGATGATCAATGTCAATAGACAAAACGTCACCCATATATTTAAATGCACTGTTAAGGGATAATTGGCACACAAATGGCAATGCAAAACAAGTATAGTAGTCAGGTATCGACACGGAAGTTGAAAAAAAATCAAAGCAAGTAACCAATGTCAATTGCTGACTAATACATGTTAGCCGGGATCGGTAAAACAAACAACTATACCTGACCCACCGTGTCAGAATCCAGCCATTGACTTGATTACTACTTAATATACCAACAAGTAATACCAACACGGACCCATTTTGGAGATCACCACAAGTGATAGAATAACCACTCATTTGGAAGCAAAGTTTGGCAAACATGACATATTCCGTACAATTCGAAGTGACAATGATTAGTGTACGACTTGTTCACGGGAGTGTGTGTAGTTCCAGGTTAATATAAACTAACAATAGTGAGTCCGCATGAGTGATTCTATGAAACCAAAAGCTCAAGCAAATGTCATAGTAATTTTGTGACTTTTCTGTTTTATTATTTTTTACCGGCCTCCCTTACATGTGAATTGCAGCTTTAATAAAAGAGTTCACGACACAATCGTTATTTTTTTTAATCTTGATAAAAAGTGTCCCAATTCACTGACTTAAACCAAAGTACGAGTATAAATATATGGAACACCCCCTTTACTTGGACGGCACTACAGCAAGTCAATAATTTACAACTAACCAGTCATCTATTAATTGAAAATCTTAAATTAGAAATAGAGATGGAGATTGCTGTGTTTTCTTTCTCTTTAAAGTATCAAAGACCTGCAAATAAACCTCCTAAAAACTGACATACACAATGATCAACAAGATACGTCGAACTTTATTTATATGTTGTTAACACATGGAAAATGTACGTAAAATAATTGATGTGCATTGCCTATTCCCACAATACAATAAAATAACTACAAGCATTTCTTTACAAGAAAGAGACTTTATATTTGCATATTTCAAAACAGATTATCATTTCTGTTTCCAGATTTACTAACTTTGATTAAAGATAATCAACTCCTAAGGATCTCCAATAGACTTTACAGTATCTTAGGTGTCAAGTACAGCTTTCGATATCCCCCACTGCATATATCTTTAATAAGAAGTGGTGCAGTGCTATCAATGTTTCTTCACTCACAACAGGATCAGACTCCGACATAAAATAACTTATAATGAAAAGACAAGAGTTACATGTCGTAAGTGGTTATTGAAATTACAAAAATGTCCCGGGTTAACACCTACATGCTTGGTTGTAGAGATTTAGTTTCACTGCAAATCTGAAACACAAGTGTAGGACCACATCAGAGACACTGCAGAAATCATAAATCATTAGTTGTTATAACGGTTTCAATATCAGAGTAAAATTATCTCAAAATTACAGAAAGCATAAGCGAATGTCCTCGCTGTAGAAGACTGTATCTTAGTATGATTGGTGTGAATTCATCAATACAATTACAAGAATCAGAGTGATACTTAATTTACTAACGTTCACCTTCTTCTTCTGAAATAATCGATACCATTGTCAGGTACAATAATCGATAGTATTGTCATGCACGATAGTCGATACCATTGACATGTACAATAATCGATAATAGCGTCATTATAACAATCAATGTCATTATCATTTTAATAATCGATATCATTGTCATGTACAATAATCGGTATCATTGTCATTATAATAATCGATATCATTGTCATTATAAAAATCGATATCATTGTCATGTACACAAATCAATCACTTTGTAATGTATGATGATTGATATCATTTCTGTGTACAATAATCGATAACATTGTTATATACAATAATCGATACCCTTGACATGTACAATGATCGATGCCATCGCTATGTACAATAGTCAACACCATTGTCAGATACATTAATCAACACCATTTTCAAGTACAATCATTAGTACCATTATCATTATAATGATCGATATCAATGTCAGATACAATAATCGATACCACTGTTATCTACACTAGTCGATACCATTATCAATATGATAATGAATATCATTATCATCTACAGAAGCTATAATCGCATGGTCTACTCGAGAAAAAAAGACACAAACAGTGATGTTGTTAGAGTGAGTTTCGGGGTGTACTTCGTCCTCGAGATAATCGTTATACAGCAGCGCGCAATAAGACTCAACTATTACTTTCCATCCAAATGTAAACGTGTTTTGTATTTGAAGTTCTCTAAAGCGCGATGTGATCCGATTTTAATGAAAGAAATATAGGGCATTATACGTATTATCGTCTTACTATAGGTAATCAAGTCAGCATTACTTACGTTCAGTGGTCGTTATAGTGATATACTTTGTTAATGAGGACTATCATTGGGTCAGATGATGTGGTCATACAGTACCAACCAAACCCAATCAGACACCCAAGCATTTCCAGAAAGCAATCCTGGGGACATCTCTCGGACTGCTCTCTCAAAAAGTGGGACTGCTCCGGGACCGCTCTTGGAGTGCTCTCTCAAAAAGTGAGACCGCTGTGGGACTGCTCTAAGACTGCTCTCTCAAAAAGTGGGACTGTTATGGGACTGCTCTGGGGCTGCTCCTTGACTGCTCTAGGGGAAAGCTTTCTAGGACGGATTTGTGCACCAAAGAATTAATGAATCATGTGGTGTTATAATTGACAAGCACTCATTTTAAGTTTTTTTTAAAGAAGCAGATTTTACATGAATGAGAACAATTTACTCCTTGTTTTTCCACTAAATCATGATTTCATGTAAAATTTTACAAGTATGTGTAGTTCAGTGATTTTTTCATGTAAAGAGAAACAAAAAATATTTACCTGTCAGCGCCTGCGTTAGTCGTTGTGACATATTCAATGTAGGATTTTTTAATCCAGAGTGAAAAAATCACGCTTCAGATTCAATTATAATTTGCTTTATCAATTTTAATTGGCCAATTACATTTGAAAAGGGAAATTCATTGGACCATTTATTAGATAGTCGAGTTTATGCATACTTCTTGGGGGAGATTGGGTATGGTGTCGGCACCTTCGATCTGAAGGGGAAGCAACTCGGGTATACTGTGTCCATGGCGATGTGAGACACCAAATGTTGTCGTGTGTTCACAGGTTTCAAAACCGGGCTATCATAAGTTTCAAACAAGCAATTATTGTTAAATGTTGTTGTCGGTAACGCTTTGGACACGTCTATTAGGGAACATGCACTTTACAAACACTACACCCTCGATTTCAGTTAAAACAGCATCTACATATACGCTTTGATTGAAATTTTCATAATTATATAAATCTGTCTAAATATGGTAGTGAAATTAAACAATTTTACAATGCTGGTGATAAGTAACCTATATCTAGCCAATCATTTTCAAATCATAAATACGTGTGCACGTAAGTGGAAATCAGTTTTTGCTAGTTTAATATAGACGATACGTGAATAAATCATTTAGGCGACTTTAAGCATAATTATTTCAATAACACAGACAAGAAATAAATAAAGTTGGGTCTGGTTTGTACTGTACTGATTGTTAGGCCGTTTTTGGAACAATGATTTCGCTAAAGATAACTCCGTTCACCTGATCAATATAGAGGACTCAGGGCGGATGCGACCAGTTGACAGGGGGTACTTACTCTTCCTGGGCAACTGATCATACCTCTGGTATATCCACTGATCCGTGTTTACCCATCTCTATATTTTGTATTGCTTTTAGGAGTTATCAGATTGATCGCTCTTCGTTTTATCCATCTTTCATTGTAAGAAAATATTTGTATACCGGTATATAGCTGTCTACTTATCAATCTCACATGTCTATTGAATAGTTACCTTAGTAGTCCTACCACATCGTGTAAATATTTCTTACAATAGGATTGTACAACTAGTGGTACAATGCGTGAATCTGTGCAGGATGATTTTGATTTGAAGGCATATATGGAGTAGGTGTTCTATGAAAGGTGTATTGAAAGATACGGTTTAACCTATACCAATTCTGAAGAAAAACGGTTAAACACCTCTTGTCTGCGTTAGATAACTTTACTATAAGTGAAATCGAAAAAAGTGTCATCGCCAGAAAACGGGTTTTTGACGTTGTCGGCAACTTTTTCCTCCGGTACTTTGATCACCATTCTGAACCCTGGATAATCTTTATTATTTTGAATATGGTATCTTCATCAATCACGCTGTCAAATTTGCAAATATTTTAAGGCTTCACAAACTTAGTATATGTAGTATATGTAGTAAACTGATAATTTATAATTCTGTCATCGTATCTTTTAAGTTAGCATGATTGGTATTTGAGCAGATACGTCGAATAGTATCAAATTTAATGGTATTTCTCACCGAAAAAACCTTGATCTTAAAAGAAATAGAGTAATTCATATATTTCCGAGCAAAATTCACATAGATAAATACTTACACTAATCTCAGAAAACTGTCTTTCACTCAGTCAAGTTCTTGCTCACACCTATTAGTGTTCTTGTTCTAAATACCTTTATACATTAATGAAGATTTCATGGTCCTAACATACAACCACAATTACTTTAGCATACACCATTTATTGCCATTGGATATGTGTATGCAACCAAAGAAACATAATAAGCAATCATTTCACTCGGATTTGAAAGCAAACATTTTCCTTACAATATCAATATAAACCTGTCCATAGGGATTTAGATTTTGTTGTGACGTGACACGTTGCGAAATGCCATTAGCTACATTTTAACACAGTACAGCAATATTTTTTTCTTCATATGCCTTAGTTATATTTCGTTTCATTTATTCCCTTCTTGAAGTGGCACATTATTTTCAAATGCTACATATTAGCACGGTGTATATGATAATGCTGCTATTCCTTTCTTTCTACATATACGCTGTTTATTGCACACAGCTTGGTAAAACTGATTTACATCGCAAACCTCTTAAAAAGACATAAGATGTTTGCCCTGTGGTCTAAATCTCTGGGAAAATATACATTATATTATTTCTTCACTCCAATAACAATCAATCCCCATCATGACAGACGCAAGCCTATACCATATGGTAATATTTGTAGGCACACATCCTACACATGAAGTAGACCTTCCAATATACAAGTCTGTAGCAGCGGTATCTCATCGGTTAGCATGTAGGCAATTCAACCAAGCCGGGTCATTTATAAAAAAAAAACAAAAATAAAATGGTGATTGAAGTGGGAAAAAAACAAGAACTACAACAAATAAGCATATGCCATATCAGTTCTGAGATTAATCAGTGTTTGTTATTTTGATTTTTCCATGGCACCTGTACTTCAACTTTTTTTCTGTGAATACCAAAAACTTCGTGATGAGCGAACAATGCATTTCCATAGATTCTATAATGGTGTGTACTTAATTTCAAACTCATATGTTACCTGAAAGAAGATAAAAGGCTGATATATTCGCCGCCTCCACTAAAATCGCACCCAGCAACCATAGCTACGTATATGTAGCACGGCAGGAAATAATAACGATTAATGATTTCAGAAATCAGGTTTATCACACTGCAGTGTTGATGTTTTATTACTAGGCTTTCTTATGTACAAAAGTATAGATAACCTGTTGTAATAATAATGAGTCACGATGTGAAATGGTTACATATTATATTTTGATTATTTCTAGACAAGAACACAATTATATAGAACCATGTGATGGTATATGTCATACGTATATACCATACAAGCATATGTATGTTCCCAGATAGTCTTACCGGACACACTTGAACTACAGAGGCCAATGTAGATACGATAGCGTTAAGTAGAGTCACTTGAGTTTTGAGTGAGTGAATCCAACTATGTGTCGGTGTCAGTTCTACCCTCATGTTAAAGGGCATTGCTGATCCTTTTTGCATATGCTATATTCGGTATCATTAATTTTCTTTAAATTGGGCTCAATTCCTTTTCCTTATTGTGAGATCAATGGAAAATAATGCTATACAGAAATTTTGATTCCTATGGGAAACAAAATTAATCTAAATACACAGCAAACAAAACCAAACGTAGTGTATAGTAAACAAAATCAAACCTATTAGACAGTACACAAATCAAAACAAAATCAATTATAGTGTACAGTAAATAAAATCAAACCTACTAGACAGTACACAAAACAAAACAAAATCAATTATAGTGTACAGTAAAGAAAATCAAACCTACTAGACAGTACACAAAACAAAACAATATCAATTATAGTGTACAGTAAATAAAATCAAACCTACTAGACAATACACAAAACAAAACAAAATCAATTATAGTGTACAGTAAATAAAATCAAACCTACTAGACAGTACACAAAACAAACTCAATTATAGTGTACAGTAAATAAAATCAATCTTGGGTAGTCTTACCGACCATGTTTATAGAGGCTCAGACAGGTCCCATTGAGTAAGTAAGTAAGTAATTTTTATTTAAAGTCGGAACTATATACAGGTAACAATAAACATGAGCTAAGACAATTAGTCTTATTAGTGTGACTTGAGTTAGGAATGAATTGATCCAATTAATGTATTTTGGTGTGAAATTGTGGACTTCTATCATTGCATTCTATGTGATTAAATATCTCCAAATTAGATGGATATCGTAAAACATTGGTCGAAATTTGGTCGACATTTGCTTCATTCCTCTGGTAATTAAAATGCATCTTTATCATTAGTGAATGGAATAATTCCAAGTTGACGTAAAACAAAATCAACCCAGGGGTCCGTGTTTGTCACTCTTTTTTTTGCTGATAAGATTTATGAGATAGATTATTGAGCACGGTTTTTCGAAAGCTGGTTAACTTTAACACAGTGGCTAAGTTTAATGGAGTGTTAACTCTTAACCAAGCGATCAGCTAACACAATGGTTAAATTCTTTTTTTCGAAAGCAATTTAACACTTTGGTTAGTCAACACTGTGCTAACCGATTTAACCTACTAATCATTCCATTACTCATAATGCACATGCACTTCCTATGTAAACAATAAGAATACAGGAGTAAATAAAAGTTTTGTTTGTGCGAAATAGCTGTTGAAATGTCCATGCATTAGTTAGTTTCGAAATACATGACCGTGACTATGGGTCATGTACTTATACTTGTAAATGTATCCATTAGTCTATTCAATTTGAATAATCATAGAGGTGTTAGAGCATTATATAATGATACCTACTAGGCCTCAGCCTAATTGAGAAAAACTGTGCTTATGTTGTAGAAAGCAGGTTCATTGCATTCTTTATCAAAGCGGAGCTTTATAAGGACTCGGACAAGTTGACTTCACAATTGTCTGAACATATTTGACAAGCCAAAACAAAATAATTTATAACCCCACCCCCTTAAAATGAATTATTTCGTACGGACCGAACCTGAAATTATGTCAAATACTAAATTGCGTGAGGGGGGAGGGGTCATCCTCTACCAGTAAAATATAGGAGTTCAGTTCAAGCTGAAATTCCAGTAGAGTACCAATATCTGGTTCTATGATATGAACAAGTGGGGAAGAGGGTGTGAGACTTTGCATGTAAAAATAACAGTAAACGTATGTTGTCTGAAATGAGATGGTTGTGTGCTACACGTCTTGAAAATTAACAAAAGCAATAAAACCTATGATTTTCTATATTGTTTAATTCATAATTGGACAACATTTATGAGAGGGTTTGGACGACGATGCTAGCCTATACAGATATCTATTTTTTAAGAAAATCTAAATATCTTTTGTTTTCAGCTCTTAGTCTTATTTACCCCAAAACAGTTAAACATATTGATAGAGAAAATGATAAACCAATTTACCTTATGATAATCTGTTCACATATATATCTATATAATTTTATATCTATGCTGTTTTTATGCATTTATTTATTTTAATATTCTTTTTGTTTTAAACATAATACTTGATCCATCACATCATTTCTACTAAGGGAGGTTAATCTGGAATATCAACAATGAAAAACTATTCTTCCTAAATGTGTGTTAACTGTATAAGCCTGAAATCAATACTGTTCATATTAGATAGCCTTCAAAAAAGAAAATACATGTATGTACGTGTTCATGCATGCAGATACTAATTTGAATAAGTTTTATATGATACAAGGGATTTTCAAAAGGTCAAGGCAAGTGCAGACGATATTGTTTTTTTTTAAGTTTTAAAGTTTGTGTTTCAATGGAGATTATCATCATGTACTAAGGGCCTGCATGTACTTTGACATATGGAAGCCAGGCAATTGGTAAACTTACATCTTAAGCATGGATCCTATTGCAGGATTTCATATAGATGAATCTAATACGAGTTGTATTAACCCCATGATCCCCCCCCTCCCTTATTGAAAGGTAATGCCGAAAGTATCTACAGATACGTGCAATATATTGCCAGTGAAAGAAAAGCTGAACACCATTATCCAGCTGTACTAGTTTTCCCATTAGATACCCCCCTTAGGTAAATTGCATGGTATTTGACGAATATATCAATTTATGGCAGCATAATTAACACACCGTCATCGTTCAGCATCAGTACACACCTCAAAATGTCTGAGCCT
Source organism: Ostrea edulis (assembly GCF_947568905.1). Taxonomy (NCBI): domain Eukaryota; kingdom Metazoa; phylum Mollusca; class Bivalvia; order Ostreida; family Ostreidae; genus Ostrea; species Ostrea edulis. Next base: position 73,335,998 of record NC_079171.1, read on the forward strand.
TTGACATTTTCATGATTTTTGGTCTGAGGAGGACATAAATTGAATGCGGCGGCCATTTTTAACCACTGTGTTAAGACTTAACACCGGTACTGGAGGTGGATTAAAGTTAACACAACGTTAACACAGTGTTAACGCAAACTCGCATTTTGAAAGCGAGGAATACCGAATGAAAGGATTGGAAAAATGAGTTACTCAGTGTGTTAATTATGTACCGTTAAACGCCGCATACAATGACAGGGAACGAAATCTAACAGAACTACTCTTCAACGGAAAGATATGCACAAAACTACTGGAGATTCCTAATGAAAAATATATGGAAGACGATAGGAAACACAGGGAGAAGAAATAAAACTACAAAGGTCATGCTGACGAATACTGTAAAATAAGATATTCAATTTAATGATTTATTACAGAAATAGCAGGGAAAATCTAAATTAACGATCAAATTCACACCTAAATGCTAACCGTGGAAGAAAAATATGAAAGTACAGTTCTATCTTAGACAAACATCGGCACTACAAACTAAACAGATGCCCATTCGAAAATTGCATTATGAAAGTTACGCAACTGAGTTAATGCGTTCCCAATAAATACCAGTATTGTACATAAATGGTCTTTACCACACTGGCACAATACATGACGTCACAATGAACAATATGTCATGACGAAGATCATACCTCTGGTATATCCAACGATCCGTGTTTTCCAAATTATATATTTTGTATTGCTTTTAGGAGATATCATATTGATAACTGCTCGTTATATTCATCTTTCATTATAAGAAATATTTGTATACCGGTATATAGCAGTCTGCTTATCAATCTCACATGTCTATTAAATATTTGCCTTAATAACCTTATAACATCATGTAAATATTGCTTACAGTAGGGTTGTAAAACTAGGGATACAATGCGTGAATCTGTGCAGGAAGATTTTGATTTGAAGCAATATATGGAGTAGGTGTTTTATGAAAGGTGTATTTAAAAATACAGTTTAACCAAGAATAATTCTGAACAACACTCGTCAAACATCTCTTGCCTGTGTTAGATAATGCTTTCTCCTCCGATACTCTGACATTCCGTCTGGACTCTGGATAAGCTATGATATGTTGAATATGTCATCTTCATCTACCACTCTGTCAAATGTGCAACTATGTTAAGACCTTCCAAACTTAGTAGATGAAGTAAATCGATTGGTATTTGAGCAAAAACGTCGGATATTATAAAATGTAATGGTATTTCTCACCAACAATCAATGATGTTAAAATAAATACGAAAAAATCCCCAGCAAGACTCCCATAGATACATAATTATTCAAATCTCAGCAAGCTGTATTTCTCTCCGCCAAGTTTTTGCGTACACCTGATTGGTGTTCTTATTTTAAAGGCCTTTACACATTAATGAAGATTGCATGTTCATAATATTGGACACAAAACCACTGTAGTTTATATGATCTCTTAACATTATTGGCATCACTGTTTGTTATATACACCAGTCATTGGATATTTGTATGATACCAAAGAAATGTAATAAGTAATCCATTCATCAACATTTGAAGGCAAATCTACAAATTGAGAGTTTGAAACCTTACTACATGTTTTTCATTAACGACACATTGTTGTGATATTTCCCCTACAATACCTGTATTACCCTCAGCACAATGAATTAAAGATCGCTGTGATGTGAAATGGTGCGAAATACACTAAGGTACACATGACTGCAAAATTATGTCTCGGGATATTCGTTTTATTTATTATTTTCTTGATATCGCGCACTATCTTCAATATCAGCGTGGCGTTCAGTTGAGATGATAGTGTTGTGTTTCCTTTCTTTAATTTATTGAGCATAGTTTGGATCGCAAACTTCTTTAACAAGACATCGTATTTTTTGCTGTGATCTCAAGTTCCGGCTTACTATATATTTCGATCCAATAAAATTTAATTTCAATCACGACAGAACAAAGATTATTATAAATGGTAGCATTGGTGTGCATAAAAAAAAAACTACAGGTGAGGATATAGTTAAGATAACTCCTTTGATAAAGTGAACTTCCCAATACAAATCAGCAATAGTTGTTATCATGCTACTGACAGTGGTAGATCATTGGTTAGAACGTCCGCTTGGTAAACAAAAATGTTGTGAGTTCTCTACCTACCAATCATCCACCATTAACAAATGAGAGTCGCTATATAATAATCATTGAGACGGTTGTGAGCATTAAACGTTGACATACATATATGACAAAACGATGCATGCATTCTCAAATATACATAATGCAAAATATTGCCGTGTCGTTCAGCTAAAAAGATTAGAAATGGTAGTTGGAGTGCAAAACAGACAGCAACATGAAAAGTATCTGTCCTAATAGGAGTTGTGAGATTGATCTTTATTTGTTAGCTTCAACTTGTCATGGAACTGATAGTTAAAGATTTACTTGTGAATGCTAAGGACTGCATGATGAACGAACAATCAACGAAATGTGAAGACAACAATTGATTTATATACATCATATTTCAGACTTATAGGAATGTTTGTTCATTAATAATAATAGCTGTCATGCATATGTCGAATTGATATACCCCTGTGATCTCGAAATATGACACCACAGAGTCGCCCACTTCTGCTTCATGAATATATATTTTATTGAAAGTAGACTATAACAGCCAACTGACAACTCAACAGTATGACAAACGGGATGAGTTCAGCGTCTTCACCGTCATATTTCCATATTTATGTAGCAATAGTCTATTGTCACTAAAATATGGTGCTTATATCTTTCAACTAATTCGATACGCAAAGGCTTGTTCTTCTTATAGTCAGTTTTTAAATCGAGGCAAGCTACTGGCAAACAGGTTGATGGCATAGGGGTTTGAACAGTCTCGATTGAAGTCAGCATTTGGTATATTATATTGTCGTTATAACGATTTAGCACGTCAATACAACCTATCATTGAGTCAAATGCTGACTGACGTGTTTAATATCGATTGTTAGGCCGTTCTTGGAACACTGATTTTGACTACGGATACCTTCGTTTACCTGATCAGGATATGGGGCTCACGGCGGGTGTGACCGTTCGACAGGGGATGCTTACTCCTCCTAGGTACCTGATCCCACCTCTGGTGTGTCCAGGGGTCCATTTTTGCCCAACTATCTATTTTGTATTGCTTATAGGAGTTATGAGATCGATCACTGTTTGTTATCTTTACCTTGCATCAGTGTACTTTATTTCCACCTTTCAATCTACCATGTAGTAGACCTAACTTCAAATATTAATGTTAAATTAAGGTAGATACAAGGCTAATATACTGTTTTGGTACACTGTTTCTCTGTATAATAGCTCTAAAACTTCATTGTTATTTCGGATTTCAAACGTTTCGGTTGAGCATCACTGAAGAGATAGTATTTGTCGACATGCGCATCTGGTGCATCAAAATTGGTACCGTATAAATTTCACATTATGACCCCTGGGTCGAGGCCTCTGCTGGTGGACTGTTAGTCCCCGAGGATCTCTACAGTCCAGTAGCTAAGTACTTCGTTACTAGCTTGAACATACGGATGCATATTTAATTTATGTTATAAAATTTAGAAATTCAATTCAAAATTAAGGATTATCTCCCTAATGTCTAGCTCCTATCCATAGACGAATTTGACTCCTCTTTTTGGGGGGTAACCGCCCATTATTCCGACGGTCCGATAGTCCGACGGCCCGTTAGTCCGACGAGCCGGTATTTCGACGGTCCGATAGTCGGACGATCGGACCGTCGGAATACCGGTCAACAAGTAAGATGGCATGGATAACTTAATGAGTTTGTATAATTTAATCATTAAATCATATAATAAAATGAATGTTGCTGGGTTTTTTTTCACTTAATACGATGATTTAGTCATCTTCAAAGTACATTATTCACCTCGTTCTTTGGGCTCCGTGAATATTGTACTACTCAGGCGGTTTAATCACTGTATTGACCTCAAAAACAGCAATATTTGTATAATGTTACATTTTTAATCAATTTGTTAGTCACTGGTATCTGTTGATTATATTGCAAAAAATTGCATAATAAGGGGGATTTTGGTTATAATTCTCATTTTTACAAAGAAATCAGAGAAATGGAAATTTGTTTTAAAACAGCATTCCTCCTATATTTCAAACATCAGATTATACCACAGACATGTGTTTGAGTAACATACATTCTGATAAGTTGGGTCTGGTAATAGTGGGAAGAATGATGTCCTACAGCGGAAAACCGAAAAAGGGGTTCAGTAAAAGTCTTAAAAACATACAAATATTTACAGTATTAACTGACATTATCTTAATATTTATGCTATAAACATTATAAAGTTACTAGGAATGGAATAAAAATGTTGTTTTTCGGCTGCATTTCCTTAAAATAACTCTGATATAAACTAATGTAAACATTTTCTTCGTTATGGACGCCATTCAATGGCATGGCACTGTAATTTACAATCTCAATCGGTTACCTAGTGATATTTTGAGTTTTATTCCAATTTTTTTGTAGAGGGGATATTTACCAGCATAATATACTTCATTTGTAATTTTTTTTTAATTGGGACATATTTCCCCCCATTGTAACAACTTCTACAATTAAGTCACTTCTGATAAGGTGTTGACTCACCTGGATAACAACACCGGGGCTCTGTTTTTCCTTTGTTTGCTCTGTTTGCTTATTAGGCTTTTTTTCTTTTCTTTCCCTTTTGTTTTGCCAACAAACATGGTAACCCTAGATTTTCATGGCCTTTTTATGCACCACTTTTGTTTCCAGTAAAGATTCATGATATTGTATTTTATCGCATTTGTTTTTTGTAACAATATTGTGGCTGGGAGAACAATGTTGTGTACTACTTTTATATATTGCATTTCTAGTCAAGATGCGGGTATGTCTCCCAGCCAATTTTGTTCTGTATTTTTAGGACTCACATTTTTCGTCATTTTAAATAAATGACAATCTTTTACACCTAACATGTTTTTCTGTTATGATTTATATGGAAACAAACAGAGCTGTAAATGTTGTCTTGTAGTAAGCAAATTTTAACATAAACATGGTTATTGCAAGTAATTATGAATGTTATTTTTGCCCAATCATACCATTAATGTTAACAAGGTTTTTTTTTTTATTTTTGTACGCGACAGATCATTGTAACATTCATTTTGTTTTGATTGATTATACAGATTAAAGCTTACAACACGTGTAACAGTCGTTCATCATCGACCACAATATAATTTGCCTCATTATCTTGATAATAATTTCACAGACTACTAAATTCTTATTCATACACAAAGACCTAGTCAGTTAGATCTCAAAATGGTGTAAGAATTTTATCATGTCAAGGAGTAAGACACAGAGAGACTTAAACATAACATTGAAAGGCAATAAGTTGTGTGTTTTGACCATATTTCAAAGCAATCCGGTTTAAAGCTTGATGATGTTTGTCCGTCCGTGTAAAAAAATGGTTGAATTTCTCTGCAAATGTAAGGGTCATTTACTACATATTTTGCCTGTACTTCATCAGTTAGCAGTTTTAATTTCCATAAATACCGGGTTTCTCTGATCTAGTTCACACTTGAATGATTTTGGTCAGAAATATAATCAGGCCGTGTCGATTTTGGCGGTTTCTGGTGATTTCCATCAAATAATGCCTGACATGAACAAATTTTAACTCTATTAATTAAAATTTTTGGTGATGGTCAACATGTCGGACTATCGGAATATTGAACCATCGAACCGTCGGAATACCGGCCCCTCGGACTATCGGACCGTCGGAATACCGGCCCATCGGACTATCGGACCGTCGGAATACTGGCCCGTCGGACTATCGGACCGTCGGAATACTGGCCCGTCGGACTATCGGACCGTCGGAATACTGGGCTTGAACCTTTTTGGGGACACATTGTTTCCCCTATAAAATCTCTTAAACTTCATTGTTATTTCGGATTTCAAATACCTCGGTTGAGCATCACTAAAGAGACATTATTTTTTGAAATGCGCAGCTGATGCATCAAAATTGGTACCGTACAAGTTTTACATATTCACCCCAACGACTTAAAGTCAAATGTCACCAATCATGAATACGTAAAGGTAGCATGAAAGTAAAAATAACTTTGAAAAAATCAGGTTCGTCACATGAATTGGTGACAATTGACTAAAGCTGATCACTTCCTTAGTTTATTCTATATACCGACGAGAAAACATTTGTGAAAGTTGTGATTTACTGTATCAAATGGATACATCTTACGTTTTATCTAATTCTAAACAAAATAAAAACACGTTTTTATGGAGTCATCTGATACTACCTTTTTTAAAATTTTAACCATATTATAATTGTTGAAAGTGCCTGCAAAATAATGGCATTGTCTTGTTCAAACTTTATTTGTTAAGAAGTGGAGTAGACGTTATGAACCATAGCATCCGTTGTCGAAGAGAATTAAAAAAAAAAAAGAATAAGATTTATTAAGTTACTGATATCAAATGTATATATGTATTTCTCTTTCAGGAGCCTAGATTTCAATCGAATAACAGAGATACCTGAGACAGCATTCTCCAGTCTGATGAATTTGCAAACTCTGTAAGTGTACTTTACTTGTAATTGTTTAAACAAAAATACATGATTAGAAAATCCTCTGTATAATACCCGTTTTACGAAATACAACAATACATACTTAAATTTGTAAAATAAAACATTCGAATCTTTATCACACACACCAAAACAAGAAAAATCGTGTCAAAATGAATTTTCAGAATATCTAGTCAGTTTATTCTAAACACAGTATTCATGACAATGACACTGAACAATTTTTGAACTTGCCGTCTATGGAAGATTTGCAATATTTTGCTCCTACGTATTTTAAATAGAAATGTGAATCAGAAAAGTATGGTAGGCATTTGCATGTTTCAGTAGATTCTTACTGGCTACGTTTACAATGCAGATGCTATTGCAGATACGATTGGGTCAGTTGGTATGACCTGAATTTTGAGTGAGTGAATTCAATTCTTCCCGGTTGATGTGAAATTAAATGCCTCTATGATAGGGGTATTGATACCTTTTCATATATGATGTATTCGCTATAACTTGTGTTATTCAAATTGACTTCAAATTTTTTTTTCCGAATGATAAATAATTGGACACTGATTTCAAACGATGGTGCTACTCCTTAATCGAACTGTGAATCATGACTAAGCGAAGATTCACATGTAACGAAAATTACTCAATCTCATTTTTATCATGAGATGTGAAGATAGCGAATAATGATCAACCTCAACAATCCGATCAGGAATAAAAAATAACGAGTTGGCAAACACGGACCCCTGCCAAAACTAGAGGTGGAGGAGTAGTAAGCATTCTCTGTCGAACGACCATACTCACCATTAGGTTTATATCATGATCAGGTAAACGGAATTATCCGTAGTTAAAATGGGTGTGTCGAAGTAACAATCAGTATGAAACACGCCAGACCACATTTGACCCAATGACAGGTTTTATTTGCAGTTATATCGTTATAATGACCATGAAATTTGCGAAATGCAGACTTTAAATGAAACCACTGCATCATCAACGTGTTTGTCAGTAGACTGAACCAATCTAAAAGGAGACCATGCGCAGAATAAGTTTTTGCGTATCGAATCAGTTGAGAGATCTGAACACCATATGCAGGTGGAATTTAAATGCAACACTTATACGGTACCAATTTTGATGTACCAGGTGCGCATTTCGACAAATTATGTATCTTCGGTGATGCTGAACCGAAATGTTTCAAATCCGAAATAACAATGAAGTTTTAGAGCTATTATAGGCAACACAGTGTACCAAAAATGTGGAATTTAGTTCGTTTAACGATAAGAGCTATGCGTGAGGGAGAGAATCCGTAACTTTGAAATGAATTTCTAAATTTTATAACATCAATTAAATATACATCCGTATTTTCAAGCTAGTAACGAAGTACTTAGCTACTGAGCTGTAGAGACCCTCGGGGACTAACAGTCCACGAGCAGAGGCCTCGACCCAGGGGTCATAATGTGAAAATTATATGGTACCAATGGTGATGCACCAGATGCACATTTCGACAAATTATGTATCTTTAGTGATGCTCAACCGAAATGTTTGAAATCCGGAATAACAATTAACTTTTACATCTATTATAGGCAAAAACAGTGTGCCAAAAATGTGGAGTCAAATTCGTTTAAGGATAAGAGCTATGTGTGAGGGAGATAATCCTTAATCTTGTATTGAATTTCTAAATTTTATAACAGCAATTAGATATACATCGGTATTTTCAAGCTAGTAACGAAGTACTTAACTTCTGGGCTGTAGAGACTCTCGGGGACTAGCAGTCCACCAGCAGAGGCCTCGACCCAGGGGTCATAATTTGAATTTTTTACGGTACCAATTTCGATGCACCAAATTGCTACATACATATGGGGAGTTGATGATGGTGAAACTAAACTCATTCCGTAAATCCCAAAAGGAATACGAAATTGAGATGGGGTAAACACAAACCTTTGAAAACATGAGACAATGTCAAATGGTTGGTGATTAAGTATAGACTGCCGAAAGTATCTCCACACCAGGAGCTATATATAGCACATACAATGCATATTGTTCATTTATTTCGCCCAACAATGTAAACCGGCGATAGTCTTTCTTGGTTTTGACTGTAGCTATGCCCAAGGGAATGCGTTTTAAATTACAGTTTTTCAGCAGAATGATTGTTTGGGACGTATGACTGACCGCAATTTTGAGTATAAACTATACATCAAACACTGTCATCCTATATGTTGTGGCATTTTGTTTAAATTTCTATACCTTTTTAAAAATTACAAATGACATATCAGGTCCTGTGTATGATGTATGAGTACAAAACTATTCTTTCCATTCCATGTTATTGTGTTTGTACATCCTTCCATGCAGTTGATTTTTTCTCAAATCCACGTTTCCCATCCATTCGTATACATTGTATATGATAACATACCACTACATAAAGTATAATGAAGGTCAACATGTTCTTCATTCCTTGGGTAGTCACAATTAATTCCAATGATTAGGGAACGAAATAATTCCAAGTTTATAGCAAACGGAATCAGTCGTAATGTAAACCGAAAAAGGTAACGTCATTTCCAGTATTCAGAATTTAACGATATATAAAATATACAGAATTAATAGTAGTATATAGTAAGTAGAATCAATCAAGGTCTAAAACAAATGCAGTAAACAGAAATAAGTCTAGTGTGTATAGTCCATGACATAAAATATAGTATTCTAAATAATTATGTGTTATCGTAAACAGAATGAATCTTATTCTATGAAGATATGAGGAAAATGAAAAGTGATCAATCTATTAAATTCTTTAATAATTACAAAATTAAGAGCTGGACAAACACAGGCCCTTTGATATACCAGGGGTGGAATCAATCGTCAAAAGGGAAGTACGCATCCCTTATCGATATGCTATGCATGTGATTGATAACTGTTAATTATCTTCACCTTACATGTGGAAATTTGAATTGCTATGGGAAACAATATCTTAGAAATTACCAAATATGGTTAAGGCCTTCCCTTTTCCAGCTCAAAACCTTATTGTTGTTGTAAGATGTTTTTTTCTCTATCATTATTTCTTTTTTTTTACTAATTTTGTGCACGCGATTTCTCGGATATGCGTGGATAGATTTTCGATAGGTATTCACTTGAACTCAATAAGTGTTTTTTTTTAAATTATGATTACGTCAATTATTAGTAAGACATTGACGTTGTTTCAAATATTTAGAGTGTCGTTTTGACCAGAAGTGTTTTGCAAAGTATCAAATACATCAGCTTCAAATTCTCAGCGAGTGTAGAGAAGACTTGGCAGATGTGACATAGTGGATTGCGATTTGTCTGATGCAAAAGGCGTTGAAGCTCGCCTGTAGCTGAAAATGCGCGGTAAAAGTTTGTTGCAATTATTGATACGTTTTCTTTAATATATTTTTATACAAAAAAAGATTTTGTAAAGGCATATATAACAAATATTAGAGACAATGAAGATACCTATTCTACGATATCAATTTTAAAAGGCCAAGTATATAAAGGCCAAGAGGGGTGAACAGTATTATTTAAATATCTCAAAAACTGAAAATAATTAGTAAGGAATTGTTCAAGCAAAGTTGTCTGTTATCAATTATAGTCAATTATCACGGTTTGCATCATCTGATGTCAGCGATATGAAAATTGACTACGTAATAAGGGATTTTAAGGAGAACAATAAACTAAACTTTGATGCCTCCTACCTATTAAACGAAAACCAGTTTGTAAAGCGTTATATAATATAAATTGGTCAGAATATGACTATATACAATATGCCATCCTTAAATTTTGCCTCGTTTTCCCTCTCAAGGAATTCAGTGGATGGCCCGTAAATCTGAATACCATTTCTATCTTGAAAACTAAAAACATGTTGTTAAACGTTATAGAGCAAAAGTTGTAAAAAATGGCAAGACCTACTCGGCCATAACAAGTTTTAGGGATCAGTCCCGTCAAGAAGAGGACGAGGAGAATTAAACGTCACGATACATTTTCCTGTGTTTTGTTTACAAAACAATTGTTGTCTGGTTTATTTAGTTTGATATCAATTCAGTGTAGGTAAATAAAGTACTATTTAGGAAACACTTATAGTTCGATATACTTTCGACACAAATTAGAGCAAATAGTATGTGCAATATGTCGAATTCACTAAATCGGCTTTAATTTAGTCACGATTTATTTCGTCGAGAAACCATGTGTTACAAACAAAGTGAATGAAGAATAATCAGTTGGTTTTAGTTTAAATTCCTTGAAAATAAGAGAAAAAGTGCCCGTAAGATACGAAAAAGGAGAAGCCGGTCATATTTCACTCCTTTTTGGCTGCAATCTTTATACGAAGAGAGTCGCAATGAAAAAAAAAAAAACCTTATCGAATTTTTATCTATCCAATGCACTCATACCATATTTCAATGAAACTAAACAAACAATTTATTTAAACGTCTATAATATTACTTTCAATTCCAAATAATTTCACTCTTGCTTTTAGCCAATCACGCAACACCTACACAGATATACCTCTTTTCAATCTTAGGTAATCTACATCTGGGTTACACATCCAAGCCTTTGCTACTCTGCTTTCGTATTAATATAGTGATCCATGGGTCTTTAAATACCCCCTTTATTAGCAGAACATTCTCCAAAATACCAAACCGTCGAAAGGATATACAAGGAGTAAAAGTTTTAGGGACCAATCCCTGGAAAAGGACCAACATGCGTCAGAAGTAGAAGACTTTTCTAAACGTTTCGAAAGCTAAATAGAGTTTGTTAAGCATTATAGGAGGAAACTTGTGTGTTTTATATAACGTTTATTAACCGGCGTTAAGTTTAATTGACCATTCATTATGTAAGAAGTGCTTAGTATATGGATATTTTTCAAAAGTTGTAAAATGTTATATAAGAAAATTCGCCAGGGTATCATCGTAAATATGTGCAATCGCTAGAAATATACGAATAAATTCCTATTGAACTTTACGTTTTTCTTCCTTGGAATGTCATGGAAGCATGGAAACGTCGAGCTGAAGGCGTATGAAGAGTGATCGTTTTTCTATAAGCTGAACACCCGAACAATTGATTGCTCATTCTCCAAATGCTCACAAATAAGCAACTACTACAGTTTTTTTTGGATAAGACCTTAAAAATCAGATCTACGGATTGCATGAAAGAATCGGTACGAACCTGCACTGATGTGAGTATGAGCACTAAACATAGGTCTGGATTTGTGGTACTTTACTACAGTTTATGTAGCTTCATTACAAACATAATTAATCGTTATTTAACTGCTACGGACATCGTATGAAAGGGAACCTTCAAAACGGAGTCCTGTGTCGTGAAAGGCGTTGGCACATTTAGGAATCCTCACTGCTACGGTCATGGGCATATCTAAATTGATGTTATTGTGGTATTGTACTTACACCAGATATTATCTTTTAGATATGAGTTAAAAATCTTAAAGAAACATAAAACAAAACCAACATCATCTGAAAAATGACCTTAATCATATAGGTCCGTGTTGCAACAAGCGTTGGCATACAACTGCTTTTTTCTTACGATTTTATGATAAAGATTTATCGGATATTCTTCGGTTAAAGAATTTGTAGAGACGATACGTCAACAAACTGATCAATACATTTCTTTCTTCTAGTTAGTACTGTTCGCGCTTTTTTCTCGAATATGCTTAAATGCCACGGCGGTGTAGAAGTAAAACATTCGCCCCGCAAGCAGAAGGTTGGGGTTCAAATCCCGGCCCCGACAAACTTTAGTCGTTAAAACAGATAGTTACAGTTCCATCGCCAAACGATCGGCATCAAATGTGAATGCCACGGGTCCTTGGAAATGACCTTATAAAGAATGACCAATGGTTAGATAATGGTCATTCTGGAAATACATGGAGTACTCTCTAAAGTATCAACACCTTCCATTAATTGCTAAATGTGGCTATCAAAGCAGAATTTTACGTAAGTACCGATTTTACGAGTTTGACAGGGAGACGGGAACTGCTGTACTTGATGACGTTTTGGTATTTGTCATTGCTAAAGGTCATGATGATTTTATACTAAATACATTTCTGCTTGTTAAAAATAGTTTAACCTACCTGCCGACGCTCTTCTGAAATACAGGGTCGGGAAAGGGGAGACAAACATTTTCTTGGAAAATAGTTAATCTATTGGCAACTGATAACTGACAACTACCCAAAATGCCTACGGGTTTCCATAGTTATATATAACATATATATATATCTTCATCACCCTGATATATACAACTAAGTACCTAGATCATCATTACAATCCTTCCACCCCTGGTATATGCAGGGTTCGTGTTTGCCCAAGTTTCTATTTTGAATTGCCTATTGGAGCTATGATATTAATTACTGTCAGTTCTCTTCACCTTTCAATCTGCGTCATTGTTTGCATCTCCTGTATAACATTAAGCTGTGTCATTATCTGTTGTTGCATCATTTTCATTCATTTCATGGCTTCTTGACTTTCCTGTTTCTGTTATTGGCTGACTGAAAATTTCATTTATAGACACTCTATTCTATGTTGATATTTCATTTTGTATTTCCCCCCTTTGAAGTGGATCTGTTTAATTTCTTTAATTTTCCATTGAATTCCCTTCAGTGTTTTGATGTTCCACAGTGTTTGGAATTGAATAGTCTATTTCTCAAATCTATGACTTTTCCGGGTTTTTTCTTCTGTTTATTTAGAGATACAATTTATATATCAGGGACATAATGAATGGTCACCGTTTGTTCACTCTGGTTCTACACTATTCTGTGTCGATATTTCAGTTTCAAATAAACAAAAATAATTCCACATCAAAGAAAACGACTTGTTGTCTTTTATGTTCCTCTCCTAGTTAAGATTAATCAATTTGCAAGAACAAAATATTATTATTACAATAAATCAATAGTAGCAAATGTTTAGTGTTCGTGACTCAGTTACCTCTTCTTTACAGCTGTCAACATTAATCGTGGCTTCTGAAATCTGCATGAGCCCCCCCCCCCCCTTTTTTTTTACAACTAACAACTTAACAACTAACTACTGACAACTAACTCTGACCACTAACTCAAACTGCTAACGGGATTCAGTATTTATAGATAGCATATGTTTCCCAAGACCCGGGTGTAAATAACAGGATAACAAGGTCGCCATTACACTGAGTATTTACATATAATATAGAGCAACACACATACAAGAAAGCATATCAATAAAACAAGAAAAACTCAGAAACACTCGTTAGTTTACAAGATGTGCCACACTCTCAACATAATCACGTTTATTTTTTACTGATAAACAACAGGGTCGGGATCGAGATATACATTACATCGTCCAAATTCCTGTAATTTCGAGGGAATAAAAAAGGAGGATGTAACGATTTCCCGATACATGACAACTATGAACGGGGGATGCTTACTCCTCCTAGGCACCTGATCCCACCTCTGGTGTGCCCAGGGGTCCGTGTTTGCCCAACTATCTATTTTATATTGCTTGTAGGAGTTATGGGATTGATCACTGTTCGTTATCTTCACCTTGCATGCGACAGATATTTGATGATAATTAACTGACAGTATTATTAAACGTAAATGACAATAATGATGTATATATATGTAAACAAGAACAACCTGCAAAAAACACAGAAATCAAGCAAATCCGCATTTACTCTATAAATAAATACGCATTACATAAAAAATGCAACAAATATATCTAGTAAATAAAATCAATCATATTTTATATTTAACAAAATCAATAGTAAACATAATCAATTCTAATATTGATGGTGCAGGGGTTTCAACAGTGTCGATTGAAGTCAGCATTTCGCTAACTCTATGGTCGTTATAACGATCTAATTCGTCAGTACAACCTCGCATTGGGTCAAATGCTGTCTGATGTGTTTCATACCGATTGTTCAGCCGTTCTTGGCACACTGATGTTGACTGCGGATAACTATGTTTATCTGATCAGGATATAGAGCACACGGCGGATGTGGCCGGTCAACAGGGGATGTTTACTCCTCCTAGGCACCTGATACCACCACTGGTGTGTCCAGGGGTCCGTGTTTGCCCAACTCTCTATTTTGTATTGCTTATAGGAGTTATGAGATTGATCACTGTTCGGTATCTTCATCTTGCATTCTAATATATGGCAAACAAAAGTAATCCTAACGTATAAAAAACAAAATATGTTGTAGAGCTTAGCATAAAATAAATCCTAGTGTAAAGTAAACAAAAGCTAGCAAGAACAATGTCTTTGTTTGTAAGGCTGATTATTACAACTGTATTTTAAACGAACTTGGTATTAAATCAACTTTTGGCAAAATACTTGTACTCCAAATTCCCTTTCAAAAAGATGAAATTCTTCAAAATCATGCTTAATTTTCAGGCACATTTAATATCCCAGTCATTGGGTCGAATGAATATGAGTTACTGGATTCCTAAACTACATAAAACCCTCACAAAGAAGGATACATTGTTGGATCTAGTAGGTGCTCTACCAAGCCGAAGTATTTGCTGCTCATGAAAATATTAAAATATGAGGAAAAACTTAAAACTTACTGTGCGACTACATATACCGAAAGTGGTGTTAATCAAATATAGAATTAAAACAATCTAAAGAACTTATAGTAAACTTGAAATCGCAAAACTTATCCCAAATCAATAACATCAAACTATATGACTTTTCAACACTATACACGACCATTCCTCAAGCTAATTTAAATATTAGACTTTTTGACATCATAGACAGTTGCTTCTTCAACAAAAACGGAAAACGGAAATATTAATATCTAGTGATCAGTCATTCAAAAACTTACCTTGTTAAACGCCACTCCGAATCCACGCACAAGTACTCTGAAGGTGAAAAAAAGTATGCTAGAATTATTGACAATATCTTCGTGGTATTTGGTGACCAGGCCTTCCAACAGTTTGTTGGAATCCCCAAGGACACGAGTTGTGTTCCTTTGTTATCTGACCTGTTTCTATATTCATATGAAGGAGTATTCATTAAAAAAACCTTCTACGTGAGAAGAACAATTTCTCGTTGTGGTCTTCAATTCAATATTTCGATACATCGATGACGGTTTGCATATTAACAATAACTTTCATTCATATGTCGCTTTGATATATCCCTGTGAACGCAAAATAAAGGACACCAAAGAGTCGTCCACCCCTGCTTCATACTTAGATATTGAAAGTATACATTAACGGAAAAGTGACAACTAAACTGTATCACAAACGGGGTGATTTCAGCTTCTCCATCGTTAACTTCCTTTATTTATGTAGCAATATTTCATTATCACCTATATATAGTGTTTAAATATCTCAATTGATTTGATTTGGAAACGGTTGTTCTGCATATAGTCAATTTTTAAATCGAGGTAAGCTACTGACAAACAAGTGGATAGTACAGGGATTTCAACAGTATCCATTGAAGTCAACATTTCGCAAATTATATGGTCGCTATAACAATGTAGTTCATCTATACAACCTTGCATTGGGTCAAATGATGTCTGACGTGTTTCATACCCATTGTTAAGCTGTTCCTGGCACACTGACTTTATTGTGGATAAATTCATGTACGTGATCAGGATAACGGGTTCACGACGGGTGTGACCGGTAGATAGAGGATGTTTACCCCTTCGAGGCACCTGATCCCACGTCCGGTGTTTCCAGGGGTCAGATTTTACCCAGCTATTCATTTTCCATTGTTTGTAGGAGTTATGAAATTGATCACTGTTCGTTAGATTCATCTTTCATCAATCCTAAGGAATCGTAAAAACCGTGACTGGTCTATAGGAAACAGATAGAAATATCATGTATGATTAACGTAATATTGAATGCAACTTGTCAAGATCGACAGAGTTAATGTTATTTGATGTTTAAAAATAGCATTGCTTATTAATAAATAATGCAGGAATTGGGGTGGATGTTGTCTATTGAAATGGACATCACCTTCGAAGTTGTGTTTATGCTTGCTAGGCGTTGGTAGATGGAGTCCTCCAATTTCATTCTGAAATTGTAATACATTTTCGCATGTACACCTACCACAATTTCATTCTGTCGAAAGTGTTAAAAAAAATTCCGATATTTAAAGTAAAGATCGTTAATCATGGTTGATGCCATCAGGTGTGTAGTTGAAACTGCTGAATTAATTGAACACACGATCAAGTACCTAGAATGTGCAAGCACCCCTGTCTTACTAGGGGCTTTATGTTACCTTCACTTTTTCAAGAACCACATCAAGCAAAAACCGTCGAAATGACATATTGTTGTCTGCTTATAATATCAGAATAATAGTCATAACAATTTACCTTACATCGATTTTAATTCAGATTGTTGAAACTTTTGTAATATAAAGTTATCAACATATATTGATTGTCCAGTAACCTCTCACAAAATTCAGGTGTTAGTCTGCTGATAACATTTTATCCATTTATGATACATGAAGCAGATAAAGAAGTCTAGGTGGTATCGACTGTGATATATCGACGCTGAATATGAATGAAAATGAGAATTATTGATACATTAACTGTCGTTGATATATCTAATGCTTAGTTAAAGGTCACATCATTTTTGCATCACGTTCACAAATGTATTCAAACTAAATCTCATTAACTTGAGTGAAAATAGAACAACATATTACGTTTAAATCTGGCAGCAGTATCAGATCATATTTAGTATGTAGCCTATATAGGCCTCTGATTAAGTACGACTTACTACATACATAAAAGTATGTAAAACTTATACGGTGCCAATTTTGATGCACCACATGCGCATTTCGACAAATAATGTCTCTTCAGTGATGCTCAACCGAAATGTTTGAAATCCGAAATAACTATGAAGTTTTAGAGCTAAATATAGCCAAAAACAGCGTACCAAAAAAGTGGAGCCAAATTCGTCCAAGGATAAGAGCTATGCATGAGGGAGATAATCCTTAATTTTGAAATGAATTTCTAAATTTTATAACAGCAATTAAATATACATCCGTGTTTTCAAGCTAGTAACGAAGTACTTAGTATATGATGTATTATTTTGTTTTGGTGTATTTCTAAGGGAATGTTTATATTGATATTACATTTTATAATTCTGACAAGGATTCGACTTAGATATTATTCTAAATACTGTTGATCAATGGTCACCAGGGATACTTACCCTCCTAGGTATATTTTTTTCACCTGTGGTATGTCCAAGAGTCCGTGTTCTCCAAACTATCAATTTTGTAATGCTTATATGAGTTTTGAGATTGATCACTGCTCGTTATCTTCTTTCATATCCAGCAAATGATGAAGTTATCACTGTTGTACCTATTAACAAAAGCATTGAAAGTGACACAACCGGTTGTTTTAATGAAGTTAACAGGAAAATGAATGTGTACATTTCAAAAGAGACGTGATCTAATATTAAAATGTGGCTGAATGCTTAGGTATACTAGCTAATTATTAAGTAGCTATGCATACATGTAAGGTAAACATTTGAGGATCCTCCATAACGTTACAGTTCACAATGGCAGATAAACGTCATCTACAAGTTATATAGTTATAATACAGGGAATACTTACTCTTCCTCGGCACCTGATCCCCCCTCTGGTTTCTCCAGGAGTCCGTCTTTGCCCAACTATCTATTTTGTATTGTTTATAGGAGTTATGATATTGATCATTCGTCGTTATCTACACCTTTCATTCGAAAGACTTTTGACTCTCAATTGCTATACCACAAACTGGTGACCAAAACATAGTTACCAACTTTTAGTGTCAAACGATTGAGGATCGAACACGTTTTTTAGGAATACGTCATTGGATCCAAAGTATTACAGGGCATTGTATTGTAGATATACAATGTTAGTGACGATATACACATACTAGGTTTATCAAAAGAAACCGTGTGTAATATTTCTGATTTCATATATATTTTGAAAGTCAATAACAATCATGGTTCAAACTATGTCCACAATCTTTACAAAGTATAAATATATCTAGGGCTTTACATTTTTTATGATAGAGGAACTCAAGATGGAATGAACTTGAAGTTGTGTTCCATATAATTCAGTATAGGTAGGGGTGGATGTTTATAAAGAAATTGACGTTCGTTGAAAATATGCAACAGTACCAATTTATCGATTCATTTACACACCTTACATCTCCAAGGGGGAAAACCTAGAAGTATAAATGCTAAATGATATATCACAAAAAAGTGCAGGAATACTCATTCACATTAAAATAGTATCCAAAATGTTTCAGGCATTGAATTTTTAGCATGGGAAACAATTGCATTATTGGTCAACCATCATTTATATTAAAGTTGAGCAGTTTAATAGTAGACAACACAAACAATTGTATACGACTTGCCATTGGGGTAGATCGTGTCTGATGTATCCATATGAATCGTTAGGCAATTCTTTGCACGTCTGATCAACCCGCTTATTTTATTAAAAGAACAAGATTGGATCAGGTGTGACCAGTCGTCATGATATGCATACTCCTCCTAGTCACCTGGTGTGTCCAAGAATCCGTGTTTGCAAACTCTAGTGTTTATTCCTTGTAGCAGTCATGAGATACGTCAAGATCATTATGTTCACCTTTTCATTGCACATTTAAAACATGCGTAGCACAAACTGCTATCTACTATAACATAATACATTATAGGTTAAGATTAAGCGTACTTACTCTTTAGGTAACAGGGAAAACAAATTCAACAGAGCGCAACACACGTAGCCCTCGTGAAAACACCACAAGTACACTAAAGTACGAACGAATTCAATATAATTGTCATAGCACTACAATGCGTTTTTAATTCCATGGGTAAGATATCAATGTTACAATATGTCGGGTATGTTTCAGTTGTACGCCCTGAAACTACCAAACATATCATATCACAATTATTCAGACACTGCGCGCGTATTTCAATGTCATGGCGATATCATATTTCTGTCCAGGTTTAATTGATAAATCCGTAAACATTACAGCCAATAGGTGACTATCATTACATATATTACATAAAGAGTTCCATTCTGTTGTAATAGATAAATGTTCAGTATTAATACTCGTCATTGTTGATCCGTAATTACACCAAATGAATAACCTAGATATATATAGGTAGGGAAGCAGCACACTTTATCGCCATACTCTGTAATTTTTCCAGAAATCAGTTAAATTTGCGAATCTCTAAACGACTATTTAAATCATAACACAGAGTGTATGGACAGTTTAGAATTCGCGATGCATAACTACAGTACACGACACGAGTTTTATACATCCCACCGTGGAAAGATCATAACACAAAAATCCACGGAGATCCACTGTGTTGGTCGACGTGTGTTATTTGCCAGTACACACAGCTTCCGCGGGCGTCGACGTTTCTATCGCCGCTTTACATAATATGTGAAATGTGCCACCGACTAAACAATCATGATAAAGTGAAATTAAAAAAACAATTAATATCGATCTAATCAAATAAACTTAATTCAATATAGCAACCAACGTAATGTCGATGATTAATAAGTTGAAATTAATTTATTACATATACCAATACAAACAAAAATGTATCCATCAAATTATTGAAATTGATATATCATGAATTAATCACATTTGACCGAAACTTATATTCAATCTGGATAATTAAATGAGCTTTGTATAACAAGTATAGTCCATGAAATATTCCGCGGATTTTTGCCACAATAGAATAAATCACGGTTAGATAGTCCTCGTATTTGAACTTAAAAGACGTGTTTAACTTCTTGCGAAGCGTGAGAAAGACACCCAATGGACCTGCACGATGTAAGATCTGGTCCAAGATCATGTGTATTTTAAGCAGACCTAATAATACTAATAATAATACCATATTTATATAGCACCTTTGTCATACACTATGTACGCTCAGTGGTGCTTCACAATGCATATATACCTTACAACAGAATGTTATACACATAATACATAGACAATAAATAAAACATTAAAATGCAATGATATAAAAGGCTTTATCACATATAAACAGTCCGTAGCTGCACCTATCCTGATTGTACATATAAAACATGAAAACGCAATATACCATAAATATGCTAGATAAGAATAAACATCAGTTTCAGTTTCTAATGTATATCACACTTTTCGCAAGAAGTCAAACACTTCTGTTAATTTCTAATATCCGGATTAGATGACTCCCAACTGTTCTATTGTAACAAAAAAAACCTTCCATTTGCATGGAATACACAAGTTATACACAGGCCATTGTTGTAAACAGAGATCATAGGCAGCAATGTTGTGTTTACAAAAATCTTTTGAATGACGAAACAAGTCCAACTGTGTTTAGATTAAAAGATGTATGTAACATTCTTACGTACAAGAACACAAACGGCAGTAAGATATCAATGTTACAATATGTTAGGGTATGTTTCGGTTGAACGCCCTGAAACCATTAAATGCATCATAGTACATTCATTGAGATAACCCTAACCCTAACCCTAACCCTAACCCTGGTTGTGACGATATCGTATTTCTCTCAGGTTTAATTTATTGATGAACAAACATATCCAAAAATAGGTGACTATCTTGCTTTTGGTTGCCATTTAATGGTCAACATTTTCTTTGAACTGCTATATTTCATAAAAGGTAAAGATAACAGGCATTTATCAATCTCATAACTTCTATAAAAAATACAGAATAGAAAGTCGGGCAGACACGGACCTCTGGATATACCAGGGATGGGATCAGGTGCCAAAGAGGAATAAGCATCATTTGGCTGGTGTGACCGGTCGATATGGGTGCTTACTCCTGTTAGATCCTTGCTTCCACCATTGCTATGTCCAGGAGTTCGTGCTTGAACAACTGTTTATGTTGTTGTCCTCGTGAGATTTATGCGATTGATCATTACTCGTTTTAATAACTTTTCACCGAAGCTTAAATATATTATGTATGAATCAATTTCATCGAAAACAAAACATCATATTTAAATTGACCTTATAGCTTTGCTTAAAAGGTTAAGGACAATGATTCATATAAAATGGTCACAATGATAAGTTGAACTTTCCGAGGGAATGCTATTATTTTTCTATCAAGGTAGTCTGGTGTCATATCAGGTGCTGATATGCATTTATTTGCATTAGGTAGTTATAGAAATATTCCCAGGAATGGTCGAATACATCGCCATGACATTGACATGGTTTTCTCTTCCAAAATAATGTTTTTTTTACAATTGATTTTGTAAGCTTTTTCAGTAGTTCATAGATTCAATCTTGTTCAGACGGCATTCTTGGGAAAAAATGATAACACTAGAAAATTTGGTGCACTGTAGCTTCCTCAACGTTTGTGAATAAATTGCAAATCTGCATTCAAAATACGAGAAGGGTGTCTGCTACTGCAACACGTTTAACTTTGAGTCTGGTTACATGACTCTCATTCCAATTTAGCTCCAAATTCAAAGGAAAACTCGATAATTAAGCGAGAGCTTACTACAAACAACATTTGATAAGAGGTTCATATAACCCTTTTTGTAAATGAAAACTAGCCCGGATATACGCCCTGGTTACATGTTTTTGACATACAAGAGACCTACTATAAAATTCCAAAACCACACAGTGTGAATGATCACTGTTCGTTATATTCGCCTTTCATGAGGCGGATCCGTTTATCGTCTTTGCTAACAATCACATTCAAACAATCACACATGTGTATATATATCATACCAGTAAAAAATGAGAAGGAAATAACTCCAACTGTCATGTTTAATCACACCGCAGTTTTTACGTTGATTTAGAGACCCGGTATGGTATTGTGTCTTTCTTGTATTCAGGAGCTATGCTATATTACTCATGGTAATAACTTCACTACAATGAGGTATGGTGACATTGTCAGCAATAGTCAATCTGTAACACCCTATCTCCCCTTCAAAGGACAGTTTAATCTGCTTTCCTTGTATGGCAATAGCAGAATTGAGTAAACCAAGCAAACAATTGTTTAATTTCAACACATCAATACCAATCAATGTGAATAACTGACTGAAATTCAAGTTCGATAGTGAGAAAGAAATTGAGATGGAACCCCAACCTCCTTGCCATCTGTTGTGGGGACCTCCTGGTTAACCTTACTAAGGATTGGCTTTGGATTATTTATCACATAATGTAATATGTCAGGTGAGGTGATGATGACTATGGCTGCTGTATCTATGGCCGATTTTACTTTGTTGCCGTTGATCGCCGCACCAACAAATGTACCTACTTCACCATCTCTCCGACTGACCCCAGTTCGGCTTGTGTGATTCCCATTGATTTTCTTCTGTTTTTGTTTAGGACAAGACTCTGGTTCTGCTCTTCTTTGTTTCTGATTTCCTTTTACATGCAGAACAGTTCCTCTACATATGACGCTTCTTTTGTAATAATTGTTATCAGTAGAATGTTGTTTTGAACCCTTTGATTTCCCTGTTTCTCGCTTAAAGGACTCCATGTCACTTTGCCAGTCATGAATTGCCTTCAACTGTTTAGCAATGACATCGTCTTGAACGATAGCTTCCCTCAAATAGTGTTGGTCTTCAGATTGACGCATTTCAGTCAAATTAAATACATCAATCTCTACTGCATTACGGATCACATCATTAAGGTATGTCGGCCGTGCTTGTTTTATTCGTAATGTCATAGCACTATTTTAAGAGAGTTAATAAATTGTTCCTTTGCAAGACTTTCTCTGATCTCTCTTGGAGCTGTTGGGTACGCCAGATTGGTCAACCTGCGTACATCTTCTCCAAGTTCTGGTAACGTCTCTGAAGTTCGATGCCTTCTCTCTCGCTGTGGTGCTCCGTACAACTTTGTTTGGTTGGAAGAATGTAACAATATTTTTCTAACACGCTGCGGAGGAGTCGATAAATGCATCTATCTCCCTCTGGTAGACTTCCCAAGACACCTTGTACTCATCCTTTCAGTGCTACTGCTAGATACATGCCTTTATCCGAGGTTAACCAACCATTTAATTCCGCACATACATCAAAATGATACTTTGATTCTAACCATGGGGTACTGCCATCAAACTTGTCTGGTTTGACATTATTACTCTTTTCCTGGTCAAAACGTGTCATAGCATTTGGACGGCGTCTTGTTATATCTTCCTCTGAATACAAAGGAAAATATTGCCTAGCAACATGTACATACGTACCTGTTGAAGAGAACTTATTTGAATACCTCGCATCATGATCAAAGTTACCTAACACATACATATGTCATGTGTTTGAAGGCACCCTAACTAATTTAGGTGTGGCATCCCATTCTTCATTTAAAGTATTCGCCTACATTCAGAAATACCTGAATATGTGGTTTTCCTTATGCCCTGATCGACCCTAGCCTGTAGCTTACTTCATCCCCTCTCTACTTTAGTTAGATCAGAATCTAAATCCTCTACAATAGCCCTTTGTCCTATTTTATAAAACAGTATACTTCTAACTTAACTGCCCTCGCATCCCGTCGCTGCCACCATTTTTGTAACGTATTTCCTGAAAGACTAGAAGGCTATCAAAGTCCGTGCCTTATCAATCCAAGCGCACGAGGTGTAATTAGAATAAGAACTTTCATTGCTAAAATGAAATTAGGAATGTTATTGGAAACTGGACCTGCAGATATACACAAATATGACATAAACCAACCCAGGTTAATAATTGCTATCAAATCAAGGGAATTCAATCAACATACTCAGATCAGGGTTAACGATATGAGTTGTAATATCAAAATAATTTAACAATGGGTATGGGCACCCCCAGTCAACGACTGGCTAACCCAGGACTAACGCTTGTACTGCAGCCTTATTCAGGACACAAAGTACAGGTGACATACCTTCAACCGTTGCACACACTGTAGAGCCTTATCCAGGCAAACACTGTGAGGAACCACCCGGCCGTCAGTCAATTTCAGTATATAGAAAAGACGAACTGTGTGGCTAGCTTTTATTTGGTCGCCCTCGACAGTATCAGGCCTTTTATTACTAAGGTAACACCCAATGCCTGCACTCTAACACCGTTACAACTAATGGACTCAAACACTGGCTTACTCAGTAAATTACTTTATTGCTTGCAACTCACTGTTACTCTTATCCACCACGTCTTATCACTCCGGGCTTGGGCAATAATCGACAGACGACAACTGCCTGGTGTTGTGTTTATAGCGATAGGTCATGTGACTAAAATACGGATGTTTACATTGCAAACTACAATGTCGAAACTTGAAGGTCGATGAATAAATTGCCGGAATATGATATTTGCTCATATACTTGCTTTTCAGCGTCTTAATAATTAAAACAGTTCTTCATTTGATAGAACTTTGTTTTATTTTTTCGTCATTTTGAACGAAGTGGTATGTGGGTCAACAGTATGAAATATATGCAAACGTGTTGTTAACACATTCCAGTGATGGTTATCGATCAAAAGGGTAAAGATAAGTAATAAATATAATTTTAAAATATATTTTGGGGTTTAAATACGGGTTCTTCTGGTCATCAATTTCCACAAAGCCCAAATTAATGATGCAATGAGAAATTATTATATATGCACCTTCCATAATCTATTTTTCTCGAAGATATCCATTAATTTGCAATATTTATAGGAAACATCGCTTATCATAGTTTGTGTTATCACGTTTGTAGTGGGACTTGTTGAAATAATTAAACAGAGTATCAGGTATTACAAAGGTATAAGCACCCTCTATATTGATAGTAACTCTTCATTATCTTCACGTTTTGAAGAAACGGAAAAAAGTTCTTCAAATGAATAATTATATCTGCTTATAATATAACAATGATCGTTATGTATTTTAAAATACATTGATTTAAACTGAGATTGTTGAAAAATCTGTAACATCAAGTCATTCAATTGAATTGGTTGGTCATTAACCTCTTACAAAATTGAGATGTCATTTTGCCGATAGCATCTTTATCCAATACGACTCCCAACGAGTAAGGAGGTAAGGAGGATTGTATGGTGTTGAATATGATATATCAGATACACATACGGATGGAAATAAGAAAGACTGATATAAAAGCCGTCGTTGATATATCTAGATACCCAGTAAAAGGTGAAGGCAGATTTGTTTTTTAATCAGGTGATAAAATTTATTCAAACACCAATTACATTAGAGTGAATTCTTAATAGAAAAAATATTGCATCCAACTTTGGCAAATGTATCAAATCATATAGATGCACCATATAAACCTCACGGTGGGTATTACTGGTCAGCAGGGGGTGTTCACTCCCTCCAGGTACCTGGACCTACCTCTGGTATTTTCAAGATTCCGTGTTTGTTCAACTCTCTATTTTGTATTCGTTATAGGAGTTGTGAAATTGATCACTGTTCGTTATATCTATCTTTCGTTCAGTATACAACTTATCTAATTCGCTTATTAAGCATGCATTCTTAAATACAGAAGAGAGTATGGTGTGTTATTTGGTTTTGATGTATTTTACAGAATCTTAACGTTTATCTTAGATCTTATGTTTTTATCATTCGCCTAGACAATATTTTGATATCGATAATGCTGTATCTAACAAATGAAAAGGAAACCATTCGTTGTAGTGCCTTTTATCAAATTCAACGAGAGTGGGACAACCAGTTCTGTTAGTGGAGTTAACAAGACAATGAATATGTATATTTCAAAACAGACACGGATTAAATTTCAAAATGTGGCTGATTATTTTTCTCCTTTTAGCTAATCATGAAACAACCATTCAGACATGCAGGACCGATCAATTGAGTGTTTCCGGTAACGTTACAGACTACACGTTACACAAATCCGCAGTTTTTTTTCATTATTTTCGAAAGACTCTGGACTCTGAACTCTCAATTATTGTTCAAACTGGTGAACAAAACAGTGTTGACTACCTTTAGGAATGGGTCAGTTGAAAAATGTAATTGTAATTGCGGTGTTCAAATACATTTTTATCAAGTAATTTGACGGAATTAATTTATTCTCCTGTCAATTACAAGTAATTGCTTGTATTTAAATACGAATTCAATTACATTTCAATTACTTTTGAATTACATTCTCTAGTGTTTATGCAGTGATTAGATGCATCAGTTTGTTGATATACTTGATGCAGCATGGTCATAGTGCCCAGGGCTATAGGTGAAAGGTTAATTGCGTTAAGGTGTGAACCCTCTCCTACTTGAGAACAAAGACACTCATGTTCTTAATGTTATTTAATAATCATGTATATTATGAAAAACGTTGTGTTCATGGTATTACCAGGGATCCCTTTGCAATATATATTACAATAAAATACGTTCAAACCAAACTAATTCAAAGGCACAGGTAGACAACTACAGACATTACATTCAGAATAAAACATGACTTAAAACGTATTAATGAATTTCATGTCCCACGAAATGCATTTGGAAATTTCAAAGTTATTTTCAGCAAAATTCCCCACAAAGCTTGAAAATAAATCAAAGCAGCCTTCGTGGTCAAATATGCCAAGACATTTTGAAATAAACTTCGGTAATAAAAATGTATTTAATGAAATTCTTCAAAGTAATTGAGGGTAATCAATTACATTTTTTTTTTATAAATCAATGTAATCTTAAATGCAAGTAATTGCCAAAACCATCAATGTAATTGGAAGCATTTAATTACTTTTTTAAATGAAATTGACCCCATTCCTGCCTACCTTAAAAAAATAAAGGTTGGGGATTGAACACATTTTTCTGAAAACGTCATAGGCTTCAAAATAATGCAGGATATTGTTTTGTAAATATGGAATGTCACTAACAATAAATACACAATAGAATATCATCAAAAGAAACCGTTTCCCTCTGATTTGGTTCCATCAATATTTTGGAAGTCAATAAAATAAGGTTTCGGAAAATGTCCAGCTATTTTGCAAAATTGTACATCATGGCTTCATAAGGTTGTTAGTGAAGGAGGATCTCCAGACAGACTGGACGTTAAGTTTGATTGTATATACTTCAGCTAAGGTGGGAGTATATGGCTGTAAACAAATTGGCGTTTCTTGAAAATATACAACAATATTCTTTTCATCGATTCATCCAAACATCTTACATTCCCAATATTGAAAATCTAAAAAGCAAATGCGTTATGATATAGCACAATTAAAATACACTGATTTATAACACAGATACTTGCTCACACCAAATGACACGGACATTAAATTCGTAACACGCAAACTGATTACACTATTGGCCAACCACAATTTGCACGAAAGATAAACAGTTCAGAAATTGGATCAAATAAAAATTGTGTACAGTCTGTTATTGGACCAAATGGTCTTTAGTATGTTCATACGAATTGTTAGGTCATGTGTTTGCATACCGATTTCTACTGCGGATCGTTCTACGTATTTGAATAAGATATAGAGTTCGGGTCGGGTGCTACCGATCAACAGTGGATGCTTACTCCTCAATGGTACTTGATCCTACCCAGATGATCAAGTATTCCTCAGTGGTACCTGATCATATCTCTAGTGTGTCCAGGGGTCAGTGTTTCCCAAATATAATTTTTGAATTCCCTCGAAGAGTTATGAGATACACCAAGATCGCTATCTTCCTCATTCCATTGCACAATTCTAACTTCTGTAACACAAATTAATATCTATCAAAATATTATAAAAATAAAGCTTAACATTAATTGTATTGACTCTTCGGATCATCTAAAATACACTAAAGTATCAACCAATTCAACATTATTCCCGGAACACTGCAATAGCTACTGATGACAAAACATCAATCAACATTTTAAATGTGCATTATAAGTAGGTGTAATTTGATAATGACAAAAATCGATAAATGTAATGGAAAATACATAATTCTGATTTATAAATTAAATCCATTATATTTGAAAATATTTCCCATTGATGAATGCTACTACATAAAGAATGCAGCTGATTTTAGGATTTTATCACGAGGATGTGAAGAAGTTAAAATGAATCACATATTTTGTGAAATTAAACTGAATATTGATAATATGTTTATCGAAACGTATGTGGGTCTAGATCTCGTGAGCTTTGATTTGAACTTACCCAATTTAAACGAGGAATGTGTTGAAATTGTCAGGTGGTGTTCAACAATATATCCACACAACAGTTTTAAAAAAATATTTATATACATGATGGTTATGACCACTGGTGTATCACCAGTTAGTGTACATTTTTATAGGAAAACTATCACAGCAATGATATAATGCAAAATACAAGTGTGCAGTTTACAACACGTATGCACTGGACTAAGCTACAGCCGAGAAGAATGCGATCCAGTCTTACATTACAATATATACCTAAATTTTAGAAATCGTTACAGATGTCACACATAATTATTGACATTGCAATGGAAACAATCGTTCATTCGGAAATTACATTACTAAAGTTGTGTACTCCGCGAAGAAATAGATGTAAATGTTCCGTCCGACGAGCTTGAACATAATGCCTAGTGTATATCTGGTGAATGATTAAAGTTTAAAGTCAGCATTTCGCAAATTCTGTAGTTGTTATGATGATCTAGTTTTCCAATAAAACATATCAGTGAGTCAATTGCTGCCCCACGTGGTTCATACAAATAATCACATCAGTCTTGGCATACTGATTTTGAATATTGAATTATTCCGTTTCGCTGATGTGGACATAGGACGCAAGGTGGGTGTTGTCGGTCGCCCGAATATGCTTAATCATCCCAAGTACATGGTCTGACTTCTGGCACATATAGTGGTCAGTGTCTCCCGACATCTTTCTTTTGACCACTGTTCGCTATCTTAGTCTTTCAACATAGTTCAGAGAGGAAAGTTAAAAGTTGTACACGCTACCATTCTTATTCCCTACTCATTCATACGCAAATATAGATATATTCTGAAATATACTACATTCCCCTTATTTATACTTGATAGGTATTGGGAAATTATGTCTCAGATATGGATAATGAACATTACTTGATCGTCGTTTATTCAAGTTCATGATTGACCTGTTTTTATATTCATATGAAGCAGAATTTATTCAAAAACTTCTACGTGAGAAGAAAAAATATCTCGCTCTGACCTTCAATTCGACTTTTAGATATATCGATGACGTTTTGTCTATTAACAATGATAGTTTTCATTCATATGTCGATTTGATATATCCCTGTGAGCTCGAAATAAAGGACATCACAGAGTCGTCCACTTCTGCTTCATACTTAGATATTTTATTGAAAGTAGACATCAACGGCAAACTAACAACTCAACTGTATGACAAACGGGATGATTTCAGCTTCTCCATCGTCAACTTCCCACATTTATGTAGCAATATTCCATTATCACCTGCATATGGTGTTTATATATCTCAACTGATTCGATATGCAAGAGCTTGTCCTGGGTATAGTCAGTTTTTAAATCGAGGTAAGCTACTGACAAACAAGTTGATGATACAGGGATTTCAACAGTCTCGATTGAAGTCAGCATTTCGCAAATTCTATGGTCGTTACAACGATCTAGTTCGTCAATACAACCTCGCATTGGGTCAAATGCTGTCTGACGTGTTTCATACCGATTGTTAATCCGTTCTTAGCACACTGATTTTGACTGCGGATAACTCCGTTTACCTGATCAGGATATGGGGCTCACGGCGGGTGTGACCGGTCAACAGGGGATGCTTACTCCTCTTAGGCACCTGATCCCACCTCTGGTGTGTCCAGGGGTCCGTGTTTGCCCAACTATCTATTTTGTATTGCTTGTAGGAGTTATGAGATTGACCACTGTTCATTATCTTCACCTTGCTTTTAATCTACTCTCAGTATGCTATACTTTTTGATAAATTGATATGACCTATATCGCAAAACTCATTTGGATATTTCGAAATTCATAAAGAGAAACTACTAACGTATATATGGGTTTAAGCAGTGGTCCAGTAATTTTTCGATTATCCACACTTACTCTTATATTACGTTGATCTGTATCTTTATTATCAGCTTATCATCGCTTCATATCTCACCCGGTCTTTACCATTTACATATGGTGTTTTGAGAGTCTCAGCTTAGTCTAACATTTAGGCGAGAAGGTAGATCTGGGTACCAAAAATTGTCACTACACCACTCACGCTGTTATGGGCAATCTCTCCAGATACTATGTTATACTGGGCTTCCTCAAGATCTAAAGAATACTGACATATAGTGGCTGTTATTGTTATGAAAACACTTCCCTTAGGTCGGTTCAGACCACATTTTCTGCAGATATCACTTCACCTGGAATATATGGTTAAATATTTGATTTACAGAGAGCTTACCATTGATCATGATACGAGAAAAATGGGGTGTTAACTAATAACTGGGCCTTTAAGGGAATTAGCATGGAATATTGAATGAAAAAAAAAAGTTTGGATAATTTCAAGTACATTTATACTCGGCCTGGCCCTACTCAGAAATGAAATGTCGATGCAGAACCACACTCCCGTGTGATATTTATGGTGTTAGTTTGATTTTTTTATGGCGCGATGAATAACCAACTTCGATTCCTTCAAGGGCTTTCTTATCACCTGCGTCAAAATGAAGTTGAGATCGTTTTGAAAACGTGGGAGGGGTTAATGATGATTAAGCTTTACAAAACAATGGCTGGAGAACAAATGGCATTTTCGTAAAATGAAATCGTGTCAATTACAGTATGCATATTAGTGATACATTCAATGTACATTGATTATTCATGGATGTAGAAGTTTCACAATGAGTTAAGTTGATGCACATATTTAACATATGGACTTAGAGGGGTATCATAAATTTGGGGAGATGGGTGAGAAAGGAGAGTGGTCGGATTTCCCTCAGTGCCATGAAATTAGCTAGTATTGTTTCATTTTGTTACGAGGACACGATATGAAATAAAACAAAGTTTTATTTTATGTGTTTTACTTACATTACATGTTGTAAAACTTTACACCACTTGACGTTACAATGAAAACATGCGTGAAAACGGTGTACGGTAACTATTAGTATGCTTGTATCACAGGGAAAGTGTCAATATGTGTTGTCGTTATTTACTAGCGTTATCGAGTGATAGCCTGCATACCTGAAACATTTCTTGTCAAATGCTTGGCAAATAATTATATGAAAAGAGAAGATAACAAACAGTGGTCAATCTCATTACTTCTATAAGCAACACAAAATAAAGAATTGGGCAAACACGGATATAATCAGGTGCCGATGAGTAAGTATCCCCTGCCAAAAAACTATATATGTCTTTATGATGACAAATCACCCTCGCGGCTGAGTTAAGGCTTTCCTCATGAATACCAGTGCTGTAAAAAATGTACTTTACCGCACTGGCACATTATATGACGTCACAATGAAAAATACGTCATGATGAAGGCCATGACGTAAACATATACGTTCCTTTGCGGTTGGAAATGTCAAAATATGTTTTCGTTATTTACCACCGCTGTCAAATAATAAACCGCAATCGTGTAAAATTTTCAGTCAAATGGGTTATATTGATTCTCTTTAATATTGAAATAGTTTGAATTTCTCCTTTATATAACGTACATGCTAAAGTAATAACCATATTATATTGTGATCTTGATATCGCTCCTAATCTGCACGTATAATGACTTTCACAATGGATTCATTTGCATAAACAGGGTTTTCGTACATACAAACTTCATCATTGGCACGACACCCCGAGGTTTTTGAGTGATAGATGTTTGATTTATGTGACATGTGAACTTAAGTACAGAAGGAAAGGTAAGGAAGCCGGTTGTGGCTTCGACAGAAAACATGTTTTTAGGCTTACTCCTCCTAGGCACCTGATCACACCTCTGGTGTTTCCAGGGATCCGTGTTTGTCCAACTATCTATTCTGTATTGATTATAGGAGTTATGAGTTTGATCAATGTTCGTTATCTTCACCTTGCATTGTACATAAACTGTAACAGAATACAGCTTTAACAGCAATGCAACCTTTTCTTAGATATATTAATCCTAACACTGTCTCCATATGAGTGAAAAATTCTCGAGCAATATGCAAGGTGAAGATAACGAACAGTGACCAATCTCATAACTCCTACAAGCAATACAAAATAGATAGTTGGGCAAACACGGACCCCTGGACACACCAGAGGTGTCAAGTTTAAATCATCAATGAAGGTCATGTTCGACCAGAAGATTGTTTAAATTAGAATATGTATGTAACACCCTTACGTCCAAGAACACAAACGACAGTGAGAATCCAATGCTACAATATCTTAGGGTATGCTTTGTTTGAACGCCCTGAAACCATAAAACATATTATAGTACATTCATTGAGATAATGTGCGTGTGTTTTAAGGTTGTGGCGATATCGCATTTCTTTCAGGTTTAATTGACTGATCAGCAAACATATAAAAAAAAAATCGTGACTATTTTGCTTTTATTTCTCATTATATGGTACATTTTCTTTGAGCTGCTATAATTCATAAAAGGCGAAGGTAACAAGCAGTTATCACTAAACTAGGTTAAGGGCTTACATAGTAAAATGTACAATAATGATGGATTGAAATTACACCTCACATTCACGGGTATCATTACAATCGTTACGGTTAAACACCTAAACGATTCTACGCATATGTTGACTGTGACTTAGCTACCGCAAATTACCATCATTGTAATGTCCTGTGACATCAGCTGAATATCACGTAACACTTCATTTTTGGAAAACAGCAATATACCCTACTTGTTTTCAAAAGTTCGGGTTCATGCGGGTAAAATATAAAAATCCTTAACATGAAAAGTGTTTGAAGCAAATGTATACTCGAACTAAAATGCTATAAGTTATTGACATATCAACAGTGATCAGTGAATTACCGAGGTTGTCCACATCCCTATGTATATTATACCGTTAATATAAAAGACATAAATTGCTCCCCGCACATTTCAAACGCATAGATATATCTGTATTGTATTTCAGAAGAAAAAAATGTAAATTGTTGTTTTATAGTAGATGAACCTGAAAAATTGCACTGTTTCTGTAGTATGAGAGAATTGATGTACACGAGGGCATTTTTAAACGCACCAGCCATTCAGATTAGGGGCGATTTCAAGGTCACAATTTAATATGAATATCACCTTCGTTCATCAAATATACTAAAAATGGAGAATCATTTGGTATCATAAAGAAATAACATATAAAATCATTTGACAAGAAATGTTTTCAAATATACAGCTTACCACTTGATAACAGTGGTAAATAACGACAACATATTATGACACTTTCCCAGCGATACATATTTCAGAACATGTACGCTGAGACGTACTCTTTCATTGTTACGTTTTATAGTGCAAAGTACACAGAGGTACATTTATTACATCACTGTGATTTTTCTGGGATAAACTTAACTCAGCTGCGCAATCTCATAACTTATATAACAAATACAAAATAGAGAGTGGGGCACCCATGGACCCCTGGAGAAACCAGAGGTGGAACCAGGTGCCTAGGAGAAATAAACATCGCTTGACTGGTATGACCGGTCGACATGGGTGCTTACCTCTGCTAGGCACTTGCATCCACCTTTGGTATGTCCAGGGGTCCGTGTTTGTACACCTCTTTAAGTTTTTGTCCTCATGGGAAATATGCCATTGATCATTACTCGTTTTCTTAACTTCTCACTAAAACCTTGGTATATTATGTATGAATGTATCTTGTCCACTGTAATAGCAATCAACTCCAGCGAAAAGAAAACATCATATTTGATTTGCTATTATAGCTTTGAGTAAACAGTTAAGGACAAGGATTCAGATAAGATAGTTACAATGATAAGTTTAACTTTCCCAGGGACTGTTAGTATTTTCTAGCAAACAACCGATAACATTGGCAAAATACTGTTTTTTATTGTTGATTTTATAAGCTGCATCACTAGTAGATGCATTCATATATTCAACTTTGTTCGGGTGTTTCGATAACGGCATTCGTGGAATGAACAACAATACTAGATCAATTGCTCAAATTTGTGAGGAAAGTCCCAGCATACACAGCATTTTTTCTCTAAAGTCAACCGAAAACTCGCTAATTAAGCGAAAACTTACTACAAACAACATATGATAAAAATTTATATGGCCTTTTTGTAAATGAATATTGTTTTGAAAATGTCTCCTGGCAAAATGTCTTTGACATACAATGCCGTGCTACAACATTCCAAAATTAAACAATAATCTTATTTTAAAGAAGATGCTTACTCATCCTAGTCATCTAATCCCACCTTTGGAACGTGTCTTAGGGGTGTCTGCAGAGTATCTGTGTTCAAAATGTATAATGGTAGCTGACACAGTCTACATCGACCCCACTTTCACTCACTTTGCGTACACAGCTTATTACTTAATGTCGGTTGTAAATAACGACAACATAGTATGGCACTTTCCCCACGATTACAACTATCATAACATGTACGTTGTGACGTACTTTTTCATTGTGACGTCATATGGTACGAAGTGTACAGGGGTTCATTTATAGCATCACTGATTTTTTTTCTCTCGGATAGTCTTAACTGAGTTGTGTATCAAACCACTCTCCATTTTTGCTATATAATGTACAGGAAGGTAAAATCCATAATGTATGTGGCATAGAAACCGCCCCAAGTCTGAATGACAAATGTGTTTAACAATCAATTTATGTGAATGACTAATCATATTGTACATAAACAGTGGCCAAACTCAGCTAAAACCAGAACTACAGATTTTTTTCTGAGATATATTTTAGATATAGTATATCCGATAACTGTTTAGATCGTCAGTGAAGGTCATGGTCTACAAGAGAAGTGTTTAGATTTAAAGATATATGTAACAACCGTATGTCCAAGAACACAAAAGACAGTAAGAGATCAATGTTACGATAGGTTGGGGTATGTTGCGTAAACGATCACACATATCATATAACATTGATTCAGAAATTTTATGCGTATCTTAATGTCATGGCGAAGTCTTATTTCTGTTCAGGTTAAACAGATTTATCCTGAAACATTACAAAAATAGATCGCTGTCAATGCATATAATACATAACTATTTCCATTCTGTAGTGAGAGATAAATGTACCCGTCATTACTCGATATTGGTACTAGTCATTATTGATCTGTAATTATACCAAATAAATAACCTGATGCATACAGTTAGGGAAGCAGCATAATTTAGCATCATACTCTGTAATCTTTCCAGCAATCCCATTTAAATTTGTGGATTTTTAAACGACAATTCAAATCATAACACATTGAACAGTTTAGACTTCGCGATGCATAACCCCACTAAGAAAAACCATGGAGGAAAAATCCACGGAGATCCACTGCATTCGACGATTTGTGTTCTTTGCCAATACTCACACCTTCCCTTGGATTCGTCGTGGCTATCGCCATTTTGCAGGATGTGTGAAATGTGCCACCGGTTCAATAATCGTGATCAAGTGGAATTCAAAAATATATTTTAATATCGATCTAAACGTATTAACTCCATTCAATATAGACATTAAAGCAATGTCGATTATTAATGAATTAGAATTAATATATTACATATATCAATATAAGCAAAGATGTAGCCAACAAATGATTTAATATTGAAAAATCATGAATTAATCACATTTGACCAAAACGTATATGTAATCTGAATAATACAATGATATATGTATAACAAGTGGATTCCATGAAAAAATTCCGATGATTTTTGGCACAGTAGAATAAATCACGGTTAGATAATCCTCGTAGTTGAACTTTACAGAAGTATATTCAATGGGCCTGTACGATGTAAAATTTAGTCTAATACCATATGCAATAATGTCTCTTCAGTGATGCTCAAACGAAATGTTTGAAATCCGAAATAATTATGAAGTTTTAGAGCTAAATATAGCCAAAAACAGCGTTACATTAAAGGTATCCATTATTTCTGTGATATCTGGTCTTGTTACAAGCATACAGTTCCGGGGTAAACACACTTCCGGAGTACAGACACTTCCGGGACGCACACACTGTTCTGCGATACACATTTCCAGGACACACAGTTCAGGCACACACACACACACACACACAGGTCCGGGATATAGTTTTAAGGGAATATTTTGGGATCTACATAGAAACCAGAAAATACAAAGATTAAGTTAGCAAGGCAATGCTCACATAGTTCAACTTGTAGCGCTACCTTTACACATAAACTTAATGGTATTTAACTAAATGAATCACACTTGATAATACATTACTTAATACTTTACAAATACGGAACATTTGATATATAGAGAAGTGAATACGGACACATGGTTACACATTACGAAAACACATATCGATGAAAGAAATACCCAAAGTAACACATAAAACAATTTATTAACTTTAGTTTTTTAACATAATAGAAAACACAAATTTGAGCAGTTATTCCAGGACCATAAAATTAACAAAACGTAAGAAATAGAAAACATAACACCACATTAATATTTATAGAAAATTTACCTCCGTCAGTCAAGTGTCTGTATTATTAATGAAGTTTTACAAAAAAATTATAACCCAAAATACCTGAACACCAATCAAACACGAATTCCGTGCAGCATGAGTCTAAAATCAATAGCTAAACCCAGAACTCAGTTATATCAGACACAGGTAAACGGGGTATCATACGGTGTGAATATTTGAACTAATAGAAGAGGTCCTGAAAAGGATAACTATACATACAAATTGAAATAAGTACACAAGTAAATGTGAGAAGTTATAATTCAATTGTAACTGCTAGTAGTTCTTTGGTGTCACTTCAGTATATGATTTAAGATTGTCGCTAAGACCGTCTACACCCACCCCACTTTCTCTATGTCTCTTATTATCAGGCATACGCTCAATGAATAATATATTTTATGAATATAGAACTATCACCAATTAATGTTACACTTGTTTCAATATGTTATACATTTTAGAAACTGATGTGGAAAATGTTGCTTGATTTCTGAATGAGTACTTCTTAGTACATATATACAAATGAGAGAAAATGAGAGAAAAAAGAGAGACAAATGCCATTATATCAAATTTGCATGATTCATGGGATTTTCTTTAAATATGATTTACGGGAAAGTAGCAGTTGTGTACAGGTCAATGCTTTCAAAACTCTGTCATACTGGGCTTCCTCAAGATATAATAAATACTGGTAAGCACTGTCTGTGATTATTATCAAAACACCTTTTATTGGGTAGTATCAGAACACTGTCACTGCAGAGGTCACTCCACATGAAATATATTGTTAAATGTTTAAAGGCGGCTTATCATTAGTCACGATACACGTAAAAATGTGGGTGTTAACTTATAATCGGGTTTTTAAAGGAATTGGCATGGCATATTGAATAGTAAAACATATAAGTGTTGATGACTTCAAGTAGATCTATACTAGACCTACGTCACAATAAGATGTAGACACGGTTTCCGTTTTCCCAAAATGGGGCCTTTGTTTGATTTTTACATGCCACTAAGATCATCCGACATCGATCCCCCCACAGCCGTTCTTATTACCTGAGGTCAAATTAAAGTATATATTTTGTTAAAAAGGGGGACGGGGTAAGGAGATTAAAACT
Organism: Ostrea edulis; assembly: GCF_947568905.1. Lineage (NCBI taxonomy): Eukaryota > Metazoa > Mollusca > Bivalvia > Ostreida > Ostreidae > Ostrea > Ostrea edulis. The sequence goes on from NC_079171.1 coordinate 73,374,036, forward strand.
TCAGAAAGAAATCGGTTGGAGAACAAATGATATGTTTGCGGATGTATTATACATATCCATGATGAATTCAGTGTACATTGAGTAATCATGGATGTAAACGTGTGGCAATGATCTGAGTTTGTGCATATTGAATTTCGGGGACATCATAAAGTTGGGAAGACGGATGGGAAAGGGGAGGGGTCAGACCAATTCAGATTTCTACCAGTAACATGGTATTAGCTAATTATGTTTCATTTTGTTATGATGATACGGTGTGAATGATATTTTCTTTTAATTTCATGTGTTTATTTACATTGCTTGAATGTATGGTAAAACCTGATGCAACTTACTAAGGTTACCCGAAAGAGAACAAAAGCAGTGCTGATATAAATGTGACTCTGTGCACTTTGCAGCATTTGACGTCACAATGGAAACGTACCTCAGAACGTACTACGTTACATGTTCCCATGCCTTAATCGGTGAGAAGGTGTCAAAATATCCTGTCGTTATTTACTGCCTTTGTCAAGTGACACATGAAACATGTTCTTGTCATATCTTTGCCAAATAATTATATACCATTCCTTTATGATGAAAGACCACTTTTCATTTTTTAATATATAATATACAGGAAGGTCATATCCGCATTATATTGTAACGTTGAATCCGCCCCTAATTTTAAAGACTAAGGTTTTCAAAAAATCACGTATGTGCATAAATAATATCTGTTTGAACACACATTGGCAAAGTTTCGGTGCATATCTATAACCCACAGCATGAGGTTTTTTTCTGAGACATATTCAATATATCTGTATGCGTCCGAAAGGTGTAGGAAACAACGTCTGTCTTGTATGTTAGAGGTATGGTGTCTATAGGAATGTGAATAATCCCGGCAATTCGTAATGAATGTGGATATGTTTTTAAGGTATATGCTGGACAGCATCCCTAATCATAAGGTTCAGTTTATATCCTGGTGTTGAAAAATCCAAGTATAGACTCCCCTTTACCAATATATTCTAAAATCCCCATTGAATAGAGCAAAGTTGTGTGCAAATACGATGTGGACCTAATTGTCTGTTGACGTAAGGTAAAAGTGAATCAACTGTGACATCATGCATACTTGTTCTTTTATATGAACGGTGCTAAAGACTGCGTTTATGTATCTAGGCTTTTGGGAAGAGTCCCATCATATATGCTGGGCAGCATCCCTAATCATAGGGTTCAGTTTATATCCTGGTGTTGAAAAATATATGTCTCTGGGCTTTTGGGAAGAGTCCCACCATGTATACGTTATTTATTTGTGGACTAGTCACATTCCCTACATTGTCGTTATCAGTATTGTGTTTGATTTTTTGATCCAGTGATTTTCTCATTTTCTATGAAAAGGGCTGTTTAATGCTGTGTTGTTTGTATGACAGTATTTGTTTTCTAGAATATCAACAATATCACTATCAAAAGAGGTTTAGTAGAAATATCATAATATGTATATGTTTTCGTATCGCCAAAAAGCTTAGTCACTATATAATGTTTTTCATTCGGTGGACATGTAGTCACTTTGTTTAAAATGTTCGAAATTCAGAGAACCCCTATTTTTTAACTCGTAGAAAAACGGGATGAGTGTAGCTTCTCCGTGGTCAACTTCCCAGATTTATGTAGCAATATTCCACTCTCATCTGCATATGGTGTTAATATCACTCAAGCAATTCGATACCCAATTGCTTGCTCTGCACTTGTTCAGTTTATAAATCAAGGAGAGCTACTGACAAACAAGTTGATGGTACAGGGGTTTCAACAGTATCCTTTAAAGTCATCATTTCAAAAACTCTATGGTCGTTATGATGATTTAGTTTGCATATACAACCAAGCAGTGTATCGAATGCTGTCTGACGTGTTTCATACCGATTGTAAGACCGTTCTTGACACACTGATTTTGATTAAGGACAATTCCAATTACCTGATCAAGATAGACGTTTCATGGCGGGTGTGACCGGTCGACATGGAATGCAAATTTCTCCTAAGCACCTTGTCCAAGTTTGGTGTGTCCAGGGGTCCGCGTTTGCCCAATTATCTATTTAGTAGTCCTTATAGGGCTTATACAATTGATCACTATTCGTTAGCATCACCTTTCACAGAACTCTATATGGCTAAACCCAGTACTCAATTATATGAGATACAGGTAAAGGGGTATCATACGGGGTAAATATATGAATCGATAGAAGAGGTCCTGTAATGGATAACTATACATAAAAATTAGATAAGTACATAAGTAAATGTGACAAGTTATAATTCACTTGCAACTGCTAGTAGTTAGTTTGTGTCACTTCAGTATATTATGATTTAAGATTGCACAGCATGCACGAATATCACGGTAAATTACACAGATTGTATTCAAATATGAGAGTGAATCTTTGAAAACAAAAGTGAAATAAGTTAAAAATAAAGATAACATGTCAGAAGTATCCAATGTGATTTTTTTTCTTTGGGGTCCAAATTCCCATTGAATAAATCTAGCTATGGTTCAATTGTATACACGGTAGTGTTTCCAATATCATGCTCAAACAGACAAACCTAATTTCATAAATTAATTATAATATCCACCAAAGAACCTATATTTGTATTAGGTAGTTATCACTGCTTGAAAAACTGCCTTTACAATGGGAGTAAAGATATTGTAAATACTTTATTTACAATAGCTTTAAGTGTATTTAATCACATTTACTTAAATAAGAAAAAGATGGTAAATATGGTCTTTAATTACCTTTACTGGGAAGTAAATTTTTGTAATGGCCCAATTTACAATACCTTTACGAAAAAATTAAAGACCATATTTGCTCAAGTAAATGCAACTTTACAAAAATTTAAAGGTTGTCTTTTTCAATGAATTTACAAGAACTTAAATATAATATTTACGAGAGTAAATTTATGTTTACAAAAAGTAAAAGGTCGTATTTACCAATGACTTTAATTTAAGTAATTTTTAATAAAGAGCATATTTAATCAAATTTAAAGGTGTGTAATTTTTACCATTAATATGGAAATCTGTATACTCCCCTTTTCAGATTTTATCAAATTGCAATAAATTTCTTTATACAAAAGTATATATTGTGAATGAGGAGTTCATATCTTAGTACAAGACATTTCTTGTAGAATCACGTTTTAAATGATCTGTTGAGATAACAAAAGCTGCATATTCAAATATCAATAGTCAATTTATTAATTTCTATTTTTCACAAATGTATGATTATATACCACAATAACGGTGGTTAATATACATGGACATGTATAACAATATAAAACAAATTGTACACAATAAATCATTGATATTTCAAACATGCTGGGATGCATAACAAAATATTTTTGATATATTTTATGATAGAATGCATTATCTTGAATTTTGTGTAAATATATGCTTAATTTGAACAATTCTTATTGTATCAATGGTATCAAATTTTGTTTTAAAAGAATTGAACTACAAAGGTCATTTTCTGAACCTAAAGATCATAATTGAAATTGTCTTCGAAAAATTTAACAGATTTGAATGACTGCTGCAGATAACTTTCATCCGCAAATAATCTGTATATCTGCAATATCATTAACACATATATATATAAACAACAATGGTCCCAATACAGATCTTTGTGGCACTTCAGATTCAAAGACTAAATATGTGTACAAATGAAAAAGTGGTGTTACAAAAAAGAAATTGCATATGCATCACATAGTCAAAAAATATTACATGTTAAGAACATATTTTAACATGCAATTCACATGTTTAAAGTCCATGCATGAATAATGTTTAATTTAGGTGGCTCTTCTTCTCTTAGAGACCCGCTACTTTTTTGGACAATAACCTCTTGCTACGTGGAGGACATGTCTCTAAATATTTTTTGTCCAGACTTCCTTTAACTTTCTGTAATTCCTCACTCTCCCAGGAATATGGATGGGACACAAAACCATCATCTCCCTCCTCATCACTGCTCATATATTTGTGAGCATTTGGTAGCTGGAAAAATGTTCTAACTTTATTTTTCTTCTCCTCGGACCATCCCGTCTTCTCTACCGCAACAAGTCTCCTCTTCAATTTCTGTCCAAAAAGATATGTTTTAAATTAAAGGAAAAAAATAATTGCAGTTACCTTCCATATTTACCCAAATCACTTCAATGAAACATTTGTTTTGAATATATTTTTAAATACATGGGCACACAATCAAGTCCTCATATAGACACCCTTTCATCAACTTCCTTTTCTTTCCTCAAGTGACCTAAACCATTTCGATAATCTTCATCCAGTGTCATCAAAATCAATAATAATGTTCTAAGATGAGCTTTAAGTAAAACTGTATGATTACTGAGCTAAATTGAATTTCAAGTTTACCTCTTTCTTTCTTTCATATGTTGCTTGCCTCTTTTTATTTAACTCTTCTTTATTCTTATTGTGCCTATTGTTGGCCTCCTTTCTGGATGTAAAATATCTTTTAATGGCAGCTAGAAAATAAAAGATGCTGAATAAAAGATCTTGCACAAAATAATGTAAATATGTTTCAAAATAACTAATTATAGCCTTAGTTCAACCTACGATTTCTTTGTAATTATACCCCCCCGCAACAAGTTGCGGGGGGTATACTGGAATCGGGTTTTCCGTCTGTCTGTCCGTCCGTCTGTAGATGCAATGGTTTCAGGGCTCTAAAGCATTATCCTTTCCACCTACCGTCACCATATCATATATATGGACTACCCATGGGATGAAGATGTTCCCTATCGATTTTGGGGTCAAAGGTCAAGCACACTGGACATCGAAGTAGCAATATGGTTTCCGGGCTCTAAAGCGTTATCCTTTCCACCTACAGTCACCATATCACACATATGGACTACCCATGGGATGAAGATGTTCCCTATCGATTTTGGGGTCAAAAGGTCAAAGGTCAAGTGCACTGGACATTGAAGTAGCAATATGGTTTCTGGGCTCTAAAGCGTTATCCTTTCCACCTACAGTCACCATATCAACCATATGGACTACCCATGGGATGAAGATGTTCCCTATCGATTTTGGGGTCAAAAGGTCAAAGGTCAAGTGCACTGGATATTGAAGTAGCAATATGGTTTCCTGGCTCTAAAGCGTTATCATTTCCACCTACAGTCACCATATCATATATATGGACTACCCATGGGATGAAGATGTTCCCTATCGATTTTGGGGTCAAAAGGTCAAAGGTCACGCGTACTGGACATTGAAGTAGCAATATGGTTTCCGGGCTCTAAAGCGTTATCCTTTCCACCTACAGTCACCATATCAACCATATGGACTACCCATGGGATGAAGATGTTCCCTATCGATTTTGGGGTCAAAAGGTCAAAGGTCATGTGCACTGGACATCGAAGTAGCAATATGGTTCGGTTTGTCATGCCATTTGTTTTTTACACTCAGAAAAGAGGTAGTTTATACCTATTACCAACCCCCTTTGGGAGATTGGGGTAAGCGGGGGGTATTCTTAGTGAGCATTGCTCACAGTACCTCTTGTTAATTCTAAATTAGGACAAATAAATAAACTTATAATCAACGTTTGCTTTCTCATTGGTAATAACTGTTGAACCATAATGTAATGCTTTTCAGATTAAATATAAATTGAAATCTGTTAGATTTAGCAAAATTTATAACAGCATTTTCATTAGTACCATCTATGACGTCAATTCTTTCATCTGGCGCAATCCCTTGTACACTGTTCCTCATAAATACTGTCAGTGGTACATTTTCTTCATCCATGAATCTACAAAATAACAAGATTGTTACTTGGTTACAAATTACTTTAAAGTAGTTAATGTACTCCTGGGAGTTAAACTTTCACCCTAGAAATGAATTAGTGTATAAAATTCAAAGTAATTCAGCTGGGTTATTATTTAAATTTAATATTTTGAAATAGTTTTACTAAATTTGCACAATTAACATTGGTTCAATGATTTATTTATACATTTATGGACTGCGAATCTGGTTTATTGTTTGGAGAATGTTTTCAGGAACATCCATTATTTCAAAACAAAACAAAGATGTAAAGAGACCCACACGAATGTCCTAACCAATGCATTCATGTGCACAGTGTGTGATGGCCTTACAAGTAATTTCATTAATTCATAATAAGAAAAAACTGATAAAGCATTTATAAATTCAACATTTGCAAGAAATATTGTCTCATTATATATGTATGCAAAAATACCTTTTGCTGTACCGTAGTTCCATTTCAAATCCGTCTGTTGACCATTTAAATAAGAGTCCTTCACTGCACTCTGAATGAAAGAGAAAACAATAATGATATATATATATATATATGGGAAACAGGGAGGCCATTTGAGTAATCTAATTCTGATGGGGAGAGATGCCTCATCCATGATGCACTCTTGTCCTTCAAATCTTTTCTTGGAGACCTTCGAACTGCTGTTGTACACTCAATACTTTTCTTTTTCTGGCAAAGAACCGAAAGAGTATTCTAAATTCATATTCCTCTGGAACTGGTTATGTGTATGTTTCGTGAGGTGATTTTACACATTTTCAACAATTTCACACATGGAAGGACAGACACAATATTAAATTATATAGACTATAGTCAAAAAGGCATACAATTTATAATATTTATTAAAGCATTGGAACTGCATTGAAAATTGACTCTTAACCTTTTGTGCTGGAGGATCATGTTGGGGTTCATCTTCATCTCCAGACTCACATCAAGAAAGCTGCAGAGTTTCATAGAGCCTGTCTTTGGCAGGTTTTCTAGGATATTTCCTTAAACCTGTAGATTGCAATGATGTGGCTGTTCTTTTCTAAACGAGAAGAAAACAATAGTGTAAAACATAACCGATTCCTTACTCTGTACAAAAAGGAAATTACATGTGGAAATTAAACAAATTTCAGAAAAATAGCCAAATTTCTGTCTAAAACTACTAAAAGTTAATGCCTATAATAAACTACTTAAAGATAATGTCTTAGTACAATAACCTACACAATTTTTATATGGATAATATATCAAACTTCATCAATACATGCACGTCCAATCAGTCAGTCATACACACTACTTGCAATATATATCAATTACAATTTCATTGTTTTTGCCTAATATATCTGATATCAAAAATTGTATTATTGAATGCCATTTCCTCATGACTATGTTGCAGTTGTACACAATGCACATATGGATCTTGATAAATATAATACATCCATTTTAAAAACCAAATATCTATTTACAAACCATAGAATTTAATCTAAAAATTCTGAAAGTAAAAATTGGAAGTCAAATCATAAAAAAAATAATCTGCTCTAATCACACTAATATATTACAAATTAAACTGACTGTAAAAGTCAGCATCTTTTACGACTCAAGTTTGCAATCAGAAGATGCCAGACCCCCCTCCCAACATATACATGTAACTATAATAATTCAGAAAAAGTGAGATCAAGGAAGTAGATATAACATATATATATATATATATATATATATATATATATATATATATATATATATATATATATATATATATATATATATATATGCAGGCGCGGATCCAGAATTTTATTTCCGGGAGGGGGGGGGGGTCGAACCTTTTCACAAAAACATATTTATAATATAATAACAGTCAACTAATTTTTCTTATAAATCGTTATACTGTAATTTTTTTTATCTTTGCAAATTCCGGGGGGGGGGGGGGGGGTCCGGACCCCCTCCCCCTCTAGATCCGCGCATGTATATGTATATTACATGCATATACCTGTGCACAAATACAATGTTTAATGAAAGTGACTGATACAGTGTATGGGGGTTGGGGGTTGGGGGTTGGTGGTGGTGGTGGGGGGGGGTTATGTTGATAAAGTAAAAGATAAAACAACTATAGGCCTAGATCTAAAATTACAACAACAACAACAAAAATTCATAGGCCTATCTAAGAAAAGAAATCTAGGTAAACATGATCAAACCTTTGTCTTGGGTGTTGCTGATAACACAGATTCTGGCTCTGATTCGCCTCCTGATGAAAAATGAAGATGTAAACTTTCATCCTTAACCTCTAAATCTGTCGCCTCTGAATCCAATCCATCGGCAAATGTTAAAAAGCCTTGGGTCCAAGTCCATTTTAAACTCTGTGTAAAACAAAGAAACTTGCCGCGCCTTGAGATGGAGTAATCCGATCTGTTGATCTTTGACGTCACGATTATACCCATAATGCACTCGGCGGCCATATTGTAGGGCAACAGATTGAAACGTGGAAGCGTAAACAAGAGAGGGTTATTTAAGTTACAGCAAGAATATGGTTAATACTTGTGTTGTATGGAGTTGTAACAACCGGTCAGTGAGTGGAGATGAAAACAGACGCTTTTATGACATTCCTAAAATTGTAAAACATCAAGGAAAGCAGACGGAAGAGTTGTCAGCTGATTGGAGAACACTTTGGCTGGCGCGGATCAACAGATCAGATTTCAACCCGAGAAACGTCATTTTAAAGTCAGTTCAGATCACTTCGTTTCAGGTAATAGTTTTAATTAGGTTATATATTTTGTTAATTTATAATAAATCAAAAATTGTTTGTCTTATTTTAATATGTTGATGGTGCTAGTACCGTCTGAGCGAGCGCAGCTTCATGCATGCACATATTTTGCAATGGTCATGCTTTGATCAGGCAGGGATCCAAATTAACTTTTTTCACTACTAGCAAGTTTATTTTAGTGGATTATTTTCCAACTAGCAAAATTGAGCCTTTACTAGCATTTTTCAATTGATTGCTGTTTTACAGGAATTTAAGAAAACAAGCATGTATCTATATCATAATGTAGGGAAAATCTTTTAAAATCTTCTGTAAAGTGCAATAATAAAAATAATATTGATAATTCTTTCATTTAAAATTTAATGAATATCAGACAACATACAAATATCATCGGTGCATGGTGAGGGTCATAGGGTACACTTGTGCAGCGAATTCGCTGTCCAGAGATCTACCACCTATTTACAACATCATGTGGTTTGAAATCTTGAAAACTGCGCCAATTCACACTATATGTTCAAAACTTTTGGAAATTTCATCTAAAAAATTCTAGTTGAAAAAAAACCCCGCGAACTCTAAGTGTTTGACTATAGACTACAGAAGGACACCGCGTGAAGCGGTGACACTATTTCACTAACACTTTCATGTGTTGTTTCATGTAAACACGGACGAGATCAACATGCTTGCTACTTAAATCAGACGTCTCTGAGACGCCCGAAGTATGCATGAAGTAGGCCATCTTCGACATCACTGACTGAGATGACCTTGGCCTTAGCTATTTATTCGATCTACGTTTACTTTTCAATACTTGCATATTCATTCTGTAAAGCGTTTCTACGCACAAGACAAAATTATTGTAAACTTCAAAGTACAGCCAATAAACCGAGGAAATCCGAAAAAAAGATCCGGGTTTTTTCACTCGCAAAAAGTTGCAATCGCTTGTGATTTTTCACTCGCAATTTCAATTTTTAACTCGCATTTAGCGAGTATTTCCCCTTAATTTCGTTGCCCGTCAGGTTCAATTTAAAGGCCGGGAGTAACCTATTATATTCTTAATGAAATCTATGTATCATTTAGGTAGATTGATATAGCATTATATTGTAATTCATGTTTCAGGAACAAAGGCTGAACTCTATGACAAAACTATTTAAAACCTGACTGGGCACCCTCTCTTAAGTTAGGACCTGTGGAACAAGATCCATCGATAACTTTATCAACAAAGAAGAAGTACGAGAGAGCCCAAAGCCGTGATGCATGAAAATTGGAAAAGACACTGTCAAAACAGGCACTAGATTTCCAGGATGTTGAAAGACTTGAGGATTGTGATGTGAACTATGAACTGTGAACTGTGCAAGTTTAGTTACATTGGACCACTGGAAGCACTGGCACCTAGAGAGGAAGACAAAAGCAATAAGGAAGACCCAGACCTACTCCACAAGATGCGTTGTGAACTGCAGAGGCAGTAAAACTGCAAAGAGTGATGAAGCAACCGATCCTCCATGATAATTGCACATTGGTATCGTGATAATGGACAGATATCTTCATTTGAGAACATGAACCTCAAACCCAAGCCTGGTCAAGTTGAAAAAAAATAGTATTGCATAATATTCCCATTGAAGGAAAATCACATGTCCATTGCCTTGCCAGGGTGAAATGGTTATGCAAAGTAAACGAAACAGTTTGACATTATTTTGGTAAACCAGTTGAAGTTTGGAAGGCCAATATGTATGGATGTGAAGGACCTGCTAGTTTTATTCCCATTCAAAGAATAAAATCCAAATTTGTATATGCTTTTGAGAACTTTCAAGGAATTAACACAATCGTTGTTATACCACGTGAAAGATTCTTGTGACTTTGATATGCATGATATGAAGCCGGACACATATGTTGATCTGGATATATACAGACACAATTTGACTACCCAAGTCTGCTCATTACAAAAACTTGTGAAGTCGGGCACATGCAGCTGATGTGTGAAACCGGACACATAGGTCTACATATACATGCATGTACATCAACTATTTGATTACATCAGTCTGCACATTACAAAAACTTATGAAGTCGGGCACATGCAGCTGATATGTGAAACCGGACACATAGGTCTACACATACATGTATGTACATCAACTATTTGATTACATCAGTCTGCACATTACAAAAACTGGTGAAGTCGGGCACATGCAGCTGATGTGTGAAGCCGGACACATAGGTCTACATATACATGTATGTACATCAACTATTTGATTACATCAGTCTGCACTGCCACATTACAAAAACTTGTGAAGTCGGGCACATGCAGCTGATGTGTGAAGCCGGACACATAGGTCTACATACACGTGTATGTACATCCACTATTTGATTACATCAGTCTGCACATTACAAAAACTGGTGAAGTCTGGCACATGCAGCTGATATGTGAAGCCGGACACATAGGTCTACATATACATATATGTACATCCACTATTTGATTACATCAGTGTGCACATTACAAAAACTGGTGAAGTCGGGCACATGCAGCTGATATGTGAAGCCGGACACATAGGTCTACATATATATGTATGTATGTACCCACTATCTGATTGCATAAGTCTGCATATTACTTGTGAAACCGGACACATAGGTCTACATATATACATACATACACTCTATGATCATTTTAGTCTGCACATTACAGAAAAATGTTTGCATAGCAAATACTATTCAGGAAGGGTGATAATATTCTTGCAATGTACCGTATACGTTTTCAATCTAATTTGAAGTGTTTATTTTCCTGATCTTATAAGTATTTTTGTAGTTAATTATTTATTGACTGTAAAGTGTTACATTAAGATGGTATTTATTATGTACAGGAAGCAGTTTTTTTAATTTATTTTGTAATTAAAAAGTATATTAATTTGAAGAAAAGTGTTGTACATCATGAAATGAATTTGAAAGTGCAAGGAACGAACAATTTATTCATTATATTTCAATTTACAATTGCAAATGGTTTTGCTGTGATAACCAAGGAAAACAATCTTTGGATATACCCTCAGTATGGAAATTAGATCTTCCGATTAAAATATGAGGCCAAAACTGAATGGAGACAATATAATCGAAAACTATGTAAATAAGGAATGTGCTCCATAGGTGATATCCAACCTCGAAAGACAATATAATAATTTACACAAGTTCTAGAACAAAGCCCTTTAAGCGATGAAAAGATTTGCAAGCTCCTATGTTGTGTTTATTTCGCCTCACTTCAAAATGTGTTTTTGTGGGGCATGGGAGAAAACATGTTCATTGTTTTCTGATCTGATGTGTTCAAGTTAAACATATACAATATATATCTACATATAACATTTAAGATATCCAATCCATATACATTTTTGTTTGTACAAAAAGTCAATATCTGAAGCACTATGCCTTTTGTTAAAACTAATTTTTAATGTGCTAACAATGGCAGATTAAGAGCCCCCCCCCCCCCCTTTTCGCTACATTTTTTTTTAATTTGTTAGAAGTAAAGGAACTTAAAGAATATATTTAATGCGAAGTAAATCGTAAAAGGTCATCTTTAGCCGAATGTTGAAAGTAAAGGAGTTTAAAGGTGATCTTTATAGGTTTAATTTCGCGTAAACTTACTTAAAGATAACCATTGCTTCTTTAATTAAAGTAAAGTTGATGCAAAGGTAACCTTGATTTTTGGTTAACCTTTAGGAGAATTTACTTCCGAAGTAAAGTTTTGTAAAGTTATTTTTTCATGCAGTGTATAGGAGAACTATTCCTCAGGAATGGTCTAATACATAACTATGACCTCAACATGATGTTTTACCCAAAAGGATGATTGTTTTACGATTGATTTTGTAAGCTCATCAGTAGTAGCTATGTTCATATATTTAATCTTGTTCAGATGGTATTTCGATAACGGTATTACTGACAGAATAATAACACTAGATCAATTGCAATATTGTAGCTTTCTCAAAGTTTGCGAAGAAATTGCAAAGCTGCATTCAAAACAAGAAAAGGGCGGCTGCTACTGCAATACGTTTAAGTTTGAGTCTGGTGATATGACTCTCATTGCAATATATATTTAAAGTCGAACAACAATTCGATATTCAAACGCTAGCTTACTACAAAGATATTCATATAACCTTTTTAGTAAATGAAAAATTGCCCCGCAAATACGGCCTGGCTACATGTCTTTGACATACAAGAACGTACCAGAAAATTCCAAAATCAAACCGTGATTTTACTTTAAAGAAGATAGAATGATGCATATCCCCCTAGGCACTTTGATCACCTCTCGTATATCCAGGGATCCATTTTACCTAACTCTCTATTTTGCATTGCTTATACGAGTTACGAGATTGATCACTCTTCGTTATCTTCGCCTTTCATAAGGTGGATGTGTTTGTCGCCTTTGCTAGCAATCACAATGAAACAATCGCAAATACGTATTGATATCATGCCAGTAAAGACTGACAAGGAAATAACTCCAAAAAAACAAAGTTTAATCACACCACAGTTTTTTTTTTACGTTTGTCTAAACCCAATATGATATTGTGTTAGTGTTTTTATGTAAATGTAATGAAATAAAACAAGTATGAAGTAAAACAGATATGTGTATCGTATGCTATTGTTTGAAATGGTGAGACCTTACGTATCCATAAACAGATACTCACTAATTCTTATGAACACATGCGATGGTGCTCATTTCAATTTCATTATGATGTTTATCATTAAAGTATCTAGCTATGTAATCATGCTTTAACCTCATTTCAGGGAGAACAAAGATTTATGAATCAATTTCGAAACTATTTTTACAAGTATTGAACGGATTAATTCAGTTACATCAGAGGCAGTACTGGTAGTAGTTGTGTACATTTGTTTCTCTTTCAGGTATCTAGAGAACAATCAAATAAAAGAAATACCACAGACAGCATTCTCCAACCTTCTGAATTTGCAAACCCTGTAAGTATACTTTATTTGAAATTTTGAAAAGAAACGGAATTCAAAATACTATATCCCTTTACAAAAATAACCGCTTTATGAAATACAACAATGTGTATTTTGATTTACTAAAACATTAGAAATTATCTTTTATAACATATGCGCATGTATAAACAAACAAGTTTCTATATTTAATGCAGTATCGTTAATCTGGTAACGATAATCACCACATTGACATTGACAATCTTAAAGAATGTTATTATCTATAGCATTATCACATTAAAGGACATATCTTGTGTTTTCAAAGTATACAGAATTGTATGCATTTTGTCTTCCTTATGCTTATAGAACTTAATTGTAATAATTCATTAGTAACCCTAACCCTGAAGTATTGCTAGAATTAGCAACAATATGGACTTAAATCTAAGCCCCGATTAAAAAAGTTATCTAGATAGGTAGTGAGGTGGTACAGTTATCTAGATAGGTAGTGAGGTGGTACAGTTATCTAGATAGGTAGTGAGGTGGTACAGTTATCTAGATAGGTAGTGAGGTGGTACAGTTATCTAGATAGGTAGTGAGGTGGTACAGTTATCTAGATAGGTAGTGAGGTGGTACAGTTATCTAGATAGGTAGTGAGGTGGTAGAACTAGTTATCTAGATATATAGTGAGGTGGTACAGTTATCTAGATAGGTAGTGAGGTGGTACAGTTATATAGATAGGTAGTGAGGTGGTACAGTTATCTAAATAGGTAGTGAGGTGGTACAGTTATCTAGATAGGTAGTGAGTTGGTACAGTTATATAGATAGGTAGTGAGGTGGTACAGTTATCTAGATAGGTAGTGAGGTGGTACAGTTATCTAAATAGGTAGTGAGGTGGTACAGTTATCTAGATAGGTAGTGAGGTGGTACAGTTATCTAGATAGGTAGTGATGTGGTAGAACTAGTTATCTATATAGGTAGTGAGGTGGTAGAACTAGTTATCTAGATAGGTAGTGACGTGGTAGAACTAGTTATCTAGATAGGTAGTTACGTGGTAGAACTAGTTATCTAGATAGATAGTGAGGTGGTAAAACTAGTTATCTAGATAGGTAGTGAGGTGGTACAGTGTCATCATATGCGATCTTAATCAATCAGCTTTTTGTAAAAGTAGTGTAAGATATTTTCAAAAAACTCGGGTTTTAGGTGCCTAATTTATTTACCATGGATAACATTTATTTCCATGTTGACAACTTTCCCGAGTATTATATCATTTAGCCACTAGTGCATACAAATAGTGACTCGAATGTAGCGAGGAAAGCGAGTATGAAATCTGCATTTGCGAGTAAATAATGTTTACATGGAATCGTTGTCTAAACATTATTTGACAATGCCATTTCTTTAAACAACTGTAATTAGCGTTGCTGCTTTTCTAAAATAAAAAGTGCAATTATTATCAATTTTATTTTGAATAACTTAGATAGGCCTACATTACGATACGATTACTTATCATTGACAGCTAGGCCTATTGTCACAGGTGCATTTCGAAAGAAAAACAAAAAAACAAATAGATCAGAATGATCAAATTTATAGTGAAAATCACATTACTTTTAAATCATTCCATTTTATTAATCATTTTTTTTTAAATCTACACAATGTTACTTAAGAAGTGGGAGCGCGGCGTGCTGTTGTTCTTACGTACGCGTTCCTTAAAAAATGAAAGCATTAGACTTCAATTAAGATTTGGAAAATATCATATTTTATGATTTATAATTGAAAGTTCAATTGTCTTTTATCTTTAAATTTCTTTTTTTTAAACTACCAGCTGCTAGAAACTGCGATCACAAGTTATACTTATATGTTGTTACAAGGTGAAAGTCAATTGGTGCGAGTGTGTATTGAATTTGAGAGCAGAATGGAAAGCATATACAGTTGCACTATATGTAACAGTGCGTAGCTTCGATATAACAATTTTCTCGCAGTGTATCTGCGTCTTTGTCCAAGTGCTTGTTTGAAAAAGTACAGGGACAATTTATACTGGGTTTCTAAGGCAAGGTCGTTGTGCCGACTGTCGCAGGATGGACGCCAGGCATTAAACTATGAAGACGAGTTTTAAGGTTTATACTGTTTTAATACACTCAAGTTATACACAAATGTTCATCCTTTACCGTTTTTAAAATAGGAGTCAAATGATTAATGGATCTGTAACGATAAAAATTGTAAAAACAATTTATACAGATATACTGTTACAGTACACATACAACACTTACTTTACTTCACTTTACACAGACTACATTTTGCTGCAGGTACATTTTACACATTGCATTTTACTGCATACTTCACTATACTATACTTAATAGCATTTTACTGCATATACACGTTACACACTGCATTTTACTGCATATACACTTTACACACTGCGTTTTACTGCATATTTTGGTGGTTTCCAATACTCTGGCATGAACAGTACACCATACATATACGTTTAGGTAAATACATATACATTTGAAGTAAAATAGCATATTAATGTATTGTATACTCACAAGAACTATCACAGTAAATTCTAATATAAATTGTAAAGAACTTTGTACGTTGGCCATTTTAGGAATAAATGTGGAATGAAAATATTGAAGTAATGAGTAAACTTACCTCAGAAGTAGTGGACTCTGGTCACAAGGTATCAAAACTTGATGACTATTACTAGATAAAATACATGAGTATCAATGCGGATAAACACGTCCGCACCCGGTAATTGCTACACCCAAACTAACTGCACGGGATTTAAATGTTCAAGCATACCTGGTGAACGATTCACATACTATGGAAACACATTGAGATATTTAATTATTTAACATGATAAAGATCCTAACATCTATGGAGCTATAATCGGGAAATATATACATTAATTGTGATACCGACAAAACATATTCACGTCTTGTCCCTCATACCTCCCTTCGAAAATTGAAAAAAAAACGCAGTCCAAATACTCTGTACTGACAACAAATACACCCTTAAACGGCACAAAACACCCTAATAGAGTGTTAATTACTAGCCGTTAATGTGATAACTGATTTTTTTGTCAATTAAATCTAATCTGAATATCTATGTCATGATGTATGTGAATCTAGGCGGACAAAACCAATGCTGAATAACTCCGGTGCGAGCTGGATAGAAGGCCGTCGAGGACAAAAATAAGAATATTGCTATTTCAAAGTTCTCCAAGAATTTATAACCGCACGAATTAGAGAGTCCATTGACAATGGAGAAGTAATTTCGTGCAATGACGGAATTTCTTCAGAACAAAGTAAATGCTGATTTCTTTGTACTAAACGACAGCACCATTGTTTAGGTTGACAGAGAATTAGAATCGCACAATAAGTAATGTACCCATGGTGCAGGGATATGAGCATTTACTTTACAGTGTTGGAAAATTGAAAGATTTCCGTCTAAATTTACAAATTGATGACACAATAATGTCGCTTGTGCAACATCTGAGGCAACTGTCATTTAACGTTTGCCAAAAAAAAAAAAATCCATAGAAAGGTGATTGAAATAAAAATAGACATTATAAAGAAAGTCAACAATCATCAGCATGATTTTCATCTCGTCGTACATTTATGTTGATATGTGCCCTAGGAATACAATTGTAAGGTTTTTAGGTTAGATTAGTTTTATTCCTGACTTATACCTCCCATACTCTGAATTATTGTTTAGGGTTAGGATTAGGGTTAATATCACAAATAGCCAAGCACTTACAATCACAGCGGAGAGTCATCCCCTTTCATAATGACACTACTTTGAGGTTTGTAATGCAATCAGATATATATTTTTGAGTACCCCCCTCCCTTATTTTTCACAGTATTAGTGAATTAAGATAATTTAATCAAGCTTTCTAATCCTCAAATAGTAACTAATCATACGCCCAACCCTATCCCCACGGAGTAAGTAAAATGGGGAATTTCTTTTTATTTGAGGCATTATAAGACACCCTTACGAATTTTGTTGTTTTCATTCGTTCGTTCTTTTTTCTTGTTGTCTGTGCTTGTCAAATTAAAAAAAAAACATGTATCCAGTAATGCTCTGTAGTAATGGTACATGTTGTTAAGCTTCCTGAAAATTAACAAATGTAAAACGAAGCACCATATATAAATGAAAAGTGTCTGTAAAAGACATGGCTTTCAGAAAGCAAAACTCTTCAAAAATGTGTTGGTGAAAGTACTCTATAAAACTTCTCCATCGTCAACTTCCCACATTTATGTAGCAATGTTCCAGGATCAACTGCCTATGTTGTTTGCATCTCTCTGATTCGATTCGTGATAGCTTGTTCTCCATATGGTCAGTTTTTAAATTGAGGCAAGCTACTGACAAACAAGTGTTTTTTACTGACAAACAAGTTGATGGTGCATTGGTTTCAATTGCCTTGTCAGCATTATATGGTGGTTATAACGATTGTCACGTTTTGTTGTCAGGGAATATAACAGATAGTGTTATACTTTGCATATTTATTATTTTTACATACTTTTGTTTCTAATCATTACAAGAATACAATGGAATATAATTAAAACTCAGTTTTATAATTGTTATTTTAATGGCACTGCAGTTGTTTCAATCACTTATGGATCATGTGGATAGTAGCTGTACACACTGGTTCCAGTTAGAATGATGGCTCCGTTTGTAATACTAATCCGTCCCCACTGGCTCCCACTCTACTTCCTACTTCTCTTTGATTTATTAGTAACTAATTTAAAGGATCTATAAAATCAAGTTGCACATTTTCAAATATACATATTGTTTTATTATACTTTCATGTAAAATACTCGAACCTGATTGGTCGAGAAGCAGTGGAAAAAACATATTGTTACCCTCTGAGAACAAAAAAACGCGTCCCAGGGTGATAGTATCTAGCAACGGGTAACAGTACTTGATAACGGGTGATATTATAAAAATATATCACATGCGTCAAATTTATGCGCGTACGGTTTGCCGTAGATTGCTAGACGACGTCTTTTGAGCGTTTGCAATAAACGCGAGTACCCGTATCGAAATACGAAATATCACATGACAGTGATTGATCAAATGTCAACAGACGTAAGTTTTTCTGCTTTCCAGTTTACATAACATTCAGTATAATAAAACAAATATTGCATGTAGTTGAGGGTAGCATTGGAATTTTCATCCCTCGAGAAACCATTGTCAACCTCGGGGTGAAAATGTTCAATGTTACCCTCAACTAGATGCACTATTTATATAATCTTACATTGTACATGTACCTCAACCTAGTGCACATATGTACGCATCACTACTACACTATACATTTCTGTACTACAACCACGGTGCACTGTATATACTCATATGTGTACGTTTACTATACTAATTACTTCATATACTCAGTGTTCAGTATATACATATACCTGTACATGTACTTTACTGACTACACAATACAGATACTGGTGTATGATAATTGACAATGCTTTTACATTGTAACTAATCCTCTCCACGTGTATTCGGATGAGAGTGTTGCACATACTCTATACTTAAAATATATACGTAATACTTTCAAAATTAACGATATTCAAACTTGAACCAATTTTACACAAAGAAGTCAACAATAAACTGCAAGTGAAGAGATTTGAAAGTTTTATAAATAATCTAATTTAGTCGGTAATTTGAAACCTGATTTAAACATATGGGCGAACGTTTGGGAGAAAATGTATCTGTTTACCTGAACACAGATTTGGTTGTGAATAAACGGAGACTACTTTTGATTTTAAATGTGAAAACATTCTTGTTTGCCAATACAACCTACCATAGGGTAAAATACTGGTTGGCTTATTCCCTGCATATTCTTAGGCTGTTTTGACTAATGACACCGCCACTGATTCAAGCATCATTTATGGATCACGACATGGGTACTTTAGCTCCATTTGGAATATTACTTCTTGCTTCCACAGACAACTATTTTGTTTCTCCTTGACTTCTTTATAAATAATTTTGTGATCTACAAAATCAAGTGGTGCCAGTTGAAATACGCATATTGTTAACTTGCATTGTACCTGAACTTAGTGCGAATATTAATATACCACCATTACACTGTACATTTGTGTATTACAAACATGATACACTATACATACTCACTGGTCATTATATTCACCTCTCACACGTACGTCTTACTTTATATGTCCATATTCTCAGAACACTCCGTGTATACAGATACTTGTACATCTATATTTCTTACTACACAACACGCATGCTGATGTATGACAATTGACACGGTTTCCTTTGATACTGTTGCTAATATTCGTCGTTTTATTTGTATACTCATTAGAGTTTCATACATGGCCTGCACTTAAATATATACATAATGCATTCAACAAAGCGAACACAAACTGTAAGTGAAGACGTTTGGGGATTTTATGGGGGAAAATGAAATTAATTTCAGTAATGAAGTAGATCATACCTCAGAAGTGTGAAAGTAGAATACGTCTGAAGCAATATGACAAACGCGATAGCATACGCAGTTGTGTTAAGTGGGGCCATATAAATATATCAGGAAAAAAGCATTAATAAACAGATCAATTTGTGACAAATTCTGTAAACACAACCCTTTTATACAAAAACAATATGTATATATCATTAAGTGCATATTGACCTCTTATACATTTTTTCACCAGACCGACAGTCTCAACATCAACTCTCAATCACATGATCAAATATCAAGATAAAAACGTATCGTGTATGTATAAATCGTAGAATTGGCACGATATCCAGATATCAATGCAAGTTGAAGTTAATATAACTTCAAAGCATATTAATTTCTTAATTTGAACAGTGCTGAGAGCAAGTTTATTGTGACTTGTAACATGTCTAATTTTTGCATTGAATATGCAAGATGCAGCGATTTTTGCACACACGAACTTGAATCTAGCCTGAAAAACATATTTTCTGTTGAAGCCAGAACTTGCTCCCCTAACTTTCCTTTGGCACTGAAGTTCACATGTCACACAAATCAAACATCTTTCACTTAAAAACCTCGGAGTGTCGTGCCAATGATGAAATTTTTATGTACGGAAACCCTGTTTATGCAAATGAGTCCATTGTGAAAGTAACCATGCGTGTAGATTAGGGGCGATATCAATATCACAATATAATATGGATATTACTTTAGCATGTATGCAATATAAAGAATTGAAACTTTTTCAGTATCAAAGATAATTAATATAACCCATTTGACAGAAACTTTTACGCGATTGCAGTTTACCGTTTGACAGCGGTGGTAAATAACGAAACAATATTTTGACATTTCCAACCACAAAATAACTGTAGATATGTACGTCATGACCTTCGTCATGACGTGATTTTCATTGTGACGTCGTGCAATGTGCCAGTGCGCTAAAGTATATTTATGTACAGCACTGGTATTAAGAATTTTATGGGGAAAGCCTTAACTCAACAGCGTACAATATTGATAATCGTCAGGTACGTCATGTAATGTTACCTGTGTCTGCTAGTCCCAAACTAACCAAAGCATACCAATATTTAAAATACGGTATCGCTTAGTCAGAAATTCAAAACCTGATTTACACGTAGGGGTAAAAGTTTGGAATAAAACTACTCATCTACCTGAATACAAATTTTCTTATTATCAAGGGGACTCATTTTGGACTTTAAATGTGACACCCTCTTTGTCTACTACTACGCCATGTTCTGAGTAATTTGTTGCTATCAGAACGAAAGAGAGTTAGTAGAAATAACATAATATACATAAGTTCTCGTATCGCCAAAAAACTTAGTCACTATATAAAATGTTTCATTCGATGGAAGCAATTTCATACTTAAGTGCTTGCTTTGCACTTGTTCAGTTTATAAAATAAGGAGAGCTACTGACAAACAAGTTGATGGTACAGGGGTTTCAACAGTATCCTTTAAAATCACCATTTCAAAAACTCTATGATCGTTATGATGATTTAGTTTGCATATACAACCAAGCATTGTATCGAATGCTGTCTGACGTGTTTCATAACGATTGTTAGACCGTTCTTGACACACTCATTTTGACTAAGGACAATTCCGATTACCTGATCAAGATAGACGGTTCATGGGTGGTGTGACCGGTCGACATGGAATGCGAATTTCTCTTAAGCACCTTGTCCAAGTCTAGTGTGTCCAGGGGTCCGCGTTTGCCCAATTCTATATTTAGTATTCCGTATAGGGCTTATACGATTGATCACTATTCGCTAGCTTCACCTTTCACAGAACTTTATTTCTATGTTGAATGTTGCCGGGTATGATATTACGATTTGTAGAGGTAATGAATAGTTTGCCAGAGAGAATGCGTTATGTATAAGGATTTCAATGTTGAAGATGTCGAACAGTGATGAATCTCATAACTCTGAAGGCATACATACTAAAGAGTTAGGCAAACACAGACATACGACAGGTGGAAGTTGGTGCCTAGGAGGAGTAAGCACTGTCTATAAACCGGCCATATCCGGTCAATATCTTTGTCGTGATCAGGTAAATGGCATAAATCGTAGTCAAAATCAGTTCAGCAAGATGCATGAAAACAAAAGGTGACCGACCAGTATTATCACGGTCCGATAGTCCGACGGGCCGGTATGTCAGCAAGTAAGATGGCATGGATAACTTAATGAGCTTGTATAATTTAATCATTCAATCATATAATAAAATGGATGTTGCTGGGTTTTTGTCAGTCAATACGATGAATTAGTCATCTTCGAAGTATAGTATTCACCTCGTCCTCTGGGCTCGGTGAATATTGTACTAGTCAGACGGCTTAATTACTGTATTGACATCAAAAACAACAAGATTTGTGTAATGTTACATTTCTGATCAATTTGTTAGTCACTGGTAGCTGTTAATTATATTCCAACAAAAATGCATAATAAGGGGGAATTGGGTTATAATTCTTATTTTCAGTAAGAAAGCAGAGGAATGGAAAGTTGTTTTTAAAACAGCATTCCCCAATATGTTTCAAACATCAGCTTATACCACAGTCATATGTTTGAGTAACAGGCATTCTGATAAGTTGGGTCTGGTAATAGTGGGGAGAATGATGTCCTACAGCGGAAAACCGAGAAGGGGGGTCAGTAAAAGTCTTATGAAAAACTTACAAATAGTTACAGTATTAGCTGACATTATCTTAATATGTAATTTAGGCAATTCCTGAAAATAAGTTTAATATAAACTAGTGTTAACATTTTATTCGTTACGCACGCCATTCAATGAAATGGCACTGTAATTTGCAATCCCAATCGGTTACTTAATGATATTTTGATTTCTATTCCAAATTGTTTTAGAAGGGATATTTACCAGCATACTATTTCATTTCTATTCTGTTTTAATAGGGTATATTTCACACCTTATTGTAACAACTTCTACAATTAATTCACTTCTTATAAGGTTTTGACTCACATGGATAGCGACACCTGGGCTCTGTTTTTCCTTTGTTTACTCTGTTTGCTTTTTAGGCTTCTTCTTTTCTTTTATTTCCTTTTTTTGCCAACAGACATGATCATTGCAAGTATTATGAATGTATGGATGCATGCTATTTTTGCCAAATCATACCATTAATGTGAACACTTTTTTTTTTTAATTTTACTTTCTGTACGCGACAGCTCATTGTAACATTCATTTTGTTTTTATTGATTATAAAGATTAAAACTTACAACACGTGTAGCAGTCTTTCACCATGGGCCAAAATATAATTTGCCTCATGATCTTGATAATAATTTCATAGCCTACTAAATTCATATTCTTACACAAAGACCTAGTCAGTTAGATCTCAAAATGATGTAAGAATGTTGTCATATCAGGAAGTAAGACACGGAGAGACTTAAACATACATGTAACATTGAAAGGCAATTATTATTTAATAAAGAAGGTGTGTGTTTTGGCCGGTTTTGAAAGCAATCCTGTTTAAAGCTTGATGATGTATGTCCGTCCGTGAAAAAAAATGGTTGAATTTCTATGCAATGTTAAGGGTAATTTTCGACATATTTCACCTGTACTTCATCAGTTAGCAGTTTCAATTTCCATAAATACCGGGTTTATCTAATTTAGTTTACACTTGAATGATTTTGGTCAGAAATTGATTGTACGATTTATAATCAAGCCGTGCCGATTTTGGCGGTTTCTGGTAATTTCCATAAAATAATGCCTGAAATGAATAAATTTTAACTCTTTTTTTTTTTTTTTTCAAGTTTCAAGATTTTTATTTATGAAACAAGACAAAAACATATACAAATATACAAAACAAATGAAATACATGTATAAGATACAATGTGTATACGATATGGTTATTATTTTACCATGGAATCAAAATAGATACAGTATATGTCAAACAATTGTAGTTATTAATTTACATCAACATAATTTCAAGTGACGGAATAATACTGCGTAAGAAACATATTTGGCAGTGTGTGTATAATAAAGATAAGTTTTTAATTGTTGTTTTTCAAAAACGCCCCGCTGCCACAATGAGTCCACACATATCACGACAGTTCATATCCGACTCATTGGGCAGCTCTATTAGAGGACTGACCCTCTGAATAGTGGCTTCAGATATAACACAAGTATATATAATACACAGATATACACATGTATACATACATGTGCGTGCATAGATATAATAGCAGTAGTAAAAATGTTTAAATTTTATGTTAAAAATTTTGATATAAAGACTATCTATAGATTGGATACAAAATTTTGAAAAAAACTTCTGTTCTTTTGTTTTATATAAAAACCTGAGAACTTGACAGTGCGATCTCAAGTATTCCTTGATGGAACGAATAACAAAATCACTCGTCTCATCAACCTGCACAACTCTACAATACATCTTACATTTATAAATTCTAAATGCAATAAAAGAAAGCAAATAGTTATATATCTTTATCAACTCAGTATTATCCAAATAAAACCCAACAGCAATATGTTTCCAAGTAATTGTGAAATTAATACAGGTACTTGCGACCTTCGATATATGTCGTACATTAATACAATCAAAAATAAGGTGTTCTGTGTTTTCGATTTCATTTCTACACAGTTTACACTTATTTGTTACAGTGTTGTTCCATTTGCTAATAAGGAGATTATTACTCAATAAGTTGTGTATTAGTTTATAATTAAACTCTGCTAAAGATTTGTCTTCAATGTATTTAACTTTCAATAAAAATATTGATTCCCATTCCTTTCTATCTGTTATTTGGAACTCTCTACTTAACCTTGTAAGCGAGGGTTTTTGGAATTTATGCTTTATCAAAGTAAAATAGAAAATTTTAGTTTTATGTTGTAAACATAAATTTTTATCAATATTTTTGGTTTTAATGTAGGGAATTTTAGAAAAATCATATCCGAGTTCAATTTTTTTGAAAATATGTCTTATCATCTTATACTCGCATAGCCAGTTCGTTTTCTTAGTAAGACAATCAAAAATTTGTTTACCTGATTTTAATAGCCCATCCTCATTAAAAATGTCTTTAACATATAAAATTCCACTTTTTATCCAATCATCAAAACATATTGATTTACCTTTGAAGAGAAAATTTGCATTTGACCATATTGGCTGAAGAAGGAATTTTTCAGTGGAGTTAAGAGTTTGGTTTGTGTTGTCTTGACAAAGGTTGAAGCAAGAAAACACCTGTTTATAAAACACTGGAAAATTTTTAAGAATGCCATAATTGTTAGTTGATGTTTCAGAAGTCTTAACTAAATAATCAATGTCAAGATTTAAAGTTTTGCTGAAACTTTCTGCATATTTTTTAATGATATGATTACTTGTAATAAGGCGTGGAATCCACATGGCCTTTAGGGCTTTAAGTTTAGACTCTATATCGACTACACCTATCCCTCCATCTTTAATATCCCCTATCAATGTGTTCCTTTTGATTCTATCTTTTTTTATTCCATAAAAAAATTAAATATCAACCTATTGATATCTTTTATAAACTTAGGATCGGGTAATTCTAAAATGCTTGCAACATAAGTCAATTTTGATAAAGCCAATGAGTTAATGATTGTGCATTTTCCAAATAATGATAGTTTTCTTCTCTTCCATGATTCAAATAACATTTCAATTTCGTGATATATTTTCATCCAGTTTTTATTGTAACATTCAATCTTATCTTGACCTATATGAATACCTAAACATTTTACGGATTTCTTAGTTACCTTTATTCCCTCTACTGTTTCAAGCTGGTTTCTCAGGTTTCCGAGTAAAATTCATTCTGTTTTTGTGAAATTTATTTTTGACCCTGCTAATTCACAGAAACTTTTAATGGTGTTTGTTGCATGTTTTAGAGAATCGGTATCACTTAAAGTCAGTGTCATGTCGTCTGCATGTTGAATATTTTTAATTTCATTTTCTAAGTTTTTATTTTTAAAACCGTGAATCGAATTATTTGATTTGAGTTTATCTGATATAATTTCTGCAACAAATAGGTATAAAATCGCAGAAATTGGACAGCCTTGCCTAATTCCCCTGTGCATCTGGCATGTTCTAGAGATCCAGCCATTATTTTTTAAACGGAAGATAGGATTTTTATAAAGTATTTTAATCCATTTAATAAAATTAATTCCAAAATTAAATGTTTCTAGAGTTTTGAACAGAAAATTCCACTCAACTGAATCGAATGCTTTCTCAAAGTCGAGAAATAATAATAAGCCCTCTTGATTATTGTTTTCCCAGTAATCAAAAATATCTAATATTAATCGTGCGTTGCTTCCTATAAATCTTCCTTTTATATATGCTGTCTGTTCGTTACTTATGTAATCATCGACAACTTTTTGTAAACGACGAGCAAATATGAATGCAATTATCTTGTAGTCTGTATTTGTAAGGCTAATAGGTCTGTAATTTTTTTAATAGGGATTTCTCTCCTTTTTTGTGAATTAATGATATGACAGCAAGTCGTTGGGAAAAAGACATTTCATTTGATAAAAAAATTTCTTTAAGCATTCCAAAAAAAAGTTCCGATAACTGATCCCAAAAGCATTGATAAAATTCAGTTGGTAAACCGTCTAGACCTGGCGATTTATTGTGTTTCATACTCATAACAGCTTCTCGACATTCATCTAAAGTTGGAAATTGGTCACAATTATTTTTCGCACTCTCAGATAAACATTTAATATTGCTATTACTTAAATAATTCTGAATGTCAGAAGAATTTATATTTTTAGTATCATACAGATTTTCATAAAAATTACACATTTCACTCAAAATATCTTCATCAGTAGTTAAAGTTTCTTTTCGTTCGTTCTGTAGTTCATTAATAACATTCTGTGATTGATGCTTTTTTTCTAGACTTAAAAAATACTTGGTGTTTTTTTCTCCTTTGTCGATCCACTTAGCGCGTGACCTAATTTGAGCTCCTCTTGCTTTTTTATCATACAAGTCATTTAATTGCGACTCCAAGTCTCTCTTTTTATTCATATCAATTTGGAGATGTGGGAGAGATTCTATTTCATTTATTTCTTTTTCAATGTTTGAAATTGTATTCTTAAGATTTTTCTGCGATTTGATTGAAAAATGTATAGAAAGTAACTTAATTTTATGTTTTAAAATTTCCCATTTTTGCGTGTTTGTTCCTTGTGGGTTTTTTATATTTTGTATAATATTTACAATTTGGTTTTTATATTCGCTACTTTTTAACTCTATTAATTAAACTTTTTGATGATGGTCAACATGTCGGACTATCGGATCGTCGGACTACAGGTCCGTCTGTCTACCGGAACGTCGGACTATCGGACCGTCGGAACAAAAGGGTGTGTATTCTAGTCATTCATGTTTAATAAAGTACACTTGATTTGGTAACCACACAGGGTACTTGAAAATACTTTGATAACAGCGCCCACAACATGTGATATTTTGTTTGGTTGTAAGATTCATTATTGCTGTTGTATTTTATATAATTTTTCCTAAAAGTCAACATATGTTAATCCGAATCGTATTCCAAGTGTCCATTCAAAAATAAAGTTCTTCAAAATCACGTTTTGATTGTAAACAGATCCAATATGCAAAATAGAGGGGTAAAATAAACCTGAGTTACAGTACCTATACTAGATTTTAAAACTTCAGAAAACGTTCGAGAGATGTAGTGCAGGATCCAGAATATTTTATACTAAGCCCCAAATATTTCCTCCCCACGAAAACAGCAAATGTCGTGACGGTGTAACTTTAACATCAGATCAACGTGCCGTAAATCTAATTGTAAGTTTAAAAAAAGATTAGTAAATCTGAAATTATATTTTACTCAAATCAACATATCTTGTGATATATCGTGTAAACAAAAGTGAATTTCGATCGCTCGAACGTCGATATTTCGAGGTTCTCGATATTACGCCCCCGAGTTTTCCTCTCTACTAAGGAAATACACTATTTGTTTCTCGAGAATTTGATCTCTTAAAGTACTTGGTATCTAAAAGTGAAGTTTGGGTCCCGTAGAACATGATTTTAATGGTTTCACTCGAGAATTTTCGAACTTTTGGTAGCGTATATGCACCACCACTCCATATATAATTAACAGTGAATGTCTAGGGCTAGTCTGTCCGTGGTAATCAGGTGTTCGCATAGGTAACGCATCCCTGCTTTTCCATGTGGGGTGAATAATTAATTGCTTAACTGGTTTCAACCCTTCAAGTGCAATTCGTGTGATAAAATAATTCGAATATACATAACATTTACCAGTTGTTTGAACTTAATAATATAGTAATCTTGATATTATAATTTGAAGACAGGCCAAAGAAACGTCATTAATTATTAGAATGTGTGTTTTGTGCAAAGTCACTATGACATGTGGCGATTATGCTTGGTGTACTTAGTTATTACAGAATTATATAATGTATGAAGCATTGTAGATATGTACATGTGTCGGTACATTTACATGTACTGGTCGATCGGGGATGTCCACTCCTCTTACACCTGATCAAACGCTTCGTGTGCCCAGGGTTTCGTATTTGCTCAACTCCCTATTTTATATTGAAACGTGCATTGATGCAGTTTTCCGTCCATTCTTTTTTTTTAAATTAATGGATGCATCAAAAACAATTATAAGTTTAATTTCTTTAAATAATAATCGAAACTCTTTCTCAAAGGAACATGATGATATTCAATACGGCGATATGAATATTGATTTATCTACCAAAGCTGAATATTATTTGACTGTACATGTTTATTGTTATTTCGGAATTCAAACATGTCGGTTGAGCATCACAAAAGATACATTATTTGTCGAAATGCGCTTCTGGTTCATCACAATTGGCACCGCATAAGTTTTACAATATGACAAATCTTTGATATCTCGAACAATAATCTGTGGGACACCAACCAATGACACGTGAAGATAAGGGACAGTGATCAAACTTAAAACTCATATAAAACTCATATAAGCAATACAAAATTGAGAGTTTTTTTAAACACGGACCACTGTATATACCAGAATGGGATCAGGTTCCTAGGAAGAGTAAACATCCAGTCCCTGCCGACCGGTTACGCCTGCCGTTAGCCCTATACCGCCCTGTCAGAGCTTGTATCCCCTATAGACTCCCCAATGTGACACCTTTTTATATTGCACAACGCTTCAGCCAATATTGTAGCAGTATTGCTTATATTCAAGAAAGGACAGGTATTATCGGGCAGCAGAGGTACATACTAGAAAGGTAAATGAAATGCGAACATAACGAATACTGATCAATCTGATAATTATTATCAGCAATATTTAATAGAGAATTGGGTAAACACGGACTATGGACATGTCAGAGGTGGGGCTATGTGCCTAGGAGGAGTGATGCGCATGTATCCTTAGTAATTTACCTTACAATGAATCTAACTGTTTGTATCACATCAAATACACTTTCAAATGTTGCAAGATATACAAATATCATGCCGAAACTTTAATTAATACTTGCTTTCAAGCTGCAATTTTGCATTTGGTCTCATTTGAAGCCCATTCTATGTTCTCCATCGTGATCAACTACCTACCTTTTGCAAAAGCACACCAAGGATACCTCAGGATTATTTATTTCTAAATGCAGAGCTTCCGGTGAAATTACAAACACCAACCTGCAGTCGACTAGACACAACATACTGTTGAATAAAACTCATAATTTAACTATATCACTTAGTCAGCAAACATATTGCTGAAAGGTCTGAGTTTATTGAATTCCAGAGTTATAGAATTTAAACATATTTCACCTTGATGTAAACCGTTTCCCTTGATGTAGATCCCTTTCAGAATATCAATACATTGACCCATATGTTAATATCGGGATTTACATATTCCGCTACATACGTTGCCGTGACTTGCTTGTGTTGTTTTCCATGTAACATTACAATTGCTTTGCTCGCAAATGCCTAGATGTATCCCGGTGTATGTCATTCACCTTTTGGTGGATGCAATTTAAACTCAATTATCACATGTTCAACATCCGAAGAAAATACATACTATTACTACATATCTACTTTCACTGATGTGATTAGAAGAATCATAAACATTAGAATTTGGAATCCGTCTACGGAAGGTTTCTTCGAAATGGTTCGTTATACAGTGAAACTTCTCCAAACCGGCCCCTCAGAAAACCGGTTCTCCCTGAATATCGGCCGATTTTCAAAGTCCTGGCAGAAACCTTACCATTTCCTTACAAAGAAAGTCTCACAAAACCGACCACCCCTGAAAACCGGACATCGGCCACTTTTTAAAGTACTATTGTTAACAAACATGTGTAAATTACCCTTATAATACCGACCACTATTTGAAGACCAGACAATTTTGACCAGAGGGGTGATTAAGACCGGCCAGGTGTGAAAAATGACTGACCTACCGGCCAGGTGGGAAATTATCGACCGGAGGTGTGAAAATCACGAGTGGCCTCTATAAGTTTTATAGTTTACCTGTGCTCTCCAGGGTGTTAATTGGTGCTTGGCTAATCCAAGAGACCCTTTCAAATTTCTGTACGAAATGTTATAAACAGATATGCATATATTGAATGAATACAATCAATACGCCATATTGTTGCACCATGGATATAAGCGGTAGTTAATAAACAACAAACCCATGACTGTTAATGATAATTTTCAATAGATAAATGAGTTTTGGGGGGTTTCAATAGACTTAAAATTCCTAAGAAGCATCTAAATTAAAATTATATATTTACTACTGTACCTTTCAAAAATGTCAAAACAAATTTGTTAACGATATAAGCAATGGACGTAAACAGGATTTTTATAGGTAAGAGAAATTCCAATAATAGGCCTCTGTGTTTTCTTTATGTATCTTGTTATAAATTTTTAAATATATATATTAAATTAGATGATTGCAGCAATATTCTTTTTTGTAATAATTACCTGTAGGTACAAGCGGACTAGTTTGATCTCCACCGATAATTGATCATAGATCCCCATATAAAAGTGAGCAGTACCTACTCTGTGTATTAATTGCAGCAATCAAATGGCTATGTGTTTGTGTTGTTTATGAAAACATAAGCCGAAATTCTATATAAATGCTGCTAGTCTACAAATTTCAAAACATATATCAAATGCAGTTTTATTTAAACGGACTGTTTTCCATTATCTATGCATGTCAATATAAAAATGTTTATTCATGTTTAATTAGTTTTAGTGCTATAAATTGAAAATAAACATGTTAGTAAATTTTTGTTTTATTTCCAATAGTGAAATAATAGTCCTTGAACACCATATTATTTGGTTTGTGGTATGTCAATGGAATATTTAATAAAAAATGAGCTGAAATGTCTCTATAAATGCTAAATTCTCGGTATACCGGCCACTCCTCTAAACCGGCCGTTTTTGTCGGTCCGACAGCTGGCCGGTTTAGAGAAGTTTCACTGTACATGAAATACTTTCTACGTTTGATTATTCGTGTTCTTTCTTTTGTCTTTTTATAAAGTTTATCCAAAGAAATTTAAACGCCTCATATTAAATGCATCCTACCATAGCTACATAAACATATAAACCTCGCCGGGCATTTGAATGCTACCATATTTGTACTGACCCTTTGATATGAAATATTTTCCAGGTATATACATAATAATCCGTTGATCTGCGACTGTAATATGAAATGGCTGCTGTACTTCCGTCGCATGCAGAACTTGAATATGGAATTTTCCGGGAGGGTCCCAATATGCAGTGACCCGGTAAACATGAAAGGAAAACGGCTCGACATACTTCAGCTATCAGATATACAGTGTGGTAAGAAAGATGATAACACAATTTCAAACAATATTTCATATCTAAATAAACATCACATTTGCTGAAAATGTAAATAAACCAAATAGTGGCTACTCTCACAAAACATAGATATTACAAAACAAATAGTAGGTCATACCTTTTTTCGCATTTGTGTGAAAAATAAGGTTGCGACTTCAGGTCATACGTTTAAAGATGACACATTCTGGGTCCATTAGTACACAAACACATTTACAGTTCATAAAGGTCAGTATCCGTCATTGTCATTATTGATTCCCATCTTCTGATTTTAGATAATTATATCTGGATTTTCTCAAGAGAGAGAGAGAGAGAGAGAGAGAGAGAGAGAGAGAGAGAGAGAGAGAGAGTCATGTGTAGATTTTCAACTTTTCAGAGTGTAATTTCCTATAAACTATAATCCTATGAAAGGTGATTATAACGAACAGTGATCAATCTCATAACTCCTACAAACAATACAAAATAGATAGTTGGACAAACACGGACCCCTGGACACAGCAGATGTGGGACCAGGTACCTAGGATGAGTAAATATCCCCTGTCAACCGGTCACGCCCGCCTTCAGCTATAATAATAATAAGAAGAATGATGATACTAGTAATATTTATTTATATAGCGTCCTATATGACTATAAATAACCACTCTAAAGCGCTGCACACAATAAAAATGATACAACATGTTATAAAAGTAGTAAAAAGAAATGATAGTAGCATTGAGACAGATAATATCAAAACAATGCTAGCACAACATCTATATGAGTCAAACCTTCATTGATAATGCATTTATAAATCTGTCGACCCTGTACGATTTTTATATAATTGACCTTTGTATGTGACCAGCTAGGTTAAGTTATTTACATCATATCATATCAAACTCCAAGGTTGATGCCTTCAACATACATATTCTTTATCGTAGTTTCCCTCCCATTTTACAAAAAAAAAAAAAAACCGAATTGCTAAAAGGTCATTCTGAAGGCTTCCCATATTAATCCGACACAGGTACTAATACTCAACCAAGCAACTTTTTCGACAACTATTTGTCATCTTTTTGATATCAAGATGTTGAAATCATTCTAGAAATTGAAGTAATACCATATCAATAAAAACATGAAAATTCATCTAAAAATGTTTTAACAAATATAATTACATGTACATAATCGAATGTATAACAATGCATGCACTTAATATCTCTAACATGTATTGTAACACTTTCTTGGGGGTGAATATCAAGCTTTTTTTATTTTACTGTCAAATTTCCATATAAAATAAATGAATTAATAAATGAATAAGATGGCATCAATGTAGCAGATGGACCATGGACATTAGCATGGATTGGTCATTAGGTAGAGTACCAGACTACGGGTCCTAAATTGAATTCTCAGTCCTGTCAAATATTTTTGAATCGTTCCTCTGCTTCACCTGTCACACAATCACGGCAATGGAAGATGAGCATTTCTCTGTTTCACAAATTGTTTTCAGGTCATTACAGCCTTATACCCATAGACCTAAAACAATAATAGTATTACCTTGATTCAAACGACTGTCATTAGACTGCAATCACGTTTCATAGGGCTTGGAAAATACACGCAGCATAATTGTTAGTTACATAACTGTAAAATTGTGATAATACTGATGTTATGGTACATTTATCTACACCATATCTGGGAAGATATAATCAAGTACTATCTATACATTCTAATTTTAACAATTGATAACCAAAGAACCCATATTAAGAAAATGATTCCAAATGGTCCCAGTGTCAACTTTAGTATTTATTCATTACCGATGTCCATGGTAATGAACTTGGCTTCTTTCCAAAACATAAATAAATACTCTTTAACCAAGAATGGTAGAAATTGTAAGTTTCAATTAAAGGCATACACATTTCTAAATTAATATTTTTCGTGACATATCAGATACAATTCACTTGCGCGCTATTTCTTTCTACCAAATTCCCAGGTTTTAGTCTAGAGTTAACATATTTTGATAGTTCCTTTTTTCTGGCAAGTAAAATTGTAAAGTCAGCTGCTATGTACTGGAGTAAGTTATATAAATGATATTTCACTGTAGCAAAGAAGGTGAGACAAATCTTTAACACAATTCAGTATTGAACCTGGGTATTTTGCATTACTAGTTAGGTGATCTAACCACTGAGCTACTCATGCCGATATCTAAAGTATCGTGTTACTACCATACACATTTAAAGGGGGCATATTAGCTGTGAAAGTGATGACAACCATTTTTCGCTCAAAATCTCTCAGAACAAAGAAATATCTATTACCGACTAATAAAAATATTTTGTAAAAAAAAAAAGACAAACAAAATAAACCTGATAAAACTACATAAAATGACTGCTTTTAGTGTAGATATATGTATAAAGAAGAATTATTGCCGTGCAAGACAATAATTATTTAATTACCACAATTACATATTCATGTGTCTACTTTGAGGTTAAATAATTGAATACTTGTGTTATTACTGAATATATATAATATAGCGCAAACTTTATTAAATTCAACTTTTGGTGACATATTTACAGCACTTTAAACGAGTTTGGAAACCATGTAAGAACTCTTCATATCGAGGAGATAAAAAAATATTTCAGAGAAACGTAGCATATGTCCTAAAATTGGTTGAATTTCTATTAGACACATTCTGATTATAAAAAGCTCATAAATTATGTTCTACAGTCTTTTGTCTAATGTTTTAATCATCCCTGAATAACGGTAAAGTTATTTGACAGCGTAGACAGGCGTACATGTTAAAATACGTTGCTTTCGTTGCTTTCTCACAAGGTTCTGTGTTCTTTTTCGTCATTTTAAGTGATAATACGGCGGTAGCGCAGGAGATTCAAAGTAGAGGAGCAAAGTCACCTTTGTTTGCTTCGAAGTGAAAATAGCCACTGTGCACTATTGATCCGTTTTGTTTCATTTATATTTTCGTAACTATCAAAACCGTTAAGGCTCACAGCGGGTGTGACCGCTCGACAGGGAATGTTTACTCATCCTAGGTATCTGATCCCACCTCTATTTTGTATTCCTTATAGGAGTTATGAGATTGATCAGTGTTTGTTGTCCTCACATTTCTTACAAGTAATTCAATATTGAGGTGTATGATACAAGTAGTAGATACTAGGAACACAGTCACATGTTTCTTTAATTTGGTTGTTAGATTTTTCCAGACAAAACGCATTTTTTTTAAATAAAAGTTTACATTGATTTAATCATAATTTGACATGAAATATAAATAATTTCAAAAATGATATAACCCTACATTTTATGAATTAGCATTTTAATGTTTAAGACCTTACAGTTAATGCGCAAGTAGAGAAGCTCACAATCTTCCTAATATGCTGGTTTGAACTCTCTGATTCAATAGCATGATTATTCAGAATATCAAGTACAAAAAAGTACTTTTTCCCCAATCTACTAGTATCAAAATTGTTGATATACATATACAATGCATTGTTATGAATTTGTTTGATACGTCTACTGAGAATCAGAACACCATTATCCACTTTTTTATGTTATATATATAATGGGAACTTCAATTATGGATTCTAAAACAATTACATATTTGTAAACACTAACTTCTCAAGCATGTGGGTTTGATCCTCGTGATTGACAATGACTGTTTTGGTGATATCCTATCCCGATTCCCTCGTTTTCTCCTCAGAAATAATACCACTCTGCAAACACAACAAAAATAATATATGTCATATATTTGTTCCTCATCGTGAAATGAATACACTATGGACAGTAATCGCTTACTCCTCATATACATGGGATCCCAATTCCGATAGTCTGAGAGGTTCGTCTTTGCGTATCACTAAATTTTGTATTTTGTATAGGAGTTCCGAGATTTTGTCAATTAAAAAAAGAAGAAATTGGAATTTTGTAATCAGATAACAAAAAAAAAAATCTTATTTTGCTACATATGTTCAAATTGATCGCTAACGTTTGATTTCATTATGAATATCTGATAACAAAAATGTTTAATGAAGTGCATATCGTATGTGATGTACAGATTGTCGAATTCCTGGGAAGATTTACAAAGGAAACCGGAACGAGACAAACGACGGGAAGGTGTGCAACGAATGGAAAAAGGAAACATCAGATGAATCCGAGTATGGTGAAATGGTGAAAACAGATAAAAACTATTGCATAAACCTTTATACAGATGAACCTGTATGTGTTCCCAGGAAACAGTCGGATTGGACCTCGTGTGGTGTTCCCATTTGCAGTAAGTTCCATTAAAGCAGTTACAACATGTCAATTGGCCTAAAGATGGAAACGTGGGAATGCAACGACAATGGATTCTTATTTAAAACCAGATATAATGGAAGTAATTGACGTCCAACATAACTATTGCTCTTTAAATAATGTATGCAATATTATAATGTGTATTACAATCAGTATCATCATCATCAGCATTGCTATTATTTCAGATCGGTCTCGATAGTTCAGTTGTAAATAATTCGTTTCGCAAGAAACAGGTCGTGACTTCGAGCACTTCTCATAACCATTCGTAGTCAAAGCTAATAGGAAATATATATAGTGCTTCATCATTCGACATATGTTCAATTATTGGATATAGAATAACGGCTTTTTCGCATACGGTGTCTGTTGGCTTGGTAAGTTTTGACAAATTATATGAATATCTAACTTATGATTCCGAGTGCTAATCACAGGTCTTGATTTGTGGTGCTTCATCTACAGCTGATCAGGGTCTCGAAATCAGTGAAAAAGTCTAAACGGAATGTTAAAAGCAATCAATCAATCACTATTTCATTGCAATACATATTGTCACAGTAATGATACGTCGAACGTGTCCAATAGTATCGCCATCGTTATTACAGTAAATACACACAACAGTGACAGCACACTTGTGATACAATTATGTAACATGGACATTTCATTTTCATTGTAGGTGACGATCTCTGTGTAAATGACGAATTTCTGCAAAAGAGGTACCAATTCTTGCCCTTCCACAACTGGTTACAGTGCATGTACAGATATTTAAGCTCATTGCTGCCATCATCGCTGTTTCACTGTGGGTAAGGAAGTTATGTATGAAAAATGTATGATACCGAACAGAGATCAATGAAAAAGTAAAATAGAACGAAATGTTGGAGTAAAAGGTAAATGAAACGAATAACGATCAGTATCATCAATCCCATAAAGAATATAAAATCAACGATAATGCGCACACGAAATTAGGGACACACAGGTGGTTTGATCAGGTGAGTAGCAGTAGTAGACATACATACTATACCTTTTAATTGGCCGTATATACTGTGACCTCTACGTCATGTATGGTAATAAATTAGCATGAATGGAATATCGATGACGTAAATCATGGTGTGTCTTTACTAGCGTGGTAGAGGTGTCCTGGATAGTTACCTACGTGTATATAGAGTTATATATTCTAAGTGTTTTTGTCTGATAATGTCAATGTGATACGTGAATCAAAGTGAAACATATGCTACTTCCTAACAGACTAGCACAAAGCCTTGTGAAGACAATACAGCTCAAGAACATACAATGCCCAGACTACAGAACCATGACCAGAGCTCTGACATTGCACACAGACGACTCCAAACAAATGTTTGAAAAATGTGAGTTTTTATTTTCCTATTGAATGGTTGAAAGTGATTTACCTTGCAGTTCCTTAAATATTTATTTCATTTTAGGTTACCTTCTTGAGAACAATCAGCGTGAATTCTTTACGAAAAGAATACAAAGGGACCAATATTGTCTGAAATATCTGAAAAACATATTTTTGTCTGAAACAAAGGAACAGTTCTGCAGGTATAATATTTCTGATGAAACATATATAATTCAACAAGTATTTTTTTAGACAGACATAACATACGGTCCGACATATGCTTTTAGTGTGTTGGCATACTAAGTCACACAGTGTTTTAGTGGTTAAAATTTAAATGTTGACTTTCGCGCTATTTTTACGAAAATTGTTTGTATGCACATAGCATTCAGAGTATTGGATATGATGTGACTTTGAACAACTGGCACTGCATCAAGATCGGTAAAGTTTCACTGCATCAAAATCGGTAAACTTTAACTGTATCAAGATCGGTAAACCTTCACTGTATCAAGATCGGTAAACTTTCAATGCTACTAATCTAAGTGTGAATCTTCCGTTATTTATAAATTGATGACACTTCAACTACGCCGAGTGGCGTATCTTTATATAGGTGAGAAGTGAATAAATAAGACGTAGATAACCGGGGACAACATATAAAGCCACAAATGTGAAGTAATAGGTGCTTCGTTGAATGATATTAAGAGATATAGCTTATCTTATTCGTTACAATCCACACAAATATTATCAACAGAAAGAAACACATGTACGTTTTACGTCGTTGTCCGTAGCTGTACATTACTGAGATTGAAAGATGGATTGACCTCTTGGAAATATTGTATATGTAAAACTTATACGGTACCGATTTTGATTTACCAGATGAGCATTTCGACAAATAATGTATCTTCAATGATGTTCAACCGAAATGTTGGAAATTCGAAATAACAATAAACTTGTAACAACTAAAAGCAAATTCAGAGTACCAAAGACTGATGACAAATTCGTCCAAGGATCAGAGCTATGCATGAGGGAGATAATCCTTAATTTTGAAATGAATGTCTAAATCTAATCCCAGCAATTAATTATGCATCCGTATTTTCAAGCTAGTAACGGAGACTTAGGTATTGGACTGTAGGGACCCCCGTGGACTAACATACATATAGCTTAAAATGCCTCTCGAGAAGAGTGTACTTATATAGTAACTATAAGTGTTGAATGTAATGCCAACGTATGTTATATGTTTCTGGAAATATGAAAAAAGCTACGACATATTCATGTTATTTGAAAATGTTTTGAAACCTAGGTCAATGTCCGTGTTTGTAAACTGCAAGTTGTCAAAATTGATGGAAGTCACTGATGAAACAATCACAGAATATGACAAGAGCTTTGTTGTCAGACGACTACAGATAGAGATCCAGCACATCGGAATTGAACAGTACAACTGTGAGGCATAGTTATCAGTTTTTTTTTAATTGAAAATTTCTTCCACAACCTTAATTTCTCTTTACAATGTTTTAATCAATATAAAAGATACTTGTTTTAATCAATAATGCTTTCTACTTTGTTTCGACATGACAAATAGGCAGCAACACATCACATACAAGACAGAGCGGTTAGTACATCATTAAATTTACAATATAATGTAATTTATACAAAATGTCATGACTTTGAAAGTTTTACTCGTTTGTTAAATGAATCTTAATCAATCAAACACAGAACACGATTACAATCTTTTCTTAATTCGTTTTCTTTTTTCTTTTTTTGGTTCAGAAAATGCACCAAGGAACACATTCCCGTATTTGGACGACAATAGAAGTCTCCCA
The DNA here is from genome assembly GCF_947568905.1 of Ostrea edulis. Classification (NCBI taxonomy): domain Eukaryota; kingdom Metazoa; phylum Mollusca; class Bivalvia; order Ostreida; family Ostreidae; genus Ostrea; species Ostrea edulis. The sequence continues at coordinate 73,413,088 of NC_079171.1, forward strand.
ATTACTTATCTTGTCGGTAAGTACTTCAACATGTTATACCACAGCATAAGTAAAGTTTCCCGTCAACACCGCAATATCAGCTCCTGACAGCATGAACAGGCGAAGATAACGAACTGTGATGGATGTCATAACTCTAAAACAAAACATACAAATATAAGTATATGGTAAACATAGACCCTTGTACATACCAGACACGCCCAGAAAAAATGTTAAGTTAACACGTTATAATACAAATTCGATGTGAGGAAAAACAATGCAGTCAATGTGATACGTCATCACCTGCAGGCAAACAGTGTGAAACACGGCAGTAAAGCCAAGGTTACCCAGCATCACTTGAAGTCTCAATGTGAAATACAAACAGTAAAGACAAGGCTATCCGTCATTATTTAAAATGTGAAGCACACACACTAAAGTTAATGTTACCTTACATCAGTCAAAATGTGAAGCACACACACTGAAGTTAATGTTACCAGCATCAGTCAAAATGTGAAGCACACAGACACTAAAGTTAATGTTACCAGCATCAGTCAAAATGTGAAGCACACAGACACTAAAGTTAAGGTAACTGACGTATAATCAGATATTAAAGGCGTACATTTGATGAATTTCACAAACAATAGCAATACACCCAAACTGGCATTACAAAGACAGGAACAATAACGTACTGACATAACATGATTAATGATATATCACAGAGTAGTGATATATTACAGAGTAATGAGATGTCACAGAATAATGAGATAACACAGAGTAATGAGATATCACAGAGTAATGAGATAACACAGATTAATGAGATATCACAGATTAATGAGATATCACAGAGTAATGAGATTTCACAGATTAATGAGATAGCACAGATTAATAATATATCACATAGTAATGATATATCACAGATTAATGAGATATCACAGGTTAATGAGATAGCACCTTTGAGCGTACATAGTGTATGAAAAGGGTGCTATATAAATATGGTATTATTATTATAACACGGTGTTGAAACATCACGGACATCACAAATTAAGTAGCAATAAAACCACACTGATATCACACATTAATAAAAATATATCGAACACGAAAAAGATTAATGAGATATCACAGATTAATGAGATATCACAGAGTAATGATATATCACAGAGTAATGAGATATCACAGAGTAATGAGATATCACAAAGTAATGAGATATCACCGAGTAATGAGATATCACAGAGTAATGAGACATCACAGAGTAATTAGCTATCACAGAGTAATGCGATATCACATATTAATGTGATATCACATATTAATGAGATATCACAGATTAATGAGCTATGACAGGGTAATGAAATATCACAGAGTAATGAGAAATCACAGAGTAATGATATATCACAGAGTAATGATATATCACAGAGTAATGAGATATCACAGAGTAATGAGATATCACAGAGTAATGAAATATCACAGATTTAAACATCTCGAACACCAAAAAGTATGTAAAGATAAAACCAAGCTGATACTACAATGTAACAACATATCATGGAAATCACACTAATATCACAGAGTAATAAGATATCACAGAGTAATGAGATGTCACAGAGAAATGATATATCACAGAGTAATGAGATATCACAGAGTAATGAGATATCACAGTAATGAGATATCACAGAGTAGTGAGATATCACAGAGTAATGAGATATCACAGAGTAATGAGATATCACAGAGTAATGAGATATCACGCCACGAATTAAGTAAAGATAAAACCATGTTGATAACACACATCAATAATACATCATAAAAGCCAAAAATTAAGTAACGGTATACTCACGCCTGCATTACGCATTAAGTACCAATTAAATCACACCATTGACAAGCGTTGCATGCGAGTACAATATGTATTTGTGAAACAAAGACGTCCAAAATGGCTGTGAAACAATTTAGATACTAAATGATGCGTTCTGTTATAACGATTGTACATATGAAATATAAAATTCCTAGTACTTATGCAAGGTGAAGATAACGAACAGTGATCAATCTCATAACTCCTATAAGCAATATAAAATAGATAGTTGGGTAAATACGGACCCCTGGACACACCAGATGTGGGATCAGGTGCCTAGGAGGAGTAAGCATCCCCTGTTGACCGGTCACACCCGCCGTGAGTCCTATATCCTGATCAGGTAAACAAAGTTATCCGCAGTCGAAATCAGTGTGCCAAGAACGGCTTAACAATCGGTATGAAACACGTCAGACAGCATTTGACCCAATGCAACCCAATGCAATGGCTTAGGTGAATATTTTTCATCATCATGTCAAAATATCAGGGCGTACGGTAAAAAAGATAAGTTATGAAAGGCATTGTCACGGTAAATACTCATATGGAAAAGGCATACCACCACCCATGCGACCAACGTATTTTTTTTTGAAAAGTATATCACTTTCCAAGGTCAAACTCATAATGTTAAAAATCCCCTACTTAAGGATATTAACTCCAGAACCTCTGAGCACTACTGCACATAATGCTACAACTAAGTCTCACTGGTGCAAACATACCACGCACTTATAGCTGTACCTTATTAAATCGAAGCATTTTGTCTTCATTTAAATTTTGAAATTGTAGGAGAGGAACTATATTTTTGGCAGAAGGATTGATTAATCAAAACGTTATAAATCTGCGTTATACTACAGTTCTTGTTTCGTACGAAGTTATTTCGTTTTATATCCCCAGATTCATATATTTCAGTTTATAATTGTTGATGCAAATAGTTGAGATTCTGTGAAATTTTAGACACAGGCATCTTTTTTAACACGTCCTTTTAAACTCTCAAATTTGATTTCATGAAATTTTGTAGCATATCAAGTGAGCAAAGTTCATTATTTATTTTCATTACTCGCATTAAACATTTTTAGATATATATTGTTAGCAGAACTGATTGTGTATCCGTTTTATGCAATGGCTGACTTGTGGTGTAGTGACATCAAAAGGCATATCAAGTACAATTGAATAAATCATGAATAAATTTTGAGTACAAGAAGTAATGCTTCGAACACTGTACCTCAATAACAGGCATTGCAACCCCCGTTTTGTTCTTTTTTTTATTCCCTAATCATCTTTCAATATACAGATCAAACATACATTTTCAATGTAAAACTTATACGGTACCAATTTTGATGCACCAGGTGCGCATGTCGACAAATAATGTATCTTCAGTGATGCGCAACGGAAATGTTTGAAATCCGAAATAACAATGGAGTTTTAGAGCTATTATAGCCAAAAACAGCGTGCCAAAAAGTGGAGTCAAATTTGCCTAAGCTATGCATGAGGGAGATAATCCTTATTTTTGAAATGAATTTCTAAATTTTAAAAACAGCAATTAAATATACATCCGTATTTTCAAGCTAGTAACGAAGTACTTAGCTACTGGGCTGTAGAGACCCTCGGGGACTAACAGTCCACCAGCAGAGGCCTCGACCCAGGGGTCATAATGTAAAACTTATACGGTACCAATTTTGATGCACCAGATACGCATTTCGACAAATATACAGATCAAAAATACACTTCCTAAAAGATTGACAATACCCCAAGTCTCAGGTGCACACATCTTCCATGCAAGGTTTTCAAAATTGACATCATCCCAAATCTCCGGTGCAAAATAATCGTTCAAGCAGTGTTTTCAAACAAGGAACATATCATTGAAACATGATAGGGCCTTCACATAACATTACCAAGTTTAAAACATTTACATACAAGCACACACACAAACAGACAGACAGGCAGGTAAGCAAACGAACAGAAAAGAAATCAATGTTCCTAAATTTCCAAAGAAATGGCTATAAATTCCGACTTAATCTACATAATAAATAACGTTAAACTTAAAATGACACACACTAGTAAGTGTATATACAGGCACTGTGACGGCACAATGCAGATGATTGTAACAGAACAAGGACCTCACATAGTAATTAACGATTAAACCACACAAGTAACGTATATTTATTAATAGTGTATTGACAATGACATCACACAATTAGTAACAATAAAATCAGACAGGCACCACACAGATACCAATTATATGTTCACATTGACATCGCACATTGATATTAAACAGCAGATAACTATGTGATATGGAGGAAGAGAAAAACACCAATATCTTAGAAAATATTCATATAACGATATTCTTGGTTGTTGTAACGAATCTTAAGAATCAGTTTTGCTGTAAATTTCAGATTGTAAAATCCCTGAAGTTAGTTATCTTGGAACACAAAACGTGACAGAGCGAGGGTTTGAGTGTCAGGCGTGGGACAAACAGTACCCACACAGACACAGCTACGGATCCTACCCCGGGGCTCGTGAGAATTATTGCAGAGATTTTGATTCTGACGAACCGTGGTGCTTGACAACGAACAGAAAAGTGGTCTGGGATCGGTGCATAGTGCCTTCTTGTGGGGTAAATGTGACAGGTATGTTATATAGTATCATTCAGAAAGTATTGTAATCGGACTGTCATTTTGCTTCTACAACATAACGGCGGTAGTATTAACAATCATCTTTAGATTATTCAAATCCTACTAGTTCTTACAATTAACTAATCAGACAAGCAATACGTGTATTGTTATTAACAATAAAGCAATCCACACAAGCCTTGCGGTGAAGGCTTTTGTATTTCAATTAGGAAATCAAGGTCAAATTGTCGAGTCGATCTAAATCTAACAATCTGATGTAGGTGATGGTCGTTCTTTGATAAACATATCACACTAATACTGAATATCTCTGCTCTTTTAGATATTACCTTAAACAGGTTCAATGGAAATAAAATCACTGTTACGACGTGCATAGGTCAAATTTTACAGCATTTTACAGCAACTTGGATGTGTGGATGATTCAATATAATGCAAAAATTCTCAATTAGGACATTAAACAAAATACATTTAGAGGGGCACATCAATACGAACCAGAAATACATACTTTAAGACATTAGTAATGCACAGACACTGCTTTCAATCAATTTTCAAATGAAAATATTTTTTTGAAAATTCCGAGCATTAAATTTGCATCAGATGAAAACGCATAAGATACACTGATTTTGTTTGTTTGCAGCGAATCCTTCCTCATGTGCGTCTATCGATGAATTGGATATATCTGAACTGAAGAACGAAAGGAGTTGTGGATCCTACTGCAAGTAAGACAAACGTTATGAAGGTAGACGCACGATGTGGTTAACTATATTATCGAAACTATTTTAAGTAGGCCATTAATATTTATAATCTGAATTAACATGAGCATCGAAAAGAAATTCATAGGAAACAGAAGTAGATACAGAAACAATGTGATTCGTGAAAAACACATCTTGTTATGGGGACTCATTATCAATTGAGTATTAATTTCTGATATGTCTGTATCTTTCATAAACAACTTTTGCCGTTGGCATCAAATTGTCCGTATTAAAACCTTTACCATTTCAGCTGGATTAGAACAACTATAAATGACGCAATAACAAAAAGAAATCTGAAAAATGGACGTACATGTGGAATTCGGGACAAGAAGAAAATAGTTCGTAAGCACGAGCATCTTCTTCAAAGGGGCACATATACACCATGGATGTGTAAGTGAATTTACGTTTGTGTAATAATGTAGATTAATATGAAGACATGCATGATTGTAAGGTACCTTAGCTTGTATGTTTCCAATGTAAATGTATTCCTGTAGTCAATGTATCCTTTTCCATGTGTACAGGGGCTTCCCACTATGACATCAGTATTTATATCACGTTGATTTTAACATGTGTTGGTTTCTTTCACGTAGGTATTTCACTATGTATTGACAGTAGAAAGTACATTTAAGATTCGGTTATTGACTCCCCTGATCCGTATTATTAGACCTTGATTGTCAACAAACCATTTTTTTTTTTGCTCGCGGGGGTGAATTCTCACATAAATTGAATGCACTTCCGCTTGAAATCGTTACCATTATTATTTTGTAACTGTCATTATTATACCTGACATAATGTGGCATAAAAAGGAAGGTCGATTGGGTTATATTGTATATACTTTATTGAATTATTTACAGGCTCCATCTCAATATTTGACGGCAATAAAGATGGTAAGTTTTACCAAATAATCATGGTCTTTAAAACATTTCAAAGCCCGAATTTATTTTTTCAGTTAAAGCAATTCATATGTTGCAGTGCACTAATGTTCCCATTGATGACACCATTTTGCAGTAAATGTAAAACATGCGTCTTTCAATATTTTACTTGATGTGTTATTCTGTCACAAATACATATTTTTCTTTTATATATAGATCAATGTCATGTGGTGTAAACTTTTAAAAAAAGAACAATTTCAGTTGACACAGTTGAATGTAATTTCATGAAACTTGAGTTAGCATAGAGACAGGCGCTTACTGCTCACAGTTGATTTTTTCTTGACATTTCAGATTGCATTACCCCAGAACATCAAGAACCGGGCGTTCAATGGAACAAGGAAATACTCAGTAAATCACTAAATCTAATTAATCTTCAATTTTAATACATCTTTAAAAGTTGTATAGATACTTTGTTACAGAGACTCTGAGCTCACCTTACAATATTTACAATCAGTTTGAATACGAAAAAATGAATATAACGAACAGTGGTCAACTTAAGAAAACAAATGAAGGGTAGACACGTACACGCCGGAGATAAAGCCTGGTGTCTAAATGAGAGATGAATTACCCTGTCACAGGTTGAACCCGCCTTAAACTATACATCTTGTTCAGGTTAAAGGCAGAATGTGTAGAAATGAATTCAGTATACAGAGATTACCGAACAATTCACATATAACAAATATCATTTGACAACCTTCAGTGTGTACTTGTGTTTACTAATTAAACCAGAGTGCGACTATGAAAACGCTGAATTTAAACAAAACTATTGAAACATCAAGTAACAAGTTAACTTCATTGTTAGTAGCTTACCTCAATTTAGAAACTGATCATACGCACAACATGCTCTCATTTTCGGATCAATTAAAGGACATGCACACCATATGCAGGTGATACGGGATATTGATACACAGCTATGAGACGTGGATGGTGAAAACACAACTGTAGTAATGTAAAACTAATACAGTACAATATGAGTGAGATATTGTCGAGAGGGACATTAAACATTATTCAAGCAATGAATCAATCAAATTCCACATTAGTAATGCTACTTGAAATCCAAGATAGGATTTTACACAGACATACTCCATATTCAAATACATTGAATATCCCAGAAAATTGAAAAAAAAAATGAGTTATCGTACTTATGCTGGATTCCTAGACTTTGCGAAAACAATATTTTAGAAACCGGTTGTTAGATCTAGCAAGACTGCCGCCAATTTTCGATGGGTTTTTTCCCCGCCTCATGGATATATTCACTGCTATGTAGGGATAACTTGAAATGTACCGTCTCAACATCTGCGGAAAGAGTATAAATCAAATTTCAGGGTAACATTCACCGAACTTTGAATTTTGAATCATACAACTGTTCCCAACTATTGCTAATACAACCTATCATTGGGTGAACTGCTGCATCACGTCTTTAATGCCGATTGTTAGGCCGTTTATGGCACACTGATTTTTACTATGGATAACTCCGTTTACCTGATCAAGACATAAGACTCACGGCGGATGTGGTCGGGAGACAGGGGATGCTGACTCCTCTTGGGAACCTGATCCCACCACTGGTATACCCAATGTTCCGTCTTTATCCAACTACTCTTTGCATTGCTTATAGAAGTCATGTGATTGATCACTGTTGGCTATCTTCATCGTTCACAGTAACAAAATGTATGACTATTCAATGTTTCACATTATCACTGTTCACGATAAGGTTAAATTTTTGACATCAAAAACAGCTGTATTTGCAATGAAAATAGAACAAAAAATATGTAGATCTTGTCAACATTGCTTTGTTAAACCCATGTTTCGTTCTACTCAGAGGTACATTGAATTCAATATTGAACATATATATTGAACATATGTTTAAGTTTCCAAACGACAATGTGTACATACTCTTTGGTTATTTAATGAGGGCTCTTTGTTACCTGAAATATCTTCGAATTATCACAAGAAAGAAATGATTCAACAGTTTCTCTAAGAGCAGGATAAGGCTATTGTTGTGGCCTTCAATTTAAAAGTTAGATATAGCGGCGAAGTTTTAGCTATCAATATGTCCATTTCCATCCATACCTCTATTCGAAGTATTGTATGTTTTACATTACGACCCCTGGGTCGAGGCCTCTGCTGGTGGACTGTTGATCCCCAAGGGTCTCTACAGCGCAGTAGCTAAGTACTTCGTTACTAGCTTGGAAATACGGATGCATATTTGATTACTGGGTTAAAAATTAGAAATTAATTTCTAATTTAAGGATTATCTCGCTTATACATAGCTTTATCTTTGGACGATTTTGGCTCCAGGTTTCGGCACTCTAGTTTTCCTTTTAGCTTGTTACTTTGAATTTCCAAAAAGGTTGGCTTGAGCATCACTGAAGAAACATCATTTGTCGAAATGCACATCTGGTGAATCAACATCGGTACCGTATGTTTTACATTATGACCCCTTGATCAAAGTCTCAAAATAGATATAGGGGCGAAGTTTTAGCTATCGATATGTCCATTTCCATCCATACCTCTATTCCAAATATTGTATGTTTTACATTACGACCCCTAGGTCGAGGCCTCTGCTGGTGGACTGTTGATCCCCAAGGGTTTATTTCATCTGATGATTAAATGGATATCATATTTAATAAAAATCGTGAACTGTTGGTCCTAAAGGGTATCTACAGCCCTGTAGCTAAATACTTAGTTAATAACTTGAAAATACGGATGTATATTTAATTCCTAGGATAAGATTTAGAAATTAATTTCAAAATTAAGGCTTATAGGAGTTATGAGATTGATCACTGTTCATTATCTTCACCTTGCATCTATGGCTCATGACGCGTTTAGGTGGTCAACAGGGGATGCATGTTCCTCCCAGCCACATGCATTCACCGCTTTTGTGTTCAGGGATTCGTGTTTACACAACTTTGTATTCCTTTTGAGAGTTACGGGATTCATCACTGTTTATTATATTCACCTTTTCATTAGTCAGATAAAGATGCACATGTAACGGTATATCTATTTTTCAGTTGTGGTTGGAATATATCTTATGTTGGCAATTGTCATCGTTATCGCCGTCAGAATAAACCGGTAATATTATTTCATCTGATGATTAAATGGATATTGTATTTAATAAAATAGTAAATACAAAATAGTAATGAATGAATGACAACATTGTTTAACGCAGGATGACGAAAAGGCTAGATGTCGAGATCAAACAGATAGAAGCACGGATCCAGCGTGAACTGTTAAATATAACTTGCATGTTGTTGCATCGAGAGTTACAGCGTATGGTTCGACGAAGGCTTCGACAAAGGTCAACCAGATACCAATCTATTGCAGAGGATCACTATGAATTGACCCCGATTGTGAACGATCCATATGAACCTCCTCTTCGAAGATCTGCAACATTAGCAGAAACAGAATACCAATATGTTGCTCCATACGAAACTCCCAAAGAAGGCTGTTTTTGTAGATATTGCTTGGACCAAGCTGCCAATCATCCCCCAAACACCTTACCAGAAGTAGATGGAGCGCATGGTACAGCAAGAGCATATGACAGTCTGCAAGGAATTTTCGCAGAGAAACCCTTCCTTGACAGAACTACTTCAGAGAAACATTCGCAGTATTCTCTTCTCAATAACCCGCCTGATGTTTACTCGCTAAGCGGTAAAACAAGAGCACTGATCCATAATGATCACTCCCAATCCACAGAACGGCGTCTATCCCGAAGAAGAATGCGCCGTGGAAGAAAATCCGGACTTAACGATTATGATGATGACGGCATTAATGGTAATTGGATAGAACTGGAGCGGATTAAACAAAGACAAGAAGAAGCCGAAGATGCGGAGTTCATATCGCAATTGCTATCCGATGTGAAGAGAGAACCTATCACTGATGTTTTACCCGGTATCAGCCCATTCAAAATACCAAAAACATTGCCAAATTATAAACGAGAAGAGGCAAAAGAATCCATCGCCCTTTCGGATTTTAGCTTTTTAGAATTAGAAATACAAGAAGTAGATGATGCCATCAATGCCAACTATACTGAGAAAGAGAAACCCAGTTTCAAGAATGAAACATTATCGGATGCCGGGACAACTAAAACCACCAACGATGCAGCTAACGAGTTGTTTTCTAGTTCGAATATAAAAAGCAAAGCAGAAAACAACATGGAACCTACAAAAGGAGTTTGCATTGCAAAGGTGAATTTTGATGTAGGAAACAGCGGCGGCGAGTCCAATTCATCAGACTACTTAAAACCAATGCCACACAAAAACACGGGAGATAATTCAAGCGAAAATCAAACCAGTGTAACAACTGAGTTTTGCCTTGCAGAGGTAAATTTTGATGTTGAAGATAACGAGGGAGACTCAGAATCAGAGCAATATGGCAAAGAAAACGGTTCAAACGAAAAACAAATCATTGACATCGCTGGACTTTGTATTGCTGAGGTGAACTTTGATGTTCAAAACATCGAAGCACTCAATGTATCACCAAACAATACACAGCCAATGGCGGACATAGACAACAAGGAAGATAACATGTCAATCGCATTCTCTACCGGACTATGCATTGCAGAGATAAATTTTGACATTGAAAACACAGAAAAGGTATCTGATTCATCAGACTACCTAGAGCCAATTGAATTAGATTCTGGAACACACACACTGCAAGACGAGAAAACCGACATTGAAACATACGAAACATTGCAAAATGTCACCGACACCATGGTTAACATTCCCAACATTGAGACCGCCAATGAATATTCCATTCAAGGTGGAGATGCTGGTTTCAATATTTGTTTGGCAGATCTGAGCAACTTCCAAGATATTTTGTCAGAAGTTGAATATATGGAAGAATCTATATTAGACATCGGGTATCCCTCAAGCAAAGAATACGAACGATTGAGGACGTCTACAGAGATCGTCATGAATACACCGGAGGAAAAGCACAGGGAAGAAACAACAGCCATGTCTGCTGATACAGGACTCAATGTTTGTTTTGCAGAACTGCAAAATTTTGAACAACTGCTCTTAGAATCTGAGACAGTGGAAGAGACAACATCGGACAAATCACATGAAAGTCATTATGACGCAATTAAGATCGACGTCGACGTCAACCATAGCGATGATTCTGACACCATTTCTGAGTGATCACAGGTAAATGCCATTTGCTTTTGACTTGTGATAAAAAGTTTATTCTTCCTCTCTGCATTGAGTTCTATGTGTAAGAATTAAAATATGATTTCTTGACTATTTACCGAGTTATTCGGCATATAGAAAACCACACAAAACTTGAAACTTAGATATCTACTAATGATTCATTTTAGAGATGACATCCTAATGGCCGGGTATAAAGAGAACCATCTAGCGAATTTTATGAAGATATCCAGCAAAAGACATGGTATGCAGAGAACCAGCTTAGACTTTGTATACAGAGAACCAGCTAAGACGTAGTGTAGAAAGAACCAGCTAAGTCTTGGTATACAAAAATGAAAATCAGCGTTTTGTAAAAGCTACATAAATGACAGACATATATTGAACAATTCAGTATGCTTTATGGAAATTCTATATCATTATCACATGTTTGTTTGATTTTGTACTTCTTGTGTCTTGGGTAGTCAACAGCACACTTTTATGTGTGGGTATTTTTCTAATTAGAAAAACGTACTTATTCACACACCGAATGTAGGGTTTTCATTTGGAAATTTATTGAAAACCAGAAGTTTTCGTTGAAAAAAAAATGCATTTGATTTTTACAATTCATTGATGTACCTTTTCTGACACGATATAAACGTTTGATTTGTTTACTGTAAATACTTGTATTAAGACATAATTGTACAATCTGTCGACACATGTTTATGCTGTTATACAATTTGCATATATTTTTCACTGGATATATTGATTTCATTTTATGCGTATTTGTGTTGAGCTATATGTATTTATGCAGACTTCTGTCGTTGGTATGGATGAACATCGTATTGTCTCCATAACTAGCAAAAAAAAAAAAAAGAAGAAAGGAAGCATTCATTGAAGATGGGAAATGACTTTGTTATTATACTATCATTCTGTACAAGAAATATGCTCAATATACTAACAAAGCTATTGCTTTTGTGAACGTTTGGCTTTGGGTTTTTGTGTTGGAATTCTTAAGATGACAACCTAAGCAAATATCTCCCATTGATCTAACAATACATTTTACATGTAGTTTGTTTAAAAAAGACCAGTCTGTATACTCACTGTTTGTTGTCCTCCCTTGTTTTTATTATTTACATGTAATAATCTATGCAACTTTGTGTTTTTTCTGCTGTATGTACATTTATGTATGTGCTTCTGATACATATAGTTTCATATTCATGTTTAAAAAGGATGCCAGCCACTGTGAAGATGTATTACTCCTCGTTAAAGAAATGATATTTAATACACAATTTTCTGATTAGATATATAACCATGTAGTATGTAGATTCAAAGTTTTTTTATCCCCAGGTTTCTGTATTCAAAAGAATGGTTTGAAGTTTTAAATGTAAATTTATAGGAAAGTTCGCTAAAACATGTATTTTTAATAACCAGAAGGCTACTTTTCCAAAATAAATAAATATGCAAACATCCTATTGCACGGCAAATTCAATAGCACCCAAATCATTTCAACTGGGATTATAGTGGGGGTTACATGACTTAGATCAATATCGAGAATTAATGTTTCACATAAAAATAGTTCAGTTGAGCAATATGGATCACAGATGATATTTCACTTTTCTTCTTGAAAGTATCATGATTACTACTACTACTACTACTGCAAATACGATTACTATTATTATTACTACAACTACTACTACAGTTACAACTACTACTACTATCAATACTACTACTACTACTTTTAGTATTAGTATTACTACTATTACAACTACTTCTACTACTACTACTAGTTCTATTATCATTACTACTTTTACAACTACTTCTACTACATTGTACTTCTATTATCATTGTTGTTATATGGATGTAGTATTATCACTGCTATCTTTATCATTACTAATATTATCACTACCCTTATTACCAAGGTTATTATTATCATCATTGCATGTTGTTTTTTCCCATTGCTGTTATTTTTATTATAATCATTATTATCATTGATTGTTATACTATGTTGTTTCTATTAAGATTATTGCATGTTTGAGTATTTTTATTGCATTTATTATTATTATTATTGCTATTAATATATACGCTATTATTAATATGTTTGCATTTTTATTTTCCATTTAGTATTCGTATTATTATGATTATTGATTTTTACTATTATATTGTTTCTATTATGATTGTTGCATGTTTTAATATTTCCTATTGTAGTTATAATCACTATCCTTATTGATTTTTCTATTATAGTATTGGTTTTATAATTAGCTCATGTTTACTTATTTTCATTGTATTTAATATCATTTTGTTTTTATACTCATTATATTCAATCAAAATCTAATTTTAAAAAAATGTCAAATATTTAGCATGGTATATTTAATAAAAGCTTGTCAACGACTGAATCATTGTATTATTTTAAAGCCACATTTTGAAAGAAAGAAAACACGATTCCCACCACCTGGTTACTCCCTGAAAATGTCAAAACCTGGGTCTTAATTGGTTTGTTAATGTCAAAGATCAGTTGTAATTATCTCTCAGCTAGGAATTGAATTCGTTAGCTAAACATTGATCATGATGAGAAATTGGCATTCTAAAGGAAGTTGATTATGAAGGGTACACGAAAAAACAACCTGATGTTTTGGACAAAGTGCAAACGCGAGATGATTCTCATTTGTAAACCCGCGAAAATCATATCTGACTTGGGGGAAGTCATGGTGGCAATGACTTTTTGTGAGGGTTGGAAAATTTCAATGTTACTCTCCCTTGCATACAGTACTTGATATGCGTGATGTGTGTTATAAAGCGTTGCTTATAAACATGTGAACTTTACACTATCTACAATTGACCACACTACTAGTTTACAGACGTCCTCATTAATCGGCTTGATTCACTAAAGGAAATGTTACAGTAAAATGTAACGTTCATTCCATTTCATCAGTGACAGCAATGAAGTTTGTACAACTGCAGACATTTTTTTGCAAGATAAACACTGCTGAAACAGACGTAGGGGGTATCAACGATACATAAGGGAGTGGATATACAGATGTTACCAGAATTTATATCTGATGTAGTAAATAAAATACAGAAATAACACAAGAATAAGTCAGTGTAAGTTCACTTGTTACCAGATCTGTCAAAATAACGTCTTTGTCTATGGTTATCCTTCATCGAACCTCTGGATCAGCTCTATCATAATCAAAGTTTCGATCTAGCTATCTCGATCCTATGTCACCTGATTCTTAACTACGGTGTATATCAATTCTAACGATTGAAACAGTTGGTCCAAATTTTCGGTGGCGTAGATGAAATCTCCGGAAAGCAACATCGTCTATTACTGGATCTTGACCCGAAATTAGACTTTCTCCAAACGGAATAAGTATCACGGTTTTCATCAGGAAATCAATACACAATGCATAGTAACATGATAGAAGATTTATTAGCAAACAGCGATGAGAGTATGGAATGTATTTGTTATGTTATAACTGGTTACATCCGACATAAAACAAGGACTACTGTTATCAACAGATGTTAAATAGGACGATCCTACACAACGTTTATCACGTGAATACGACGTCACAATAACCGTTAAACATCACATGAATGTCTTTATAATAACCTCTAAGCATCACGTATGTCGTCACAATAACCACGAAAGGTCATATGAACATGACATCAAGATAACATCTAAACGTCATATACTAATGAGGTTAAGTATCCAAGATAATCGGACAGTCATAGATTATCATACATTCGTACATGTATCCAATAAAAACTATACACATACATGTTTCACGCATTATGGCCATCCATACATGATACGTGATGAATCAATTTTCATACTTCAGACATAATGGGACATTCCTTTACGTGTATCACAATATATATAGCATTATACATCACTGATCCACATTCATATCACCAATAAAATAAAATAATACATGTCATTTAAATACAAAAAACAACACATACACAACGACAGTATTCTTTCACATCCGATATTCTGCAGGGATTTGAATATCATTCCTGAGTTTTTTATAAGTCAACATCCATGCATCCATACAATACACATAAATACTTAATGGGTGTGGTAACATGTTTGTGACATACAAGATATTTCCACATCCGCTAATGATACTATTACAATTTTGTATGCATAGATACGCTTCTCGCAGGGAACAGCGCAGGAGGTCGGGATTTCTAAAACTGAAGGGTGGATAGGGAAACAGACAATCCATGAAACACGCACCTGTCTATTTAAAAAAAATCACAGAATTGAAATACCAATCCTGAATTGAATTAATATAATTCCATAAAAACAACATTAGGGTCATCAAAACATCATCGTGAAATATAGATCACCTGGCAATATCAGTCACACTGCCCTGATGCCTTTGGTAGGTTTGAGAGAAAACTAACATCTGATCACTAGATGATTGCACCATTCTGGTTTATAAGACACCAAGTTACTGATATGTAGAGTATTTATAAAATGTTTCTGAAATAATTATCTTGATAAGTTGGCAATCATAATATATATATTTGTGTTGCACAAAAAACAATGTGTTTCTCTTCAACCTCCAGTGTAGTAGAATTATATCATTGTATTGTGTTAATTGTTAAATTGCAGTATGTAGTATATTATAGTAAGCGAATTATCAATAAAACATCAGTAAAACAATATGTTTCTCTGTAAACTCTTGTACTAAAACTTGAGGCAACATCATCTAAACACTCTTTCTACTCCACACGGAGGCAGGTCAAATGCAGTAATTTCATTAACTTGCGATTAAAGATAGTAAGTGTGGAGCCAGTTATTACACAGATTACTTTCTCATAATAGACGGGTTATTATGATAAACATCAATGTTTAGCCTTAACCTCTAGGCACCAAATATAAGCACATTTCCTATTTTACGAGGAAATAAGTCAGTAGCAACTATTTCTTAAATGTGAGATGAACAAAAATGAAATAATGTTTTAGTTAGCGGGATCTCAATACCACTTGTCATTGAAACTCCGTCTCTTGTCACCGGGGATAGAAAGGTTGACAATATTTAAAACATATCTCCTTCATCGACGAATCTTAATGCAAGGTGAAGATAACGAACAGAGATCAATCTTAAAACTCCTACAAGCAATACAAAATAGATAGTTGGGCAAACACGGACCCCTGGACACACCAGAGTCCATTTCAATCATCAACACAGACTTCACATGAAATCCCATTCACAAATTAAAACCTTTCAAGAGTAAATATCTCCTTTAGTTTTTTGGTCATTTGTTGAGACTGTCTCTGAAATAACTTCAACTTAGAATTTTGCAATGTACTACAAAACTCACGAAAACCTAAAAAAAATTCAAACAGATACATGTGCACCATATTTACATATGAAAACTACATATATCCAAATGTGGTGTTGCAAACATTCCTAAAGACTTGGTTTCAGCAAATATAAAATATTGAATGAGCCTACTTTCTATCTCGTTCTCATTCTTACACTATTTGTTTCCCGCGTTAAATTGAGTCCAAAATCTGGCTTGGATTTCATAAAAAAATCTCAAACTTAAGTTTCAGTTTTCTTTTATTTAAGCAGTCAATATTTGAGTAAACTCTCAGACTTTAGTCCAAGTTTCGACTTCAGTTCTTTTCGAGAAATCCTGGCCTGATGTAAGCTCATTTACATGACATAGTCGGATAATGAAGATCACATCTAAACACTCTCTGACACAGTCCTACTCAGATAGCGCAGCTTTCTGTCCAATAAAAAGTTGAAACTCACTTTCACAAGATCCCAAGAATATACATCTTTTATCATACTCAATTTCACAGCATAAAAAGTATGTACATGTGTACAGTTTACTTCACACTCAATTTCACTGGAAAACAAATTTGTACAACTCTTATCACACTCAATTTCACAGGATCACAAGTCTATACAATTTTTATCACACTCAATTTCACGGGATCTCATGGTTGTACAGCTTTTATCACACTAAATATTAAATGATCTCAAGTCTATAAATCTCACTAGCATACTCAATTTCACAGCATTTGAAATATCTACAGTCTTAACACAATGCATTTCACAGGATCTCATGTCTATACAGCCTTTTATCACACCCAGTTTCACAGTATCTTCAGTCTACATGGCCGTTTATCACATAAAACAATTACAAAATCACTCCCATTATAAACATTCACCATTTGACCTTGAAACTGTATATTTCCATGGGATTCAAGGTAAGGTCACTATCTAGCGATGTGGGGCCTTTGTCGTGTAGTAATGTCAAGGACGTCCGCCGCATCTCCTTCACCCCTAGCGTGTCACTGAACAGATCCCGTAATCTGACCTAGATAAAGTGTTTGAGAGAACATGTACCTGGGCAGTAGTGTAAGGTATGGTAGATAACTCCTATTGCATGTACTGGAATGTTTACATCACAAGAACTACACTAATGACGCAGCTCTATCTTACTGTTCTATGAATGCAAACTAATAGAAAACGTTTAATAGAGGACCAGTGAACAAATCTATATCACAGGTTTAGAGCCTGCTATTCCACAATCCTCTCCTGCCCTAAACTAGGTATCCCATAATTCTGTATCGTTATACTCACATATACCACTGTCAACGTCTCAAAATAAGCAATGTTATTCCACATGTAAATACACCTTTTTACGGCTAATAAAACTAAGAACCACTTTATAAAATATCAGGAAAATGTAGGACAAGCAATTATTTGTAGTTTTCCCCCATTACTATGCATTCTCCATGTACCTATGTATAGCCTTGGTGGAATAGAACAACCCAATATCCGCGTTTCGACCCAAATCAATGTTTCTTGTGTCACAAAAAGACTTGACATCTGCTCAGTATTCATCTATTTACGTATATTTTTGTAACTGAAGCGAAACCATACTTTATTTGAGCATGTGTGCCATTTTACGAGAATAATGTAAAACCCTCGAGACGTTGACAGAGGTGTATGCGAGAGCAAAGAACGACAACTCTGAGTAGAGATTGCCCCAGCCCTAAACTAGGTATCCCATAATTCTCTGTATCTAAAGGTGAAGATAATGAACAGTGTACTATCTCATAACTCCTATAAGCAATGCAAAATAGATGGTTGGGCAAAAACGGACCGCTGGACACATCAGAGGTGGGATCTGGTGCTTGGGAGGAGTAAGCATTCCCTGTCGACCCGTCACACCCGCCGTGAGCCCTATATGTAAAACTTATACGGTACCAATTTAGATGCACCAGATGGGCATTTCGACAAATGCCTCTTCAGTGATGCTCAACCTAAATTTTTGAATCCTGATCCAGTAAACAACAATATGTGTCCAACAATATCCTACATTGTAAGTATAGCCCAAAACTAAGCATCCCATAATACCCAATATATCTAACTCAAAACTAAGCATCCCATAACACCCTATATCTAACTCAAAACTAAGTACCCCATAATACCCTATATATAACCCAAAACTAAGTACCCCATAATACCCTATATCTAACTCAAAACTAAGCATCCCATAATACCCAATATATCTAACTCAAAACTAAGCATCCCATAACACCCTATATCTAACTCAAAACTAAGTACCCCATAATACCCTATATATAACCCAAAACTAAGTACCCCATAATACCCTATATCTAACTCAAAACTAAGCATCCCATAATACCCAATATATCTAACTCAAAACTAAGCATCCCATAATACCCTATATTTAACTCAAAACTAAGCATCCCATAATACCCTATATCTAACTCAAAACTAAGCATCCCATAATACCCTATATTTAACCTAGAACCCATTGCTAAATCTCCCACAATTCTTGATGTTCAGTCACTAGTTAGATATCCCACAATCCCCTTGTATATAACTCAAAGCTAAGCATTCCGCAATTTTACACACCTAACCTAGAACTCAGTGCTACATCCCCCACAATCCTTGGTGTCCATCCCTAAGTTAGATATCCCACAATCCCCTATATCTAACCCTAGTTTTGGTATCCCGCGTGTCTGTTGTCTACTACATATCCCACAATCACTTACCTTCCCCTGTGTATCAGCACAAGCTAATCCATGGATTGAAATCCCACAATCCAGTCCTAGTCTGTGTAATAGGAGTGCTGAGTCATCGCTCCGTGCGATTGGTCCTTCATAACTCTGCTGTCAGGACTGAAGATTGAGTAGGTGCACATCACACGGTACATATCCCGACAGGAAGGAATGCTGAGAAACCAATGGCGGCACACTGACTGAGCTTTTCTGGGGTAGAATCTGAATGTTATGCACTAGGTGCAGATAGGTCATGTGAGCTTGGAGTGAAGGAAAACCACTTGTTTTGTCCTTGATCTATAAAAGAAAATTAGGTCACAATGTTTACATGCCTTATGGTGCTAAGGCAACATTCTAATTCTTATGTGCACAACTCATTGGCATTACACAAAGGATACAAAAACGTTTCATTAACTATATTCTGAATATAAATTAACTTCAAACTAACTTACACTAAGTCTACAACAACTATGCATTAACTTTGCACTAACTTCTAACTATCTTTGCATTAATTATACATTAAATTTACACTAACTATATATTAACTTTACACTAACAGTACACTAACTTTACATTAACTATGCATTTAATATAATATACCAATTTACACTAACCATGCATTCATTATATACTAACTTAACACTAATTATACACTAATTTTACACTAACCATGCATTCAATATATACTAACTTAACACTAATTATACACTAATTTTACACTAAATATGCATTAGATATATACTAACTTTACACTAAATATACACTAAATATACATTAACTATATTATAACTTTACAGTCTGCCTGTATAAACTTCACATTAGCTTCACACATAATACACAGAAATAGTGATTGGTAAAAGTTGTTTTGTAATAGAACGAAAAGTTGCTTTGTCAAAATTTGATCACTTACCGGGGGAGCACTTCGGGACTCAAACATAAGGTTGAATCTGTTTGGGGTCAGCTTTTGTCTCGGACACCCTGACCTAGACCTCTCATGTCGTCCTGATTCAGCGTCCTGTCCAGCATAACCTGGATCTCCCCTGTCACCAATATACACATATATCTAAAAATACAAATATATACATTCAAATATATTGTGAATATTGGGATGTGTTGTCTTCTGTTTTTGAATATTGAGTTGTGTTGTACTATGTGAATATTGATTTGTGTTGTCCTTTGTGAATTGTGAATATTGTGATGTGTTGTCCTTTGTGAATTGTGAATATTGAGTTGCGCTGTAATTTGTGGATTGTGATTATTGAGTTGTGTTCTACAATGTGAATATTGAGATGTGTTGTCCTCTGCTTGATATTGAGATATGTTGCCCTTGTGGATTGTGAATATTGAGATGTGCTGTCCTTTGTGGATTGTGAATATTGAGATGTGTTGTCCTTTACTTATTGTGAATATTGAGATGTATTGTCCTTGTGGATTGTGAATATTGAGATGTGTTGTTCTTTGTGGATTGTGAATATTGAGTTGTGCTGTAATTTGTGGATTAAGATTATTGAGTTGTGTTGTACTATGTGAATATTGAAATGTGTTGTCCTTTGTGGATTGTGAATATTGAGATGTGTTGTTCTTTGTGAATTGTGAATATTGAGATGTGTTGTCCTTTGTGGATTGTGAATATTCAGTTGAACTGTACTTTGTGGATTAAGATTATTGAGTTGTGTTGTACTGTGTCAATATTGAGATGTGTTGTTCTCTGTTTGTGAATATTGAGATGTGTTGTCCTTGTGGATTGCGGATATTGAGATGTGTTGTCCTTTGTGGATTGTGAATATTGAGATGTGATGTCCTTTGTGGATTGTGAATATTGAGATGTGTTGTCCTTGTGGATTGCGGATATTGAGATGTGTTGTCCTTTGTGGATTTTGAATATTGAGATGTGTTGTCCTTTGTGAATTGTGAATATTGAGATTTGTTGTCCTTTGTGAATTGTGAATATTGTGATGTGTTGTCCTTTGTGGATTGTGAATATTGAGTTGTGTTGTACCATGTGAATATTGAGATGTGTTGTCCTTTGTGAATTGTGAATATTGAGTTGTGCTGTAATTTGTGGATTGTGATTATTGAGTTTTGTTGTACTATATGAATATTGAGATGTGTTGTCCTTTGTGGATTGTGAATATTGTGATGTGTTGTCCTTTGTGGATTGTGCATATTGAGATGTGTTGTCCTTAGTGAATTGTGAATATTGTGATGTGTTGTCGTTTGTGGATTTTGAATAGTGAGATGTGTTGTCCTTTGTTTGTGAATATTGAGATGTATTGTCCTTTATAGATTGAGCATATTGAGTTGTGTTGTACTTTATGAATATTAAGATGTGTTGTTCTTTGTGAATTGTGATTATTGAGTTGTGCTGTAATTTGTAGATTGTGATTATTGAGTTGTGTTGCACTATGTGAATATTGAGATATGTTGTCCTTTGTGAATTGTGAATATTTTAATGTGTTGTCCTTTGTGAATTGTGATTATTGAGATGTGTTGTCCTCTGTTTGTGAATATTGAGATGTGTTTTCCTTTGTGAATTGTGAATATTGTGATGTGTTGTCTTTGT
Organism: Ostrea edulis; assembly: GCF_947568905.1. Taxonomy (NCBI): domain Eukaryota; kingdom Metazoa; phylum Mollusca; class Bivalvia; order Ostreida; family Ostreidae; genus Ostrea; species Ostrea edulis. The sequence goes on from NC_079171.1 coordinate 73,434,951, forward strand.
GGATTGTGAATATTGAGATGTGTTGTCCTTTGTCGATTGTGAATATTGAGTTTTGCTGTAATATGTGGATTGTGAATATTGAGTTGTGCTGTAATTTGTGGATTGTGATTATTGATTTGTGTTGTACTATGTGAATATTGAGATGTGTTGTCGTTTGTGGATTGTGAATATTGTGATGTGTTGTCGTTTGTGGATTTTGAATATTGAGATGTGTTGTCCTTTGTTTGTGAATATTGAGATGTATTGTCCTTTATGGATTGTGAATATTGAGTTCTGTTGTACTTTATGAATATTGAGATGTGCTGTTCTTTGTGAATTGTGAATATTGAGTTGTGCTGTAATTTGTGGATTGTGATTATTGAGTTGTGTTGTACTATGTGAATATTGAGATGTGTTGTCCTTTGTGAATTGTGAATATTTTAATGTGTTGTCCTTTGTGAATTGTGAACATTGAGATATGTTGTCCTCTATTTGTGAATATTGAGATGTGTTGTCCTTTGTGAATTGTGAATATTGTGATGTGTTGTCCTTTGTCGATTGTGAATATTGAGTTTTGCTGTAATTTGTGGATTGTGAATATTGAGTTTTGTTGTAATTTGTGGATTGTGAATATTGAGTTGTGCTGTAATTTGTGGATTGTGATTATTGAGTTGTGTTGTACTATGTGAATATTGAGATGCGTTGTTCTTTTTGAATTGTGAATATTGAGATGCGTTGTCCTCTGTTTGTGAATATTGGGATGTGTTGCAATTGTTGGTTGTGAATATTGAGTGTTGCTGTCCTCTGTTTGTGAATATTAAGATATATTGTCCTTTGTGTATTGTGAATAATGAGTTGTGCTGTCCTTTGTGGATTGTGAATATTGAGTTGTGCTGTAATTTGTGGATTGTGATTATTGAGTTGTGTTGTACTATGTGAATATTGAGATGTGTTGTCCTTTGTGAATTGCAAATATTGAGATGTGTTTTCCTTTGTGGATTGTGAATATTGAGTTGTGCTGTCCACTGTTTGTGAATATTGAGATGTGTTGTCCTTTGTGGATTGTGAATATTGAGTTGTGCTGTCCTCTATTTGTGAATATTGAGATGTGTTGTCCTTTGTGAATTGTCAATATTGTGATATGTTGTCCTTTGTGGATCGTCAATACTGAGATGTGTTGTCCTTTGTTGGTTGTGAATATCGAGATGTGTTGTACTTTGTGAGTTGTGAATATTGAGATGTGGTGTCCTCTGTTTGTGAATATTGAGATGTGTTGTCCTTTGTGAATTGTGAATATTGTGATGTGTTGTCCTTTGTGGATTGTGAATATTGAGAAGTGTTGTCCTTTATGAATATTGAGTTGTTTTGTACTTTGTGAATATTAGGTTAACCTTCAGGTGTACTTTTTATTGATTTAAACAAAGCATTTGACATAGTTAATCATGATGTATTGATGCACAAACTTTTATCTTATGGTATCTGTGAAAAAACTTTTAATTTTTTTCATTCTTATCTATATGAAAGATCGCAATGTGTCAAATGGAAAGGGACCATCTGAAAGGGAAAAAAATGTTACCATCGGGGTCCGTCAGGGGTCTATATTGGGTCCTCTGTTTTTTATTCTGTTTGTAAATGAATACCCAACATGTCTCAAGCACTCTACAGTTAATATATATGCAGATGATACCACGCAAGATGTTTCTGATAAATCCTTAGATGTAATTGAAAAAAAAATAAAGGATGATCTTATAAATTCTATGGAATGGATGCATGAAAACAAATTGACAATACATTTAAAGAAAACACAATGTATTTTAATAGGACCGTCACAGAAATTATCGAAATGTAGAAACCTTTGTATTAATGTTGGTGAAATTTTTATAGAAAAATGTCAAATGTGCCAAACTTTTAGGTGTTTACATCGATGAATGTCTTACGTGGTCTTATCACACAAATGCCTTATGTAAAAAAACTTAGTCAGAAACTAGGTGTTTTAAGGAGATTGAGTACTTTTATGTCAAAAGAGGCACTACTCAAAATTTACAATACTATTGTTTTTCCTCATTTTAACTATTGCTGTACAGTATGGCAGGATACAAAGAACACGACAAATATTGATAGGCTTTTTAAAATACAAAAGAGGGCAGCAGGAATCATTTTACATATCAAAGTACCTCATTCAGTGTCAACTTCTTGCATGCTATCAAATTTGAGATAGATGCCTTTGATTGACTATTTTATTTATTGAAAAGTTATTCTCATGTTTAAAGTTTTACATCATATGACTCCAGAGTATTTACATGTTTTTAGATTTGTGAATGAGGTAAACACAAGAAATCCAAAACAGAGCTCTATAAATTTTATTTATGTTACAAGAGCCAAAACAGAATATTTTAGAAGATCTTTTATCATTTCAGCAGCAATTTTATGGAACTCGTTACCGGATTTTATAAGAAAATGTACAACTACCACATCTTTTAAATCAGCCTATCTAAAACATTATTTTGACACTCAATGATACTCGTGTGTGTATTGTCTCTTTTCATTTAGTTTTTATCTGTATGTATATAAATTGTGATATTTCTATGCTTTGTGATATATTATGTTATCGATATGTATATATGTTATAGACAGGACCACAATGTAAACTAGTTTATACAACTAATTGTGCAATCCTGTATAAATAAAGGATATTATTATTATTATGTGTTGCAATTGTTGGTTGTGAATATTGAGTTTTGCTGTCCTCTGTTTGTGAATATTGAGATGTGTTGTCCTTTGTGGATAGTGAATATTGAGTTGTGCTGTAATTTGTGGATTGTGATTATTGAGTTGTGTTGTACTATGTGAATATTGTGATGTTTTGTCCTTTGTGGATTGTGAATATTGAGATGTGTTGTCCTTTGTGGATTGTGAATATTGAGTTGTGCTGTCCTCTGTTTGTGAATATTGAGATGTGTTGTCCTTTGTGAATTGTGAATATTGTGATGTGTTTTCCTTTGTGGATCGTCATTATTGAGATGTGTTGTCCTTTGTTGGTTGTGAATATCGAGATGTGTTGTCCTTTACTTATTGTGAATATTGAGATGTGTTTTCCCTGTGGATTGCGGATATTGAGTTGCGTTGTATTTTATGAATATTGAGTTGTGTTGTCCTCTGTTTGTGAATATTGATTTTATTTGTGCTTTGTGGATTGTGAATATTGAAATGTGTTGTACTTTGTGAATTGTGAATATTGAGTTGTGCTGTAATTTGTGGATTGTGATTATTGAGTGGTGTTATACTATGTGAATGTTGTGATATGTTGTCCTTTGCGGATTGTTAATATTGAGATGTGTTGTCCTTTGTGGATTGTGAATATTGAGATGTGTTGTAATTTGTGAATTGTGAATATTAAGATGTGTTGTCCTTAAACATTTTGTGAATTGTGAATATTGAAATGTGCTGCCCTTGTGGATTGTGAATATTGAGATGTGTTGCCCTTGTGGATTGTGAATATTGAGATGTGCTGTACTTTGTTGTTTGTGAATATTGAGATTTGTTGTCCTCTGTTTGTGAATATTGAGATATGTTGTCATTTTGGATTGTGAATATTGAGTTGTGCTTTACTTTGTGGATTGTGAATATTGAGTTGTGCTGTACTTTGTAGATTGTCAATATCGAGATGTGTTGTCCTTTGTTGGTTGTGAATATCGAGATAGTATTTGGATGTTACCATTTCTGTAAGCTGGCTACCCCCTGCGACTGTGCAGTGAGGACACTAAAGCGAGTTTTGTCATCTTCGATGAATGCCATGACCGGCATTGGGTACACTTTGGCCTGAGTGGGCAGCTTGTCAAATGTTTTATGTTTGATCACCTGTATCAAAACCAACAACGTGTTCATGGCTACATGAAAGGTGAAGATAACAAACAGAGATTAATCTCATAACTCCTATAATTAATTCAAAATAGAGAGTTGGGTAAACACGGACTTCTAGATATACCAGATGTAGCATCAGGTACCCAGGAGGAGTAAGCATCCCCCGTCGACTGACAACAGCCTTTGTAAGCCCTTTACATCATATTCATAACCATGCATAAAGGTAGATTTTGGTTACCTGATTTATTTTTGGTTACCAGAAGAGGTATTACTTAGCAGTTGTGTATTTGGTTACCTGAGGGTGTTTTAGTAACCTGGAGTTTTTAATTACCTGGGAATCTTTAGTTACCTGCAGTTATAAGTTACTTGGTTAGTAACCTGCAAAGTGTTTAGTTATCTTTATAATTTTTAGTTACCTGGAATTTATTAATTAACTCGAGTTGTTTGCTATATGGAGAGTTTTTAGTTATCTGAAGTTTGTTGTTAATCGAAGAATTTATAGTAACCTGTGAAATATTTAGTTACATTGAGTGTATTCATTTACCTGGATATTATTATTTAATTGGAGTTTTTGGCTATATGGAGAGTTTTTAGTCGCCTGGATTATATTAGTTAATTGAAATTATTTATATTGTGTATTATTTTAAGATAAAAAACATAATTGAATACGAATTTGCTCGACGCACGCGCTGTATGTTTTCTGAAAGGAAATCCACCTGAATCTGTGAATATTTGCATTGAAAATGGCATTTCTGTTATTTTATGTCAACTTCTAGCTCTTGTCAAATGACACAAATCATTTTGCTGATCAAACTGAACAAATTTTGAATTTGCTAATCTATCCCTTATTTGAATGTCATGGTTTGAGCTCCAAGTGAAATCATCGGTATTGTGGGCCAACTGATTTTAGAAACTGTACCTACTTCTTACAATTCTACATCTTAAAAAGTGGGTTTTTTTTCTCCAATACTAGTGTTGGTTTATTCTGTAAATTGTATGATATTGCACATATCGAATCGTGCTATAAGTATTACACTATGCATCGTATTCTGAAGGGGCCCGTCGTTTGAGCACTACCTGAAATGTGTCCTAATAAGATATACTATGACCTTACCATTTGACCTCGGAGAACAATATCCTATGAACTGATGTTACAATCTTTGCATTTTATCCTTGACCTTGAAAAACAATAGATATATTTCTATCAGCACGGTTAGCAAATGTACCAGGTAGTAGGATCCATGAACTCACAGTTCGTTTTATTTTTTACCTATAAGGTCCTGACAGACAGACGACGCCATAACATAAGACTTTCCATCTTTGACGGGCATACCAAAACACCTAAAAATTCATACATTTGACATCATAAATACTAAGAGATTCACAACAACTACTGTAACTGTAACCCTTCAGTAACCTCGTAATTAGCATTATTATGTGATTTTTAATCATTGACATTTAAATTACTGATATTCAACTTCTGATGTTTAGCTAATGGTATCGTATGGCACATTTAGTATTCAATAATATATTACTAATTTCAAAATTGTCGATAAAACACATTATCTAGGTTGCCCATCAAAAAAAATCCGTAATCTTAATGTTTTAACAGAGTGATACAAGTAGAAACAGAAAATCCCGAAGGAATGTCAAACTAGATAAAACCATTCAAACAGCTCTGTCAGCGATGAAAAACATGTTTTACTATGTGAACACTGTAAATAAAAACTGTTTTACGATACCATCACTGAAAAAACAAGAACTTTTAGAAAACCAGCACTTAAGAAAATCAGACTCCTGACCTCATAACTAGTAGCAACTTCAATATAAATCCTAAACAGCCCTGCGGTAACCTCGTTATTTACTGACCTCATAACTACTAGCAACTTCACTATAAATCCTAAACATCACTGCGGTAACCTCGTTATTTACTGACCTCATAACTAGTAACAACTACACTATCAATCCTAAACACCCATGCGGTAACCTCGTTATTTACTGACCTCATAACTAGTAACAACTTCACTATAACTCCTAAACACCCCTGCGGTAACTTCGTTATTTACTGACCTCATAACCAGTAGCAACTTCACAATAAATCCTAAACATCCCTGCGGTAATCTGGTTATTTACTGACCTCATAACTAGTAACAACTTCAATGTAACTCCTAAACACCCCTGCGGTAACCTCGTTATTTACTGACCTCATAACTAGTAGCAACTTCACTATAAATCCTAAACAGCCCTGCGGTAGCCTCGTTATTTACTGACCTCATAACTAGTAGCAACTTCACTATAACTCCTAAACATCCCTGCGGTAACCTCGTTATTTACTGACCTCATAACTAGTAGCAACTTCACTATAAATCCTAAACAGCCCTGCGGTAGCCTCGTTATTTACTCACCTCATAACTAGTAGCAACTTCACTATAACTCCTAAACATCCCTGCGGTAACCTCGTTATTTACTGACCTCATAACTAGTAGCAACTTCACTATAAATCCTAAACATCCCTGCGGTAACCTCGTTATTTACTGACCTCATAACTAGTAGCAACTTCACTATAAATCCTAAACATCCCTGCGGTAATATCGTTATTTACTGACCTCATAACTAGTAGCAACTTCACTATAAATCCTAAACAGCCCTGCGGTAACCTCGTTATTTACTGACCTCATAACTAGTAGCAACTTCAGTATAAATCCTAAACAGCCCTGCGGTAGCCTCGTTATTTACTGACCTCATAACTAGGAGCAACTTCACTATAACTCCTAAACATCCCTCTGGTAACCTCGTTATTCACTGACTTCAAAAGGTAACTCCATACTCGCGTTGTTATCTGATTCCTAGTTACTGATATCTAAGTTACTGGCATTTAAATCTGTTTTTGCCTAACCTTTCGTGCTAACAGTTTTCTTGACGTCACTTTCTTAATAGGTTTATTGTAATTTAAATATGGTGACGCGGTCTGCGTTGTAATATTTAAACAATGTCTTTGAATTCAGGGGGTTTAACGACAATAAATACCTAATTTCGGTAATATAAACACATATCGTGAAATTTATTTTCAAATCATCTAACATGATTCAAATAAACCGGTCGATTACAAGACTTCATTTGAAAATGATATATGTATACAGAACACCTATACGCATTATGTTCCTAATTATTTATAACACTGTCCAATATTGGTATTTAGCGCACTACACAGCCCTTTCCTGGAAGGTGAGACGTCATTATCTAGGATATGTTTGACAGGAATTGTATCCCTTGTATCCATTATAACACATACAATCTCCTCTTTCATGAAATCGTCCCATCAAATAATAAAAAATATCGATTATTTGTTGTGTACATTACCAAGAGTTTCATGGCCGAGCTAGATTGCCATATGATTCTCTTTGAAATTCAACAGAATCATCCTTTATGGCGAATCCATAACTAAACTAATATATGTTTCCATGATGTAAAACAAATGTAGAGTGAATACTAAGTGATTTCACTGTGTATTTTATAGAGTAATTACCGGGATCCTGTCTGGCCAGGTGTATGTCGGAGATCAATGATCATCATTTTTACATCATATATCATGTGCACCCGTGGCGGTTTATGGGGTCAATTAATACTTTGAAATATATATTTGTAATAAAATACCGTGGTAAATGGCGATAACGGATTAGACGTTTTAACGGGATTTCAAGTAATATAAAAATGTTCTTAGGAAAAGGTGACGTTATGCAACACATTGCTATGAATTGAATGGCGATGATTCGAAAGTTAACTCTGTCTACCATCAATTCAAAATTATGTGATTATTGTGCATTGATACTCCATATAGCCAATCAAAGACATCATACAATGAATAACTTTAACACTTCTAGTATATTGACTGTTTTCCCTTCAATTAGCCGTGACTGCAAAAGAGGAATTGAACAATTCACAATGACGTAGACATTCAAAGGACACTTCATAGAGAAGTGCTTACACTAAACATGTAGTTACAATTGGGTGACAATATACTCTTCAGATTTATATACCTAGTTCCGGTTGTTCTTTCTTATTAGAATGAACGGATTTAGTCTGCTTTTAAGAGCAGTGCGTTAACAGATGAAAATTAATTTGCGTGTGTTGTATTTATTAGAAATATTGGTTTTCTAAAGTGGTCTAAGTAAATGAAGTCACAGTGGTTAATTCCTGTCTCCATGGCCAAATCACGATCTACGAACTTTACAATGTGGATGCCTTTTATTTGTACTTTTGGACAAATTAATGATATATTAAGGCATTATACTTCACTAAACACCACCCAGTTGTGCAAAAATATGAATGCAATTAACTAATGCTGTTTATTAATTTAGGAAACTGAGTTATAACTCAATTAAGCTACGAATTGGGAATGTAATGTTATCTTCTCCACAAACATGAACACTATTTTAAAATTAAGAATTGTTATTTCCCCCCCCCCTCTACTAGTAAGTTTTCACATGTAGATTTTGTTTGGTATAACTTGATCAAACACTTGGAATCCTCGAGCATCTTGCCGGGTTCAATTATCTTTTTCATCAAATGTTTTTTATTCATTTTGTTTCTGTTTTTCTATTCTATTTCATTTCCTTGGAGGTACATATTAACTGAACAGAGTTCCTGTCTGGACTCAGGCTATCATAGATAAAAACAAATTAAGTGGAAACAATCCTAAAATACTTACATTAAACTGTCAGGGACTGAGTCACAAAGGTATATTTCATTTCTTTTTATTTCTGTGCTACTTTGCCTCCTTGTAAACAGCATTCTATCGATTATCAGCAATAATTCAAGGCAAATATATAATATATTTTCTTACCAATACGATATGAAAAGGGAATATAAAGAAAAATGATTAATCTGATAACTCCTATATAAGGAATACAACATACAGAGTTCAGAAAACACAGACATTTGTATATACCAGAGGTTGAACCAAATTCCTGAGATGAGTAAGTATCCCATGTCGACCCGGTACACTTGTCGTGAGCCCTATATATTGATAAGGTAAACATATATTTAATTTTTTTCCAATGACTAACCTAAAGGAAGTTTATGTTTCAAGATCGTTTCATTACTCTTACTAAAGTTTTATGTAATTGTCAACATCCCTATTTCATAACAATAAAAACCGTAATAATTTTTATTTTTATCCGACATATTAGGTTTTTTTTGATAAATAAATAAACTGATTCATATTCCCTACATGTTGCCTGGTAGTCCGATAACAATGTCCCTGTTGTGTATAGCAGATTACCAATTTTTGAATGACATCAAGGTGCTGAATCGGTAGGGATACAGGTTCATACACCTACACACCTAACAGCATGACTCCACCGCTGTGGCCGTCTAGCCGGGAACGTTTACTCTTCCAGGGTATTTGTTGTCACTCTCCATACTTCCGAAAATCCTTGATTGTCCTATTCATCATTTTATAGTCCACATTATATTTAGTGTTCCTTATGGAATTGATGATGTTGATAATCTTTTACTATCTTATTTTTTTTTATTAAACGTATATACAGATAAATATTATTAATAACAGAAATATCCATCAACAGCATATACCCGGAAACTAGTTTGTGTAGATAGTAGTTATACCAGACAAGGTAACATGATTTTACAACAACGGTCTTATCTTCAGGAAAACATTAGGGGAGTTATTGTTCTTTGAACTACACTGACAGTATACGGATCGGCATTGATTAGTCTCGAATAAAAGATTGATGCTGTATATGAAGGGTGTGATATAACAAGTATCACTGGGTATTTTGTATTAAGATAACGAACCCAGGAAAACGATATTGTGTTGTCATTTCCTGATCTCATTTCTTGTTTACTCCCCCCTATAACATATTTCAAGCATTGTAGTAATAACAACATTCCAAAACAATGCAGCATTTATCAATAGCTATAAGGTGTTTGCAAATTTAAACTCCCTTGTTTAGATACAGTATCTGTGTATCATACGTATTTTAGTATGTATGTAAATCGAAATATCTTTAAACAATCGATCTATTTCTTAGATATCCATATAAATATTAGATAAATTAATCAAACATGATGTGCATCCTAAAATTAATAATCTATATCATCAATAAATGGATCCCTGTTGTGGTAAACTCTAACGCATCGAATAACTTACTTTCGTTACCATTCAATGATTCATATCATCAGAAGCAGTACTGGGTAATTCACAACTCACAAACACTTTCAAAGTCATTGTACCAAACGTGTAATAATGCATTTTATAGTACTACATCTTGTTCCAGTTGCTGGTCTTTATCATTCGAACGATTGTACACATATAGGGTGCATAATACAGTCATATACTCATACAGGAAGTTTAAGTGTTGTTTGATAAGGAATAATGCTATTCTAACGGCTTACCGTATAATTCTAGAGTACTGCGCTGGTCATCAGCATTAAGCAACACTGACAATGTTTTCTTTGCATGACCAATTTATTTTGTACGACCTTCACTGTGTAGATACTATTTTCTTTTGATTTCTAATCAGATCAATAAAAACCAGCACGATGTTCCAATGAGGATCGTGTAGCTGCCATACAAATACTAGTGCACTTACCCCCAAAATCGAAAACATATTCTAAAACAACACATACAGTTGATTAGAATTCAACAACGAACAAACCGTTACACAATTAGCATTTTCCATCATATATTCATGTTCTTCTTTTTTCTGTTCTCATTGCTGCAGGGAGTTTCTAAAATGCCATGGTTTTGTCACTCACACCAAATCACAAAAGAGATTGGTAAGAATATAAACGTTAAACACTCAGAACATATAGATACAAAACACTGTAGTGATAATGTGTAATATTTCAATTACTTAGAACTGACTATTCAGTCACAGTTTAATTTCCACTGAACCAGTCCCATTTCAGACACATTTCAGGTAACATTCAGGTGCCTTTTGGTAACCATCCCGTCACATTTCAGTGAATATCTAGTTCCGTTTCAGGCATCCATCAGTTTTATTCATTGACCATTCACTTTCCCTTCTACATTCATGTTGTCATATTTTAATGGTCACCTTGTTATCTCTCCTTCTGAAATACTTATTCAACAGTTTGATTGACTTCATTCCATGCATAAGACCATTACGTAGCCTGTTTTATCAACGTTTTATATTTTAGAAATAGTTCTAGACGTTTGTGCGCCACCCAGCAATTTTTTTTATCGTTTGGTTTTTAGTTACTGTAGTCATTTACACCGTGTTAACATTTTGTAGATTATTGATAAAAATTCAAGCTGTATATAATTGTGTATAATGCCTCTTTGATATGAATGGTGCCAATAACAAACACATGCCTCCTATAAATAATGTAAAATGAAGAGTTAGGTAAACACGTTATATACCAGGAATGGAACCAAGTCTTTACGACGAATACACACCCCGCTTTGACATGTCAAACCCACCTTGAGTCCTATATGTTGACTAGAAAAAATGAAGATATTATTCTTAATTATTGACATCTAAATTACTGATATTCAACTTCTGATGTTTTAGCTAATGCTATCTTATAGCTATATATAATCCCTGAAACGTCATACTTTACCATTTTCCGTTCGCTCTCCCTTCGTTCACCGTACGCTCTCCGTACGTTCACCGTGCGTTATCCGTTTACAGTTTTGCGCCCACCGTGCGTTCACCATTCACAAAGCGTTCATCGTGCGTTCACCGTTCACTGTCATTCGGAACACCAAAGTCAACGCTGACACGATAAGGCAGGTTATGAAAATATTTACTGGGATAAAATCCACGGAATAACATGGCGTCATAATTGAAATAAGTATATCACTAAGTATATATAAAATTCCGATATTATTTTTATGTAAGTTTTATTTATGCATGAAATAAACCATACAGCTACTAAGATCCAAAGAAATATGGAATGTTATGCTGCTGTCGTGTAATTTGTGTCTGGTCAATATGAAAGTAAACTGATGCCGTCATAACTATACATCGAGTGACGTTGACACATATGAAGAATTTATTTAAGTGTGCCGTGTAAATATCAACAAAATGTGGAATATTTGAGATATATGACGTGTGATATATGGGATATATATCTGAAACACTGAGAATGTATTGATATTATGAAGGTATGTTGATTCCATTCATTGACAGCCTTGTTTAACGAGGAAAAAATTCATTTAGAATGTCGATCCGATTTTCCTCTGTCACACACTGAAATAAAACTGCAAATGTAGGATACTACTCCGCATACTTTTAGAGACGTTTTATAGACCTTGTGAAAGGTCATACACTAATGTACACGGTACTTACTGATATAATCGTCTGTTAAGAACACTTTTAACGAAAACTGAATAGCATCAGTGCAAAATGTAAAAAATGGCTAGATGGTTTCGTGATTAATTGTTTAATAATTATTTCTTACTGAAAGTGGTAGGATTCTATCAGTCATTCTGATAAAATATGGGTGTTTTACCGCCATTGTCACCAGTTAGAATAATATTTAAATCCTGGGGTAATGTGTTACTTTTCCATTTTATATTAAGGTACATCCATGATCTATTTATAACAGTCATGTAATTACGTCATACGAAAGCGCATGTTTGTCATTTTGTTATATTGCAACATGTTCTCATGTAAACAACCAAAATAATTCTTTAAAAGTTAGTAGCTCTCTCTCTCTCTGTGTGTGTAGGACAGTTCTTTAAAAACTATGCAGTTCACGTGCATAAATCCAGCATGAGCTGCCTTAACATACCCGCGAAAGGATTGATTTTAATAGCAAGACAGAAAAGGAAAAATGACTTTGTGTATAAGAGTGAAAGTAAATTTCTTATTATGTCAGAAAATTAATTTATACAGTACAGATATCAGGATTAACAACTGACAAAGAATACATCAGTGTTATCATCATTACAAAACACAACTGTGGATCACTCATCAATATCAAAGACTAGAATACATCATTTTTATCATCATTACAAAACACAACTGTGGATCAATCATCAATATCAAAGACTAGAATACATTATTGTTATCATCATTACAAAACACAACTGTGGATCACTCATCAATATCAAAGAATAGAATACATCAGTGTTATCATCATTACAAAACACAACTGTGGATCACTCATCAATATCAAAGAATAGAATACATCAGTGTTATCATCATTACAAAACACAACTGTGGATCACTCATCAATATCAAAGAATAGAATACATCAGTGTTATCATCATTACAAAACACAACTGTGGATCACTCATCAATATCAAAGAATAGAATACATCAGTGTTATCATCATTACAAAACACAACTGTGGATCACTCATCAATATCAAAGCATAGAATGAATCAGTGTTATCATCATTACAAAACACAACTGTGGATCACTTATCAATATCAAAGCATAGAATACATCATTGTTATCATCATTACAAAACACAACTGTGGATCACTCATCAATATCAAAGAATAGAATACATCAGTGTTATCATCATTACAAAACACAACTGTGGATCACTCATCAATATCAAAGCATAGAATTACATCAGTGTTATCATCATTACAAAACACAACTGTGGATCACTCATCAATATCAAAGCATAGAATGAATCATTGTTATCATCATTACAAAACACAACTGTGGATCACTCATCAATATCAAAGAATAGAATACATCAGTGTTATCATCATTACAAAACACAACTGTGGATCACTTATCAATATCAAAGACTAGAATACATCATTGTTATCATCATTACAAAACACAACTGTGGATCACTCATCAATATCAAAGCATAGAATGAATCAGTGTTATCATCATTACAAAACACAACTGTGGATCACTCATCAATATCAAAGAATAGAATACATCATTGTTATCATCATTACAAAACACAACTGTGGATCACTCATCAATATCAAAGAATAGAATACATCAGTGTTATCATCATTACAAAACACAACTGTGGATCACTCATCAATATCAAAGCATAGGATACATCATTGTTATCATCATTACAAAACACAACTGTGGATCACTCATCAATATCAAAGCATATAATACATCATTGTTATCATCATTACAAAACACAACTGTGGATCACTCATCAATATCAAAGAATAGATTAAATCATTGTTATCATCATTACAAAACACAACTGTGGATCACTCATCAATATCAAAGAATAGAATAAATCATTGTTATTATCATTGTAAAACACAAGTAATATTTGGGTAAACAGTGGGAGACGTTCTAAATGAGAGAAAAATGCAAGAGCCTTCATGAATGAATGTAACCCTTATCACTGTGCATATAGCGAAAAACTAGTAACGAAAACTGTTACGTGTACGGAAATGAGAACGAGTAACGAACACTGTTACATATACTAAAATGAGAACGAGTAACGAAAGATGTTACGTGTACGAAAAGGAGGTAGTTTAACTGAATAAATATCTTGCCCCAACCCGAATTATCGGTTTGATATTTTCAAGTATGGACAGAGGCTCAACTGATTTCATTTTATGTTGTCTCACTTGACAATAATTTTATATTAGTTTATCATGTTCTATCTCTCTCTCTCTCTCTCTCTCTCTCCCCCCCCCTCTCTCTCTCTCTCTCTCTCTCTCTCTCTCTCTCTCTCTCTCTCTCTCTCTCTCTCTCTCTCTCTCTCTCTCTCTCTCTCTCTCTCTCTCTCTCTCACAAATTAATAAACATATACGTGAAAATTTATGGTAAATGATTGTGATTCCCGAAGAAAGACCCCATTTTGAAAGCGGTATATATGTTTTCGATTATATAATCCTACTTTAGGTGTGTGTATATTTTTGTCAGCTGTATAATTTAAATTACTCATGCAATACCTGCACTTTCAAACACGTGCACATTTTCAATTGTGACTCATGTTTCTACGTTTCAATTTCAAGTGTTTTTTATCTTTTTTATTCAGAATAGAAATAGGGATTTGATAACAAAAAAAAAACCCACAATAACACAATGACTGAAACATATTGTGATGTTTATTCACACATTTGCACATATTTTAAAGTTTTTTTATGTATTTAATTCACGTACAGAAACTTTATAGAAAAGACGGACACTTAATTTGTGAATATTGTTTTAACAATACACACTGACACGGACTGCACTACTTTACATCAGTATACTTTATGGGATGCGTTAACAATTGCTACTTTACATAGTATACTTTATGAGATGCGTTAGCTATTACTATTTTACATCATTATACTTTATGGGGTGTGTTAACTATTACTACTTTACATCACTATACTTTATGGGGTGTGTTAACTATTACTACTTTACATCAGTATACTTTATGGGGTGTGTTAACTATTACTACTTTACATCAGTATACTTTATGAGATGTGTTAGTTATTACTACTTTACATCAGTATACTTTATGGAATGCGTTAGCTATTACTACTTTACATCAGTATACTTTATGGGATGTGTTAAATATTACTACTTTACATCAGTATACTTTATGGGGTGTGTTAGCTATTACTACTTTACATCTGTATACTTTATGAGATGTGTTAGTTATTACTACTTTACATTAGTATACTTTATGAGATGCGTTAACTATTACTACTTTACATCAGTATACTTTATGAGATGCGTTAGCTATTACTACTTTACATCAATATACTTTATGGGATGCGTTAACAATTGCTACTTTACATAGTATACTTTATGAGATGCGTTAGCTATTACTATTTTACATCATTATACTTTATGGGGTGTGTTAACTATTACTACTTTACATCACTATGCTTTATGAGATGTGCTAGTTATTACTACTTTACATCAGTATACTTTATGGGATGCGTTAACTATTACTACTTTACATCAGTATACTTTATGGGGTGTGTTAACTATTACTACTTTACATCAGTATACTTTATGAGATGTGTTAGTTATTACTACTTTACATCAGTATACTTTATGGGATGCGTTAGCTATTACTACTTTACATCAGTATACTTTATGGGATGTGTTAAATATTACTACTTTACATCAGTATACTTTATGGGGTGTGTTAGCTATTACTACTTTACATCAGTATACTTTATGATATGTGTTAGTTATTACTACTTTACATCAGTATACTTTATGTGATGTGTTAACTATTACTACTTTACATCAGTATACTTTATGAGATGTGTTAACTATTACTATTTTACATCAGTATACTTTATGAGATGTGTTAACTATTACTACTTTACATCAGTATACTTTATGAGATGCGTTAGCTATTACTACTTTACATCAGTATACTTTATGGGATGTGTTAGCTATTACGACTTTACATCAGTATATTTTATGTGATGTGTTAACTATTACTACTTTACATCAGTATACTTTATGAGATGCGTTAGCTATTACTACTTTACATCAGTATACTTTATGAGATGTGTTAGTTATTACTACTTTACATCAGTATACTTTATGGGATGCGTTAACTATTACTACTTTACATCATTATACTTTATGAGATGTGTTAGCTATTACTACTTTACATCAGTATACTTTATGGAATGCGTTTATAATCCGTGAAAAATGTTTGTGTTCAGATCCTCATTAAATGTGAAGGTAACTAACTGTGATCAATCTCATAACTCCTATAAGCAATATACTATAAAACAATATAGGAAACACGGATTCCTGGACATACAATAGGCGGATCTGATGCCTAGGATGAGTAAGCACCCTCTGTCAACAGGTTACACCCATCGTGAGCCTTGTGTCCTGATTAGGTACACAGACTAATCCGTAATCAGATTTGTTGTGTCACATATCTATAGTATACCCACATTTATTATTTCTTTCAAAGCCACTGAACGACTTCTTTCTTTTGATTTCCCTCATAGGTCAGTTCCTGGGCATTAACACTATTTCCTGTTTTCCAAACAGTTATCATAATCTGTAGACAGCACAACTGCACACATATCTCCTTTCATCACTTTTTTCAGTAAAATAAATTAGTGACAAGAGGTGGACTTCCATCTCCCCATAGTATTTTATTATCTAAAAGGCGATTTCTCACTTTTAGTTTCAGAAAAGGTGAATTAAAGATGGTCTGTCAAGAACCTTTTCATCATTTCCAACTTTCATCAACACAACCTATGATAAAATGTCATATTTATCTTTTGATGTCTTGGATTTATGTTGCCTGTTTTATTACACAACCATCTTATTTAGAAACGATCATTGCACGGAATAAAGACGACTCCTTCATCACTTCCATCGTCTTCCCTTTAAACACACGTACCTCTAAAAGTTGTCACCTGTGTTTCAGATCATTGGATTCAAACAAAATATACAACAATAAAATGTGTAACGTATTTTTGTTTTAACTGCATTATTGACTTTAAGGAACGAAATTCTATTCTGAAATGTAATTACAAATTAGTGATGAAGATCTAGGAACCGTAGCAAAATAATAAGCATGATTTAAACTATGTTATAGTTTGCCACGACTAAAACATGTTCTACAACCTTTATTAATACATTTAATCGGGCGATTAGACTGCCATATGACATATATAGCATGATGAAGTTCAGCCTAAGGATATGAATATTTGAAGGATATCAGAAAATTAAGGCATAGGTGGGGGAAAACGTCATATCTCAATATGTGTAAAGTTTGAGGATTATATCAATTATTTCATCGAAGGAAACATCTACTACATACAAGTGTGCGGATTCCTGCTTTTATAGAACATAACATGGATGACTATGATTAAATAGATTAACCAGACAAATCGTATTTGACACATGCGGTATTCATGAAAAAAGTGCTTTATTTACTTTCCATGTGTGGATCCAGTTGAACGAATCGTTTCACCACCTGATTTAAAATTGTGAACGCGATCTGAGACTACTTGGACAGAGAGTGGGTATAGTAAGTTACTTTTCAGTGTCATCACAGACCGTACATACTATCTAATATAATATGGTGAAACGCATGACATGGATATTCACATCACGAGTGTCACTGAGTATTCTGGATACAGCATGATGGGAATTGAAATATGCACACGTGAAACGAAGGAGTGTTGGGTAGCCTGCTGATGTAATCGCTGTGTAATCGACAAATACTAACATATCATGTATCAGCATATCCTAGGATCCTTTAGGAATTACACTAATTAGTGGCCTGACGATACAATGAGCCCAGCATTCAAAGATGTGCATGTTGTGATCCCATATATTTATTTCTAGCTCCAAATGCGTAAATCGTGGTCAAATCGTGTGTACAATTAATGCAAGCGTAAAATGAAATGTTGACAGATGTTCATCTTTATTAT
Source organism: Ostrea edulis (assembly GCF_947568905.1). NCBI lineage: Eukaryota > Metazoa > Mollusca > Bivalvia > Ostreida > Ostreidae > Ostrea > Ostrea edulis. The sequence goes on from NC_079171.1 coordinate 73,453,147, forward strand.
TTCCAGGGTAATGAATTTACATCTACCAGCTAGAGTCCGAGTGCTGGTGGAACAGAGAGAAAAAAAACAGAAGATGCGCAAGAAGATGTTCATTGATACTGCAAGGTAGACTAACGATAATTCTATAAACTTCAAACTTGATGCCCCATGGTACTGGCGATAGAGACGATGCACTGCTTCTTACTGGAAGGGATATCATATTGTTTTCGATGTACTTGTAGAAGTAAAGAACTGAAACAGAAAATAATGCATTCCCTGGAAATTTTTGTGATCTATAGTGAATTTGAATGCAATTTCTAAATCAACATTTCTAACAATTTGCATTAACTTATGTGGTTAACTACTGCGTGTTATCATTACCATAGTGACAAAGACCAACTTTGTACTATTCCAAGATTCAGCATGGCTTTTCTCTCCATTATATTGACATTATGTCACCTTCAAAGCAGATTATATCTATATTCAGATTATCTTTTCCTGGGAAATAATGTAACAATAGAAAATACATAGAATGCAAAGTGAAGATAACGAACAATGATCAATCTCATAACTCCTACAAGCAATACAAAATAGATAGTTGGGCAAACACGGACCACTGGTATTAAGTACATCTTGTGCATCAAAATTTGTACCGTATAAGGTTTTACATTGTGCAGCATACCTCTCGAGAATTCTTCACTCATATCAAGAAGTAACCATTGCCGATGATGAGCTGTAAAATGTAGGCCTAAGCTTTTAGGAGCTGTATGGGTGATCACTGTTCGCCATCTTCGCCTTTCATGAAACACATCTTAGAGGCTCCGAAATGTTGCCATTACGTATTTACCTACTTTAAATGTTTAAATCAATACATTTGTCAAAGAGGGAGCTCCCGCAGGAAATATCGCTGATATTAGAGTTATCAATCGAGGCAAGTTTGATTTGTGTCCAGGCTCTAAATACAAAACACCACAACCAGCTTTTATAAACTTCTCCAGGATAAAAAAGAATGGTGACAGTTAATGACAATCATTAACTATTCCATTAATCATATTACCATTTTATTTTGTCATAAGGAGAATTTAGAAACAATATAAGTTATGACCATGTCTCTTGTATAAATTGATGTTGTTAAGCAGATCTATACACGGCACCCCTGTATTTTAATATTGTTTATGACAACACCAGTCGTTTTTTACTTCAATAAACACATTCCATGTATGACTGTACTGCAGACGACAACACCACGGTCGAAACTGATCAACTAAAATATGTACTCGTCCAATCTCATAGCGCTCTGGTGATCTTTTCATTTCCTTAAGTGTATAACTTTGTTCGAGACTCCACTGCTATTCACTCCTGGCATAGTCTTCAGTTCTAACGTTATGTCGTTGGTTTCCAGGTTTTACTTTGGTATGACTTCAAACTAATCAGAAATAATAATACTAATCAGAAATAATAATTTCAAACATGAAATAAATGGAAAGATAAAATCATTCAAACGGAATGCAATAAAACCTTTAGGATACATGACGTGAAAACTGAAACAAATAAAATTAAGTTATTTCGAAATGGTTTGCGACTCTTCACCAAGTACGTATACCTTCAAATAAAAATGTAATACATAAGAAAACGGTATATGGGTAAACCATATCATAACATGTTGTCTTCATCTATCTGGAATCTCAAAATGAAATATCCAGGCATTTTGATTACTTGATTGATCAGTGTGTAACGTTCCTCTCGAGAATATTAACTCATATGGAGACGTTACCACTATCGGTGAAGGTCTGCAACATTTAGGCCTATGTTCCGCGTTTATCAGGGAGGGATCTTTACCGCATCACACCTGTTGTGACACGGGACCTCGATTTTTGCAGTCTCATTAAAAAGACCGCGCCAATTTAGTAGCCTTTTACGACAAGCAAGGGGTTCTGATGATGTATTATAACCCGGGTCACCACGGGAATACACGCATTTTGAAAATGGACCGAACAAAGGAATTTGATTTGCTCTCTACGCTTTTTTAAAAATCTCTGTCCATATGGTGCAAAGTACAGGACAAATTAATGTGAAGTGTATCATAACGTAAGCTTAAATTTGTTGATGCTACCAACTTGTATGAAAAAGATGATGTAGCGTGTTTATTCGTGATAGATATGTTTTTGTAATTCGTGGGTAATCCGGGTGAATTCAATAGTGAAATATACCCTTTGAAGCATATGTGGAAATTAAGATTTGAGACAATGAGTTATAATGCTATTTGAAACAGCAGATCTAGGTGTGAAGAGAGCGAATACTTTTTATTTGCTTGTAAGATAAATGGAAAGCTATATTTTTATTCTCACTTGCAATACATTACTATTTTACGTTTTGTTTGCTTCGTCGAAACCTATCAGGCCATATAGACGTTAATAGAGCGTCGGCTAGCCATATGTTTGAATGTCAAAGTTTACCAAATTTTGATTGAATACACATGGTCCTCTCTCTTCCTATATTCTCTAAACGTTCGTGTATTTAAATGCAACGTGGGATACCAAAGTACAGTTTTCCATTAAGATTTCAGTTGTTACATTTAGTTCTTAAGAATGTTCTATGAGTATTGACCTATCATTTTTGATACAAAATGTAAGTAAAGAAAAGGAAATGCTATTACCTAGAAAATATCACAGTAGTGACATCTAGATTTTACAGGTGTTCATGTAAGGCTTCACACTTTTCGAGTTCTTCCTATTCAACCAATTAAGGAATCGACACGATAATATGTGGACTGCTTTCGAATATATTCGACCATTTCCGCGTGTTAAAAAATACAGAAAAAAATCAATATGGCATACCCCTAGAAGACAAATGTTTACTACGACTGATGTATAAACATGTTCCTAACAGCTGCCTGAAACGTTTTCTTTTGAGAAATTGACAGATGAAATGGCAGCATGTGAAGTTGGAACGCCTAAACGACTCTATTGTTTGTCAAATATATGTGTTTTATGTTGTTTTTCATTCATTCAGACGGAAATAACTTCGACTGGTGAACGCATGGAAACGAAATTTTTGAAGAAGAAATTGAAGCTAACTGACGAAAGGGATAATGAAATTAAACTTGTACTATACAATGCTCGCTAACTGACGAAAGGGTTAATACAATTAAAATTGTACTAGACAGTGCTCGCTAACTGACGAAAGGGTAAATAAAATTAAAGTTGTACTAGACAGTGCTCGCTAACTGACGAAATGGTAAATAAAATTAAACTTGTATTAGACAGTGCTCGCGATGAACGAAATGGTATATGCCTTCAGTGTTTCAACAATATTGACATGATTCTCCATTTACAGGAAGAAAGGCGTAAACTGAAAAAGGAACTGATATAACCACGTTAAAAAACGGAACACGTTTTTTTTAACTTTGCCATCTCCAAATAAGAGATCGTTTTCTCAAAAAAGGCTGCTTAGATCGCTAAGTATTTCTCAGCCACCTAAGCAAGTTAAACCATTTCAAACGACAGTAGTTATGAAGTCCCCAATTCGGATACTTCCTTTACAAAATGCACAAATTCAATTACCAGTTTGTCAACCATGTGGGCAAGTATTTTTGGTACCAACTGTTACATAATTGTCAGTAATGCAAAGTACGTAAATGATCAGATATAATAGTATGTAATAGTGTAGTATGCCATAATAAGCAATTGAAAAGTGGGGTAAGGTTACCATCACCTTTGAAAAGGTGTTAGGGGTAGAGGCTCTTATATGTATTGGTAAAACTTATACGGTGCCAATTTTGATGCACCAGATGCGCATTTCGACAAATAATGTCTCTTCAGTGATGCTCAACCGAAATGTTTGAAATCCGAAATAACTATGTAGTTTTAGAGCTAAATATAGCCAAAAACAGCGTGCCCAAAGTGGAGCCAAATTCGTCCAAGGATAAGAGCTATGCATGAGCGAGATAATCCTTAATTTTGAAATGGATTTCTAAATTTTATAACAGCAATTAAATATACATCCGTATTTTCAAGCTAGTAACGAAGTACTTAGCTACTGGGCTGTAGAGACCCTCGGGGACTAACAGTCCACCAGCAGAGGCCTCGACCCAGATGATGAATTATGTTTACATGTATCGCATATTTATATTCCTACTTCAGACATAAAAATAAAACAATCATGCATGTATCTACATATTTTCTTACTTCACGTTTTGTCATTCTGCTTCTATACAGTTGGATGTATATTTAATTGCAATGTAAAATTTTAGAAATTGATTTCAAAACTAAGGATGATATATCCCTCATACATAGCTCTAATCCTTGGACGAATTTGGCTCCATTGTTTGGCACTCTAGTTTTCCTTTTAGCTCTTATAAGTTTGTTGTCATTTCGAATTTCCAAAATGTGGGCTTGAGCATCACTGAAGAGACATTGTCGAATTGTGCATCTTGTGCATCAAAAGTGGTACCGTATAACTTTTACATTAGTAAACATAGCTGATACATTTAGTTACCATGGTTACTCAAAGATCGGGTAATATTATTATTAGTATACTGTGTTTATACATGTAGCGCCTTATATAATAGAATAATTTCCCTAAAATGCTTAACATGTAAAATAAAACAAAAACGAAAATAAATAACTACATAAAAATGGACGTCATGAAATAATTCCGTGTTTGCCAATCTTTTTATTTTGTATTGCTTATAGGAGCTTTGAGATTGATCACTGTTCGTTTTCTTCACCTTACATAAAGTTAAACTGAGGTACACATAGTAACTTTGTTTTTTGAAAAAGCGACTATTTACATAAAACCAAATTACAATTTAAAAGCAATGTTTCCAGTTGTCATCACTATTCAGTTATTATCACTAATTATATTACTATTTAGAGTTTGTTTAAGCACACATGGAAGCTCATGCGATTATAAATAGTCTAATCATTTTTTGGGGGGTTATTTTTCTGTCTGTCTGTACATTTGATAACATTGTTTACTACTCTTAAGTCAATTTCAATCTTATGTGGTCATTATTGTCATTATAAGATGGAAATTTAGGTTTCTTCAGTTGCTTACTCTGGCCCCCAGGTTTCTGTACTAAGGGTTCCAAAATGGGGGAAATGTATAATTTCTTTGAAAGAAACATCTTCGTCTCAGAAGATAGTAGAGCTAATAATTTGATATTGGACCTTTTTGAGACCACAATATTCAAGTCTGTATTATAAGTGAAATTGATTTGTACATCTAGGGGCCCATTATGGGCCGTTCAAAGTTTGACATACTTGTATCAGAAAATCTGGTCTGCTCTGCTTAAAATATATAGCAGACCGACTTAATATTTTGCATGAACATTTCTTACAGCAACGGAAATCAAGTTGTTCAAAGGAAATTGATGTGTCGACTCAAGGGACAATAAAGGAGTGGGTCAAAATTAAACAGGGTAATCAAAAAGTTATGTGAAAGTACTAAGCAGGATGTTGAGATATTTTGCATGAAACTTTTTACATGTTGCAACCAAAAAAAAAAATACTTGGTCAAATTCAAGGGATATAATTAAATTATTTTGAAGCCTGTAAAGTGGAATGAATGTTTACCATTGTATGTTGTATCAAATTATTCAGCAACCAGGTGATTCAGTTGAGCATTGTGGCCCATGGACCTATATATATTAATCGAAAATGTTGAAATTGAAAGGTATATGTTTTACTGACATGTTTATTTTCCCTTGTAAGATACATTTATTATAAATTGTTTAGAGACACTGTGGGAACTTGTTTCTGACCCCGTTTTCTTCATCTTGTTCATGTGTGTTTTTGAAGAGGTGACAATTTTGTTTCACAAAAAATAAAATATTAAAATGTGCAGAATAGGGTAAGGATAGGATGCAGGACGCTGGATATAACCCTACACTGCATCAAACATCGTCTGTACTACATCTTGTATTTTGAACTATGTATGTAAATTCAGAACTATTTTATATCTATACGTTTCAGTTTATCGTCGCAGCGAAACACAACTTTATACCAAAGGATGGGTACCTGTAAAGTGCGAAAGGAAATCTAAACGAAACGAAACGAAGTCTACCGAAACGAACTATACGGAAACGAGACGAAACCCACCCAAACGAAACGAAACCCACCGAAACAAAACGAAATATTATGTAAGCGAACTCTTTTAATTATAATGATTAGAATTTGTATCTTAGGCCTCTGTGAAAGTTACCACATATAACTAAAATTCGCCTCCCCTTGAAACGAAACCTACCGAAACAAAGCGAAATATTGTATAAGCGAACTCTTTTAATTATAATGATTAGAACTTGTATCTTGGGCCTCTGTGAAAGTTACCACACATAAATAAAATTCGCCTCCCCATTGATTTAGGCTTTCGGCTTGACTGATACAAAGTTTTAAAAGTTGGAAAGGAGGGGAGGGGGTGAGTAAGCACAAAGTACATATCCGAAGTTGATAAAATACCATGTGCAATTAGTTTCGGGTCCATGCATTTCAGAATGGAGGGTCACAGTCCCAAAGGTTTTGAGAAATACATTAATTGAGGGGCGAGGTCGCTGGCGTTGGATCCGCATTTAGTCATAGATGCATTGCTTGAAGAAGGTGGTGTCTGAGAAATTTGAAAGCAAGAAGAGTTCCAAACCTCTTATATTATAACAACAGGGGATGCTTACTCTTCCTAGGCACCTGATCCCACCTCTGGTGTGTCCAGGGGTCCGTGTTTGCCCAACTATCTATTTTGTACTGCTTGTAGGAGTTATGAGATTGATCACTGTTCGTTATCTTCACCTTGCATCTAACTGCTGAGGTGCGAGTACTTTCAATGATGGAAAACATTGAATAGTATACCATATTATAGGAATGCAATTATTCGAAATTAATATTGATATATAGTGAGTCTAAAGATAATTCCATACATTTGGGGTGTTGCTAAGACGGGAAATTGACAATGGGACGGAAAACGGATTAGTTTTATGCAATGATATCAGGAGGAGGTGACTGAGGTCAGCATTTTGTAAAATCAAAAGGTTTATGGACAAGGGAAGCAGCACTTACTAAGAGAACGGGGGTGGGGGTCATACTCAGAATCAATACTACCTACAAATACACAATATCCACATGTATACATAAATTTGTCTTTAGAGCAAAATATACTGAAACATGTATGTATGCCCAAAGGCGGGTTCAACGCCGACGACCCCGCCCCTCCTTTAGTGTGTTTCCCCAGACCTCTGACCTGTGAGACTGTATTTCTCCGTTCTGAAATTGATGGATCGGAAACTAATTGCACATGGTATTTAATCAACTTAATATATGTAATTTGAGCTATTTCACCCCCCCCCCTTCCGACTTTTAAAACTTTGTATCAGTCAAGCCGAAAGCCTACATCAAAGGGAATGCGAATTTTCGTTATATGTGGCAACTCTCACAGAGGCTTAATATACCATTTTAAATTATAATAATTAAAAGAATTCAGTTATACAATGTTTTCTTTTGTTATGATAGGTTTCGTTTCCTTTAGGTGGGTTTCGTTTCGTTTCGGTATATTTCGTTTTGTTTCGGTATATTTCGTTTCTTTTTGTTTCGATTTGGTTTCGCACTTTATAGGTACCCACTAAGGGATAGCCATCAGTAGATTTGTAAGATAATCCAAAGGAACAAGAATGTGGAGAAGTGCATAGTTACTGTCATTTGCAAATCACACCCACAACGAGCTATATCTGGTGCAACTGATATTGTATGAACGGAATGTAAAGATCTCTGCAACATGCTTCTGGTTCTGTTTGACGGGAAAAATCAGATGACGGCATCTTTAGTTTCACAAGTTGTATGACGAGGTACACATAAAGCCACCAAATACATAAAAGATTATATCTTCTACAATCAGTGATTTTACAGTAATATCAGAACAAAAGAAAGCCCTGTATTCCATGCATTCAGTGACAATCCTTTTACAAAGCAGACATGTTGAGATGTCCTCACTACACTGCCAGATCGGGATAATCTTTACACTTGGAGGATGTAAAAGAGGTACATGATATCATATCAGAATTATGATAACACAAACTTTTAAAACAAATAACTTTTCGCTTTTAATTTACATTCATGTAGGTACAAGGACAGACAAATACATATCTATTTTAAGGAGTTATATTTATGTTCTTCCAGAAATCTTGTCATGGGATTAATATGTAACTGAACCCTGCTATCTTAATCTATTTTTAGGATATTAAGATAGTTTCAAAAATTGGTCTTTGTACATCTGAGCGATGCGTTCAGTTTAACCTATCATCCTGGATTGATATCCTTGATTTGGGAACCCTAGATATAAAATGGGATGGATTGAAGACAAGCCTGTGAAATATTAAATTATAGGTGATGATTGGGACAACAACATTCTTCCATCGTACAGAACGACTCACAATAAGATGATTTCTTTGCATCTCTTTAATGCTATAGTGATGGTGAATAAAATCACACCACTGATACATCTAGATGACAATTACATAAATTTAGAATCAGATGACTCCATATCATCAACACAAGAGCAATAATTACATTCATAGGAACTTGTATTGGTTGTGTAAACATCTTTAATTAGTAACTTGGATGAACTGCAGGAAGTCTTTGAAGCACTATATCCCAAACACTTACAGCACAAGTACAGTAATTAAGCTGGAGATAAAACAAGGAACCAATAGTTTACTTTTTTGTACTGAATTTGTATGAGCTTAAATGTTATTATATACAGCCAATAGTGCCGCATAAAAAATATTTACAAATTTACACGTTTCTTTACATGGAATTTTTGAACATCATGTGGATATTTCACATTAATTTAACATATCATGTTTTTGGCACTTTAGTTTTCCTTTAAGCTCTTACAAATTTATTGTCTTTTCAAATTTAGAACATTTCGGCTTGAACATAACTGAAGAAACATTATTTGTCGAAATGCGCATCTGGTGCATCAAAATTGATACGTCATGGGTTTTGCATAACGACCCCTGGATCGAGGCCTCTGCTGGTGGACTGTTAGTCCCCGAGGGTGTCTACAACCAAGTAGCTAAATATGTCGTTACTTACTTGAAAATACGGATGTATATTTAATTACTGGGGTAAAATTTAGAAATTCATTTCAAAATTAAGGATTACATGTGTATATCTTATGCATAGCTCTTATCCTTGTACGAATTTGGCTCCAGTTTTTGTCACTTTAGATTTCATTTTAGCTCTTACTTTTTATTTTCATTTCACATTTCGAACATGTCGGCTTTAGTATCACTGAAGAGACATTTTTTGTCGAAATGCGCATCCCGTGCATCTAAATTGGTACCGTATACGTTTTACATTGATATTTGTTGGTACCATCATGTGAATACCAAGCTGTGTTGCCTGTTTCCCATTTTGTACTTGCATTATCATTATCACTGTTTAAATTATGTTGTACATTCTTTCAGTTTACTATTGGGATATTTGATTGTAGCAAGACAAAAACTGCAGAAGTCATCAGAATCTTGAAATACCTGCCTGAGAGATGTGTTTCAGTACAGGACGGACAAATGGTGGAGGAGGTTTTTTTTATTGAGGTATGTGCTTCTGAACCAGTGATTGACCAACGTTGGTGGGATCAAAACCAGTGGCGAATCCAGAGCGGGTTGGTGTCGGAGGGTTGCCCCATCAGATAATTTAGTAAAAGTTATAAATAATGCATTCTTAGGCGACCTCCCATCAGACATTTTGGTAAAAGTTATCAATAATGCATTTTGAGGATGGACATCCTCCCTATGGGATACATTTACTTGTGGAACCCACCCACCAACCCCAACCTCCTATCCCCTTCAAACATTTCTGGATCAGCCCCAGTGAATATTTGACAGTGTAATTTGCAATGTATTTAACACAAATTAAATAATTATTTTTCTTAAGGAGACCGACTGGCAGAAGAGTAAATTCAAGGGACTCGGCAAGCTATGTGGAATGCAGCAACATAAATCCAACGTGTTATGGGGCTTATTTCGAAGATTGAGGATTGCCATTGGAAGATGGATTTTATGGAGGTAAAAATCGAATTGGTCAACTTGTAACATGTCTGGAATTGTCAAGAAGACTTTTGCTGATTTTTTTAAATAATCATAGACGATTTAATGTAAAATTGGAATTTTTTCAAATTATTTTTTCATGATTATTCATTCAAATTGCTATAATCATTAAAAAAATCCGATTGCACAATGTTTAGTAGAACTTAAAAATTTATCAAAGAAAATGCGTAAAATAGTATTTTCCTTTTTATTTATGCAAATCAAACAGCCATAAATCCTATATATGCACCATAGTGTTTCTTTACAATCAATACAATGCACATTCAATAGTTGTAACAACTTTAACATGTTTGTTATATGTCCGTCTATATAGGTGGGTCCTATAATGATATTATGTTTGTATTAACCCGTCTGTTAGCTTTTTGTGTCTGGGTCATTACGCTGACACATGCGAATATGGGATCTCTTATGATCACCCGCTGTCCGTCTCCATCTGTCTGCAGTTTTTTCCCCACATTTTCTACTTCTCCTGAACCAGTGGGCCAATTTCAATCAGAATGGCAACAAACATCCCTGGGTGAAAAAGAATCAAGTTTGTTCAAATGAAGAGCCGTGTATCTTAAAATGAAATACAATAGTAGGGTGGTGTCATTTAAATGTGTTATTCTCAGGAACCGCTGTACCAAAAACAGTTCAAATTTACATTAAAGCTTTATGTATCCTCCGTGGCTGAGTGGTCAAAATCATGTGACATCTCACATCTGGTCGGTTTGAATTCTGCTCGCGCCGGTAAGTGCGACAGTTACACAGTTTACATTCGGAAGGTCGGCGGTCTCTTTCCAGGTACATTACATCACGGTTCTTCTTTCCACCAATAAAACATATGTGCCACCAGATAACTAAAAAAAGCTTGAGTGTGGCGGAAAACAGCAAAATAATCCAATTAAAGTTTTATAACATAGTGTAGAAAACCACAATAGGGCATCAACGTTTTACATGCATTTATATAGAGAACATCTTCAACCATGGACCAATGTGACTAAGACAGGTGGTGTTGCCCATGAGCCTTTTGTTTTAATTACATAAACGAATGGATATAATGGAAGTATCATTTTGTTTGATGTGTTATCTGTAATTTAACATATGATACAACTTCACAAAGCGACAGAAGTACAGCTCACTACTTCAGGGACATGCTGAATCACAGATATATGAAAGGAGAATTAAAAAATAATTTGAGCGTAAACGCATTTATATGATTCCATTTTTAATGGAATATGCTACATCTGATTCCTAAATGAATATGCCGTGCATGATTTAGGTGAAGAAGTAGAGTGTCCAACATATTTTCACCAGAAAAGGGATTCGGATAAAGTATGGTAGTTGATTGATGTGTGTAAAACTATTGTTAAAATGTTTTTTTTTTTAGGACAGTGATGATTTTTGTCAAAAAGTACGTGTCCTATTTGAAAATCCGGATCACGAAGAAAATCACTATATGATCAATGTAAATGATGGTCGATTTCCCTGTCATGTTTTCTGAGAAATCTTTCTCCTATATAGGCAGCCTGAAATCACATGGAGAAATGAAACATCAACATACAAACCAGCCAATGAAAAAGAAACATAGAGTTAAAAATACAGAAGGTGAGTTGTATAATGGTATGTGTCTTATGTTTAATCTAACAGTTTTACTCAAGAACCGAGACACAGCTGTTGACATGGCAGATGGTCATAGATCCGTTCGATCTTGTAAATAAGTGGTTCCAATCTTTCATAAAACGCATAAAACCAAGTATGTTATTGGATACATCCATCTTACAACATTAACTGAGGATATTCTTCCTGATAAGCAACATGAAGGACTTATTCTAAATCCGTGTGTAAATATACAAGGAGGAAAAAACCAAAACATTATATTGGACGAATACCTAGAGCTGCTCAATAGGGAAATTAAAGACATTGCAGAGAGAAATCAAACGAAATAACGCATAATGTCCCACTCAAAGCAATATCCACATTTAATTAAGTATGTAAAATATTTTGACATTATCTCAGAGCTGAAAGCAGGAAAGGGTTTATATAAATTGCCTGAATACAAGGCTGATATTCACAAGGTAGCCAGAGCTCATAGAAATTGAAGCTTTGAGAAAAAATCTAATCGGAAACTGCACACAGCTTTCCACAGACAGAAATCCATTTCTGAATTGTTGCCAAGGGTTGTCAACAATGATTCGGAGATATAAACCGATGCTACCATATGGACGTTTATGTAATACACGATTCTAGTTATAAATAAATATGAAAGCCACACATGTTTTTTGTTTGTTTGATGCTTTATATGGTATTGGTTTCCCTGTTTCTGGTAACATATACCCTGTTTCCAAATGGGTGTGCAACAAAATATTCCTCTTTTAATTAAAAAAGGTATGCAAAATTTTCTCAATAAATATCATAACTTTATGTTCTAAAATGATTTTGAAAAGGGTAGCAAGTGCTAATATTTATGTAAGTAAAAGCAAAATAGCAATACTTGTGTTGCATAAGGGCATTTATATACAAAATAAAAGTAAACTGGTGATTTGTAATAAACGTACAGAAGATTTTAAATTAAATACAAAAATTTATATTGGCCAACATATTTCATTTATATCATCACTAGCTTCCAACATTTCGTCACAATCACTTGTTAAGGAGTCACTGTTTACGTCACATACTTCTAATTCACTGTGGTTCACTACGTTGCTATCACGTGAGCTCCATTTCTCAAGACGCTCAATATTTTCCAACATTTTTTGTACTGGCAGTTTTTCACACTTTCGACATAGACATGTATTACCACTAACGTCACAACAAGTATGCAGATTACACTCATATTTGAGTTTAGTTAGTTGTGGTTCTTCTAGAAAATTAAACATAAATACTTGTCTCCTACAAGTATCTGATTTAAACAAGATTTTTATTTTTATGTCCACATTTCTCAAATGATTAGAATTGTAGAGCATGACGACAACTGATGATAATAATAGTACAGCATGATGAAAACTGGTGATACGAATTGTACAGCATCGTGATAACTGATGATTGTGTATCACGCCCAACCCTTTCAACTTCCAGAACTAAATCAACAACATTATGTGGTGGACCATATACAACAACACTTTGACATTTTCCTATACCAATCCCCTTGCCAGGGAGACTTGTGGAAAACACTATTTTCTTTGTACTGGTATTACCACGCAAAGCATTTAAAATTGTGTCTTGGTATTCCTCATTTGTTTTAGAATGAAATATATCCACAAACTCAGCACAGTCAGGTAACTCATCCACGCCATAGGTATACAGTTAAGCGGCATCGCTTATAGATTTAAAATGTGATGGTCTGACACGCCAAAGTGCGATGGTGTGACACGTCGAAATCAATTATTTTTAATGACACAGTGGTTTGGTACAGGGGAACCAACTGTGTGTTGTTTCACTAAGTAATCAGTGCAAAATTCATGCCAAAAATTAAGAACTTATTTCACTATCATCTAGTTGTCGTGTAATAAACACCTAATTTTCCAACTCAAAATCGTATATATTGCTTTGTATTATCACAACCCCCCAGGAATTTAATACCTGTACGTCAAATTAATAAATTATCATGAATTAAAGATTGTTCGGGCGATATAGAAGATTGGACAACAAATGCACTTTGCCGTTCGCCCTATACTCAACACTGTAAACCTTGCCGTTACTGTCGTACGCGTTGCATTCCTTCGGTTTTATTTTGAAAGAAGTTAAGACTGATGGAACAATGACATGACGTCACACACGTTACTGAACTCAGCACCATATGCCTTTGGTGTAACCATCGCACTTTGGTGTCCGTATCGTTAACAAGCCATCGCACTTTGGCACATACCATCAAGCATTGTAGCGAACATCGTAATTTGGAGTCTTACGCATATAAGCATAGTAAGTTGGGTAGATCCAGAATTATTTGGGGTTGGGGTCGAATATATATTTCATAATAAGTGTATGTGGATGTTGAAATAATATTCTTTGTAATATTTATACGGTATGTATAATGATATTATGCTGACATATGTTTGTTCATGTTTTGGTTTACATATAAAGCGCTTAATAGAAATATATATTTAAAGAAAATGAGATGTACCAACACTAGAATCTATTTAACTGTGTTCAGACCTGACATGTAAATTGAATAAAAAGACTGCTCTAAATGGAACTTTTACTAGTATATTTAACCTAGATGTACACAAAAACATAGTACGAATCTTGTTTACATAACATAGTCAGAATTGTGACAGCTGTATCTTTCATGTACAACTTATATCCAAAGTGTTGCTGACCATCAAATATACTTTAGTTAAGCATTCTACATATCAAAAATGAAAAACTAAAATTTGAAAATGTTCGGTTCAAATCGTGCTCATGCCCCTTTAAGGCTTTTAGCAGCGGAGGCTCATTTACGTGTCAACACCCGCTGCGACACGTAACCTCTTTGTTACCGTCCTAGGTTTGACGCATCCATTGTATGTGCAGGACTCAAACTCACGGCTTCGTTGTTACGAAGTGAAAGCTCCAACTAGTAACCGCTGAGCTACAGCGATTATAATTTAATATTTTAATATGCTAATTTGTAAGGACAGCTTTATATCTCATTACCGAGAAAATAAATATAATTTGATCAATCTCGTCAACCCCTTAAGTCGTCATGCCTGTGTACATTGTGTGTGGTCACCATTACTCTGAGACTTGCTTGTAGGGTGATAGTTATGCTGATGCTATCTTTGAAACTATAGATTGTTTTTAAGTCCTGTAATTGCCACATTATAAAGAATAATTTCAAATAAATTTGGAGTGGAAATGTAGGCATCGCTGCATGGGATGTAAAGAGACACATTGATCATCGATCTAATTCTTAATGCTTCTTTATTTGGTTTAAAATTCCATAGTCTATGATAACATATAACTACACATTGCTTGAATGTTGTTTATATCAATATCCAGACACCTAGCATTTTTGTAAAAACAAAAATAAAAGTGACGATAACTTGAAAAACACCGGTAAGCATCTATATATTTATCTACATGTATCTCTCTATTATATATAATATTATAACTATCTGACTCTTATTCCCTTTGACTCGCGTGTACATATCATTAAACACAACACGTAAATTTGTAATAGTATAATTGTCTGACTCTTATTCCCCTTGACTCGCGTGTACATATCATTAAACACAACACGTAGATTTAGAATAGTATAATTATCTGACTCTTATTCCCCTTGACTCGTGTGTACATATCATTAAACACAACATGTAGATTTGTAATAGTATAATTATCTGACTCTTATTCCCCTTGACTCGTGTGTACATACCATTAAACACAACACGTAGATTTGGAATAGCTGAAAGACATACCACTTGGGCTACTTCAGTGATACAAATTGTTTCTGCAGGTCAACTTCAAGTTCACTCGCAAACTTCTTCAGTTCCCAGATAGCCTTCCAAACGTGATCATGAAGTGTTCATTGTTGAATTTAAGTTGTTGATACCGGGACTTGACACTAGCTGATGGTGTGACATAAATATATTGAAGAATAATCATGTTCGATGTCAAACTCCCCACAGCTAGTGGTACTTTTTCGTTGAATGTCAGGGTATCGTTTGAACCCCAAGATCTGTTCCGCTTTCTATATATGGGCGCAGTTTCAACTATTGTGAAATTTCGGATATACGTGTTAGCCTAATTTATTATGGGATTTATGAGATTTCGTTATATTCGCCCTTTATTGATAACTTATTTATATTTACTTAAGAGCGTTTATAGACATAGAAACAAGAGGCTCACGAGCCATATCGCTCACATCCGTCACCCTGGTCCATAGCAAAATATTTTCCATATATATTTGCAAGCAAACCTTTGGTCCCTATTGCGGCCTCAACCTACCCACGGGGACTATGATTTTCACAGAGTTGAATCAGCACTATGTCAGGAAAGCTTTCATGTGAATGTAAACTTCTGATCCTAAATGGTTCTTGAGTAGATTTTGATAGATTTTCTCTATATATTATTATGTAAATTTATACTTTTCTAGTCGGGTGGTTTTTGAGAAGAATGTTTTACCCCAGGGACATAGTTTTAACGAACATGAATTTGCACAGTGTAATGAAGCTCTCATGCAAACCTCAGACATCCTGGCCCAGTGGTTTTTGAGAAGATTTAAAATGACCCACCCCTATTTTGCATTTTTGTTATTATCTCCCCTTTGAAGGGGTGAACTTACATTTCAACAAACTTAGAAGCCTTTCAGTCATGGATACTTTGTGCTAGGTTTGCTTGAAATTGAACCATTGGTTCTAAAGAAGATGAAAATGTGAAGAAAAACAATTACAACGACAACGCTGACGACGACACAGACGAGGATGACACAAACGGACACATTTTCATCAGAAAAAAAAAAACCCAAGAAAAAATGCATGCCAACTAGATTTATTTGAAAAAAAAATCGTTTCATTTTAGCATATTTGGTGGTTGTGCATTTCACTTCAAAGCCAACTGATTTCACTGAGGAGAATTATTGATTGGATACATTAAATTAGTATATTATATCTTGAAAAGTAAATTTAAAGGGGGGCACCTCTGCTTTGTCCAAGGGTGCCTGTTTCTCTAACAATCTATTTTAAATTGCTTGTAGGAGTTATGAGATTGATCACTGTTCGTTATCTTCACCTTTCACAGAGATAAATTTATCTTCACGTACCCTATGCAAGGTGAAGCTAACGAACAGTGATAAATCTCCTAACTCCCACAAGCAATACAAAATAGATAGTTGGGCAAACACGGACCCCTGGACACACCAGATATGATATCAAGTGCCTAGGAGGAGTAAGCATCCCCTGTTGACCGGTCAGACCCGCCGTGAGCCCCATACCCTGATCAGGTAAACGGAGATATCCGCAGTCAAGTCAGTGTGCCAAGAACGACTTAACAATCGGTATGAAACACGTCAGACAGCATTTGACCCAATGCGAGGTTGTATTGACGAACTAGATCGTTATAACGAGCATAGAATTTGCGAAATGCTGACTTCAATCGAGACTGTTGAAATCCCTGTACCATCAACTTGTTTGTCAGTAGCTTACCTCGATTTAAAAACTGACTATACCCAGAACAAGCTCTTGCATATCGAATCAGTTGAGATATGTAAACACCATATGCAGATGATAATGGAATATTGCTACATAAATGTGGGAAGTTGACGATGAAGAAGCTGAAATAATCCCGTTTGTCATACAGTTGAGTTGTCAGTTTGCCGTTAACGTCTACTTTCAATAAAATATCCAAGTATGAAGCAGAAGTGGACGACTCTGTGGTGTCCTTTATTTCGAGCTCACAGGGATATATCAAATTGACATATGAATGAAAACTGTCATTGTTGATAGACAAAACGTGTAAAATCACTGTTTGTATTATAGGATGTTTATTATATGTAACAAGCAATGTATCGCTTGTCTAAAAATTGACATCTAATAAATATCTTCTATCTTGACAGTTTTCGGTATTGTTTAGGTATTGCTTTTACTAATCAGAGCCTCAGAATTGCAGCTGAGCCAGTTAATTGTAGATTCTCATTGTCTTTTGTATTCGTAATTGTACATATTATGTTGATAATATAGTTCAAATTTAGTATTGTGCATTTAGAATATTGCAGGTGCACAATTTATATTATTATACCTCATATACAGAATCACTAGTAAATCAGAGTCTGATTGACCGAGAAGGTCACGTGACCGTCGTGTTTGCCCTGCAACAAAACGCCGTGCCCCATTCCTTCGGATATCTCTTTTGTCAATTTTGTGTCCAGTTAAATGAACAAACCCGAGTGTTCCGAATGACGAAGGCAGCAATAAACTCACAGCCTCGTGCATTTCCATATATTGCATGCAAACTAAACGATTTTCGTCACAATAGGACTGTTTGGGGTCAGCTAATCTGCATATTTAAAATTGATAGAAGTGTTTGAGTTTTTGCAAAAAATGCGAAATACATTAGGTTGGCGCAAAATACTCATTATGAAAGGTGAAGATAACGAACAGTGATCAATTTCACAACTCCTACAAGCAATACATAATTTATAGTTAGGCAAATACCCCATGAGATAATTTTAACCCTATTTTCCCCAGAAAGACATACCCTTGAAATTCTCTGGCACCCTTTTTGAAAAAGTGTTATTTGTTGTTCACTTTTATTTGATACTCAAATTCTTTCCACCATTACACAAGGTATACTAATTTCCGAGAAATAAGCATACCTTTCTGCTGGGAATTAGTCATATTTTTTATGGGCGTTCATTAAAATATCAAAAGCATCTGGCAATTCTTCATGCTGTTATATTCCCTGTTCGGATTTTTGACGGCAGAGATGCACGTATATGAATTCAAATACATTCATTATGACATGTACTGTTGTGATATAAAGTCACTAGTTAGAATAATCTAACTGTGTCTTGGGACAGGCCCTCGCCACACTTAAACCGGGTCAGTGGGACATTATCACTTTAACGATAGAACATCCTATGTAGTAAAGCGCTAACAACTGTACCTTCCCCTCATCCTTAGACACCCAAATAGCACAGCATTTCGTGTCTATGTTAGCAGCAAGAATGTCGTCAATTGTATGATAAATATGTATTTCTATGAATTCTTTTTTTCTGTGATGAAATACCATCTGTTTCGTCGACAAGAACAATATAGGTATTGTTACTCTCACCAGTGGCCATATCTGTTTACATGTTTTTTGAAAAGATGAATTAAAGATATTTTGCAAAACAAAAAGTGATTACCAAATACAAATCAATAGGTTTGCATTTCACGATTTTCTTCGTAAATTTTGACTGCATTTTATTTCTATTTTCAGTTTGACATGTTGGGTAGAATCGGCGGAATTAAAAAAAAGTAGAAATGAGCATTTTATTTTTTTTTTCGATTCCCCAGAAATTATGGTCCGCGGACCTTTAAACCAAGAAATAAAAAAAAAAACTGTCACTAAAGACTTGTGGGTCTGTTTTTGTATTGCCACCCCCATTGGTCTTGAACAAAAGTTTGGCAATATATTGAGGGAGCTCTCTATATTGAAAATCAATTATATTAACAATTTGAATATAGATTATGTACATGATACATGTAGTTGATACAAATCTGACAGTTGATTAATACATGCCACTGGGGAGGAACTCTGAGTTTTATATTATTATTATTTATTTAGCAAATAATTATCATAAAAGTGGAAACCACTGGTATGTATCTTTGTACCTAAAATTGTGATTTCTCATATAAATATAAACAGGTTAAGGCAAAATATTATAGATTTATATATAATAGCTAAAATATATGTATTATCATTATTTAGTTTGTTGACTTCTAAAAAGCTTAGTGCTTAAACATGTTGAAACATTCCTTTGATCTTTTGATTGGGCACGCAGCTATTTTTATAAAAATAATAAAGCTAAAAAGATACGAAAATCAAACTCATTTGAGTGTTTATCACTACAGCAAAAATCTGATGGAAAGCATTGACCATGATTGACACTTGGACGCAACAAATACAACTAGTCCAATAGCTGAAATATGATCATGCCTTGTATAAATTTATAAACTAAGTGATAGTAATAGGTTTCATTAAATTGGTTTCAAAATCCCCCTTTGTTTTAAAAACATATGAATACAACAATCTCCATTTCTCCATTTATATTTTGATATAACTTTTATCACATCATCTTTGCTAGCCAAGGGTGACTATACTTGGTGTTTCTCGGGGTGAAAAGATAAATACTGTATATCGTCATTCTTCCTTAGCGAAGATGGTATCACAAGTGGCAGTTAAATTTAATCCAACTAAAAGCAAAACTCTAATTTGGAAAGTATAAGATTCAATAGAACATTCATAGAGATGAACCAAAATGGGTAAAACATTTTCATAGAAATAAAGATTTAAAAAAGATCGTTTAAAAATCACAACAGCTGAACAACAATATACCAAGGTGACTCAAGTGAATGATGTGGCCCATGGACCTCTTGCTAGGGTTACTAGCCAGGCATGTTGTTTAAATATGAGGGACAGGGGTCATTTTACATGGACCTGTGTGCACTTGCGATGAGTTATATGACTGATGTAATTGAAATAGCTTTAACTGTCATGCTTGTTAGTCGCCTCGTATAGCGAGCTACTCCTTGGCATGAGGTCTGTCCTGTGGAATCACCGGTTCACTACCACCCTCATACGCAACTGAATATAGTTTGACTGGTAGTGTGTATTAATTGATTTATTAAATGAAATTATTGCTGCGCACATACAATTCTTAATGTTGTCAATGGGATTCACACATTGTTTGTGAAAGAATGTGCAAATAGTTTAGAATCAAGCACCGATAGCAGGTGTGCAACTGAATACAGTTTGGAGATGAGACTGCAGATATGAAAGCAGACACTGCGTGTCATTCATTGAGTTTAAGATTTGTTAACATTATTAGTAAAGTTATGCATGAAATATTCAAGTTTTAGCCAAACAATAATTATGAAAGACTTAAGAAGTCTATCGAAATGATTATATTTTCAATTGCACTTGAATATAAGGAGTGTTGGGGTTAGATGAATAACAACTTCAACTTGATATATTGCATTTAACTCTCCGTGAAAATAATTGATATGACAATTATTGAAGTAATATTCTAACAGAATGTAAATGAATAAAAAAACGAACCAGCTAACCTCATTTACATATTCACGTGGTAAATTTTCACGGGAATACTTCATGTAAACAAAACGAAGGAAGATGTGATCAAGATATTTGAAGACCTCAAGAGAATAATTTCTATCGGTACCTGTTACACATTGTTTCTGGACTGTAACTGTTTTGTCGTTGGCGATAGGGTTTTGATATTTGACATGTACCGATAAATGTGGATATCATGGATAGTGACCTTTGATCTTGAATTTTGAGTCTTGCATGTACATGTTTCACCATACTAATTAAAGCTCATAATATGGTGCTGTATACACCCTCCCTTGTTGGAAATCGTGGACGGGTCGACTCTGAGGCACTTCAGGCCTTTGATTTATGAAATTCTTTGAAACTCAACAAATATTAGTAATCAAGACAAGATAGCATGGTTCTTTTCAGTTGGGGGTACAGAACTCTTAATATTTTCCTTGTTTTTTTAACAAAATTATTTGAAATATTAAGTTATAGATATTTATTATGAGGTTATACAATATGATATATACAGAGATTCTGAAAAAAACCCATACATACACATGTGCTGCAATTTGATTGACTGAAGTTTAAATTGGTTTGGGTTTGTTTGGTGGTTTTTTTTGGGGGGGTTGGGGGTTGTGGGGGGACAAGCAAACAAGACACGATTTAGAATATATCTTTAGTTATCAGGTAGTATATATTTTAACATAGTTAACTTTGTAATGGTATATTAATTTTGTTTATCTTACCTAAAAAAAAAATTCCAAAGCCAGTAAGTTAAAGGATAGTCCCTTAGAGAGATGCTTAAAAGAGGACAGTTAAGTCAGAGTTTTGTCAATTCATCATAGTCGGTATAACGTTGTTTTCAATATTTTGATATCTACAACTGACCAGGTGTAAAGGTGCACATTTTCCATTTCTTGAATGGGAAAAGGAGTGGGTTCGATTCCTTCGGTCGGTATATACAATATATTTTGAAATCATAACATATACCGAAAATCCATTTTTGTATTAGTACATGTAGTTGGGTCCTTGAATGAAAGGGGAGGGGGTGATACCATATTTAAAAGTGTTTATTTCTCCTCTCCCGACCCTAAATTTCAGAGGAGAGTTGGTAGGTTGGTAAAAGTTTTTTTTTAGCCAGCAGAATTGTATTTAGTATGAAATCCCAATGTCCATTAACAAAGCCCGATACCAAAACGTCATGAAACACATCATTCCACGTTTCATCGTCAAACTCGTAAAGTCGATCCTTGCGTAAGGTTCCGCTTTGATTGCCACGTTTAGTAGTTAGAGGAAGGTGTTGATACTTCGGACAGTACTCCAGGTAATTGAGAAATATTCATTATCTAACCACTGAACATAGACATATTGTACATGTATAACGGTTGATTCTACGAACACTCAGGTTTCATCGGATTTGTTCTGCTATTTATGCCACATATGAACACTTAAATGAAGTCAGTTAGAATGGTGTAACTATGGACAATGATGTTATTTCCGACGCATGGTGTTATAACTTCAGACAGTTAGTGAATTCGGTTGCTGCTTATTTTGTGGTTCAGTGACATTGTATGCTTTTGTTTTTGCACATTATGTTAATTCAAATATGGTAGTGATTTCGAATTTGTTTAGAATTGTTTTATAGTAGGCTTATCGGTAGATCTAACTTTTACCAGAGAACGTTTCAGCAAGACTTGATTTTGCCGATCAAACAAAATTGATGCTGACATCTTTTACAAGGTCAGGTATTTAAATCAAACAATCAGATCTGGGTTACACATGCGCATATAATTATGTGTTTTCCAGTTTGTAAATGTATCAAGTTCGGAAATAACTTTGAATTGAGAATACATGGATATAATACTTATTGACTGTTGAAAATATCACACCCGTCCAAAATATCAACACTCCCCCTACTGAAAAAACACAGCTTGCACACCCGTATACCCCGAAGTCTCTTGTCTCTTCGTTCATCGTGTAGACAACAATTTATCTATCTCAATCTAGCAGATCACCTCTATTCCTATTCTTTTTTAGATCGAAACAAAGGAAGATATAGAAAATACTGCTCATTATAAAATATTGATCTGTACCTGAAACAACCCTGAAATCCATGGATAAAAAAAAAACTTCACCAGAATGACGGAATTAAAACGTTTGGGTCGGTGCGACTTTCTAAGACTCGGTCGGGCAAAGGGAAACAAACACTATTTTTATTTTGGCCCGAAATAGAACACTTGCAATTCTAATTGTTTGTGAACAGTCAGAGGTGTTTCCACTTTGTGTTGGTTTTTGGTGACCTTTTACCTTAATCAATTCTTGAATGTAAACAAAACTTATAAATAAAAGAAAAGAGAACAATTTAGAGTTAATTTGGGTATGACTAGTCAGTGGATGTTGTATAGTTTCATTTGGCAATATGAATTATGTTAAAATTACAAGTATCAAATGGCGGATAATGCAAGCATTAGCTATCATGGAATTCAAATAGATTCAATGCTGTTTATTTCTGTATTGATTTATGATGGTAGTTATTCTTCATTGATAAAGTGCCTTATGTAGAATTAAAACTGGTGAATATGAAATGTGGGGGAATTTTGATTTCCTTGCATGCGATTCTACTTTCAATTCAAAAAATAGTACAGGATGCTGCAGATTTGTTTGTTGGCTTAGTTGAGTGTGTTTATGTATTGGGTGTCATTCATTGAGTTGACTATGATTTTAAAAGAGGATGTGCAAAATCTGACAGGATGACAATTGTGTACAATTTGCATACATTGAACATTGGTAATTGGTGTGTCTGTCTGTGTTTCATGTACTGTTGTAGGCAGCTGTTTTAAATCCTGGGTAAGCTTAACTGTGGTAAATGCATAGAGGAAAAGAACGAACTGTCTAGGATAATATGAAATGATATCAAGAACTTGTTTCTCAATTCTATACAAAAAAATAACAATTTAAGGACTAAACGTTTAGGTTAGTGATGTTAGTAACTTAGACAATATGAAGGGAGAAGTGTACATTTGTTAAGTTCTATATTAGCCCAGCAGATTATGTCTATATATGGAAAAATCTTTCAGTTGGTGATGCAAGCATCAAACTTGGTACATATATTAACCAAACATAGTTGAATAAATAAAGCACGTTAGCCACCCGAAAAAAAACAATATGGCGGCCATTTTTCAAGATGGCGGCGGCCTACATTAAGATATTGCATATTCCTTCCTCTATTGTTTGTTAAAAGTGACATTGTGTTTTTTATTTTCGGAATTCGTGCTTTTTTGTCTTCCAAACATGATGAGAGACATTTGTGAATCGTTACGTAATGAAATGCCGGCCATTTTTTTCAAAATGGCACCAAAGCATTATGTAAGTGTTCAGTACCCAATAATTTGTTTTGTGCTATTGTTTTTAATTGAGTAAAACACCGCTTATTCATTATTGAAGGAGTATTTTATACGGTTTTAATCTTCAAGAGATATTTATTTAAAAGAGTGACAGTCGAAGCACAACCAGGGCACTCTGCTGACGTCACTGCTGTGGAACTCAGCATGTGGTCCAACATTAGCTTTACTATTAAGTATTCTTTTATAAAGGTAGTAAATAGTATTAGTAAGATAGCCGCACCTGAAAAGACAGGATGTGCCAGCGCAGGAGAGCCGAGCCAAGGGTAATGGGACAATTGTTACCTGAATGGTGTACATATCTTACGGGTCTTAAACAATGCTGGATGAACGATCGGGCTAGATGTAGGGGTAAATTTACCATGAACCTAGTTGAATCCCATATTTCAATGTGCTTTGGATAATTTAAGGTGGTAAAAGGATATGCCCTCGGCCTTAAACATTGTCAGTTTCTAGATTATAAAACGTCAGTTGCAATATATACGCGGATACATCTATGACCTTTAGTTTGAAAAATGGCAAATGTGAGACCATTGTCATCAAACTTGGAGACAGACTGGATTAAATGTTGTCTCTGTCAGATTGATAAAGATGAAGATCTTAAATCTCCTTCAACCCGTTACGAAACGGACAGATAATGATGGGTTCGTTATGATTGCAAGAAATATTCCTATCTTCCATGCGATTCATCAGATGCCAATCAAACTAAACCCGAATCGGTTAGATCAAGGTGGTGGAATAGAGGAAACACTAAGGGAAAACAATGCTAAATATCATCAAAGCTGTAGACTTTCATTTAGCAATAATAAGCTTGAAAGGGCACGCAAACGATCTGCTACAAATATGTCTGATGATGCCCATAGTGTACCTACAAAAAGTAGACGGAGCTTTCTTGAAGATAAAGTATGTTTCTTGTGTGAAAAAGATGCTCCAAAATCTTAATTTCGTCATGCTATGACGATGGTAAATATCATCGATTAAATGAATGTGCCAGAAATTTGAATAACGTTAGATTGATGACCAGATTAAGTGGTGGGGATATAGTTGCTCAAGAACTAAAATATCATCGCTCTTGTCTCACAACCTTTTACAACAGGGAGAGAGCTCGTTTTGCAAGTCAAAGTAGTGCGGAAAAAATGGCAACAAGAGAGAAGGAGGCCCATCCTATCGTCTTTTCAGTGCTTCTTGTCTACATTGTTGAGTCGAAAATAGGTACTGACGGTCCGATGGTTTTTCGCTTGGCTGACCTTGTGAGCCTCTATAATCAAGGTTTGATACAATCGGGAGTAGAAGCGCCACGTATAAAATCCACGAGACTTAAAGACAAGTTGTAGGAAGAGATCCCTGGACTAGAAGCTCACAAAAAAGGTAGGGATATGTCATTAGCCTACAAGGAAGACGTCGGCGAAGCATTATCACAGGCGATGGACTATTCGGAGGCACTGATATTAGCGAACGCAGCAAAGATATTGCGTAAACGTATACTGGAACAGAAAATGACTTTCAAGGATCTTTCCATGACAGTTGTATTGACGATTCAATGCCATCTCTTTTTGTACAGTTTGTTTGCATGATTGAGCATGGTGCTGATATAAAATATCAGCTAACATTTGGTGCTTCGAAAACGGACTTAGCAATGGCACAGCTGCTTCAGTACAACTGTTACGCAAAATACAAAGAAGAGTCAAAACCTTTCAGGCATTCTAAAGACCGTGAGACGCCATTTCTTGTATTTATCGGTATGTCAACTTATTCAAAAACCAGGAAAAAGATATTAGATGAAATGTTTCATGATCGCGATCTTAGCGTCTCTTATGATAGGGTGCTTGAAATATCTGCTCAACTAAGGGATGCAGCGGTCTCCCAATTCTATACGGAAGGTGTTGTTTGTCCATCAAATCTTAGAAAGAATATGTTCACTACTGCTGCTATGGATAATATTGACCACAATCCATCTTCAACGTCTGCAACAACATCATTTCATGGAACTAGTATATCCATCTTTCAGCATCTAACATCGGATAACAAAGGTGAGGTGCGGGAGACATTACCAGTAAATTCGAAATATAAAATGGTTCCAGAACTACCGGACTCATTTACCAACATACAATCAGTTTTTTTCTCTGATAAACACCTTAAGCTTTCGAGAGTTGATAGTCCTGTTTCAGTTCCAAGTTTACAGCTTCAGCCAGAATATGAATGGTTACAAAAGGTCAGTCTCATTGAATCCGTAAACGAGCATGAAATCAATGTAACATGGTTATCACATTTTGCATCTTAAGGTAGAAGCCCACCTTTTGAAGTTAGTATAACATCTTTGTTACCATTACTCCGGGACCAAGCACACTCAGTTGCAACAATCAGACATGTAATGGATAAAATTAGTGATATTGTTGCTATTTTGAATCCTGGTCAGGTCCCAGTGATTGCTGCTGATCAGCCTATCTATGCAACAGCCAAATAAATTCAATGACACAGGCCAGAACGTTATGGTGAAGACAGGTTTATCATGCTGTTTGGAGGGTTGCATATTGAGATGTCAGCTTTTAAATCAAGCCATTCACTCTTGCAGGATAGTGGTTGGACTGGTGCTCTTGTAGAGTCTGGGGTAACAACGCCTGGTACAGCTGAATCATTTTTATCTGCTTCCAGTGTTACTCGAACACGCCAAATACACCAGGTAACATCATGCTGTTTATATAAACTTATAATAAATGAGGCCTATGAAAATTATACCAGAGGGAAATGAGAACAGTCTTTCCAAAGAAGACTGGGTGAAGAAACGTGAAGCGGAAAGTCCACAGTTTCAGTTTTGGAATTTGATCCTTTGTATGGAGTTGGCTATATTTTTGCTGATTCGTTCTTTTCGAGAGGCAGACTGTTTGCTTTACCTACAGTCTCTGCAAGGAGAGTAAGGTGTAATTGTATATAGGATATTTAGTACTGCCTGTTTGTAGTTTTGGTGTCCAGTTGTACGCATTTTTACGTCAAATGTGCGATTTTCAGTTGCACCTTCAGTATTTCCAATTCACGAATACGGTATGGCCGCCATCTTGAAAAAATATGGCCGCGATTTCTAGATATTTGGTGGCTAACGTATTTTTTGATAAAATAGTGTCTAAGGATGTTTCATACCAAATTTCATGCTTGCATCACCTACCGAAAGATTGTTAGGGTTATCTGCTTAGCTATATATATACATAACTTTCCATGCACACCAATAGTTTCTCTTGGACTCAGAACTTCTTTTTTATACATTATGAATAAAATCTACCCTCACAATTTGGCCCACATAGTTTCATCAAACCCCTGCAAGAAGACGGGGAAATGAGATATTTGTTATTAGAATGTGCATTGTGTAAAAAAATGTTGATATACAGATCAAGATATATTACAAATTATTGGGATGCTATTATGAAGGTTACCTATTTGTATGTGTTACTAAAAAATAAATCATATATATTTAAGAATATATATGAATTACAGATACATTAATATATCAAACTTAAAGATCTCTCAAAAGTGGTAGAATGAAGTTTTATGAAAATTCACCAAAATACAATCCATAATACAAGTTTTATGAATATTCAAATAAATGATTATATTAAAACAGAGATTGAAATTTGTCAAAATGAGGAAAATACATAAATCATGTTGGTTTCAGATATTTTGGTGTACTAACATAATTTTTTTTTTACCTTGACTGAGGTTGAGGCTCAACAAAGGCTTAGATTAATATTAATAACGTTTAATATTTGTCTTAGTTGTCAATTTTTTTTCCAGATTTTATCTTTTTAATTAATTAAAGAATTAGATCTGTAAATTGTGAGGGAAAAGATATTGTCGATATATTTCGACAAACACTATCTATTATGTATATAATAACATTTATGGCGAAACTTTTTCCTTATATTATTTATATTAGTTAGTACCGGGTAACCCGTATTGTACCTCTGAACATTAAACCCCGTCGGGAAACCCTATTCAACATTAGCACAGTTTGTATCTGAACCAATGAAAACTTGTGTATAGATCACGTGTCTACTTCTGTCAGAAAGTTTTGATTGTTTGGACTTGTAGAAAGCGTGTTGAAATTTGAAAAATCCAGTAATTTTTATAGTTTGTGCATTGAAGATTTGCACTAAGTATAAGTGACTTGCAGTTTTGTTTTGTTAACTAGTACATGTTAACATCCTCGTGGGTTGAATCATTGGTACAGTAACTTTGTGCACTCGTTCAGCAGACGCGTCGCGTCAATGACGATGGCGGATTAAACGTGCAAGGCGATAGTGATAGGACATTCATATGTGCGCCGTTTGGATGTTTATTTGCAACGTCACAACATAATGAACTTACGTTTGGACAACGACAAATTCCAAGTTTCATTACGGGGAAAGGGAGGTTTATGTCTTAGACATATTCGTTTCAATGCAAAAATTCTGCACTTTGACACAACCCCCGATATATGTTTCATGCAGATCGGTGAAAATGACATATCGCCCCGTAGCGAACCAGGGAAAATCTCACAGGACATTTTTTCGGAGACTTGTTATCTGCGCGACGGAGTTGGCGTAAAAAAAGTTATCGTTTGCCAGTTGTTGCGTCGGCTGCCATATGCGTCCTGTCCACGGTTTAACGAGATGGTACAGTCAGTGAACCACTTGCTGAAAGAAAAGTTATCGGACGTACAAGGGATTGTGTTTTGGCCACACCGTGGATTCTGGGAGTCACTGTCATACATCTGCCCAGATGGAGTACACCTGCTATGTACTCAAGCCAATGATCAGCCCATGAGGAAGTTTCTGTGGAGTATAAGCAACGTTATAATTATTAACGCCAAAGATCTCAGGTCAGTATAAACACATCAAAAATTAAATGCAAACTTGAGTTATTTTAGGCCTTGCCTATGTAGGCCATGATTGTTATTGGTGTTTGAAACACTTTAAAAAAGCATTCTTCAATATCTTCAAAGAAACATTGGGTATAATGTTTATTTAAATAATTACAAAGAAGCAGTCGGTATACTGTTTCATTATTATTAGCAACATTCAGTATAATGTTTACATATTACCAAGAAGCATTCACTATAATGTTTCATTATTGCAAGAAAACATTCAGTATAATGTTTTCAGAATTACCAAGAAGCATTCAGTATAAGGTTTACATAATTATCAGGAAGCATTCAATATAATGTTTCATTATTGCAAGGAAACATTCAGTATAATGTTTACATAATTACCAAGAAGCATTCAGTATAATGTTTCATTATTGCAAGGAAACATTCAGTATAATGTTTACATAATTACCAAGAAGCATTCAGTATAATGTTTGCATAATTACCAGGAAGCATTCAGTATAATGGTTCATTATTGCAAGGAAACATTCAGTATAATGTTTACATACTTACCCAGACACATTCAGTATAATGTTTACATAATTACCAGGAAGCATTCAGTATAATGTGTCATTATTGCACGGAAACATTTAGAGTGTGGTTGCAGAGTTATATACATATAAACTATATATCTGTCTATATTTTAAAGTAGCAGCAGGGCAGAGTGCAAGGCCTGTGCTATAGAGATATATAAAATGCAATGTCTATTACACTGAGAGGCATTTTAGTATGATATTCCATTGTTATCAATCAACATGAGTATGATTTAAAATTAGGGAAAGGTTAACGGTATGACGCTACTATTACTACATATTTCCCTGACACCTACTTATGGTACTATATTTATATTCTTTGATAACTAAAAACAGCCTCCAGATTTGACATTTAGTTTCTTTCTATCAAGTTATATTATATTATCTATATATTATTGTGCCTAGAGATGTTCTTTGGGTTATTGAATTTCTGTCAAATTCAGTTATCATAGCCCTTGTTGCGATGTACAAGTCCATTTTATTATACAGGCGAACTGTTTATATCTATGCTGGATGTCATGTGGTATACTGTTTGGTGTTTACAGTAGTATTAGTTTGCCAACTTTCTCACTCATCAAGTTTGTTGGAAGTTGACATGCCCCTTTTTCCTTGATGCCCAGATTTACTGTTGTTAATTATGTTTTAGCAAACATGCCAAAGGGCAAAGCCACTTCAAGGAAGCGACCAGCTTCACCCCGGCCCGCTCCAAAGAAGTCCAGTCGTCACAGTGTAGCACCACACAACCCGTCTGTGGAACAAGAGCCTGCAGAGTTGACACCCACCATAGACTATGAAAAACTGGCGAGACACATCGTCCAGGAGCAAGCACGGGCCCAAAATGCAAACGTTCCCCCAGAACAGACGTCTCCCAATTCACGGCACCAAATGGATGGGACTTGCTAGGACATACCCACCACTTCCAACCAAGCCATTTCGAGTGACAATGTCACCACCATCCTTGACGCAGTATTTCAGGGTGAGTCAGCACGCAATCTCACACCCATTACAATCAGTGATAACATACCCTTAGGGGCTACAGTCCCTATGAAAACCAAGTGCAAAATCTGGGCCAATGAATTTATTGACCTCAGAACACTACTGCCCAATTATACAGATGATCCCCTTTCAATCACCATACAGGCAGGGAAAATTGATGTAGAGCAGGGCCAAAAACAAAAGTATCCGCTCTCCATCAACCAGTGGATTGATGCTTTTATAACATTTATGTCCATATACCTTCAGAGATATCCAGCGGAGGCATGCAATATCCTAAAGTACTGTGCATACATCAGGGAGATTAACAGATTGCATGTTGACGAGGCATGACGGGGATATGATGAAACTTTTCGCAAGTTAAGAGAATCCTCCTTACTTCCATGGCAGCAGCCATTACCGGAACTGAGGTTGCGGGTTGCTGCCATGGGACCAAAATTATCAGATAAGTCCCATCTCCCATATGATAAGAAGTCTAATTTTCGTCCCCAAAAGGTGTGTTTCGCCTACAACCAGGGTGATAAATGTTCAGTCTTCCCATGTAAATATGTCCATGTGTGTCAGAATGTGGCAATAAACATCCCAGAACAAAGTGTTTTGCTAAACCCAAGCCCCAGCCACACCAACCATCCCGTACCTCTTCCAATCCCAGTAAAACCAGCAATACTACGTAAGGAGCTACTAGGTTATGATTCAAATAAATCACAATACTTAGTTGAGGGATTTTGTAGAAGGTTTAGGTTAGGTTGTGTAGGCGCACCCTCGCAGTTGTGTTAAGTAGGGCCATATAAATATGTCAGGAAAAAAGCGTCAATAAACAGATCAATTTGTGACAAATTCTGTAAACACAACCCTTTTATACAAAAACAATATGTATATATCATTAAGTGCATATTGACCTCTTATACATTTTTCACCAGACCGACAGTCTCTACATCAACTCTGTATCACGTGATCAATCATCAAGATAAAAACATATCGTGTATGTATAAATCGTTAAATTGGCACGATATCCAGATATCAATGCAAGTTGAAGTTAATATAACTTCAAAGCATATTAATTTTTTAATTTGAAAAGTGCTGAGAGCAAGTTTATTGTGACTTGTAACATGTCTAATTTTTGTATTGAATATGCAAGATGCAGCGATTTTTAGACATACGAAGTTGAATCTAGCCTGAAAAACATATTTTCTGTTGAAGCCAGAACTTGGTCCCCTAACTTTCCTCTGGCACTGAAGTTCACATGTCACATAAATCAAACATCTTTCACTTAAAAACCTCGGGGTGTCGTGCCAATAATGAAATTTTTATGTACGGAAACCCTGTTTATGCAAATTAGTCCATTGTGAAAGTAACTATACGTGTAGATTAGGGGCGATATCAAGATCACAATATAATATGGATATTACTTTAGCATGTATGCTATATAAAGAAGAAATTGAAACTTTTTCAATATCAAAGAGAATTAATATAACCCATTTGACAGAAACTTTTACGCGATTGCAGTTTACCATTTGACAGAGGTGGTAAATAACGAAACAATATTTTGACATTTCCAACCACAAAAGGACTGTAGATATGTACGTCATGACATTCGTCGTGACGTATTTTTCATTGTGACGTCGTGCAATATGCCAGTGCGGTAAAGTATATTTATGTACAGCACTGGTATTAAACAATTTATGGGGAAAGACTTAACTCAACCGCGCTTGGGATCTTCACCACAGAATCATAAGTCAACTAGGGACCATGTGGAGGCCATTAATGAGTACATATTGAAAGAAATACAAGCACAACGAATAGCAGGCCCCTTTGATGATCCGCCTTTAACAAATTTTGTTACATCACCATTAGGCATTGTTCCCAAATCAGAAGTAGGTAAATATAGAGTAATTCATGACTTATCATTCCCCGAAGGTCAGTCAGTTAATACATACATTCCTCGTGAAAATTCCAAAGTTCAATATGATACAATAGACAAAGTTATTTCACTAATACAATATTTTGGGCGGGGGGCTTTTATGGCAAAATCTGACATTAGGGATGCTTTCCGCATAGTGCCCATACATCCATCAGACTATCATTTTCTTGGGTTTACCTGGAAAAGTAAATATTATTATGACCGCTGCCTCCCCATGGGAGCCAGTAGCTCATGCAAAATATTTGAGGAGTTTAGTCAGGCTCTGGTTTGGATCATACTCAACAAATATCATGCATCGGGGATATCCCATATCCTTGATGATTTCTTTTTCATTTCATCCAGTGTCGAAAAATGTCGGGAGGACTTATCACGGTTCCTTTTTTGTGTAACCAGGTTAATATACCTATCAATATGGCCAAAACTGTTGCCCCTACAACACAGTTAATTATATATGGCATCGAAGTTGATTCTCTCGTCATGGAATGTAGGTTGCCCAGGAGAAAATTATAAAAAATTAGCAGCAAGCTCAGTGATTTATGTCATCGGAAGAATGTACACCTATGTGAATTACAATCCCTTATAGGCTTGTTAAATTTTGCTTGTACCTGGCACAGGTAGGGCTTTCTTGCGACGCCTTATCGATTTAACTTGTAATATCTCAAAACCCTTCCATTTTGTTTATCTCACCAAAGAGGCACGTGCTGACCTAAGTATGTGGTTCCAGTTCATCTCGCACTTCAATGGAAAATCAGTTTCCCTCCCTTAACAATGGGACTCCTCTGATTACATAAGTCTGTACACGGATGCGTCAGGGTCAATTGGATTTGCGGCAGTGTTGGGATCACACTGGTTTGCGCAGTCTTGGTCGAAAGAACTTGATCATTTCCAGATTGCAATTAAGGAACTCTTTCCCATTGTCTTGGCTTTAGAAATATGGGGAGGACAACTGCAAAATAGAAGGATTCTTTTTCTAACCGACAACATGTCAATAGTACAAATCATTAACAAACAATCTAGCAAAGACAAAACTATCATGATACTTATCAAGAGGCTTGTGCTTGCTGGCCTTTACAACAATATTCACTTCAAAGCCAAACATATTAGGGGAAAATTGAATGTAATTGCAGACAAGCTATCTCGTTTTCAATTCCAGGCAGCTCGGCAGCTAGCACCGGATCTGGAGGAATGTCAGATACTCATCCCACACTCTCTTCTACACATTTAGCACATGGGGCACGGACACTTTTATCAGCATCCTTGGCATTATCAACTCAATTAGCGTACCGGCGATCATGGCAACTCTTGCAAACATTTCAAGGTCAGAGAGCTTTACCCTTGCGTGTGGTTGACATATCCAACTTTATACTCCACTTGCATGCATCCCATTTTAGTGCAAGTACAGTTTATTCCCATTTTTCTGCCATAGGCTATGTACACAAGATACTTGCATTACCGGACCCTACACAGCTGTTTATTGTGAAAAATATACTAAGGGGTTATCACAGGTTGTCTCCCACAGTGGATTCACGTCTGCCAATTGCCAGAGATATCTTGCTTCAGATTATCAAGGCTATACCCCACACCATTTCTGTTTTGGATTATCGTATCATGTTAGAAGCCCTTTTCTCTATTTGTTTTCATGCTTTCCTTAGATTGGTGAGGTCACAGTAAAACAAGGCATTACATCAGATAAAGTCATTCACCTTCAAGATGTAGAGTTTCAATACAATGGCTCCATTCCCTCCAGAGTGCAATTAGTATTGCGCTATTTCAAAACCCCAAAAATGAATAAGCCTGTCACAATTTGTGTAGAGGGCTCCCCCACACTGGACCATTGCCCCGTCAAATCATTACACCGTTATCTGTCGCATTCAGGTCATACATCTGGTCCACTTTTTCAATATAGAGATGATTCTCCGATTACGTACAATTATGTTTCCAAAGAACTTTCAAACATCATTAAGTATGTGAGTCTCAATCCTGCACTATACAAAGGTCACAGTTTTCGCATTGGGGCAGCAACATATGCAACACAAAAAGGGTACTCGGAGAATTATATCCAACAATTAGGTCGCTGGAACTCTAATGCCTTGAAACGCTATATTAGCATACCTACACTTTCTCTTTGATCACTTCACCTCTCCTGAATCAGCCCATTCGTTGGTGAAGTTCAAATATTTTATGCAGGTCCGTGTTTAACTGCTGCATCAAGTTGTTGGCTCATTTCACTCATTGGCTGTACCCGGTTTCTTTCTATACAGGCCCATTTTTCACCATATATAACTTTTACCAAAAATGCCAGTGTCCTACTACCCAAAAAATGGGGTTTACCATGCACGTCAGTGTTTAAGTGTCGCAATTATGAGGTCATTATGCACGTCAGTGTTTAACCGCTGCAACAACGAGGGTTACCATGCAGGTCAGTGTTTAACTGCTGCAACAATGGGGTCACCATGCAGGTCAATGTTTAACTGCTGTAACAACGGGGGCTACCATGCAGGTCAGTTTTTAACTGCTGTGGAAAAACCCAATCCATTTCCCTTCCCACTTTAAAGTACCTGTTTTAGGCATATTTGCGTGCTGACTCACCAACATGGTCCAACCGAAATATCCATTAATTACCTCCGTTATGGTTGAATTGTAGTTAAGTTTTTCACAACTTATGTATATAAATGTTTGAATTTGTTACACAATTTACAAGACAGCTCACCTTGGATGGCTCTGAATATGATTTGTTAATCATATCTTTGGCCCTTTTTGTTCGCCATCTGTTTGCTTGTTGTACACTTTGGAACAAGTTTCCAAGGTCTGTATTTTAACTAGTCATTGTTTGTTATTTGTGATAATCATGTATGGGGAAAATCAGGACAGATGTGTTGAAATCCTATGTAATTACATTGTATGTATCTACTGATTTTCCCCTGGTTGAACTGGTCAGTACCATATTTATCTGTGAAATTATCTATATGGAGGAAATCAGAAATGATGGGTTTATATATTGTGCAAGATTATGACAGTGTTTGTGGATCGCTGATGTCCCCCCTTCTTTGTATTAACCTTTATCTTCGTCATTTGTTGTCTAAAATAAATGACATATTTCATTCTCATACAGTTTTACAGTGTTGATTTTTAAAGCAAAAACAAGCTTCGGTGAGCTGTCCTCTTGAAAAGGAAATAGTATGAGACATAAAATATATAGTATGTATATAATAACATTTATGGCGAAACTTTTTCCTTATATTATTTATATTAGTTAGTACCGGGTAACCCGTATTGTACCTCTGAACATTAAACCCCGTCGGGAACCCCTATTCAACATTAGCACAGTTTGTATCTGAACCAATGAAAACTTGTGTATAGATCACGTGTCTACTTCTGTTAGAAAGTTTTGATTGTTTGGACTTGTAGAAAGCGTGTTGAAATTTGAGAAATCCAGTAACCCACCACCTCCCCATCTTAAATCCCACCTATATATATAAAAATGTAGCTTAATTATTCGTCATCTTATTGTAGCCCTTTTTGTTCGCCATCTTTTTGCTTGTTGTACACTTTGGAACAAGTTTCCAAGGTCTGTATTTTAACTAGTCATTGTTTGTTATTTGTGATAATCATGTATGGGGAAAATCAGTAGATACATACAATGTAATTACATAGGATTTCAACACATCTGTCCTGATTTTCCCCTGGTTGAACTGGTCAGTACCATATTTATTTGTGAAATTATCTATATGGAGGAAATCAGAAATGATGGGTTGATATATTGTGCAAGATTATGACTGTTCGTGGATCGCTGATTTCCCCCCTTCTTTGTATAAACCTTTATCTTCGTCATTTGTTGTCTAAAATAAATGACATATTTCATTCTCATACACTTTTACAGTGTTGATTTTTAAAGCAAAAACAAGCTTAGGTGAGCTATCCTCTTGAAAAGGAACTAGTATGAGACATAAATAGATATCATGATATATTGGGTTTTAACGTTTGTTGGTTTCTTTATAATTTATTTTGTTTTATTTTGAGGAAAAAAAATGTAGATTTCATTTTTTTTAAACGTAAGATTAAAGCAAAATTAAAGATTTTGACTTTTTTCTTTATAATTGCTAGAAAAAGAAAATTGACTTTTCTTTTGAATGTTTGATGAATCCTGTCATATACTTTTTTTGCAAATACTTTAATTTCTGAACATTATATGCTTCCAGAAAGTATTAAAAAAATCGATACTTTAGTAAATGTACATGTGCATTGATGTATCAAATTGAACCCCTCTGCATCACAAAATATCAACGTATTGTTACACCCTCATTGAGAACCACTGAGCCAATTTCAATCAAACTTGGAACAGTAAAGGTGGTCCTATGAAAGAGACTTTTTAACAGGATGGGTGTCCTACAAAATGTATCAGAACTACAATTTGTGATATTACTATACAAGCATCCTGAAATGTATAGGGGTACAGTAGGAAACTTGTCAAGTTTTTTAAAAGGAAAAATTAAAGCAAAACATGTGCATGTGTGAAGTAATGGCTTTCAGTAAAAATACAGAGGTTTTGAAATGGACAGAAAGCCTACAATGATGCTGAAATGTTTTGGAATCCAAGTAATATAGATACACACTGATATCATCCAGAATGAATCAAGCATCCATCAGTTTTTGAGGATTAGTTGCAAAGACATGTAAATGATTAAGTATTTTCAACATAATATAGAAAATATACTCAGAATAGATTTCTTATACATATCTATTGTTGGATATTTCCATATGCCAAATCCATTCTCAAGATTCTATCTACATGGGAATGTAATTTGTTCTTTGCTTCAAGCCTCTTCTTTATATCCCCTTAACATGTGGATAGTTTTATAAAAATTACTTTGACTGTGGTCATTTTTTGACTTCATTCACAAGAATATTTTTCTGAAACATTGAAAAAAGGAAGCATACTATTCTTATGTATTTAAGAATATGTCTTGTTCAGGTGTTATGTGTACTGATTGTGGGATACAAGTGTGCTTAATTAAAGAATTAAGCACATTTGCCGACATGATATGCGCTTACAGTTAAAACAAGTTTAGTTTGGAAAAACATAATATAACCTATGATATAACCTGCATATGTATACAAGTTTAGAAGTTATTATGATGAAGTAGGATAAAACCATGTTACATCAAACTGAAGAAAAAAGCCAACCAAAATAATAAATATTATCGTTATATAAAAGATATGTAAATAAAAAAAAACTCTCAAGTTTCGAATCATCCGCAGCTCACAAGTTGGCGAAAAAAATAAACGTCTTAACCATATACAATGTATATTTACACCCAGTCACAGTACCTTGAATAAGAGTTTGCTCAAGCATAATTTTTTTTCCTTAGAAAAGTTTGTCTTTCATATAGAGTTAATGTAGAATGAAAATTTTATTAATTCATCAATCAATTGTCATGGCTATTGTTGACCCAATTTACACTAAATCAGTAAAACGTTCAACAGAATAAAGGAGATGCTTCACTAACAGAATATCACTTTCCTATGGACTCTGGAGAAATTGAGATGTACCGATGTATAATTTATTGTCAACAGAGCGTGGAATCCTTCTCGCCGTGTACGTCCTCATTCTTTCCCTTACCAAAATTGGACCAGATTCATTTTTTCAAGAGGAAGATCTCAATTAGTCCACTTTGCTTCTCTGATATGATTGATTTGGCACTTAACACTATAATACAATGTAACTTCATTGTTTAATTTCATGAAATGTTGTCAGAAGTCAGGGTTCAACCAGGAACAAAGCTGGATCAAATTTTAACGTAGTTAGGGTCAATTTCAACTGGAATATTAACTCTAGTTCGTTTTCCTACGTTGGTAAACGTTAATTTGAAAAATGAACCACACAGTACATGTTTAGGTTTAACGCATTTTGTGTCATTGAACAAAATTGCATGATCATATATTATGTTTCTTCAGTTTTCTTTCTGATTTTTATTTAGCTGAATCAAACAGATACATGATATACATAATTGCAAAAACTAAAACATAATTGCAATGCAAGCAACAATTCGGTCGCTAACATTTTTAGCACTCTAAACAAATAGGGAAAGACACTGATATCTTTTAAACACGTTAACACTGTCATAAAGAAGACCTGAATATATGATTTTGAAAGAAAATATTAATGCATCAAATGTCATTTAAACCTTTAAATTTACTATTGCAATGTGGAAAGCGTGATACATATATTTGCTCATTGATTGATTTTAAGAGGAGTATTTAATCAAACATGTACTCTTTATAGATTTTTATTGAAGTATCGGATCTATTTGGGGTGCGTATAAGGCACCTTGTATTTAGATTTTTAGAAAAATTGCTTCGAAATGTTTAATGTATCATATGATGCACGTAGCATCGTTTTTTCTCAGCGCGGGGCGCAACCGGAGGAAATGTCGACTTCACTATAACCTAAAATTCTTGACAAGCAAATACACAAAGCTTATAATTCATCACGTTATGTCTGATCCTCAAATTCCTTAAAGGGGTTAGAACTAATTAAAGATCTGAGAAGTCACCAAATCTTGATTGCTGAAATCGTGCGGGAAAATAGCGCTTGTCGTAGAATTCGAAATTCCAAGCACTGCTACTATAAAATACTGTGGATATGTTTTTGGAGGGGGATACCTAACTACCTTCCCTTGCATTTGAAAATTGCTAACTTTGTCTGTAAAACTAACGGAAAATGAACATTGTCAAAAAATGGGGGGAGGGGGTCAAACATTTCTCATGACTCTTCTAGTTCTACGTGACTACATAATTATATAATAAGAAATGAACAGAATAGATCGTTTTAATACACTGGATATATGCCAAGTTATGATGCGGGTTACTTATGTGGTACATGTCCATAATTATAAACGGTATTTAAAAAGTTGAACTGCATGTTCACTACATACGCCAAATATCCTTTTCCTGGGATCTGAACCAGGAATTATGAATCTAAACGTAAATGGAAGAAAATATGTAGAATAATCAATACATGTATTTTGTTTTAATGACGTTGAAGGAGGGGGGGGGGGTGTGGGTCGTTGTGGCACGGTCCTGTAGCCTTAACTGTTAATAATTAGGCAAGGATAATGCACTTGACATGAAGTGTTTACCTTCTGACAGACTGGTGAAGCAAATTATTTCGGTAAAAACTTTTTTTAAATCATTACCCTCCCCCACAAAATATCTACTAGCCATGGAGTTCCAAATCCCTTCAAAAGTGCGGTCACACGATGCATTTTTTAATATTATCCGATTTCCATTAATCTTTCCCATTTTACTTTAATGTTTGAGATTTTTTGTTATTTAACTTTAGCATGAATGTGTCAAGTTTCCGTAAAAGGAATTAAATAATTTGAATTATAAAAAGAGAACTCTCTATGCGTCTTAAGGAAGTTTTAAACTCGACAGTTTCAGTCCATTCTAGCTAAAATGTAACTTTTAAAAGACCAATATTGAATGAAAAATTAAATCAGTAACTAAGGTGTAATCTTCTCACGATTCGGCGTCTCAACATCTCTCGTATCAAGAATATTTGAATATGTATCGGGCCACCATTTTTCCTCTCCTGATCCTATGGAGATGACAAACAGAAAATACAATTACTTCACCCTAATTATCGTACTGTGTTGAAATCGTGTAAGGAGTACGTTTATGTTTGAGGGTCTCGTGCATTTTCGAGATACAAATATCTGATATGTCCTAGAATTGTGCGGAAACGGATGGAACCATAGCGTACTTTTTTGCATACCAATCAATGAAACTATTGGGAGCTGTTTCTTGCAAGTCTCCTGAAACAGCTAAACAGACTTAGTAGTACAGATAGATAAACAGACAGTTTGACAGATATATATTTTATTTTAGTATTTCATATAATTAATTCATAACCTAATAAACATTAAATTCATAACGTAATAGATAATAAATTATGTTTGAAAAGAGTTTTGGAAGGAATATATCTGTTTTTAAAGAAGTCCCTATACTATCACCACAAATATACATTCTTGTTGCAGATGACGCAATGCAATGATCACCATGTTTCTGTTCGTCGTTTTGCACCCACCGCATTTGCCCCTCAAGGTGGAAAAAAAATTTGAAAACTAATTGCTCATCTAAAGGGCACCACCACTCATCTCCCAAAATATGATTTGGCTTTTCATAAAATGAAAACCACAATTGATCCCAGGGTGAAAACGAAAATTTTGAAACTTTATTGCACATTTATATGACACCGCCAATTATCTTCCAAAAGATTAGTTGGCTAGTAGGTAAAACAGGGAACCAAATGTATGAAATCTGGGAACTAGGTTTTTTTTTTTTATAGAAAAACAATTTTTGAACACCATTTTGTTCCCATTAGTACCTCGTTCGCACGACATAATATATCGTCTGCACGACTTTTAAATTACCTCGTTCGCACGAGTTAATTATCTCGTTCGCACGACTTATTTTCTCGTTAGAACGACATATTTTCTCGTTCGCACGACACATTTTCTCGTTCACACGACATATTATGTCGTTTGCACGACATAATATCTCAGGCGAACGACATAATTTCCTTATTTTATTTAAAACTTCTATATTTGTGCAGTCATTTTTATCACCAATCGGGACTGTACATTTCTTTAATATGAAATATCACTTGGACATGTTTTGTTAATCATGAAAAGTCAAATTGAAATAATAATAAATATCGGTATAAATACAAATCAATACTTAAAATATGATGATCGTATGTGCCTCAGCTCTTTGTCTTTCAAGAATGTTGTTTTTCCAACACTAACCCACATAAGATATCAAATCACTTGGAAATTGTATAACTAGGATGGACTGCTCTAACTTAGCCATAACATCCCGCTGTGTCATTCCATTAATACATTGAAAGTCCAGATATTGCAGCTCTGGGGTGCATTTATTTGTAATGAATGCACGCAACAATTAATATTGTTGAACATGTTTTTTTTTTTTGGGAGGGGGGGGGGGGAGAGTGGACACGTTCATATGCTTTTGGATTTTGTTTGTAACGTTTGGAATTTTTTTTAAATCATTTAATTATTATTTTAAAAAATAATCCTCACTTCTGATTAAAATAATACTGTAATTTAATTGACATCATTTAAAAAAGTTTTACGTACAACAAGGAAATTGGTTTTCTTTTTTAGTTTCAAAGAAAATTTTTAACCATTTATTTACAAAAGTAACTTAGAGAAAAACGTATTATTTCACATGTTTTAAAAGCATCACGAAACCGTTTTTAAATAATGTTTGAAAGGAAGCTAGATAATCATGGTTACATGAGGAACATGTTTTGGTTCCAGCTGACAAAGCTAGTAACAACATTGTCTCTAAGGCTCATTATTACAACTGTATTTTAAACGAACTTGGCATTAATTCCACTTTTAGTAATCATACTTATACCCCAACTGCCCTTTCAAAAGATGAAAATCTTCAAAACCATGCTTCAGTTTTAGACACATTCAATATCCCAGTCAATGGGTCGAATGAATATGAGTTACCGTACCTATACTGGATTCCTAAACTACATAAAAACCCTTAAAAACAAAGATACATTGCTGGATCCAGTAAGTGCTCTACCAAGCCCCTATCTTTGCTCCTCACAAAAATATTAACAGCTGTGAAGGAGAAACTTCAAACTTATTGGGCGAATACATATACCAGAAGTGGTGCTATTCAAATGTGGATTCTAAAAACATAAGAACTTTTGGTAAACTTGAAATCGCAGAATTTCTCCCAAATCAATAACATTAAAATATATGACTTTTCAACATTACACACGACCATTCCTCACGATAAATTAAAGACTAGACTTTTTGACATCATAGACAGTTGCTTCTTCAACAAAAATGGAAAACGGAAATATTCATATCTAGTGATTAGTCATTGAAAAACTTACTTTATTAAACAACACTCTGATTCCACGCACAAGTACTCTGAAGTTGAAATAAAAAATATGCTAGAGCTCCTCATTGACAATATCTTCGTGGTCTTTGGTTATCAGGTCTTCCAACAATATGTTGGAATTCCCATGGGCACGAATTGTGTTCCTTTGTTAGGTGACCTGTTTCTATATTCATACGAAGCAGAATTTATTCAAAAACTTCTACGCGAGAAGAAAAAAAAATATATCTCGCTGTGGCCTTCAATTCGACATTTAGATATATCGATGATGTTTTGTCTATTAACAATAATAGCTTTCATTCATATGTCGATTTGATATATCCCTGCGAGCTCGGAAGAAAGATCACCACATAGTCGTCCACTTCTGCTTCATACTTAGATATTTTATTGAAAGTAGACATTAACAGCAAACTGACAACTCTAGTGTATGACAAACGGGATGATTTTAGCTTGTCCATCGTCAACTTTCCATATTTATGCAGCAATATTCCATTATCACTTGCATATGGTGTTTATATATCTCAACTGATTCGATATGCAAGAGCTTGTTCTGGGTATAGTCAGTTTTTAAATCGAGGTAAGCTACTGACAAACAAGTTGATGGTACAGGGGTTTCAATATTCTCGATTGAAGACAGCATTTCGGAAATTTTATGGTCGTTATAACGACCTAGTTCGTCAATACAACCTCGCATTGGGTCAAATGCTGTATGATGTATTTCATACCGATTGTTCAGCCGTTCTTGGCACACTGATTGTGACTGCGGATAACTCCATTTACCTGATCAGGATATAGGGCTCACGGCGGGTGTGACTGGTCAACAGGGGATGCTTACTCCTTTTATTAATGTATAGAAAACAAAAGTAGTTATTTTTAGGACTGGAGCTAAAATTAAACCTACAGAAAATGGAATCTGAATGGTCAGCCACTCGAGATTGTTGACATATTTGTATATCTTTGTATTTTACTTAACTTTATTGGTAACTTCAATTGTACTCTAAAACAATTAGCCTGTCAAAGCAGAAAAGCCAAGTTTTTTATTGACATATCAGGTTAGAAATATGTGTTTGAACACAGAACACTGCTTTCACTTTTTGATTCATATGTAGCAAGTATTCTGAACTATGGTTAAGTTTAAGGTGGTCACGGTGTATTTTGAAACTGGGAGGCTACCTATGAAAATTATTCGCTTTTTTAGGGTGTTCAAATTTTGGTTTAAAGTGTTAGGTAGTGAAAACTGTATAATAATAAATTGTTATGATGAATTATATGTTAAATGTGATAAAACGAAAAACTTTAAAAAAAAAAATTTGGCTTATTGTATTAAACAAAAATCGTATGTTACGGGTCTAGGATATATCTGGTGTGAACAAGACGGTGGTAGTTGTAATGCTTTTTCCAGTTATAAAACAAAGATTAGTTTAGTAGAGCAAACTACCTGTTCCTCGAAATATATTGTTTATAAGCATGTTATTGATCACCTTTCCTGTGTATATTACCTTTGTAAGCCTATACCTATTATGTACAAAAAGCAAATTAGTCGTATTTGACTATTTTCTCACAATCTTGAAATCGAGAGAGGACGTTACAACAATGCACTTAGGGAAAATATAGAGTATGTGAATTTTGCAAAAATAAATTGGAGGACGAATACCACTTTGTTTAATATGTCCTCACTTTGAAGAACTTGTGTAAAAAAAAATCGACAAAAAGCATCTATATTCATTCTATGCAAACCATTATTGGTTTCAAAGTTTTTAAATTGAAACTCGGTACCTATTCATTGCCTCACATGTGTGGGGGACCAAACGCTTCTCATTTTCCCCATATTTTATTTTCTCTCTTAAAGCTGGCTTGTTTCTAAAGCGATACGTTTTGGACATTTTGTGATTATTGATAGAACAAAGGACCGAAATACATTTTTGTGCAAATCATTTGTTTGTTAATTTTCTAAAAGTTGAAACAGAATTTTTTCAGAGTCCCGCGAGTATGAGGGACCAAACATTTCTTGCGTATCCCGTGTTTTTTCCCCTCTGTCTTCAAGCTGGTTTGTTTAATTGATAAGTGTATTATATTTTGATAACTCAATAGAATAAACGAACGAATTACAGTAAAGTGACAGCCGTTTTTTGTTTGTTAAGTTTTTAA
The DNA here is from genome assembly GCF_947568905.1 of Ostrea edulis. Classification (NCBI taxonomy): domain Eukaryota; kingdom Metazoa; phylum Mollusca; class Bivalvia; order Ostreida; family Ostreidae; genus Ostrea; species Ostrea edulis. The sequence goes on from NC_079171.1 coordinate 73,497,770, forward strand.
AGTTGAAACACAGTATATCTTTATACTCCCGCGAGTATGAAGGACGAAACGTTTCTCGCGTCCCTCATATGGTTTTCTCCCTTCAAGCTGATTTGTAGAAGTGATTGGTTTGGCAATTTAATGTTAAATCATAAGGACACAAAAATGGAGTACATTGTTAATCAAAACCTTTTTGTTTGGTTTTTAAAGAATTCTTTCACAGTTGAAACAAAGTTCTTTTTCAGAGTCCCGCGATTATAGAGGACCAAAAGTTTCCTACGTCCCCCATAAATTGTTCTCTCTTCCGGCTGATTTTCTAAGAGTGATGTTTGGACAATTTAGGATGATTCAATAGCTCAGAAGAAGGGTATTAACATGTATGTGCAAGAACTTTTTGTTTTGTTGAGTTTTTAAAGTAGAAGGACAGTACTTTATTATAGTCCCGCAAATGTGGGGGACGAATATTTTATCGCATCCCCCTTGTTTTCTTCTCTCTTCGTACACACTTTTAAAAGTGTACTTTTTAATTATCACAATCTTTTATTATTTTTGTAAAAGACTGCGATGGCTGTGTATATAATTTTTAAAAGTAGCTTTGTTTCACTTAGTTGTTTAGAGCAGACTCTACTGATATCTCCATTTTCAAGTGAGCAGGTGGACACATAGTCGCTAGATGCCCCCCATCAAACTTCTCTCATCTGAAAAACTAATCAGTTTTGAACATCCACAATACATGTACAGATTCAAGAGATGAAGTATATATTTTTTTGTGATCTTGTTTTTAGTGTGGGTATCTTTTTTATTTTGTCCCCCACAGTACTTTATGTGGCTAAGTACCCCAAACTTCACCTCAACCAGCCAGCCAGAGAGAGAGAGAGAGAGAGAGAGAGAGAGAGAGAGAGAGAGAGAGAGAGAGAGAGAGAGAGAGAGAGAGAGAGAGAGAGAGAGAGAGAGAGAGAGAGAAAGAAAGAAAGAGAGAGAGAGAGAGAGAGTTAAATCACTACATCACCTTACGGTTACCACGACTCTACTAATCATGGAGAGAACGTAGACGTCAATACTAATATAAACTTTTAGTAACACTCTTCACGACACATATATTATATAATTTTATCAGATTGGTAAGAGTTGGGGTGTCATTAGGCTAGTCAAGTTGTTCCCTAGTACCTGTAAATGTTCATCTATTACACATGTGATATAGAAAAAAATCTGCCACAACATTGGTCGAAATGTCGAATCGATCACAGATACAGGTGTTCCACGTTTTAACGAAAATATATCTCGCTGGAAGACATAAATAATTATTTCCTGTTATTCTATTTTTAATATCAAAGGTTTTTAAAAAGAACTGTTGTAATTAATATCTAATTACTAATGTAGTAATATTTAATTTCAACATGCACCATATACATACATGTATGTACGTACGTTAAAATTGACAACCCAGTAGCTAAGTACTTCGTTACTAGCTTGAAAATACGGATGTATATTTAATTGCTGTTATAGAATTTAGAAATTCATTCAAAATTAAGGATTATCTCCCTCATGCATATCTCTTAACCTTGGACGAATTTGGTCCACTTTTTTGGCATGCTGTTTTTGGCTATATTTGGCTCTAAAACTTCATAGTTATTTCGGATTTCAAACATTTCGGTTGATCATCACTGAAGAGACATTATTTGTCGAAATGCGCATCTGGTGCATCAAAATTGGTACCGTATACGTTTTATATGTAAGATAACTGAATTAAAAAAATCGTATAAATACGTTAATGTTGTTAGCAATCAGTTTCATGCATTATATTTGGTATAGGTACTTGTATAGATGGTTGAAAATTTCGCGAAAAAAGTCAGAGATATTCCAACTATCTAGCTCTAGAATTTTGTAAAAAAAAAAAATGAAGTCGAGTTATTAAAGGTCCATGCGTGTCTTTGATTTGATTTTTTAAATTCAATTTATTCATAAATAGTTTTATTTTGGAAAGACACAACGTCCAAACATATTCCTGTGACTTTTAAAAACGAAAATAGAATGATTTCAATTCATCATGCGGTGGATTTTTGATCCACCTCCATGACTCGAAAGGCAGACACCATCTGCATTCATTATGTGCAGATTTTTATGGCAAAATAGGTAAAGCATTGATTGTTTGACTGGACATACTTATTAAATCGCAAAGTAAGTACAGGTTTATGAGGTTAAATGGTGGAACAGTTTGTTTCAGTTCTATGCATGCAACATATTGACTTTGCGTATCGAAAACATCCGATTTCCGCACTCATTCTTTTCAAAAATCCATATTGTTTGCAGCTAACACCCGACACCATATTGATAATGAAAGCATATTATCAATGGATAATTGAACATGCAAAATATAAATCTGGATGTTGCATGCAACAGTATTTGTTTTCGCTAAAGTTTATTCATAATTTATTTCAAATCAACATCTTCCGCTAAGCAACTCATCTTCAGCGTATATTCCAGACGTTATAATTACATATTATGTCATTTTCATTTAATTGGGATTAGAAGAACATTCTAGGTGGGTAAATAAAAAGAATAATTAAGCATAGTATGGAAGTTGAAAAAAATGAAGAAAAAAAAATTCGGCGGTATATAGCCAATAACACCCCTTGTTCTTTCATTATTTACCGCAACTGTTAAATCGTCTGCGTGCCGTATACTCTTTATTTCAGAATTATTTATCACAACACCGTTAATGCTGTTATTTGGTGGGTTTTTTTTTTCTAATCGCTAAGATTTCTGCTACTAAAAGAAAAAGGAGGGCTGATAGGGGACAGTCTTGTCTAATTCCCTTGTCATCGAGCATAATTTAAAAAAGCATCCATTATTTTTCATTTTAAAGATTGGTTCTGTAAATAAAATTTAAGTTCATTTGATAAGATTATTTCCTAAATTGAATTTATTCAACACTTTAAAATACAATTCCATTCCACAGAATCGAATGCTTTTTCAAAATCTAATAATTGTAATATTCCTTTCAAATTTTCAGTTTCACAATATGCAAACATATATATTAGTGGTCTCGCATATCCCCCAATATAGCGTTCTTTTTAAAAGCAGTATGGTTTTCATTAATTATATTTGAAAAATGTCATGTGAATTTTAACCAGAAAACTTTATCTAGATTATAACGTGATTGGAAGAATTTATTTGGAATGAAAGGAGGAAATGCACTATATCCACACAGGAAAAAATGTCCTGATCATGTTTACATGAAACGAACTACAGGGAATTCACCAAACCTGTAAACAGCATAAACAATGGGATCCGATTTCTTGAACGTTGAAATAAATACATGGTCCATGAACAGCCGACGTGTCCATTTTGAAAATCACACATATGCATTATTCCTGAGTTCTTGTATGCTAAATGTTACAGCGACTAATTGACATGCAGGGCACTTGGTAAATATGACCTTATTGCATTGGTGTATATTGTAAACATCCTTTATTTGGGAAAACATGACTTTCACTCTGTATTTGCAGTCATGTGTAGCCTTCTTCTAGTTTAAAAGAAGTCATTAATAATATTGTACAACAGTAGACAAGTAGGTTTATATGAATAACTAAAATAGTGATTGTATTTAAGTTCTTCACAGCTTAGGGCTCTAAAACAATTAATCCAAATAATTTGCTTAAATCCACCATATTAGTAGAATAGAAACCTTCAATCATTGGCGAAACTAACTTAAAATTGTAAAACATGGTGTTCAGTGGTGTATCTTATAGTCAGTCTACCCTTATTTTGCCTACTTCAGGATTCACGCATATGTAGACTCAACATGCTCAAGAATTTATATTATACAAATGAGTTGTGGCTTATTACAGTTGTGTCCATGTGAGGCACCAGGGAAAATATCAACCTAACAGCTGAACTTTGTTCTGTGTACTGTGTTGTATAACATTTTGTTATTTACGTGGCAATACTAAAAAGATGTGTGCAACGATATTTTCAAATCGAAAACGTTTAAATTCACTTTTATTTAGTCAAAAATGCAGTTTTAGTAAAACGTGATCTACAAAAAAGCAAACCTCCTGCCAGATTCTAAACCGTACTGTACAGATCAGCGGTCGACGTGCTAACCTGCTGAGGTACTCGTCTAATCTAAAAAGAAAAGAAGAAAGAAACAAATATCAAATTGCTGATATTTATATGTCCACCCATGGTTCAAAAGGAAGTCAGCCATTGTGATGCTGTAGAGTACATATGTACCCCCTAATCCCGAATTCATGTTGTATTACGTATGACTGTTTGATATGTATTATTGATATACCAAGTATCCTGACTTACTGGATTTATCTCTTTTAAATTGCTATCTTTGGTGACGTATTCTTCAGAATACTTCGATTGTCCATTCTGATATTTTGCGAAAAAGAAAATAGAAGACTGTAATTATTTACTTGAAATTTTGAATAGGTATACACATGTTTTCACAGCATTAACCCCAAAAGTTACCAACCCATGATACTTAAAATGAAATAGAGTAACTTCATGATTGCTTCGCTTATTACTACATCATTAACAAATAAAGGGAATCCGCTTATTTTTAGTGCAAACCATATCAAAATGCAGACACTTATTTAATATATAGAGAGAGTGATATGCTTTGTACTCCACAAATTGGATATATATTCACATGGATCATCTACTCATACTTGTATGTATTTACAAATGGTGAACAGGTAACATATTTAATTACCATCTATACAGAATATGCATATCCAGTATACAATATTGTACTTGAATAATGTACATGCCATTCTCAAGTTGGATGTTGTCAGTTATGAATACAAACATGATGATGAAAATCAGAATCCTGATGTTTTTTCCGTCATTTAAGACAATGTAGGGTATTACCTTGTGTATATGGTCGATGTAGTGAGCACACTACTTTTGGTGAAGGACTCCTTGAAACGCGTGATGCCTTGGACATGCTGATCCTTTGTTCTAGGTTTTGTTACAGTCTGTAGATAAATCGTCATTGAAGCCCACACATTTTCAATTGACTTTAGAGGCAAGGATTTCCGTTATTATGTCGGTCATACCATTGTCTGCCATAAACTATGTGATAGATTTACATGCATGTTTGTTGTCATTATCCTATAAAATGAATTACAAGAAAGGTAGGATATCAAACTAGCTATTGTAACTGTAACGTTCAGGACTCCTACAACTGAGTGCCCTTAGGGACAGGTGAAAACTACCAGAAATTGAGCGATTCTCTCTACAATCGCATATATGCAAGGAATTTTAAATTCATATCCATGCAAGGTGAAGATAACGAACAGTGATAAATCTCATAACTCCTACAAGCAATACAAAATAGATAGTTGGGCAAACACGGACCTCTGGACACACCAGAGGTGGGATCAGGTGCCTAGGAGGAGTAAGCATCCCCTGTTGACCGGTTGGAAGGCCTCTACCACAATTTTAATTTCATAATTCTTAGAGCAGATATTTTGACTCCTGGAGACTGCCTAAATTGACATAAAGCGTTTATATGAAAAACAATCCAATAAAATACCTTAAATACTATTGAAATTAAGTAGATACTTGATAGGAATAGGTTACCTGTTCAGGTATTCTAAACATCCATAAATGATTTAGTCCTTACTGCTATTGATACGTTTCACTGATATCCATGTGAGAGATACGACCTGTTTAAATTTAAGGAGTTGTGGTACACCAGAGAAATATTTGAAATGAATATTTGAAATGAACGTCAAGTGGATGATATGTATAACAAGATTTTGAAATTGAAAACATTCAAATTTACTTAATTTAGTCCAGAAACTCAGTTTAAGTAGAATGCAAGCTGGAAAAAAATGTTAAACCCCTGCTGGATCTAAACATGCATATATAGTTCAGTAGCAGAGGTGTTAACCTACTGGACTACTCAGTCAGGCGAAATTGTTTTAAACGAATAGACAAATATAGCTGCTATTTATATTTCCATACATGTTTTAAGAGGACATCAGCCATTATGATGATATAGAATACCTCCTTAAATGTACATGCAGTAACTTACAAACAAAACATTTCTAAGAATTATATTAATACCTAGTATAGCCGATATCCATTGAGGAATATCCTTCCAACAAAAGATAGACAGTTTTATTCCAGGATTCGTTGGTAGATAAATGAGTCCATCACTCCATTAAAAATGCATATGTTTGTTCGTCCTATATATGAAATGCCGGCCCAAACATGCACCTGTTATTTTAACAGTGTGTTATTCTTTCCCAGTAATAAAAAAAAATACATCCAACCAATATATGTTCATATTGTTGGTACTTTAGTTACCATGTATAACAAAAATTCTGAAATTAAATTGTAAAATAGCTAAAACGTCTCATTTTATCGATCATTTGTATGAATGCTTGAGCTACCTAACACACTTCTTTTGGATCTTTAATGTATCCTGGTGAACGAAAAGTATGTCGTTTTCTGATGTTCCAACCGTTCACAAACACAACATTTCTAAAATTTATCCCCGTCCTTCAGAGCTTTGAGACACAACTGGATCCGCACATGATATAGATGAATGTATAAAATTAGTAATTCTACATTATAAAGAATTCAAAAAAGCTAAAAAGAACAATACAGTGGGTTAAATATAGAAAGTGTCAGGTTCTTTTTTGTGTCTGATGAGCTGACAAGTCTTGGAAACAACGACCTTCCAACCAAGTTCTTTCCGCCGCTTTCGAATTAGGTTGTGGGATACGCATACACCAATCTCTTCAAAGAGTTTTATCTGCAATACTTGTAAAATTTCACTCTATTACACGTGTGTAGTCATTCCATTGTTTATGGACAATCAACTGTTCATAAACTTTAGATGCAGAGATTTCATTGAAAACTATATCATTATGATAACCATAGAGCTTCCGAAATGCTTATTTCATATAAAACTGTTGAAACCCCTGTACAGTCCCGGAAACGTTCTACTTTACCATTAGTTTTATTCGCTCACCACAAACTCCGGTCAGCTCAGTATATTCCGTTACGCTACAACTCCAATATCATCGCTGCCACAGGCTTTCAGATATGCACCGTTGACGGCATGACGTCACAGTTGCAAAAGCGCGGTAAGTTATAAAGCTGATGTTTGGGAAAAAATTATGACATCCACAGCAAAACGTACGTTTACGCGATCATTCTGCACGTAGTGGTTCCATATTATCGACATCAGTTTCCTTGCATCTAATAGATTAGATTATCATTTTCTTTCAAATTTCTTCAAATAAATATTCATAGACCGTTTTTGATAACGTACTATATAAATCAATGAAAGAGAAGGTAAGTTAAACTAAAATAAGTAAAAATGTAGAGTCAAATTATTTGATTCAGATAAATGCAATTTCGCTAGAATCAGATAAGAAAACCTCCATTCGTATTCATCTTAAAATAATTTGCAGGCCTATTCCTTGTAGCTGTACATGATGCCCGGTGGATTTTTGAAATCATAGTTTACGTTTTCATCTTTTGACGTCATGGATCCATAAATAATTATGTGAGCGGAGCGTCATCGACGTAGTATATGTGAGGTGCCGTTGATAAACTTACATTTAGAAATTTGTGCACAGCAATATAAAGAAATTTAAGTATATATCCGGTGCACATTTATGAAAATGGGGATATAGGAGGGGGGGGGTGAATTTACTCAACATCATTAAACAAGCAAAAATTGCAGTCATCATTATCTATATTCTAAAACAAATCAGCGTTTCTTTGCAGGTTGCATTTGAGACATATGATATAAGTACAGGTTCATACATATAGCTTTGCTTCTTTAAAAAAAAGGGGGGGTCGACAAGCAAAAATGAAGAAGAGAAAAAAACTACCCACACTGTTACTCTTGTTGGCATGAAGCAACTTAGTGTATTGATTTTATGATATTTTTAAATTATATTGTACATTGCATTATTTTACATGGAAGGCATATTTGTCATAAAAAGTGGAAAAGATGGATACCCCCCCCCCCCTCCTCCTATATGCCCATTTTCATAAATGTGCAACGGGTATATACGTACATTTCTTTATATTGCTGTGCACAAATTTCTAAATGTAAGTTTATCAACGGTGTCTCACATATACTACGTTGATGACAATTTGATAAGAAAAAAATGCTTGTGTTTATATGAGAAAAGAAAGTATCTTATGATTCATATGAATTTTATATCGAATTATTTTTAAGTCCCCTGTAAACTATCACCCAACACCAAAATACCCCACTGTTTGAACAAATCAAAATCAACACCCTTACAGTACATGTATAATTTGTTATATTGTAATCAATTTGTTCGTGTATATTACATATGTATTTTGTGTCCTTCAGTAAAATTCATAAAATTTAATAAAATGAGCCCTTATATGGTCCCATCATGTCATCAAGAACCATGCTTTAAAACCCTATACAACAATATTCACACAGTTTTGTCATTTCTGTTCCTGTTGATCTATAGCAGATTTGAAATTCAGAATGACCCATTCTATTTTGCATTTATTTCTCCTTGGAAGGGGTCCAAGATCCCCCTTTATAAATAAAAAAATTATGTGAAAAGCTTACTTTGAACATGTGCCCCTACTACAGGTGTACCAACATTAAATTTGCCCCATGAGGATTTTTTTCAATATGTACTGTATGAGAACTACAGGTATCTGTCAAACATATCTAATGACACTTTCAGAAAATTTATCATGTTTTATTAGCAAACACTTCACATGTTTATCATTATTACACTATTGATAGCCTCACTGTCATATAATATGTAACAATGGAAAGGGATTTTTGTCTCTTTCTCAGCTTTCAATCCCTGTATACTTCTTGCACATATTTGGAAACAGGCAAAAAATGGCAATTTTTTCATATGTCAGAAACTGAAATGAAGAAAAGTATTTGTTATGTTCAAATGTTTCAGAAATTCAGACAACTCAAAATTCAATAAATATGTATATAGAAGTGATGACAGTGAAAAGCGATGACCTGTGATACACAAATTTTAAGTTACCTTGCTGCAATAATAAATTCTAAAACTTAAGTATATATTGCTACTCTCACTATTAATGTTGTAGATGTTGGCATGCATAGACATTCCTCAGTATTAAAGATTTACCTTCAAAAATCAACAATCATGATTTTTTACTGTTCTCAATTTAAATCAAACATTTATATGTATTAAAGACGAGTACTAGTAGCTCATTCCAATTCGTTTCATTCAAACTGGTGGAAATCCTTCACATATTGTAATTCCTCGTCGTCGGTTACCCATGGATGATTCCCATAAATGCTCTCCTCTGTAAGATTGTGGAAGCTGGTGTGAACACAAAATCATGGTTTGCAATTGTGATGATATAATTTCTAAAAAAATATATATATATAAACCATGTCTTATTCATATGCTCATATTTTAGACATTTATGATCGAATTTAAATAAAAATGTGTGGTTCAATGTTGCAAAACTGCATTAATATAAATTTAATCCGAAAACAATCTGTAACACATTACATGATGATGTATACAAATATGATGTTTACATCTGAAAGAGGAAAAATTTCTTAGCTGAATTTCCATTGGTTGACTTTAATTTCATAAATATGTAATGATTCATATTTATTACATCATGGACGTTCAGTGACAAACATTTAGCATAATGTATGGACACTTAGTGAATAATTTGTACAGATATATGTACATCCTGTCCAACTGTCTCATCATAGAAATTTCACATGTTTAGTGATGAAATTTCAGTGGTGAGAGTATATTTATCCCTTGCTCTGTATGATAACTTCGGGTCCTGTCATAATATAAATCCCAACAGTTATCTATCATTGAAATTATTTCATTAATACATTAGTCATAGACCTTATATCTCTCTTACAATTTATCTTAATACTGGATTGTTAATTTCATTAACAAAATGGCAGGTATTAAACTGATATCCATATCAGACAGGTGTTTTAATTAAGTTACACTGCATATGAAGTTGTTTTCTTTGTATTTTCTTTCTTGAGACACTAACTGTCTGTATTAGTGTGCAAACACAAGGTGTGGATCTAGTAAGGTGTACAATGTTATATATGTATGATTTAATCTAGACCATATCATGGTCATTGATACACTCATATGCCTTTAAAATCCTGTATCAGATCTATATGTTCACCATGTTCAACAGCATGACACAGGGAATAAGCATGACACAATATTTATTTGAAAAATAATTTTTGAAAGTGCATCTCCACAATGTTAATTTGGGGGAGGGGGTGGGAGAGGAGACACTTCTCATAAAAAACTTTGTTTGCATAGATCAACAGATTTATTGATATACATTTGAATTACCTATAACCAAAGTAATGCGATATAGATCTAGTGATTGATATTAGCGATTCTTCAACCACTTTGATTTTGGAAACAATTTCAAGATTTTTTTTAAAAACGAAATTAGGTTTTTAAAAATATATTCGATAGTCAATATTCAATATGTGCCTGTAGTATTTCACTGAAGATGTACGTACACTTAAACGTTATCAACATGTATCACTCTCTATGTCACTACGGACAGCTGACTGACTTTTCAAAGATACGAGATCTCTGAGAAAATTCGAGTCACTAACCTGATTATTTGAATGTTCTCGCTTTTTCTGGACAACTTATCCATTTGTGAAGAAGTCCCTAGTGTATCTGTTTTTCCTGGCTGGTTTCCCTCTCAAATATGACAACAATACGATGTCAACAAGTCTAGTCTTTAATTTATCGTGAGGAATGGTCGTGTATAGTGTTGAAAAGTCATAGGTTTTAATGCTATTGATTTGGGAAAAATTCTCTGATTTTAAGTTTACTAAAAGTTCTTTAGAATTTTTTAGAATCCACATTTGATTTAACACCACTTCTGGCATATGTAGTTGCACAGTAAGTTTGAAGTTTCTCCTTCACCGCTGTTAACATTTTCGTGAGAAGCAAAGATATGGGCTTGGTAGAGAACTTACTGGATCCCACAATGTATCTTTGTTTCTAAGGGTTTTTATGTAGTTTAGGAATCCAGTATAGGTACGGTAACTCATATTCATTCGACCCATTGACTGGAATATTAAATGTGTCTAAAACCGAAGCATGGTTTTGAAGAATGTCGTCTTTTGAAAGGACAGTCGGAGTATAAGTATGGAATTAATGCCAAGTTCGTTTAAAATACAGTTGTAATAATGAGCCTTACAAACAAAGACAATATTGTTACTAGCTTTGTCAGCTGAAACCAAAACGAATTCCTCATGTAATCTATCTAATTCTTTTATCACTTATGGTTTAATAAACACAGAATTATAAATGGTACGTACTTTTGTTTTCATTTGTCTAATGCGGGATTTTAATATCCCTCTTATGTTTTTAACGCATTCTGACAATGTATCAAGTTCTTATTTTCCATATTTAGCCCATCGTCTGGCATAATCTTCGACAGGAAAGCTGTCGAGTAAATCATTCCCTTATGTCTGGTAACTACTCGAAGTAAACGTTTGTTTACTACATACAATATCTCAATTTAGACATTATTTGCCATCAACAATGAATATTACGTGAGCAAACATTACTTCAAAATATGCCTCTATGTTATTCATACCAATATTGACCCATATGTCCGACAAATTAAAAAGCTTCAAAGGAGCGTAGTGACCATTGTGTACACAAATAAGTCATTTCGCTGCAACAATATATTTGTTTCTCATAATGTTATTAGGAAAACAGATACCGTAGATATGAACAGGTGTATTTTTTTAAGGTGTCTTATGCCTTATTAATTACATTAGACATTGGTGGTAAGGCAAAACAATATGTATTTCTTACATTACACGTAGAACCGAAATCCATAGACAGGGACATATATTTAGAATTCGACACAATACCTATCAACACAAACAAATGCGAGCCAAGAATAAACGGATGAGATGATTCTTTAAGCAGGTATACATACATATACACATATAGTTCCGTCTCTAAGATTTGCACTTTGATCCTGGCGATACCTATAATACACATTTGTTTATCATGTGTTGACTGAATTTTAGGACTGATAGAATAATGGATAACTGATTTTGATTTGGTACGAAAACTACCATAAAGGGAAAAATATAGTAAATGTATTGCAGTACCGCAGTCTAAAAGCGCAGATAATGAAATGGAACCAGTTTTGACGATGATTAACATACATTATCCGTGGTTTTGATCTTGAACATATTTTCCTTGGCAACATTACATGGGCTCAATACAGATACCGTAAGAAGGCGTTTTTTCTTTCACATTATTATTCCTTTATGACGTCGACACCGGTTGTGAGAAAGCGACAGTTGGAGCGTTTAAGTGTGGGTAAGAGGACATGTGAAGATAACGAGCAGTGACCAATCTCATAACTCCTATAAGCAATACAAAATAGAAAGTAGGACAAACACGGATCCCTGGATACACCAGAGGTGGGATCAGGTACCTAGGAGGAGTAAGCACATCCTCCGAAGTCAAGAACATGAATCATTTTAATGCTATTTCTGAGTTTTGAAATAGAAATCCAAGCGTGCGAGGTTAAAAGAAAGCCACGTTTTCTTTACCTGCTATTTTGCATCATTTTTTTTTTTAGAGTTTCTAACATCAATTAAGCATTATTTTGTTTTATTAAACCCGTAGAGGGCGGAATACCCTTTAATTGATTGTGACGCCATAGTTAGAGTTAGATAGGACATGGAACCACTCGAATTAACCTGCATAATCCTTGATTTTCAAATTGGGGATAAGGTCAAACGTCCATGTGACCATGGACACATTTTATTCATTTTAAATGTCTGATAAAATATTCCTGGTACCATTGATCATATCTAACTTGATACGAACCGCGTATATCGTTCTGACACATTTACCATCATTGGTGATCCTTTATAATGTTTCAGCATTATTGTTTTTCATATTATCAAAGAGAATCGGTGAGAACCTCAGTTTTTACTTTTAAGTCATTGATCTCCGAATTTCGTTCAAGGTTACAGGTCAAGGGCATGAAGTTGTTAAAGTTGATTAGATTTTAAGAAATAAATCCTTAGTTTATGATATTAGAGATAGTGAATTACAACTTTATGTTTCAGGCCAATGGGTTTACCCATTTAACTTAAACATTCTTACCTGTTTTTTTTAAACTGTGGAGGTTTTCGCGTATAATTAGGGTTAGTAGTTTGCTGTAGTTGGTTTATGACACATGAAGACTTAAATTGTTCAGACACGTAGTCACAGTCTCATCACCAAACGTTTGACATCAAATCTGCAGTATCTGATCCTCAGCTAGAATCGTAAAACGGATGCCACGTGTTACAGTAGGCATGACAAGCCAGAGGACACTCACTACTCATTGACCGTAAGCGCTGAGCAAAGGCTTAAATATGAAACCCTTCACCGGTCTTGGTGACATATCCGTATGAGTGACATTGTCGAGAGGAACGTTAAAACAAGATACATGCACAAATACATAGATATATAACAATACAAGTTAGTTTGATGAAGATTTGTTGCGTTCAATATATAGTCTGCATATACATACGTGCATTGGTGATAGTTGTCTAAAGTAATATTGCAAGTGAACCCTCTTTCAGTTTGAATTTTGAGACTTGTAATTTTTCAGATGATTTTACATTTTATCCATACCATCCCCATTCAAACACACATATAACAGTTTAAATATTTAAAAGCAGCTGCTAAAGTATCTAGAAACCAGTGTGTATAATCGTAGCTACATCAGACAAGGTAACGTAACTTTAGTGCGATCTTATCTTAATCAACACTTGAAGAGTTGTTGTTCTTTGAGTTATAGCGATTGTACATGTTTACATCGATTTGCCTCGAGTAAACATGATATGTTTTTTATGAAGGGTACAGAATCAAATACATTATCAGATATATGTGTTTAGGATAGGAAATCCAGAAAGACGACGCTGTATTTTAATTTCCTTATTTCATCCGCAAGCTGCGTTTATTATCATTTGTTTCAATCAATATATTAAGACCGAAATTCAACAATTCATAATCTTTTTCAATCGGAATAAAGTGTTTACAAATTTAAACCTTCCCATTTTAGATAATCCCCCAGCCCATCATAGAGATTTATAACGAGTACATGGGCGTATCTATATATCTAAAATATGCAATCAATCCCTTAGACATTAACATAAATGCTTATTAGCATCAATTCAAAGTAATGTAAATCGTTACATTAATTATCTAGGTGTATATATAACTAATTAAACGGATCATGCAGCTATTAATTCTAACACATCGAGTAACTATAGTGTGCTTCTTTTCAATTAGCCATGTCTCCAATAGCACTACAGGGAATCCAAGTTGACGTACATACTCAAACGCACTTTATTCGGAAGTCATCACACTACACACTTGTTTATAAGTGTTTAAATAATCCATTCAGATTATTACATGTGGTTCCCGTTGTTCGTTCTTATTTTGATGAATGGGTATAAGTAGGATGTATTTTAAAGGAAAAACCTTATACAGCCACTTTCATTGTTGAATGGTTAGGAATATTGCGTTCTATTAGGGTGTTGTGATATTCATCACAGTAATCCAACACTGATGCGTACTGTGGCTGTTTGACCGCCTTATGCTGTAAAATTTCACAATGTGGACATTGGTTCTTTTTTTTTTTTTTTTTAATCTTATTAATAAAAATAAACGTTCTCAAATGAAGATCGTGTGGCTGTGATAGAAATATTATGGTACTTAAGTTACAAATGACAGTGACTTTACCTGAATACTTATTGGTGGTAGAATGAATACCCATTTCTCACGGTTTTTTTTTTCTATTTCACTCCCTAATTGCGAAGAATGAGTATATCTGCACATGCATTTTTAAAGAAAGAATGCAATACAATATCCTAAACAAAGCAAACATTTGACTTAACACTCAAACACCAATAAAGCGCTTCGCTATTTTTACTTTTCCTTCAATCATTCCTTTTTTATTTTTTTTTTTTACCTATTGTTGCAGTGAGTTTATAAAAACATTTTGTCTTACTACTGTAGCATAGAACATAAAAAAGTAAGAACTTATTACGTTAAACATTAAGATAATATAGGCATAAACCGCTATTGTGATGGGTGGATAGATGAATAAAGTGAGTCATCTTCTAATTACAGGTACTTTTAAATGTCCATTCAGTCAAATTTACTATTGAACTACCTTTCAATTATCTTTCAGTAGTTATTCTGTCACAATTTAATTAGCAATCAATTAGTCTCATTTCGGACATCATTCAGTAACAATTCTGTCACATTTGAGTGAATATCTAGTTACCTTTTAGACATCGATGAGTTTGATTTATGGAACATTCAGTTCTATATGCATGTTGTCATATCTTAATGACCAATTCGCTATATCTCTTGTTTGAATATCTATCCAACAATTTCGATGACTTTATTTCCGTGCAAAATATCATTCAGTACCCTGTCTTGTCAACGTTTTACATTTTAGAAATAATTGTAGAGGTCTCTGCGACACCAAACAAATGTATATGTTGGTTTTTTTTTTAGTTTATGTAACCATTTATCTCCCTGTGATTAACATGTCGTCGAGTATACCATCAATCCATGTAATCGTATGTCGTCGTATGGAATCGCTTATACTTCCATTTTGATACAAACAGTGGATATAACGAAGTGTGATCAATACCGTATTTCCTATCAGAAATATAAAATATATATTAAGTCAACACCGGATATACCAGAGACGGGATCAAGTGCTTCAGACGGATACGCACCCCATTTTGACAGTTCGCACCTGTCGTGAGTCATGTATGCTTAATGAGTAAATGGATATACAATTTTATATAATTACTTCAATCTAGATTATGACGGTGTAACCGGGAATTTTTACTTCCCCTAGGTATCTGTTTTTATTCCTGATGTTTTCAGGGCATGCGACTGCTCTAACCTTAGTATTATATTCCTAGCGGAATGTGTGATATTAAGCATTTTTCGTTGTGGTAACCTTTTAGCCATTACATCACTATCAAATATATACACAGAAAAGTTTTTAAAAAATATCAACAGCGTATTCATGCAAACTAGTTTGAGTAAATCGGAGCTACACCAAACAAGGAACATAACTGTACAATCAGTGCGGTCTTATCCTCTGCAAAACTTGAAGGGCTGTTGTTCTTTGAGCAGATGAGGTTATCCATTTTATATTGATTTACCTCGAGTAATCTATTTATGCTTGTTGTGAAGGGTAAGCATCAGATAATTTACTGGAAATGTTATTTTAACCCAGACAACGTAAAATGTGTTCCCATTTCCTTAACCAATCTCATCTTATTCTCATATCATTTGTTTTAAGCAGTAAAGTAATATTAAAATACCAAAGGTACGTAACATATATTAATAGCAATTGAGTGTTCATAAATGTAACCTTTTCCTTCTTACATAATTTCCCTGTCTATCATGTCTATATAGGTATAAAAAGCCCATGTGAATCAATATCTTTGACCTAAATGTTCATATCAAAGTCATACAATTGTCTTCAATAATGTATACTCGTATATATGAAGCGGGTTTCATTAAAAATACTTTTGTTTATAATTCATAATTATTTCTAAGAAAGGGATTTATCAACATGAATAATACTGATAATCTCAATTAGGCTAATAGACATACGAACTGCTATATCTCATGTACCTTCTACGTCGAGCATATGCCCCTAAACAAAACTTGAATAACACTTTATCTGCTTTGCTCTAAGAATTCTAGCAACGCTAGTTGGCCAACTATCGCTCATGCTTTGTGAAATTGGTGACAAAAGTCAAAGACTTTTACTTCATTAATATATATCTGTTTTCACATCAAATTTCTTAATGGCTTCCTTCATGATTGAGGGTCCCTGGACACCGGCTGAGAGCCTCGATTTCGTTTCCAAACGGCCTCGGTGTGAATAACGCGTATTGTACCATGTCTACTATATTTGTAGATTTGTTAAACATCGAGAGTTAATATGAAGTCACAATACACTGTGGGTATCAATTGCGTTATATTTCCCGCATTCAATCAATAGGCGGACAAATATAATCTAAATTTGTGTAACAAGCTAAGGTACTTTGGTAGAGCTCGGTCCTCATAGGTTTGGCGCTTAGTATGTAATATGTGTACCCAATAATCAAATTGCAATACCCTTTCCTTCGCCTTTAAACACGGTCTCCCCTTAACATATATGTTATTTTCACAGAACATTTTTTCCGTTTGTATTGTAAAACTTATATGGTACCAATATTGATGCACCAGATGCGCATTTCGACAAATAATGTCTCTTCAGTGATGCCCATATTTCAAATAAATTCGATTCAACATTCTCTGTGGGACATTCAAAACGACAATTCAGTTGTGAATTACATTTTTGAAATTATTGCGTTAAAATCCCAGCAATATAATGTTGTCTGCTGAAATGTGTTTCAACGTTTATAACCATCATGCACTTAACTTTCAAAGCTTATATTGATTACAAAGTTATATTTAACACTACTGATTTGATCAAACAAATGTTACTTAAGGAAGTTAGCACCTGAGCTTTTGAGTATAACTGTGCAGGATGCTACAACTAAGTATTCACTGGGTCAATATTAATATCATTGGTGCCAACATATTACACATCTATTGATAAACCCTATCCAGTTGAAAAATGTTGTGTCGATTCAAATTTTGAAAGGGTTTGACAGGAACTATATCTTGTGACGGAAGGATTCACTAACCAACAAGTTTTAATTCTGCATGATATTACAGTTTCTGTTTCATCCAATGTATCGTCTATTTTTATACCTCTATACGTGTATTTCAGTTTTATAATTCATGATACAGGTCGTTGAGACTTAGAACTAGTTCAAATATTGCAATTTAGTAACTTGGTTGATATATTTTGTCCAAACAGAACACCGATTCTTAAAAAAAGTTCTAATTAATTTACTCAAAATTTTGTATAAAAATTCAGTATTTTAGCCGATAATTCAAAAAAAATATCTCCAACCCCCATGTTCTTTTTAGTTGCATTTTAAATTGGAAGACCAGACTTTGGGAATTATGTAAACTTTTAGAAATTGGCATTACTCCTAATATGTGTTTTAAAACTTTCAATTTTGATATCATGAAGTGTTTCGTATACCAAGTGCAAAAAGGTTATTATTTATTTCCTTTTCTAGTATTCATTTCTTTTTTTCGTCTGCAGTGTTAGAGGACATGATTATGTATCTATTTTATGTAATGCTTGATTTGTGTTACACATGTGGTGTTGGCACTAACAGATAAATCAAGTTTGATTGAATAAATGTTAAGTGCAGAAAGGTTATATTTAGAACACTATAGCTCAATAACAAGCGTTGCAACCCCATTTTTTCTTTTTAATTTACCAATTCTCCTTCAATGTAGAAATAAAAAATGCACTTCCCAAAAAATTGACATTACACCAAATGTCAGGTGCGAACCTCTTTAATTCAACTTAAATTAATTTGAAATTTAATCGGATTTTAATTCTAATTATTTATTTTTTTTTACAGTTTGCTGTATTCATTTATAAACTTCATGTATGTATATAAACTTTACTATAGCAATAATCAAATTCAACAAACCATGAAATAAAAATCATAATCACAACTTCATCATCATCAAACCATTTCAACATAGGGTGGATCATTTCTTATCCTTGAGGGATATGCTTTGGATCTTATCAACATCAACTTTGCAAGATCGTGGACCATATTTCAAATTCGATATTTTCTCTTGCGGTCTGATTCCCACTAACATCATAAATAAAAGCGATGAAAAAATCAGCTAGAGAATTAATAATATCGATATATCTGACCCACATGTTCATATCAAAATCATACAATTTTCATGGATCATGTTTACCTGTATATATGACGCGATATTGTCATTGAAATACTTTTGTTTATAATTCAAACAGTTTTATTAACATGAATGATATCGTTATTCTCAATTAGCGTAATACAGATACTACATTGTAACTGCTATGTTTTCACATACCTTCTTCGTCGAGTACGCATCCCTAAACAAAAGTTTCATAACACTTTATTTGCGTTGCTCTAGGAATTCTAACAACGCTCTTTGCACAACTATCGATCATATTTTGTGAAATTAGTGGCAAAAGTTTTAAGACTTTGACTACATTGATTTATAGCTGCTTTCACATCCAATTTCTGATTGGTTTCTATGATGACTGAGCGTCCCTAGATACCGGCTGAGAGCCTCGATTTCGTTTCAAAATGGCCGCGGTGTGAATAAGAAGTATTGTACAATGTGTCCTATGATTGTCGACGCTGAATATGACGTCACAATACACTGTTTGGATCAATTGCGTTATAGTTCCCGCGTTCAATGAATAGGCGGATCAAATGTCTAAATTCGTGTAACAACCTAGGGTACTTTGGTAGAGTTCTGTCCTCATACTTTAGGCGTTAAGTTTGGAATATTTTTATTATATAATAAAATTGCAATACCTTTTGCTTCGCCTACAAACACGGTCACGCCTGAAGACGTATTTTATATTTATAGAATTTTTTATCGTTTGTATGAAATTTATTGTACAGAGGGGCGTGGCAATCGAGTCCAGCAGCGACTGTCACGCCTTTCTGTACAATAAATTCCATACAGGCCAAAAAAAAAAAAAACACAGTAAATGTCACCTCTGTACAATAAATTTCATACAAATCCACAAAAAAAAAAAACAAAAAAAAAAAAATAGAAAAAGAAAAAAAGAAAATGTAAATGTTTTTTGTCATGATTATTATTTCCAACATCATAACAAACATTGCACGCAATGTGACTTCATCAATCTTGGGTTAATAAAATATTCGATATGGAGATCGGCGACACTGACTCTTTAAGATCAATTCTATGTAAAAATCAAAGAAATAAGATAGGGTCTGGCCACTCAATGTCACAGATTGTTTTTGATTTCCGCAGTATTAACTTTACTTGCACCATCTTACACAATTTCAACCCCATCACCAAATTTCTACCATCCGTTGCCATGGAAACCGACAGCAGTCTATGAGGGCTAATTGAACTGCAAAATTCAGCCCGTTTTGCCCATGTTTTGTCCTTGTGGTATATAAAAAATTTAAAAAAGACAATTAATTTTCGCCATAAATGTCGATTCCCCATAAAATTCCTTCCTTATCAATGATATCTATATCCACCTATGGTAAACAGTGTGTCACTGACCGCTGTACCAATGTATTATAATTTGGCACTTTCCCAAAAAGTGATTTTTTGTTGGATTTCATTGATGGATTTAGATAATTTGGAAAATACATACAGCATAATCAACTGTCATCAAAGGATGTCCATATCAAAGACTTTTAATATATGTAAAAAGATTAATGATGAAACGTAGTACAATTGATATATTGTAGTACGAAAACCGTAGATTTGGGCATTTTGCCAAAAATTCATACTAATGACAAATAATACAACATACACCATTTTCAGTTTAAAAAAACAATATGAGCAATTGATATTTCAAAAATAAACATGGAGAAGTTTAACATATTAATAAAAATCACTTAGAGTGATTAAAAAAAGCATGTTAACATACTGTAATCCAGTAATGCACCCCCTACCTCCCCAAACACCAAGTATATTTTGCAATCATTTCCATAAACGAGCTATATTACATGTACTGTATTGCCATGTAAACTATTATCAATGACTATAAAAACAAGAGGCCCATTGGCCACATCGCTCACCTGAGTCACCTTGGCCCATATCTGAAGACTTTCCATATATATTTGCATGTAAAACCTTAGTCCCTATTATGGCCCAAACTACCTTTTGCAAACTTGAATCTACACTATGTCAGAAAGCTTTCATGTAAATGTCAACTTCTTGAGAAGAAGATTTTTAAACCTTTTTTCTATATCTGTATGTAAAATTTTGAAACCCCCACTTGTGGCCCCATCCTACCCCCCGGGGGCTATGATTTGAACAAACTTGAATCTGCACTATGTCAGAAAGTTTTCTTGTAAAAATCTGCTTTTCTGGCTCAGTGGTTATTGAGAAAAAGATTTTAACTATATATTTGTATGTAAAACTTTGATCCCCTATTGTGGCCCCATCCAACCCCGGGGCCCATGATTTGAACAAACTTGAATCTGCATTATGCCAGGAAGCTTTCATGTATATCTCAGCTTTTCTGACTTAGTGGTTCTTGAGAAGAAGATTTTTAAAGTTTTTCCCTATATATTTGTGTGCAAAACTTTGATCCCCCCTTGTGGCCCCATCCTATCCCCGGGGGCCATAATTTGAACAAACTTGAATCTACACTATTTCAGAAAGTTTTCATGTAAAAATCAGCTTTTCTGGCTTAGTGGTTCTCGAGAAGAAGATTTTTAAAGATTTTTCCTTATATATTTGTATGTAAACATGAAGCTTTCGGGACTGGGTTGCTCAAAACCTTGGTTAAGCTTAACCAGTGGTTAAATCCCTTTTCCACCGGTTAACTTTTAGCCAATGGTTAAATTATGTTGCTCAAAAGTTAGCCAGTGGTTAAATTGCCTAACCAGTGGTTACGTTTTGTCCAAAGTTAGCCATTCTGCAGAGGTGGGTTAAGTCTTTTAACCAGTGGTTAAACATGGCTGCCCGCTTGCTGTTTGATGTTGACCTTGGCATACGACATAAGAAAACAAGAGTTTACAGACATTCTAATCACGATTTCAATGACAGTGAATACAAAGAAAGGTATAGGTTTAGTAAAGAGTCAGTTAATTCCATCACTGATCTACTAGAACCCGAGTTGTGCCGTCCAACATTGCGCTCATATTCCTTGTAAGCTCTCAGTCAGGCCGAGATGGCTCTACGATATTACGCTACAGGTGATAACATGAAAACTATAGGCGATACACTGGGTTTCCACAAGTCAAGTGTTTCTCGAAGTATCCACGATGTATCCCAAGCCCTGACCGATTTGGTCTCACGTTTTATAAAGTGGTCATCCACAGAAGGAGAGAAGTCCAACATCAAGAAGGGCTTTTATGCCATTGCCAAATTTCCTGGTGTGATTGGTGCTATCGATGGTACCCACGTCCGCATCATGGGCCCCAGTGAGCACGAGCCCGTGAATGTGAACCGGAAAGGCTTCCATTCAATAAACACACAGGCCATATGTAATCATGAAGGTGATTATACTTTATCCAAGTTTTTATCTTTCTTCAATATATTGTATTTAGTATTCCTAAAATAAATAATTCAATGATCATGAGATAATAAAGACAGATGATACACTTCATGATATTGAATTTGAATACCAATTATGTCACTCATAATAACTTTTGAAGTTAATATACCGGTATATCACCACTAAACATTGATATAAAAATTCATATCCACCAACATAATATTCAAAAATACACAATGACTCACATGAACTGTTAGCAGTGGAGAAACACAGTCTGTCCGTGTCGACAACTTGTAGACCTATGAAAGAGAGAATAGTGTTTCCAACTTCCGGTAAAAAATGAGCTTTCATTCCAACTGTAAATCCCCCCCCCCCACTTTTCTTCACTTACTTATGTATGTAAATACATAATTTGTCACATGTGTACTATATAGTTGGCGATAGTATCATCACTGAATAATTGCATTACTTGTATTTTCGGCACGTAGTAGCATCGTATGAGGAATGTTAACGTGCCTAAACCAGTGGCGGATTTAAGGGGGCGGGACAAAATCTTTTGATTTCTTGAATTACTTCATTGGGAGAACTTAATTTTTTTCCAAAAAGACCCCTTAAAATCTGCGTCATTTTATTAACCTCACCTTATCAGAAATGATAGAAAATAGTACAAATGACTAATTAGGAAACATATTTGAAACCTTATAAAATCTAGGGGGTGGGGGTGAATATTGCATAAACTTATACTGTCTAATTTTTGGGGGGTGGGTGGGCTCCTTCAGTACTGACATTACAATTCAGATCTTTCAAGCATATATTCTTGTTCTCATTCATACCTACTAGCAACTATAAAAAATAGTGGGCCACCCAATATACCTTTGTTTACATATGAAAAAACACATACGGTCATTATCAGTGGTGGCAGATTTTGAGAGGAGCCATGCAGTCTCCCTTACCCCTTTGGACACCCAAATTGGCTGAAAATTTTGGCTTGCACTTGACTTAATTTTATGAATATATATCATAATTACATAAATATATTTAAAAAAAAACAAAAAAACAAAAAAAAACCCAACTTTCTGTCCTGCTGGTAGTAAAATAATGAAACTTCATGCAAGCCCCACCTTTACTCCTGTTCCTTACTTACAGGCCGATTTATCAACATTGTTGCCAAGTGGCCAGGGTCCAACCATGATTCTTTTATTTTTCGAGAATCAAATATTGGAACATATTTCGAAGCGCATCATAAAGGGATCGATGTGGATGGACTACTGATTGGTGACAGTGGATATGCATGCAGCAAATATCTGGTGACTCCCTTTCTACGACCCACGACTGAGTAAGTGATTCAAGTTCCGGGGGGGTTAATTTAAGACCAAACCAAAATCAGATGCTGAGATCTCCTAATTCAATAGAGGAAATGTTATGGAGTGAATTCCGGAATTCAAATTATTGATTTCATATTTCAATACAATTACTTCACCAGAAAAGTTGTAATTGTCGTCAAATGTATTATGTAGGTCTCAGATGAAATAAATGATGCACATACACAAACAAGGGCGGTGATTGAGCGAAGTTTCGGGTTGCTGAAACGACGATTTATGGTCCTTCATGGAGAAATTAGGGTATTTCGATATACACATGCTATGTACTTTATTTGTTTGACAACTCTTCAATGATAAATCAAATTGTAAATAAAATTTATTATTTTTTCCAAATGCTTGCTTCACAAACTATTTGGAACTGCATTTAATTTCGAATTTATTTAAAAGTTGAAAGGTCAATGGTTTAAATTAATTTACATTGTATTATGAAATTGTGCATTTTTACATGTTAGATTTTCATGTGTTCTCTTTTCTAGTGTAAACCGGATCGTGCTGCAAAAATAATTGTAGCTTGTGCTGCACAACATTGCTTTAGAGAGGAACGATTGTATGGATGATTTGGAGTGTGGACATGCAGATGAGCCACATGTTCCAGATTATATTGTAGTGGAACCAAGAAACAACAATGTCAGACAGTTCATTGTTCAAAATTATTTTAATTATAGTCAGTATAATTGCTATCTTTAACTCCACCCCCAAGTGAGGTATCCCATGGGCCTCAATGCTCACCTGATTCACCTTCAACCTGTCATTGTTTACCTGTTGTGATTTTCAAGAAACCTTTTCATCAATATTTATTCCCATAACATGTTTACCCCCATATTGTGCCCTTAACCTAGCTCCAAAGGATCACAACATAACTGAAAATGAATTCACATAACAAAGAGATCCAGCAACACCAATATGACTAATATATATATATATATATATATATATATATATATATATATATATATATATATATATATATATACATGTGGACACTTTACAGACAAACAGATGACAGACAACATGATCAGAATAGCTTACTACAGGTGAATTTTACTGTGTATTGAGCAAGTTAATATACTACATCTCATTTTCTGTTGGCTTAGATGGTAATTCCATCTGCAGTTTTTTAATTTCTAATGCAACTTTTTCTTTCTGCATTTTAATAAGTTCTTTCATTAGTAAGATCCTCTCCCTATCCTCTCTCAATATACTTTTCTGAAGATCTTGCAGACTCTCCTGATCAATTTTCCTCTTCTTTGTTTTACCTAAAAAAATCAATATACATCAATCCAATAGTATACTTAAATGTTTATATTTGAAATATGTTTTTGAGTTTCCAAAGTTCTTTTTTCTTAAATATACTTATTACATTATATAGTTTTTTATTATTGTATAAATCAAATTTGTTTTCACTTAATTCTTTGCAGTGAGAGAAGTTGATTTGCAATTTTTCACTATAAAATAATTTTGGGATACAGTGAACCATTTTTTGTAAGTAGTGTTAGACTCGCACTATTGATGTCTTTAACATTAGACATTGCTTTATATAAAATATTGTTTCATTATTCTTTGAGCTGATCAAGGTCCCAGAACTTGATAATGTAACATCATATGTTACAGATGTCCCTAAAATAAAATTCAATTTTAAATACTGAATTATTTGACAGTTATAACCCTTGCTTTGCAATATATGCACATTTGAGAGCGCCCTTAGGGACCTCTCCCAATTGACCCAGTGCTAAAAATCTTTAACCTCCATTCTTACAGAAAAGTAATTATAGATCTGGTAATATGCACTACATTCATGTATTAAGTATTATGTATGTCATATGAGCTTACATATTTATCATTGTTAAACTTACCTTCCACATTTTCTGGGAGTTGAAGAATTGTCTCTGTACTACCTTGGCCTATGAATTTCAGATATTGCTAATTACTATATAAATATTGTTAATTTGTAATTATGTTTAATAATTTAATATAATGAATTGATGATGTAAAATTTTCTTTATGCTGGTAATAATATTTTTTTTAATTAATTTCATACAATCTAGGTTTTCAAACCACCAATGAAGAGACAGTCACCTTTGAAGGTAATGTAATATGTTTACAACAATTTTATTTTAGCATATAACATTTTTAACAAGATCAATGGTGATATAAATATAATGATCTTACCTTGGATTATGAGGCCTCCGACCTCAAGTCCTCCCCCGATCCCAATAAAGTTGGGGGAATCGTGGTGGATATCTAAGATTTTTTGCGACACCGGATCAATTGGCTGAGGAGGCGGACTGCCCCCGGTTTTGACACGGTGAGTCTTCTGGAGGTGTTTCTCCCCTGTTGCCTTTGAGCAGGCCTTTCTATATTTTTCCTTTACCTGGTCTATGGAACGCACTACCCCCGACCCCCTGGAATTGACAGCGTCCGTAATATGTCGCCACACAGCAGCTTTTTTAGCATTAGTAACCTGTTTTGTCTGTTAAGACTTGAGCAAACGTAAATGTTCTTCAACTAGTTTTACTAGAAATAGTGTCTCCTCTGGTGAGAAATTCTCACTTCGTTTCTTGTTTGTGTTGGTAGCCATTATTTTTTACATATACAGACGACATATGTTGCATTGTGGGATACTAACCACTGGTTAAAGTAGTAAACCGTTGGTTAGTAAGTCCTAGGGCTAAACTCACTTTGAGCAACATAATTTTCACCAAGGTTTTGAGCAACTGGGTCCAGGTAAATTTCAGCTCTTCTGGCCAAGTGGTTCTTGAGAAGATTTTTAAATGACCCCACCCTACTTTTGCATTATTGTGATTATCTCCCCTTTGAAAGGGGCAAGGCCCTTCATTTGAAAAAAAAAACTTGAAAGCCCTTCGCCCAATGATGCTTTTGGCCATGTTTGGTTAAAATTGGCATAGTGGTTCTGGAGAAGAAGTCGAAAACGTGAAAGGTTAAACAGACAGATGGACAGATATACAGACGGACGGACAGACAGTCAGACAGAGGACGGACAAAAAGCGATCAGAAAAGATCACTTGAATTTTCGGTTCAGGTGAGCTAAAAAGTCTTCTCAAGATATTGGGTAGATATCAATAAATTTTGTAGTGCAAAAACTGCATTAAACTTTATAATTTATTGAAGTTTGATCAGTGTTACTGTAATCTATGTTGACATACCAGTAATTAGTAAATTTATAATATTAGCACAGAACACCTCATTTTTGCAAAGTTGTTTATTCAACAAACATGGATCACAATGTTATTACAAACAACACAATGATCTTTTTTTTTTAAATCATTATAATAGTGATTTTCCTTCAACTGTTCAGTAATGAATCCGTATTCAGTAGCCTCACATAAGACACTTGCAGGTTAATTTTGCAATGGTTTAGTTACATTAGTCTTCTGACACCAAACTTGATCTTAACTAAGTCATGGTGTTTCCTTAGAGGAATAGACTACCAGTTTACTGAGTCAGGATGGACTTTTGTTGTGAGGAGTGCTCATTGACTGTAAAACTCGCAGGTTTTTTTTTTCCATTCTCAAGACCTCTTCTTTGTCTTCTATATCATGTAAGAGTCATGGAATGCATCTTCTGCTCTTCAAGTTCTAAAAAATGTGTTGAACAAATATTAAAAAGTTCATCTTATTTTTCACATTTCCATACAGTACACACCTAATTCAATTTGATTAAACTAAATGTACATGTACAAGATCATTCATGATGCTAGAATAGTCATTTTACCACTTAATTAATTACTTAATTCATATATTATCATGCCCGCCCCTAAAAAAATCATCTGTGAAATAAGCATATATTTATATATCTGGCATTAAATTATGCACTTCTGTTGACAAAAACTCGTTTGTCATTAATATATTTCTCAGAAAATAAAAATAAAAAAATAAAATCTTCCCACAGTCTGTCCCATACGTTTTGGTGACCCTGGATGATAATCTTACTAATTAAGTTGAATTGGCCTAAAGGATGTTATGTTTTGATACAGTTTGTATACATGTGGTTATGCTAAGTATCACTATAGCTCTAAGGGCTACAAAATCCATGTTATACACTATATGACTCTTTTGGACCCACATTCACAACCCTGTGATTTCGAAATTCTCAATACTGGTACCCCTTTCTGTTTTTCCTTCATAAGCATTCAGCTTTATTTAAGGTAGTTCCACCCTCCTGTGACGTCATAAGATTTTGCGGAGTCAATGATTTAATAAGATTTATGCATAACATGAACATAAATTGTGTTCGAGTCTTTTTCAATAGTTATTGTAAAAAATCTTGTATAACCATAAAGTATTTCAAATGCATATGCATAATCAATGAAATACATTTTTCACAATGCTATACGAGTTATTTCCCCCTGATTACAGAGAGCGCGCAACACATTGCTGTCCTAATTCGATGGTGTAAAGTAAGGAATAAATAGAAAATTTGCAATTTCTGATTGCAATCAATTGCCAGTTAGGGAATTTTTCTAAGAATTAAGTGTAATGACTTGAAAAAAAGTATAACTGACCAAAATGTCTTAGTCACTGATTACATGTATGTGGCCCTTGTGTGTTTTTCTTGCAAGCAATGTATGGTCATGATGTAACAAAGTATGTAAATATTAACTAGTCCTCAATTTCTTTAGATCAGAATCATGATGTCCTTAGTATATCAGTAATTCTTCATTATTAATTTTTATCAATATTTTCGACAATCATATACAACAAAACATGCAATGAAATATGCCTAAAACACATACATGTACAACCAACGCATATATGTACATTATCAATTTATCGTTTAACAATGAACAACACTACTTGTTGCTAAATGTACACCAGATGCCAATAAACAAAGCATGTTAATTATCTGGAATTGGCATCTCTAGTGTAAAATATTTGTTTAAATCTCTGTTTTGCATGTGATTCAATGTTTTGAAAGTTAAATTTTGTGTAAATCAACTTACAGCTCTTCTTGCACTTAAATTACACAAAAACAATCAGCAGGCACATAACACCATTTAAACAATGGAGCTGCCCCTTTTATATTATTACAAAGTTGGTTACATGCAGTTCTATAGATAGGCTGTTCCCCCATCTTTTTTAAAAAAAAAAAAGCATTGTCATGAATGTTAAAAGTTAACAGATGAATAGAAATGAAAAATCAACCTTTGCCACCTTCCTTCTTCAGCTTTGGATAAAAAAAATATTTCTAAAGAATTTTCAGGCAATATTATGAAGTCACACCCCCCTTCTTATCACATGTATGCTTTCATTGTGCTCTTAATTCTTGGTGTCTGTTGTTTTAAAAAACAGACTACTACTGAAATCATCAGTATTAATTGCATAATTTGGACATAAATAAATGTCAAATACACTTATAACCCCCTCCCCCTCCCTAACTCTACAATTTGACGAAGTGTATATATACATGTATCTTAAAAAAGTTTTCTCCATAAAATTGAAGCAATCAAACCCTGGTTCTAAAACAAAATTCTCAATTTTGGTATAGAGCATTTTCAAAAGTACCGTCAATCCAGAGTCCTAAGATTTACAATCTATGTTAATTCCCCTTGTCCCAAAGATGCTTAACAGAAATTTCAAAAGAATTGGAAGGGTGGTTATCAAGAAGAATATTAATGTTCAAATTAACGTCTTATGATGACTGACGTAGACAAATAGCAACATGTAGGTCACTTGAGTGATTCTCAACATTGATCTAATTAGAATTAATCATTTTTACAAATGATACTGAGCTCATACACATGTGTACATATATATTTGTGTCATTTGCAACAAAACAACTAGTTTTTTGGAGTATGCTGATTGAGTGAAGTAATACATTTTTTAGGAAGTTGTGATGAAAACGTTTTAAGTCATCATGTCGCATAAAACATGGTTGGTCTCATGTGATTATTCTAGAGAATTCAGTTTCCATGCAAGTTCTATAACCAAGAACTACACCTAATGTACCACATTTCCCACATCTATTAATTTGTCTTAGAATGTATAATACTGGGATTCAAATTTGAATTTCAAATTATATATCCAATGTGTATGTATTAATGCTGAATATATACCTCCTCAATGTCAGCAACTTGGTCAACCTCATCTTTAGGGGATTTGCACAGTATGATGCTCATACAGCTGAAACACAGAAAAGCACACATTAATTACATAAAATAGTGGTCATGTACTTTTGCCAAAATATGTGATTATTGGATGAAAAAGTAAGAATTCAAAAGTCTTTGAATATTTACAATTTAGATTTAATATTTTTATTTACTTCAGTTGACAGGACCTACATGTATTAAAATTTGAGGTCCCAGTTACAGGGCCCAATTCAAAATCATCAATTTTTCATCATTTAATTTTTCCAAACCATGTGTCCTAAATTTCATAATTACAGAGTTAAGAAAACTTTAAATCATTATAGTATTTGTGTGATTTCTTCTGTAGATTAGAACCATCACATATTAGTGGGGATAACCCGGTTACCACTGGTAAACAAACTTGAAGGTAGCCTGGCTCACCAATATATATGATTTTAACAATCTGTATCTAGAATACACACAGGACATTCACATGCTTGTTTTTATTGAAAACTTGGCAGTCAGAGAGAGAGAGAGAGAGAGAGAGAGAGAGAGAGAGAGAGAGAGAGAGAGAGAGAGAGAGAGATACAGGTCATCACTTAGGATTACATAAATTAAGCCTAGTCCTTTTGAAAATTTCCACATGAAACATGATTTTATAAGTATTCCCCAATTTTTGCAGATCCTGAACTCTGTGTAAATGTGATAGGAAACTCCCTGAGTGAATGTTAGGTAGGGGACATACTTAACGAGTATTCTATATTGTACACCCATGCAGTAAATGACAGGACTACTTACAATGTTCAGTCTACATGTCTACCACTATAACTGACTAGCCTGGCTGGCAGTATAAAATAAATTGGGGTTCTCATATGTTTACTAAAAGCCAAATTTTCAGATACATTTTATTCAGCCTTTACTTTAGAATTTGGATTATATATCAAATAGAATACTTACGTCAATACCAGTTCCAACACGGCAACAGACAGGGCTTTTTCATATTTTCTATGAATATGTCTGTCAGCTTTCTGTTTCCCTGGTCATTTTTTTAGTCGAATGTGATGCAATAAAGCGTTAAATTGCACAACATTTACTTTTTCTACGAATACGTAGACGATTGGATGCTAGATTCCGGTGACTATGGCAAAGATCAAACGGATTTGTATTCCACGAAATAAACCGAAATCCTTTAGCACAATTGAAGATAACGATCGTGGTAGTGAATTAAGTGAACAAAGATCATCTGATATTGATAAACTTCTGAAGAAAAAATTGAATAAAAACTCAAGTCCCACCTCCTGCCATACTGAAAACAAATGAAGGCTGTTTATATATCCAATACAAGAGAGTGTTACAAAGGGCAATAACTCTTTCTGGTGTATTTTGATTTGCGCACCAGAGGAAACTACTGGTTTATGTGTTCATCTTTGGTTTCTCCACAAATGTGTTCCTGTACTTTTTTAAAGTAAAATTCAATACATTTTACTAGCATGTGAGTTTACACCAAATGACTGGGCAAAGATATTGTATCCCTCTCTAAAAATTACATATATCCAACCTTTATACATCATAAAAATAAATATTTCTATTGTTTTCAAGAATTAAATAAATACCAAAAAAAAAATTCTAAAAGCAAAAACCTACCTCAAAATAATTTTTTACAATTGTGGTTTTTATAAACAATAGCATTTACTTTTTATTATTCAAGATATAACGTACATGTACATATCTTGTCCAGCTGTTGTTAGAGGATCGGTTTCCATAGCAACCGTTGCTAAGTCGGTTTTTTACATGTCCTTTTTGTTTTATAACTATCATTATAGTGTTACACACAATGTTTCATCAAAATCTGTGACATACCGTTGCCACTGAATTTTGATAGTTACATAGAATCAATCTTAAAGTGTCAAAATGAATTGGATGACGTTACGTAATCTCAAATATGCACGGTATTAGTGGATAATGATGAAAACAAAGTGGATGAGGGATTGGACTCAATACGTACATGTATGTCGCAAACTTTAGCTACATATAACACGTGCTTTTTGCAATTGAAAGCCATTGCTATTGTAGTATAGAGTCTGTTGATGTGTGAGTGCCGGATTGTGAGCCCCCCTCCCACCGTGTACCACAAACATACACGACATTTCTGCATGGCATATATAGATGTGCTAACCAAGTTATCAATTTATCAAAGTATAGTTTCAAATGTAGTTTCAAATTGGTGTGAGTATACTATGGCAAAAATAGCAGTGTGTTGTACACTAAAAAACGAGGAAAGAAAATAAGTTTAAGATACATGTACAAAAGTTATATTCAAATAACATATGAATAATCATGGAAATAATTGCACATATCATTACACATGGTCAAGGTATACAACTGACTGACCTTGATCAATCTTTACTTATAAACTAAAGCTTATCACCATCCTATGTACCAATGTAATTAGCATGCATAGCACATGTGTGTCACATTATTGCAAATAATATAAACTTACCCAAAATAGGGCCAAATATGCAAACTATGCAATTCTAGTACTCTAGACTGTCAACAGATACAGGGACACACGCTTGTATATATTGATTGATTGGATATTGTTTAACGTCTCTCTCGAGGATATTTAACTCATATGACGTCACCACTACCGGTATAGGGTTGCAAAATCCCAGCTTATGTTCGGCTCATATGGCCTTTGAACAGGGAGGAATCTTTATCGTGTCACACCTGCTGTGACACGGGGCCTCAGTTTTTTGCGGTCTCATCCGAATGACCGCCCCATCTAGTCGCCTTTTACGACAAGCAAAATGTACTGAGGACCTATTTTAACCCAGATCCTAACGGGATCACTTGTATATAAGCTAGCAAGAAATTGACTACCTGTGTAACCACACACTGAGCATTAAGCACATATTTGCACATAAGTCCGTGTTTGCCCAATTATCTATTTTGTATTGCATATAAGAGTTATCAGATTGATCACTGTTCGTTATCTTCACCTTTCATAATAGGAATTAATTTTCTAGTACAACCTTGAAAGACGATGATGCAACCATTACGTATTATTACGTATTATTTCTACTAAAAATAACATGAGTCTAACAATATCAGTCACAGGTGTCCACAGCATGTAAACATAACTTCTCTAGAACACCCCAGGTTAACTCAGTACAATTAGTACTATACACAACACCTCCCCCTTAAAATGTTTGAAAGACAAATAAAACTCAAATATGCAATGTACATCAATCAAAGCAACAACAAAAAATATACAACAAAACATACTCATGACACACTTGATAGAACATCTGCTACAACATTATCTCTGACTTTGATATGTTTGATATCAATATCATACTCTTGTAATGCTATACCTCATATTGTGAGTCTTTGGTTAGAGTTGAACGATACAAGGAAAGATGCTTTCTTCTAATGTAAAAACATTTGAATAAACCTTATACGATAAGAATATAAAAGAATCAGCTCCATATGTAACAAAGGAGTACAATTTGTGCCTGTGATAATTCCTACATGCTGTTTGAAGATATGATCACGAAAGACTACGAAGATACTGTCGCTCAGGAACTATTCCAGAATGCTTTTATCAAAGCGTCAGGGTACGTGTGTGTGGAATCAGAGTGGTGTTTATAAAAAGTAATAATATTGGATTGGTTGATTGATTGATTGCATATTGTTTGACGTGAATTTCGATTTTTTTACCATATAGAGCCGTCACCAACACCGGCGAAGGACTTCGAATTTAGGCCTATGTTCGGCGCTTAGAACCATTAAGCAGTGAGAGTTTTCAGCATACCACACGTACCGTAACACGGGACATCCATTTTAAATGTCATATCCGAAGAGACATGGTATTCACTCTTTATTCCGAGGGTTTCACGATGAAACTGTCACTACCTCTTTTAACGACTTAGGTCTGTCGCAACCAGGATTTAAGCCCTGAACGTTCCCATGCGGAGCTGAATGATCATTAGATATTAATATTTCCTTTTTCGTAAACGTTTGACATTTTAGAATATATTGTAAATGTTTGCACGATATACCTACGGTTTTGTTTTTGATTTTTGTAGTACTTTGCCTCGTTTTCTTTTTAGCTCTTAGAAGTTTATTGTTATTTCGAATTTCAAACACTTCGGCTTAAGCATCACTGAAGAAACAGTATTTGTCTAAATGCGCATCTGGTGCATCAAAAGTGGAACCGTATAAGTTGTACATCAAACACATACACAGAAAAGTTGAAATATCTATGAAGAACTTAGTCCTGTAGATCTTAGCTATATCAGACAAGGTAACGTAACGTTACAATCAATACGGTCTTATCTTCAGCAAAACGTGTTGTTATTCTTTGAGCTACTGATATAATCCATGTTTACATTGATTTACCTCGAGTAAACTAGTTGTGCTTTTTGTGAAGGGTAAGCATTGAATACATTACCGGATATATTGTAGGATAAGACACCCAGAAAAGTGAGACTGTATTATCATATCCTTACTCCACCCCTTATCTAATCTACATTTGTTTTAATTATTAAAGTAATACCAAAATACATAACATTTATCCATAGCAATAGCGTGCTTGTAAATTCAAACCTTTTCCCTGTTTGACAGTCTTCATGTTTATCGTGTATATAAAACACACATATGTATATCGATTTTGTATTGTTTGTAGGAGTTATGAGATTGATCACTGTTCGTTATCTTCACCTTACATATGTAAAAAAAAAAAATAATTTCCTAGATATTAGCATACATGTTAAATAAAATCAATTGAAGCACATGTGAATATGCACATTAATCATTTATATAACCAATAATTGGGATTATATTGTAATTAATTTTAACATATCGAGTAATTGATTTCGTTTTAGTTCAATTAGCCATATATTCTGAAGCAGTAATGGTAATTCATAATGATGTAGATACTTAAAACAACTTCTTCCGGAAGTCATCACACTGCGCGCATAACTATAATTGAGTTAAACAATCTCTTCAGAATACTACACCTTGTTCCGGTTCTTTCTTATTTCGACGAGTGAACATACGTAGAATGCATTCTAAACCATTATACGTTTACAGCCAGTTTAAGTATAACATGTTTAGTGATATTGATATTCTATTGGCGTATATTCAAATATATAAGTGTTGCCCAGCTCATCATAATAAAGCAACCCTCAACACTTTTTGACTGTCTGACCGCATCATGTTCTGCAATTTTCACAGTGCGGACAGTACGTTCTTTGGTTTTTAATCAGATCAATAAAACACAATCTATTCCAATCAAGATCGTGTGGCTTTCATAAAAGTATGACTATAGATAGTTGATATATCTACTTATCAATTTGGGGGAGTTTGATTTCCCTTTGTTTTCATATTGCAAATAACAATGACTTTACTTGAGTCATATATTGGTAAAATGACTACCCATTTCTACGCGTTTTTATTTTATTTCACTCCATAATCGCAAGATGTGGGTATCTCTGCACACAATATTTCATAAAATAATGAAATATCATATAAAAACACAAACAAATGATATAAAACTCAAACATCAAAAAAGTTTTACATAGTTTGCTTTCTTCTTTCATTTATTTATTTCTATTGTTGTTGTCGTTCTTATTGTTACAATGAGTTTATGGAAAACAATACTCCTTTGTTAATAACATCACAGTGCTTATTTCTTAACTTAACTTGGATAAATGAGCAACGTGTTTGAGGCAAATGAAAAGGCTTGCAAGTATCTTCTTTTTTCGTATATACAAGCCTACCGGGTCCCCCCAAGCACTTGCATGTAATAACTATGGTCACTAACCTTTTAATTAGATGAATGAGGGGTTTATATATTACCATTTTATTTCCGTGTTTTCAATAATGACTTTTCTTCATCTCATTCGAGGAATCACCGAGCTGAATCGTATCTAAGACAAAAGAAAATTTAAACGTACATATACAAATATCCCGACATACTATAATTTATGTACAGAGTTTTACCAACATAACCAGATATATGCATGGAGTGAGTAAAAATAAGCTTCGTTACAAAATATGTATATTATATTATTATTATGTTTATTCAGGGAAAACATAAGATATAATACAAATCTTAATCATATATATTGCAAAATACATTAATAATGTCAATTAAGGATCACAAATGAATTGTTGGCACATTGTTATCATTTGTATGCAATAGGGCTCCATATATTATCACAGCTTTAACCACCAACAACATCATTATCAAAAAATACATGGTTATTACAGTATCAGGTCTTATCCGAGACAATATAAAGTATATACTTTAAATAAATCTTTGTCTAGGATAACTCATGAAAGCAATTTAAAAATCTTGCTTATTTCCAATGGGGTCCTAAGATGATATGAGTTAACAATAGATTATGTATGACTAAGGCAGCATAGACAAAAATAAGATTGAGCATTATATGATTTTCCTCGACAAAATTAAGTACATTTATGTACATTGTATGATTATGTATTGATACAAAATGTTTTTGAAAATGTATATTTATACCCCATAAAAACATTATTTATAAAATGCGTTCTTCCCTCCTATAAGCTTCTTCTGCAATACGCTACTTGACAGCAGGTTTAGAACTAGCTCTATTAGCTATATGTTTTACTTTCAAAGGAAGATAATTCCAGTTTAAAATAACATGATGATATTTGAACTACTGTAGGCGCTAACTCTAGGGACACGATAAATAAAATTGGAGGCTCCCCTAGTAGCATTATGATTCCTGTCAAAGGACTAAGACCATGTTTATCAAAATTCGGCCTAACGTCCAAAGTGAATAATTTTTTGTTAGAAATATTCTCTAACATGTTCTTTTCCTATAATGTACTGGTTTTTATATGTAGAGTTCGTGAAAGAACACTATTTTTAGGTTTACACTACTAGTATAAATCCTATAATTTGCTCTACTTTGTAAGATTGCGTCATACAACGTCGCTATATATTATTAGAAGTGGTAACGTATTGTAAAACATAATTATGCAATGAGCTGTTTAATATATAATAAAATCTTGAAAAAGAAATTTTCTTTCAAAATACGCAATAAGGTTATTTTACTTATAGCCCGAATGGCACACCATATTTTTCAATCCTGCCTTCATTCGGCCATTTTCACACGCCGCGCCGTTAGCCTGTTTGTGCTGTTCGTGGAAGTTGCAGAGGATGTACTCATCGCATTTCAACGTAAGTTTTAGAAATATGAATATACTTCACCTCTACTTGTTAAACTGTATAACCAAATAGGTGTACCAATTGCTCTTAAAAATAATAAACAAGTCGCATGGAACGAATAGTATGGTGCGCCTGTGGTGTGTTGACAAACACATAATATTCACGCATTGGGCTGTTGGAAATCCCACAACAAATCTGTTAACTGTTGTCAACATATATTTATTGTTTATCTATTATAATTATATATTGTTAAGATTTAAAATTGTATGTATATCAGCTGATCAGAAAAATCAGCTGTTTCACGATCATGCCATTTTCAATTCCAAGTGCATGACCTTCTCGGGTCTATTTGAATTTTCTTACATGATGTTTGACTCACTTCACACTTTGAACTTTCCATGTATCATTGTATGGTCTAAAAAGTATTTGTATAGGTTAAAGAGACATATAATTGTATATAGATGTATATTTCCATAATGGTATATATGTCTCTGGGGTAACATGTAGGCCTGTGGGGGGTTATAGGTTGAATAATTTTCGAATGAGTATTCTACTATGTTTAAACTTAACTTAGTGATTATTTAGTAATCAAATAAAAGTTATATGATGAATCGATACATTTTTTCAATTTACTGTAAACAAAAACTGTTTCTATGGTTTGGAATCTGTCTGGTATTAGTGCATAATAAATAACTTCATATTAGTCAATAAATATATTCTTGTTGTAGTGATGACATTTGCAAAATCTGTGAGAATAGAAAAAAATGTGTTAGGGTCAACAGAAATTTTTAATTAGGGTAGTCGGGAAAGTGGAAACCAATTAACATATATATATTTTTTGGCCTTACGCAGAAACATGGATTAGAAAAGTCGGAATGATTTTTACATTCAATAATTTTTAAATACTTAAAAGCACCATTAAGCCAGGAAAATCATAAGAACAGTTTGGTTTTATAATTTAAATATGCCTTATTTCAAGATAAATTGTAAACATGTCAAACTTAATTTCAACAATTACACTTACAACTTACATGCCTGCATTGGGATTAGATATAGAATCACTCAGAGAATGTTGAATTTCATGGGTACTACCATGATTTAAGCATATATTTTTTTGTTAGCTTATCTCCTTTATATTATTGAATATTAAATTTTTCCATACATCTACCACAAGAAAGAGCATGAAAGATAAAAATATTTTGTGAATTTGCTGATAATTGTGAAGTAAGATACATGTAATATATCAACATTAGCTACAACAAAAAATTATTAGATGGGGAATCAAATTCAAATGAAATGTTTGTGTATATAATTATTTATGCAGAAATGTACATGTAACTAAACTGTTCTCTATTGTTTAGTTGGAGACATGTCAATCTCCCACCGAATACATAAATGTAATTTTTCTGAATTCTGTATCAATGAAAATACATGAGGGCATGAAAGTACAACTTTTATATGAATATTATAATACAGGGGTTCGTGTTTGCCCAACTATCTATTTTGTATTGCTTGTAGGGGTTATGAGATTGATCACTGTTTGTTATCTTCACCTTTCATTTATGATATAGTTTTGATAATGATATAATACTGGAGTAATTTGAATTTCAGGATGATATAATATGTACAGCAAAAATTGATGGCAAGGGTGACATGAATCAGATTGACAAGAATCCATATTCCTACTCATCAATGATAGTGGCATCAGTGACACATGCGGATAAGTGTTGGACATCACTGAAGGAATAGCTTCCTTGTTGTGCCTGCCAATAGCAAGGTACCAGATTATACAGCAGTTATGTGGAAACAGATTCCCACAATAGGGGGACCAGATTGACACCTACATTGTACAGTATCAGGCAGTTATATCAGAACTGGAAAAACTGGATCCAAACAAGACTATATTGCTTGGAAGAAACATGTCGACTCTAAAGTTTAACCCTTATTAACCCATGGCACTTCTATGTCATTTGAAATATACCTGTGGAGGTTTTTAAAGTGGGTTGTTTTTTTTTTTTTGGGGGGGGGGCTATTATTTGGAAGAATTCATATTTGATGATTCAAATGAAAATCTGCAGGTTGAATTATGAATGTCATAATGTACTTTTTGAATGATGAAAAGTGTAGAGTCAAAAGTTATCAAATTGTCAAAAACACTGGTCAGGTCTGAATTCATCATCTTGGACACCTTGCAGTTGGAATTATGATCTCTATGAAGAAATGCTGAAAATCTTGCAAAAGAGGAAATTACAATTTGGGTCCAAGGCACTTGCATATATGCATGAGAAGGTGTTCTATCCAGGCTTGAGGTCAATTACATAGCAATGTAACGCCTTACATTACCTAGAAAATTTCACATTACCATTACTCCTATTTTGAAATATAATGTATTACATTACTTGAGAGTGAATTTACATTACACATTTACATAACATACTGTCAGGTATTAAAGAAATGGCAGAAAAATTATTTCTGTATTATGATTTTTAATTATACATTAACATAAGAACACAAACTATTCAGCAATGTTAGGAAACATATCTATTAAGTTATTCATTGCATTTGATTGTCATCAATGTTTCAAATGCTTCAGTCAATCACTAATAAAATGAATTATTCTAAATCTTCGAAATATCATCAAATATTTGAAGTAGTGTAAATGTAATGAAAAATAATGTACAGTACAGTATGCATTACATTACCATTACTTGTAATGCAAAAATGGTCCATTACACCCCCATTACATTGAAACTGGTTGTCATTTAATTACCATTACCCCAGGCCTGGTTCTGTCGAGAGGTATTGAAATTCTCTGTAGAGACTTTGTCTCAGGAAGTGGCCGAGATTGATTGTGACAATTTTGTTGGATGTGAATTTACTGACACACATGTCTACACTTGCTACACAATATAGCATGTGGTGGTTTCAACAAGAAAGTTCTTACTCTGCAGGAAATGACGAATAGCTAATGGATTCACATTTTTTCTGACTTTTCTTCTGTACATTAGATGCATTGGAAAAACTTTCCTTTCCATTATCTTTTGCTGGTTCATTCTTTGAAATAAAATCAAGTCCGAAAATAAAGTATTTTGGTTTGGTTTTTTTCAATGAATTTTAAAAATGTAATCTGTAATCCTTGCATATTTCCTTGGTGTTCTGTGATTGTTATTTTTATTTGTATTCAGGTATAATTTCATCTTCAGTGTCTTGAAAGAAATTAATTTTTCAATAACGCCAAAAAAAATGTAGTTAACAGTATGAATTAAAAAAAAAAATATTGACACGGGTAGGAATTGAACCCGGATCTCCCGATTGAAGGACGGGCTCTCTACCACTAAGCCACGACATCTATGACGTCACACCCTTAAAAATCTTTTATATGTTTACTTGCCCTAGTTAACGTTATACTTTCGATATATCGGCAATAGTTTTAGTTATATCAATGCATGTTCTATAAATTCTTTTCATTTTGATCTTAGTAATTCTGTTGGTGTCGTCTAAATAAAAACGTTCTATAGCATTGAAGGTCCGATTTGTCGGACAGCAGATTCGTTTGTTTACGCATCAAAATTCTATAGCTTTTGATAAAAACACCACATAGGGGTGTATTCTGCATGGAAATGATGTAGACTCCACATAAGTATGTTGTTTTAATTTTTCAAAGCAACATAATTAATAAAATACCCACAACTCTCACAAAAATAAATAATTCCGGATTGCTCTCGATTTAATTCAAAGTTGATATTCATCAACAGCACACCTTTCGATCCAAAAAATCGTTCGTGCAAAATTTATTTGTATTGATAGATTTTGATAGACTACAGTCAGTTTCTGGATCGAAGGTCGTGTTTTATAGGAATTATATTACTAAATTTGAAAAAAGTGGAGATTTCTGCAGAAAACCAGACCGATACCGGTTTTGTCTTGTATAGAATTCCACAAGCTGACGTTTTGGCGGGGAAATCTTGGCACGTCGCGATGGTATAAAGATTATATTATCAAATGATAACAATTTTATTTCAATTAATTCTGCTTTATTTTTTAACACACCACAGGGCCGATATAGCTAAACATGGTCTTAGTCCTTTCTCATGTAAATGATTTGGTGCAAATCCATGGCTTATGTTAAAGGCATGGTTGAATCTTAATTGTTTAATACGATCTTCTACACAGAGTGTGTTTATTGAATCTAAAATATCACAATTTATACTAGTTCTGGGGTTCAGGTTTAAGGCGAATCTTATTGTTTTGTTTTGAAGTACTTTGAATACAAAGAGGAAGATACGGAACA
Organism: Ostrea edulis; assembly: GCF_947568905.1. Taxonomy (NCBI): domain Eukaryota; kingdom Metazoa; phylum Mollusca; class Bivalvia; order Ostreida; family Ostreidae; genus Ostrea; species Ostrea edulis. Next base: position 73,538,956 of record NC_079171.1, read on the forward strand.
GTGATCAATATCATAACTCTTATACTGAATGCAAAATGCAGAGCTGAACAAACGCAGAACATGAATACACAAGAGGTTGAACCAGAGGCCTAGGAGTTGTAGGTGTCCCCTGTCGACCGATCATACCCACCGTGAGCCCTATATATTGACTAGGTAAATGGAGTTATCCGCATTTATCCGTTATCTAGTGCAAATCAACATACAAAACAACGTAACAGTTGGTATTAACCACGAAAGAGCAATTTAGCCAGTGATAGGTTGTCTTTCCAAACTATATCATTATGACAACCGCAAATCTTCCGAAATGCTTATTTCATGTACAACTCTTGAAACCCCTGTACAGTCCCGGAGACGTTCTACTTTATCATTAGTTCTATTCGCTCACCCGACCTTTACCGTGCGTTATCCGTGTGTTCACTATCCGCTCTCCGTGCATTCACCGTGTGTTATATATTTACAGGTTTGAACTCACCGTGCGTTCAACGTTCATAACGCATTCACTGTTTACTGCCATTCGGGATTTAAAAGTGCAATTATTTATTTTCGTAGCAAAGCAAACATGAAAAAGGAACGCATGGGTAAGATTGAAAGTAAACGTTCTTATTATATCAGAAATTTAATATATAAAGTACAAATATCGGATTATCAGCTGCGAAAAGTGAAGGGAAACTACCGATCGGTCATCAATATCAAAGACTATAATAAATTATTGTTATTAGCATTAAACAAACACCAGTATAATTTAATTAAAGAGTGGTAGTAATTCTAAATAATAGAAAAATGTAAGAGCCTGTAGTAATGAATACAACCCTTATTCAAATACAGGTAGAGAAGAACGAGCAACGATCACTGGTACGAGGAACAGAATGATACAGATTCATTAATATACCCCCACACACAAATTATCATTTTAACATTTTAAAGTTTGGGCAAAAGAACAATTTACTATATATGTGTTGGTCTCACTTGACAATAATTGTATGTAAGTCAGTTGATTCCCTTAAGCTTCACTCCCATTTCTCTTTTACTTAAAAAACGATGTTATATCCCAATGCACATTCGTGTTCAAATGTCAAATTGATTTGACAAGTATTTCTGATTACTGTGTGCCTATATTGATGGCATGTATTGTCAATGAATGTAGTTATTCCTCTCCCCAAATTATATATCTTGGTATCGTTTGTCTCTAATATAAAGATGCAATTGTTCTCGTACATTTCTGCCCCACATTTGATTTACGTACATGAATAGTTCATTACAACAAACAATTAAGTTTCTGCATTTAATATATGTATTGCACAATCTAAATGTAAATTTGTGGTTACACCATTTTCATCGTACGCACATTGATTCCAAAATTATTTCCTCAGGTCGATGTTTTATACATATAGTTCCAATAAAGTGAATTACGAAAAATCTACATGGGAAGAAACATTCCACACTATTTAGAAGCGTTCGGATGCCACTACGAGGTACCTGTTCTACCGTGTAGATTGTTTACTGTATTTATATTGACTCTTTTCTGACATGATTTTTTGTTTTAATTGCGTGTAATTCAAACGACATCACTGATACATTTTGAAGTCGTGTTTGTGCACCTGTAAGTTCCTGGCGCTAATTACTAGACTATCTTTATTGTACATGCATCGTTTATACTCATGTAATAAGAAATTAAATACTATGTATCTTAAGTCAAAATATAAAATACATGCAGTATACAGTATAAGGAGATGACGCATCAATATTCATGATTTATGAAAAAGTAAACAATTCTTTATATTATAGTATGAAAAACATATGTACTTGCACAAACATTAACAATCAGATGCATTTATGTATATATATTATCTACCTGATTATAAAGTAAGTACAATCCAAGGAAAACATCCGAAATATACCGACTGAATAGACCATTTTGCATTCACCGTGTACTCACCAATCGCATTGCGTTAATCGTGCGCTCACTGTTCACCAAACTGTGCTCACAATTTGATCTGCGTGTGTTCATTGTTTTGCTCTGGGTGCGTTCTTCGTTCAAGTAGGCAATCATACCGTTTCAGGGACTGCAGCATTAACTTTTATGTCGGTAGCCTGACTCGATTTACAAAAACAATAATCATAACGTAGAATATGGTGCGTATGGTATCAGCTATTAGATAGAAACACTATATCAAAGGTTAATGGGAAATTGATTAACAATAAGCTTCATTCCATGAAGATCAATGTGTTGGGTTATTGGTTATGAGATTGATCATTGTTCGTTATCTTCACCTTGCATTAATGAGACATATCATAACGTTTTTGTAAAAGCTCTAAGCTGTTGGTGTGGGGGAAACGTGAGTACTCGGTAGAAACCCATGGATCAAAAATGATCGGTCACAATACCCTATGCCATATAACCACTGTCGATACTGACTATCAAGCTAGGGTTCCAGTGGTGAGAAGCGAGTGTATTAACCACTACGATACCCGGACACCCGACCTCTATCAAACCAATTGGAAGATAGTTTGCGTTCACTCATGTAGATATTATCATTTGGCAAATTTGCAAATTAGTTACATTTAACATGATATGTTTAAATCTTAAAAAGGTACCTCTCCTGTGCTTGTTAGGCACATACTTGTTTTACTTTAAACACTTCGTAAGGAATTACTGATATTTCTCCAGTCTTGAAACATGACGATGTGTTGCAACAAACAAGGTCTACCCTCTTCACTGTGCCATGATTTATCACAAGTCTAACACCTTCAACAAACATTGTAGGAATCTAAATTTGTGTCACCCAATGCTTTAAATTTCCGTATAAAGCCTACCCTAAATTTGCTACATATTCTCTTAAGAATGCATTGAAGTTGGTCAATTGCCTCTTAACTTACTTGTACATGTGTAGAAATCATAATCTTTTGATGATGGTGGTGGTTATAAACATTCCTTTTTTTCGCGAGGAGAATAACATTTTGTATGCAAGGCAAGTTTCCGCGCTAATTTCTCTAAAATGCATATCCTGAAACTGAACCTCCGTGGGGAAATAGTCTACCCTGTTTTATTTACTTGGTGCTTCCTATCAAGTTCAATCGACCATATCATTCTTCGCGTGTGACTTAAGGTCATGTTTAAGAATTATTAAAAAAAATGAAGCTTAATATCCTATTGTTTTGGGTGTAAGTCATTTATTAATATTAAAAAACTAAAGACAGTGTTCAAGTACCACAACATATATACGCCTCCTGTAATTTCACTTCGCATGTTTACTTAAGATGTCAAGAGTCATATGACGTCATTTGACCAGATTATACAAGACGCAAATAGATGATCATGAATCGACACGGCGCACAGCCAGCTGTACATAAATCAATAAAAACATGACATGATAAAAAATAATAAGTTTCACAGAATCGAGTATTCACTGTCCAATTTGGATCATCCGCTTGCAAATAAGTTAAAAATGGCCCGCAAGATGAAAACCTACCCCTGCACTTTGTTTATTTGTGTTTTTTCTCGAGTTCAGTGTATTGTTCAAGAATATTTCAAGATTTGGACAGTGATTTCTAGATAAAGCCTTGTTCAAAGCTTTCAAATAATCTCATGGTATCACAATACATTTATTTTCCTCTTACCGCCGTCCAGTTTTATCTTCGATATGCATGTAAACACGCTATCTAATTAATATTCAAACGCAGCACTGATGTAGAATATTGATCCAAAATTAGATACTGGAAAGGGAAGTAACACGACTGGGAAATTACAATTTATTAAGTAAATGTATTCTAACCAAGAAACATTTACTTTAGATTTAATCTTTTAACTCTCTCTATATATTTTTTATCGCCAATCAAGGTTCCTTGGGAAGGGGGGGGGGTGTACAGTAATGAAAATAAGAAAACAATTATTCAGAATTACTAATACTATCAGAGTTGACACGTCTGCACTGCACATATCTATAACTATATATGAAATACTGATTGCAGACAAGATTTAAATTAACAACATGATATATACAATAAAATAACCCAACTGCCTCACACATCAGTTTCTGAGACAGTGGATAGGTCCAAGTGTGTTGTGTGAATACATATAAAATTGTAATCAAATCAGTATTATTATAGTTTAGTAAGTACAGTATGTAAGTATAAAACACATGTACATGTAGGATCCAGTTGTTCTGAATGTTTTATGCTAATGCAGAGAGGTTAGAATATAATGATTGATATATAAATGAAAACAATTAAGTGTATGAAGTGTTCAGTGAAGAAAGTATGAATTGTTGACTTGATTACAGGGGACACCAAGAGACAGTGCCTGTTAACAGTCTGATATTAAATGTATTGTACCGGACTGTTGGTCTTGTATTCCCATTAACCAAGACAGTTATATTTAACAACTAATTTCAGATACATTTTAAACTCTAGTTTGTATTCAAACATTGTACGTTTGTAACGACATAATGATAACGAAGCGGATAAAAGATCTGTTTACAATCAGATTATTTAAATTCCAATCTCAAACCTCATGAATGAATGACAGTCTGATTACCCCCCCCCCCCTTTTTTTTTCCCTATCGTCGTCAGGGACCATTAGAAGGGAGCTGGTTTTAATCAGACTACACACATAAATATACATGCACTATCTACCTTCGATCTAGGCCTAAAACGAAATAATTCCTTGAATGTGTTAAACAAGCAAATGTGTAATATATGTATTACATATATTCAAATAATATTTCTTCGCTTTGGTATGAATACAACACACCAGTACCTGTATATTTTTTTTGAAAATTAATCTGATGCAAAGAAGTATGCATTTAATTTCACAGAGATCGGTGCGGTGTTGAATTATCTGCATTACCTCGAACACATCATACGTGATGGCCATTAGTACAGCCAGTTTTTATATTTCTGAACTTAATAACAGATCGAACTCAGTGCGTAATTTGTAACTGACGATTCGCGGTGCAAATTATGCGCTGATCCAGGAATATAGTCTCGGGTGTCAATCCCTGCATTGGGGGTGGGGGTGTCTAAACAAGGTTACAAATATGCAGTATCTACTAAATAGATGTAGAATATATACAAAAATATGATACACTACATGTATGTTTTCATGAAACACTGTTGAAGGGTGGTTGTCTATATCTGGACCAATGCTGCTCTTGCAATGAAACCACATTAGGGAAGGGGATAACTTAATTTGATAGTTTTAAAAAACGATTAAAATGTCATGGAGTTATTACTTTTCGAATTGAGTGGGTTTGGGTAGGAGTCTGGACCCATGCAGCATCTGCTCTTGCAATGAAACATACATAATGAGGTGGGGGGTATATGTATCTTGTTCTACAATGAATATGTGTATTATATCACTGTGTATATAAAAAAAATCCGTGGGAATACTTAATGACTCGAGTTGGATTTCTTTTAGAAATAGTTTAAGGTGACAACTTGAAAATCAAAATTGCTTTCAACAAAATATGTATCTAGAATACAGCCATCATACAAGCTACTGGAAAACCAGAAGTGACACATATTCCTCCACTACTTGGGGAGGGGTATATTTTCCCAGTTTTTAGAAATATTCTTAATTCATTATTGAAAATAAAGACAAGTGGTTGCAGTGTGTAAAATATCTAGTTTATCAAATGAGTGCCAATCTTTTTACTTCATATGACCCCCTCCCCCCTTCACTCTCAAATACTTTTTATCACTTGACCATGAAAATGTAGAAATATTAAAATTTGAAGTACTCAGTCAATGCAAAGTAATTCAAAATGAATTTCAATTAAGTTTCAATAAAACTATTTCTCATTTTGTTTTGTGTTTAATTGAAAACATTCATAAAACACAAGATTAGATGCTTTTTCAGCAGTCATTTTCTTCATATTAAAACTTCACAGTTTACTAAAGTTCATAAGCACAAATGTAGATGACAATTCACATCACTGAATGCAATTAGTGGATATCCTGGTTTGACCACTATATCCAGTAGTAACCAGCTGTTGGAGATGAATATTATCTACTGGAGTCAATATGGCTGTCATCTGTGGGTACTAAATGAAAAAAAGATGAAAGTTACCAGTCAAAAATATTTAAAACACAATACTGTAGGTCTAAGTGTTCAAGTTTATATGTGCATTATAACATAAAACATTCAAATTTCATACCATACAGCAATATCAAAACATGTTTCATATGAATTTTCTCTTATTTATCATTTTGAAGAAATTAATATTAACTAGATGTAAATAATGCCTATATTTATGTATATCCAGTGCCTGATTGGATTATTTAAAGTTTGTAAAAATTACCTAGAGATGTGGAAAATTGGAAATATCATGCTCTTTGAAAAGTTCGCATTCTTGTTGGTATCATGCACATCTGTAAATAGCATTATCTCATATTATAAATACATATGTCGCAAACATTCAATGTATTAAAGAAGGGTCTCAAATAAACATAAAAATGTGGGCAATCAGTATGCATTCAGGGTTTTTTATTTGTCTTCCATTTATTCAAACTGTAATGTAAACGAAAACATCCCAAGTTTATTTTTTTTCTCGTATGTCACTTGATAAAATCAAATGTGACTGTAAATCTAGAGCATCACAATTAATGTAATTACACACGCATGTGTGAAAGATTTTACCACAGATACCTGATGCACTGATACTAGCGCCACCCCCCTCCCCACCCCCACCCCCATTTTTGAAAATATTTTTTGCAGCGATAAATCTGAAATGTGTTGATTCCCGGTCTAACTCATTTCTTTTGATTTTTAAAGTACTGTAATCGTTTCACACTTTTTGTAAGCTTTAGAGATTGGCCTTGTCCGGGTATAAGAAAAAAATGAGCACACATTTTTTAATAAATTATAGGTTGCTAATGTTATACATGTACTACTAAATTATATATACAGTTAGATGTCATATGTACATGCCAAATATATATACACGTTTTTACATATATGCATATGAACTGTTAGTATTTAGTTTGTCATCATTATACATATCTCATCATTGTGTAAAATGATTGTATGCCAACATGCTTGGTGGATCAATAAATAAATTAAATCCTACCGGTAGAAGCTTACAAAAAGCGTGAAAGGATTACTTGAATCGAAAGAAGGATGAGGTAGATAGGAAATTTACTTATTTCAGAGAAATTATAGCAAGGAAAAAATCAAAAGAAAGAGGAGGGAAGGGGGGGGGGTAAGTACATGATTGTAATATCCATACTTTTAGGTGCCTGTGGATTTTACTGCCAAGATACCCGCCTGTACTCATGTAAATCATGTTTATATAAACAAACAACAACTGGTACCATTTGAGCATCAGTTCTCTAACATATAGGCCTATTTTGCGTGTGTGCACCTAATTTGCTACACATCGGCTACGTGTGACGTGTTCAGTATGTAAACAAAGAACATCAAACTATGTATATACTACCTCTAAAGTATTGAGTCAATGTATAAAACACAGTAAATATTGCCTACTTTCATAGTTGACAACTTTGGTTTCAGGTATTCATACATCATTATTTCAATTACAAGAATTTACCTCGATTTTTCCGATTTCAAAGTTGTACAGCTGACATCTTCTGAACGTCGCGTCGTCTTTGGCATGTGCCTAGTAAGCGCATTTTCGACGCTGATTCCAACCATACGACAAACTTCACCGGGGTATTTCTTATCATAATGCCTTGTGATGTGTTGTCAAATCAGGGAAATTTGACTTATTGTAAGCGTAGAATAAAGGCAATATTCCGATATATTTTTATATGATCCTAAAATTAGAGTTTGTGTATGTGTGTCCAAATATGGATTGATTAAGGCGGAGCAACTGTCATGACGTATCAGCTCATTATGATCTCATTATGATACCGAGTTCATTCGTTACCTTAAGTGTCCTGCGTTGATATCCCACGCGTCCTTAATGACACCATGATAATTTCATTAAAATGTGCAGCCGTTGATAGGTAAATGACTTATACTTATCGTCTGTGCACTATTGGGGCAAATAAAGCGTTATATCTGGTGTGTCCAGGGGTCCGTGTTTGCCCAACTATCTATTTTGTATTGCTTGTAGGAGTTATGAGATTGATCACCGTTCGTTATCTTCACCTTGTAATAGGGACTTCGATTTCAATATAATTGTTTTAAAAAAAAATAACTGATCGGTATGATTATGTATGATATCTGTTTTAAGACAGCAAATTAAGACAGTTTGAAATTATCGTCAATTGATAATGCAATGTTGATAAGATACTACAGGAATATCTTAAATGGCTGTACATTTGGAAAATGTGGATATAGCGAACAATGATCAATTCCATAACTCCTATAAGCAATGCAAACTAGAGAGCTGAGGAAACATGAACCTCTTGATATACCAAATATGAGATCAGTTGTCTCTGAGGAGTAAGCATTCCCTGTCGATCGGTCAAACCCGTCATGAGCATTACAAGTGTACTTTTATCAGGTAACAGAGCTATCCGTAGTCAAAATTAGTCTGCCAAGCACGATTTAACAATTGTTATGAAACACACTTGACAGGATTTGACCCAATGATAGGCTGTTTTGACAAACTAGATCGTTATAACAACCAAATAATAAACGGATTGCTGACTTTAAACGATATTGTTGAAATTCATGCGCCATCAATTTGTTTATCACTAGCCTACTTCGATTTAGAAACCGACCATAAACAGAACAAGCTCTTGCTCATTGAATCACTGGAGATATATAAACACTAAATACAGATGATGGTACAATAATATGGGAAGTTGCAATTATCACGTTCGGGTCGTTAGTTTGCCGTTTATATGTTTTTCAATAAAATATCCAAGTATGAAGCAGAAAAGGACAACTCCGTGATGTATTTTACAGAGATATATTGAATCAACACATTAATGACAGTTATTATTTTAATAGATAAAAGCTCACCCATGCAAGGCGAAGATAAAGAACAGCGATCAATCTCACAACTCACACAATCAACACATAATAGATAGTTAGACAAACATGGCCCCTGAATACACCAGAGGTGGGATCAGTTGCCCAGAAGGAGTAATCATTCCCTGTTAACCGGTCACACCCGCCGTGAGCCCTCCATCCTGATCAGGTAAACTGAGTTATACGCAGTCAAAATCAGAATGCCAAGAACGGCTTAATAATCGGTATGAAACACGTCAGACAGCATTTGACCCAATGATAGGTTGTATTGACGAACTATCTATCTAAATGTTGAATTGAAGGCCACATCAGCAGATTTTCTTCTCACGTAGAAAGGTTCGAATTAATTCCGCTTCACATGAATATAAAAACAGGTCAGCTAACAAAGGAAATCAATTTACGTCCCTAGAAATTTCAACATATTGTTGGACGATCTGATAAACAAAGCCACCAATATATTAAATGTTTATAAAACTGAACCATGGTTTTGAAGAGTGTTATCCTTTGAACAGGCAGATGGAGTAGAAGTACGATAACCAACAGTAGAAGTGATCCCATATCCCCTATTAAGAATGCAAAACCCCGAGTAACCCAATGTTTGCGTCGGATACCATGACATAGTAAACGACTACTGTCAATAGACAACAATGTTGTTTTTTTTCCCCTCACATTCGATTTTTTATGTTATAACTTATGTATTGTTTTCATTACTTTATTAGGACGTCTCAGTAGAGTTGTTCAAATGAAAAAAAAATGTGTCAAATGATAAATTATGCCCCATATTATGTTACTATCATGCAATATAACAGGTGTCATATGTTATATGATGCCCATATTGTGTTAATACCGTGTAATGGAAAAGTTGTCAGATGATAAATAATGCCTCATATTATTCGTGTATTCCAATTTATTTCAATTTCAAGTCTACACCCTGTGTTTCCTACAGCTATACTTCTACTATTGCATCCAAACTTTTTAATTATAAACACACTTTGCAGTGCTTATATATAGACCATCTTATACGTAATCCACCAACATGTTCTTGTTCTGCATCTTCTTTCAACTATAGTCCAGCTGGACATGCCATTACTGGTGATGTTGATAGAGTTGAGAATGAGGACCTCAAATCACTTATTCTTCAAGGTCCTAAATACAGAGAATCTCGGTCTTTTAATTGGCGATATAACTTCATTATGCCAGACGATGGGCTAAATATGAAAAAAACAAGATTTTGATACATTGTCAGAATGAGTTAAAAGCATCAGAGGGATATTAAAATCCCGCATTAGACACATGAAAACAAAAGTACGTACCATCTATTCTTTTGTGTTTAGTAAACCAGAAGTGATAAAAGAATTAGATAGGTTACATGAGGAATATGTTTTTGGTTCCAGCTGACAAAGCTAGTAACAACATTGTCTTTGTCTGTAAGGCTCATTATTACAACTGTATTTTAAACGAACTTGGCATTAATTCCACTTTTGGTAATCATACTTATACTCTAACTGCCTTTTCAAAAGATGAAATCCTTCAAAACAATGCTTCAGTTTTAGACACATCTAATATTCCAGTCAATGGGTCGAGTGGATATGAGTTACCGTACCTATACTGGATTCCTAAACTACATAAAAACCCTTACAAACAAAGATACATTGCTGGATCCAGTAAGTGCTCTACCAAGCCCCTATCTTTGCTCCTCACGAACATGTTAACAGCTGTGAAGGAGAAACTTCAAACGTGCTGTGCGACTACATATACCAGAAGTGGTGTTAATCAAGTGTGGATTCTAAAAATATCTAAAGAACTTTTAGTAAATTTGAAATCACAGATTTTTTTCACAAATCAATAGCATTAAAACCTATGACTTTTCAACACTATACCCGACCATTCCTCGCGCTAAATTAAAGACTAGACTTTTTGACATCACAGACAGTTGCTTCTTCAACAAAAACGGAAAACGTAAATATTCATATTTAGTGATCAGTCATTTAAAAACTTACTTTGTTAAACACCGCTCTGATTCCACGCACAAGTACTCTGAAGTTGAAATAAAAAAAATATGCTAGAGTTCCTCATTGACAATATCTTCGTGGTCTTTGGTGATCAGGTCTTCCAACAGTCTGTTGGAATTCCCATGGGCACGACTTGTGCTCCTTTGTTAGCTGACCTGTTTTATATTCATATGAAGCAGAATTTATTCAAAAACTTCTACGTGAGAAGAAAAATATCTCGCTGTGACCCTCAATTCGACTTTTAGATATATCGATGACGTTTTATCTATTAACAATGATAGCTTTCATTCACACATCGATTTGATATATCCCTGTGAGCTCGAAATAAAGGACACCACAGAGTCGTCCACTTATGCTTCATACTTAGATAGTGTATTGGAAGCAGACATTAACGGCAAACTGACAACTCAACTGTATGACAAACGAGATGATTTCAGCTTCACCATCGTCAACTTCCCACATTTATGTAGCATTCCATTATCACCTACATATGGTGTTTATATATCTCAACTCATTCGATATGCAAGAGCTTGGTCTGGTATAGTCAGTTTTTAAATCGAGGTAAGCTACTGACAAACAAGTTGATGGTACAGGGATTTCAACAGTCTCGATTGAAGTCAGCATTTCGCAAATTATATGGTCGTTATAACGATCTAGTTCGTCAATACAACCTCGCATTGGGTCAAATGCTGTCTGACGTGTTTCATACCGATTGTTAAGCTGTTCTTGACACACTGATTTTGACTGCGGATAACTTCGTTTACCTGATCGGGATATGGGGTTCACGGCGGGTGTGATCGGTCGGCAGGGGATGCTTACTCCTCCTAGGCACCTTATCCCACCTCTGGTGTGTTCAGGGGTCCGTGTTTGCCCAACTATATATTTTATATTGCTTGTAGGAGTTATGAGATTGATCACTGTTCGTTATCTTTACCTTGAATTATGTTTAATAGAAAACCGTTTACAAGGTGCAGGTAAATCCCTGGTCAGATCAATCTTCAATCACAATACCATTGTCATAAGCATACTACAAAGTATGCTGCTACATAGCACTACAAAACGACTACCACATACTACCCAAAACAAAGGTACGTATATACTGGGGGATTCCCCTTATTGGTAGGACTTCTAGTATTCATATTTTTAGTACAAATTGAGCACATCGATAAGTTGGTGTGGTGTCATACAATATGTTAAAACATGGTGCAATATTTATTCAGTAGCTGCTTCATTCATTCTTACCACATTCAAACAATCTAAAATGTCAAAAGAAATTATGGCTATAGGAACTAGATTTTAAAATGCATTTGACATGTATGTTGTGTTGAACACGCCAGTACCACTATCCCTTGATTAACACGGTGAATTACAATAGTAGTGTATTATAACACAACATGAATTGTTTCTTGTCTTAAAAATAGGAAATATGCATCTCTTTATGGACAATTAAGCCTAGTGTTTACCTTTCGAATGAGGCTTAAATCATTACTTTCTTTAAAAAAAATATCTTTACGTGAGGGAAACGTATCAATACATATAATTGGATATTTAGCACGTGGATGTCTTATAATTTCATGATCATTGCATAACCTTGAATAACTCGTGACATTTGTGTCGGTTTTCGTAATGATTCAGATAAAATTGTGTCGGTTTGCCGAGATGAGGTGGCAGTTTTTTTTTTTATCTCTAAGCAACGAAGAAGATTTTTCCAGAATATATCCTAGTTTGTATGTGGTGCCATTTTATTCGCTATGAACATAACATATTGCACTACCATCGGTATATCAAATCATCTTGCAGTCTCTGTTAATTCTTATAGACATATTATTACCATAATTAAGATAAGAAAGGGACGATAATTCCCACCCGAGGCACGCGACACTCCATTTGATTGGAAGTACATGCTACAGTACTGAAATAAACGTGGTACCTCCTAGCATATGTATGTGACACCCAGTGGATAACATTCCTGAAACCTCTAGTTTACCACATTAAATTTTATGATTGATGGTGTTAAATAATGTTGGCACATCCAACATCACCATGCCAGTGAACATCTCTTTTGAAATATCGCTTCTTATATGCAGGGTCCGTGTTTTCCCAACAATCTATTTTGTCTTGCTTATGAGATTTATGAGTTTTGGTTATCTGATACATTCGATGTTATTTTCTGTGTTTTGGTTATCTGATACATATGGTGTTATTTTCTGTGTTTTGGTTATCTGATATATACGGTGTTATTTTCTGTGTTTTGGTTATCTGATATATACGGTGTTATTTTCTGTGTTTTGGTTATCTGATACATACGGTGTTATTTTCTGTGTTTTGGTTATCTGATACATTCGGAGTTGTTTTCTGTGTTTTGGTTATCTGATACATACGGTGTTATTTTCTGTGTTTTGGTTATCTGATACATACGGCGTTATTTTCTGTGTTTTGGTTATCTGATACATACGGCGTTATTTTCTGTGTTTTGGTTATCTGATACATACGGCGCTATTTTCTGTGTTTTGGTTATCTGATACATACGGCATTGTTTTCTGTGTTTTGGCTATCTGATACATTCGGAGTTGTTTTCTGTGTTTTGGTTATCTGATACATACGGTGTTATTTTCTGTGTTTTGGTTAGCTGATACATACGGCGTTATTTTCTGTGTTTGGGTTATCTGCTACATACGGCGCTATTTTCTGTCTTTTGGTTATCTGATACATTCGGCGTTAGTCTCTGTGCTAAAGTTGAATGTGTCGGCTCGCATGTCCCTAAACAAAGATGAACGAATCTTGACGTAAATTCTTAAGTCACATGTACAGTTATGCAAATTATTGTGTAACAAGGCGATGAATTCACGTTCGTAATCACTGATCAATGTGCCACAGACACCAGATGCTGTAAATAATTGAAAAATTACATTATCTACCGTCAAAACCTTCTTATTTTTGATTGGAAGTGCGTATAGTTATTTTGAAATCATATCTACAACGGTAAACACATATGCGAAACCACCCATAGGGAGGTTGTAATTTTTTGTATAAATCCATTCCCCACACGTCAGAAGTTCCAGAAGGAGTGGGATGTGCAGTATTCTGTGTTTTTGTTACTTCCTGTTTAAGTTTCCGTTCTGACAATGGTCACTGTAACACGAAGAGAAACAACGTCTATATATCCTTTATCAGACTGACTGTTATATACACACTCAGTAGAGGTAATTCTATCTTTATGGATACTCAACAATGAAGGGTATAAAAGGTCAGTATAAGTAGTATCTGTTCGCACAGTTATTTCATCATTGGATGTAGTTGTCGAAACGAACCTTTATGTGTGTTGTGATTGACGGTGTGCTATATAGAACTCGAATACGTTCGTTGTGCAGGAATCATTGTGTACGAGGTGCTTCAATAGCAACGACAGGAAAGTCAATGTTATCCTATGTGTCCGCATCATACACATCACCGACATCTATGATATCTGCGCAAATTTCTTTGTCATTTAAGAGAGACGAAAGTTATTATCTATTTGGTAATGTAATATGAAATTGGAAATTCATCGACATAGGGGAAGGATGGGTCCTCTTCATCTGAATTATCTATTAACAATTTTGGAAATCCTGGGTTCCGCGACAAAGCTTCTGCAACAATCATTTGAGCAGCTGACTTGAAATCAATCGAAAATTCGTATCATTTTAAAAGTGCAAGCCATCACTCATAGGTAGCAGCTTGCAATTGCTTTTAGAATAGCGGTTTAATATTGATTATCACAAAAAACGCTAATATCCTTTCCATATAGTAGGAAGAAGAATATATTATGGTAGTGACCATACCAAGAAGTTCTAATTTTGTCGAATCATAAGAGTTCTGCCATTTTATCAATCCTTCGGATCCAAGCCGCACGACACGAAACGTTCCATCAGGGTCTATTTCGTACAACAATTTTCCCGATTCCTTTACTGGAAGTATCTACGGCAAGATGAAGCTCAACAACACCATGGTAAAACACGAAAACAGAACTTCCCTATAGAAGATGTTTCAATTTTCAGAATGCGTGTTCTTGTCCATCGTTCCGCAAATATTTAACTTTATATTCTAACATTTTGTTTTGAGGTGGGAGACGACATGGTTGACGATGCTTTGATAGTACGTTTAGTTTAAGGTAATTTGTGTATTACATCACTTTGATTACATCATTACCAGGATCCATAGACATTTCTGAAATGTTTAAAGCCATCAGGTTTCAATTCTAGGTGAACACAAATGCTGTCAAGGAACTGTTGCACTTTTGTTTGGTAACTACTCAAAGTAAACAATCGTTTACTATATGCATTATCTACATTTAGACATTCTTCAACAATAGATTTTACGTGATCAAACAATAATTAAAAAAAATAATTCAAAATATGCCATTACGTTATTTATACCAACATTGACCAATTTCTCCGACAAATTAAAAGCTTCACAGATACGTGGTGACCATTGTCTAAATAAACATGCAAAATTTTCGAGAGAAAGTTAAAACAATATACATCACACTTGTATGGATATATAAAAACACCAGATAAATTGATGAAGAGGTCTTCCGTTAAACATAAAGTTTGTATATACATACGCACATTGGTGATATTTATTTAAAGATATATTGCAATTGAATCCTCTTTCAATTTGAATTTTGAGACGTATCATTGTCAGATGTTTTTATCTGTTATTCATAACACCTCTATCAAAAACATGCATATGAAAATTAAAATATTTAAAAGCAGCTGCTATATTATCTACAAAACAGTGTGAAAAAATCGTAGCGAAACCAGACAAGGTAACCCAACTTTACAATCGATGCGGTCTTATCTTCAGCAACACTTGAAGAGTTGTTGTTCTTTGAGCTATAGCGATTGCAAATGCTTACATCAATTCCCCATCGAATAAGCATGGTATGTTATTTTTATGAAGGTACAATATCAAATACATTACCTGTTAAGGGCAACAAATCCAGAAAGACGATACTGTACAAACAGTTCCGTTATCTACGTTTCTCTACCATTTGTTTCAGTTGATAAAGTAAGACCAATCTCCACAATTCATACCATGCTTCAAGAGCAATACATATTATTTCTCTTCAATTAACAATGTATCCGATAACACTACAGGGAATTCAAAATGACGTACACACTCAAAAGCACTTTATTCGGAAGTCATTACACTACACGCGTGTTTATAAGTGTTTGAATACTCCATTCAGATCACTACATGTGGTTCCGGTTGCTCGTTCTTATATGGGTGACTTGGTCTAAGTAGGGTGTATTTTAGAAGAAGACCCTTATACACTTTAGTTGTTGAATGGTTAGGGATACTGTGTTGTATTAGGATGTTGCGATGTTCATCATACTAATCTAACACTGATACGCAATGTGGCTGGTTGGTCACCTGATGCTGTACTATCTTCACAATGTGGACATTGGTTCTTTGTTGTGTTTTTAATCTGATTGATAAAACAAACATTCTCAAATGAAGATCGTGTGGTTGTCTAAGAAATACCATTGCAGTTAACTTAAATATCTGTTTATTGATATAGGGGATTTATATTCCTTTTGATCATATTCCAAATATCAATGACTTTACCGGAATACGTAGCGATGGTAGAGTGAATACCTATTTCTACACGTGTTTTATCCCACTCCCTAATTGCGAAGAATGGGTATATCTGCACACGCATTTTAAAAGAAAGAATGTAATACAATATCCCAAACAGAGCAAACATTTGACTTAACACTCAAACACCAATAAAGCGTTTCGCTATTTTCATTTTCCTTCATTCATTCCTTTTCCTAGTTTTTGTTCTTATTGTTGCTGTGGGTTTATAAAAACATTTTTTGCTACTGTCTCATAAAACACAACAAGTAAGAATTTCTTAAGTTAAACATTAAGATAAAATAGGCATAGCACGTTCTCGTGATAGGTATTTAGATGAATAAAGCAAGTTATATTTTCATTACATGTACTTTGAAATGTCCATTCAGCCAGATGTTAATTACTATTGAACTACCTTCCAAACATCTCTCAGTAGTCATTCAGTCACGATTTAATTACCATTAAATCATTCTCATTTCTGATACCATTCAGTCGCCTTTCAGTAATAATTTCGTTATATTCCAGTGAATATCTAGATACGTTTCATGCATCAATGAGTTGAATTTATTGAGCGTTCAGTCTCCGTTCTATACTCATGTTGTCATCTTCTAATGATCAGTTCATCATATCTCCTTTTTGAATAATTATTCAACAATTTGGATGACTTCATTTCGTGCACAGGACCATTCAGTAGTCTGTTTCTTAAACGTTTTACATTTTAGAAATACTTTTAGAGGTTTGTGCGACACCAAGTAAACTTTTATGGTTTCGTGTTTAAGTTTATGTAAGCATTTGTCTCCATGTGATTAACATTTCGTCGAATATTAGCAACAATCCATACCGTATGGAATCCCTTATACTTCCATTTTGATATGAAAGGTGGATATAACGAACTGTTATCAACATCGTACCTCCTATAAGAAATATAAGATATATAGTAAGCCAATACCGGATATACCAGAGGTGGGATCAAGTGTTTAAGACGGATACGCCCCCCATTTTGATAGTTTGCACCTGCCGTGTGTCTTATATGCTGAATGAGTAAACGGATATATAATTTTTAAAGAATTACTTCAATCTAGATTATATTTCATATTATTCCTATCAATGTTTACATTATTTTCAACATTCCAATTTTAGTACTATGAAGAAAAACGCAATGATCGTTAATTTCACCCGATACATTTCACATGTGCTCATGTTTTTTTTTGCTAAAAAATGATGCGCATTTCCTGCACGTACCCTGGGTTAAGGTTAGAAAAGCAAAAAAACACAGGTATGTAAAGCAGATCATCACCAGATGTATGTCATTAAGGTGCTCTATCAATAACTGTTTTCCCTCCTGATGTGTCCGGGGATATCCGACTCCTCTATCCTTAGCATTATATTCCTAATGCATGAAACTAATCACCTTTCGTTGTGGTAACCTTATAACCATTACATCACTATCAATCACATACACAGAAAACTTTAAACATTTATGAACAGGTATGCATGGAAACTAGTTTCAGTAAATCAGAGCTCTACCAGACAAGGCAACGTAACTTTACTATAAGTGCAGTCTTATCTTCTGCAAAACATCAAGAATTATTGTTCTTTGAGCTACTGAGGATATCCATGTTTATATTGATTTGCCTCGAGTAAACTATTTATACTTTCTGTGAAGGGTAAGCATCAAACACATTAATGGATATATTGTTGTAGAATAAGAAACCCAGAAAAAGAATGCTGTATTCCCATTTTTTTTACCCCATCTTATATCATTCCCATATCATTTGTTTTAAGCATTAAAGTAATATCAAACTAACAAAGATACGTAGCATATACCAATAGCAATTGAGTGTTAACAAATTTAACCCTCCCCTTCTTAGATAATTTCCCTGTCAATCATTTATATATAGGTACAAAAAGCACATGTGTATAGTGATATATCTAAAATGATATTAATTCCATAGATTCTAGCATATATGTTAAATAAGATCAATATAATGTAATGTAGAACTGCACATTAAACATGTATATGACAAATCTATTGGATTATACAGTGGTTAGTTTTAAAACAACGAGTAACTTGATTTAGTTTCAGCTCAATTGACCATACCTCACGCGGAAGTCATCACACTGCGTGTGTAACTATAGTTCAGTTAAAGAATGTTTTCGGATTAATACGTCTAGTTCTCGTTGTACTTTCTTATTTGGACATATATGCATAAGGAAGATGTATTCTGGAACAATACGTATTTACAGCCTGTTTAAGTATTGCACGTTTAGAACTGTCATGTCACTGTTCGTTATCTTCAGCTTCCATATACAAGGTGAAGATAACCAACATTGATCAATCTCATAACTCCTACAAGCAATACAAAATAGACAGTTGGACAAACACGGACCCTTGGACACACCAGGTTTGGGATCAGGTGCCTAGGAGGAGTAAGCATCCCCTGTTGACCGGTCATATCCGCCGTGAGACCTATATCCCGACCAGGTAAATGGTGTTATCCGTAGTCCAAATCATATGCCAATTCCATTTATCCGAGTGAACTCCAAATAAAAGACACCACACAGTCGTCCACTTCTGCTTCATATTCAAATACTTTGTTGAAAATATATATTAACGGCAAACTAACAACTTAACTTTATGACAAAAAGGACAAAAAGGACGATTTCAACTTATCCGTCGTCAACTTTCCATATTTTGTAGCAATGTTCCATTGCCACCTGCACATGGTCTTTACATCTCTCAACTGATTTGATACACAAAAGCTTGCTCTGTGTATGTTCAGTTTTTAAATCGAAGCGGCTACTGACAAACAAGATGATGGCGCAAGAGTTCCTACAGTCTCGTTTAAAATCAGCATTATGCAAATCATACGGTCGTTATAACGACCTAGTTTGCCAATACAACCTATCATCGCTTCAAATGTTATATGACGTGTTTGCTTTCGTTATGAGTCAGAACAAACCCTTAATAGCTCAGCAAAACTTGCTAACAAAAACAAATTAAAGATTAAAAATATGTATTTACAGTTAATAATTGAAAGATAATTGTAGCAATAACAAAATACTAGCTTACGGTAGGTGAACAATAAATCCAAACAGAAAATAGTAACTCCAAATCCGGAAATCCCAGTATAATCCAAAATGTATAGAAAGTATTTAAATCAGGAAAATTTAAGTGTATATGTGCTAGGAATGAATTTTCTAGAACAATCTTAAAAGACAGTGATACAGCCATAACGGAATCTTTCTACCAAATATAACATGAGCTAGAACATTATCAGTCACAGGTGTCAACGACAAATAAACATCACTTCTCTAGATCACTCCAGGTCAGCTCAGTGCAAATAATATTATACGCAACACCCCCCCCCCTTAAAAAGTTTGAAAGATAATGAAAACTCATATATACAATATACATCAATTAAACAACAACAACAAAACAAACAACAACGACAAAACAAACAACAACGACAAAACATATTCATGACACACTTGATAGACTATCTGCTAAAACATTATCTCTGACTCTGATGTGTTTGATAGCAATATATAAAAATATACTCCATGTTGTGAGTCTTTAATTCGAGTTGAACGATGCAAGGAAGGTGTTTTCTTCTCATGTAGAAACTTTTGAATAAACTATGTATGATAAGAATATGAAAATTTCAGCTGGATATGTAACAAAGGAGCATAAGCTGTGCCTGTGTGAATTCCTACATGTTGTTGGAATACATGATCACTGAATACGAATATATTGTCGCTCAGGAACTATTCCAGCATGTTTTATTTTAATGTCGGAGTACGTGTGCGTGGTGTTTAAAAAAATAATAGTTTGGATTGATTGATTGATTGTACGCAAGGTAAAGATAACTATCAGTGATCAATCTCATAACTCCTATAAGCAATGCAAAATAAATAGTTGGGCAAACAGGGACCCCTTATCACACCAGAGGTGGAGTCAGGTGCCTATGAGGAGTAAGCATCCCCTGTATATTGTTTATTCTTCTTTTCGATTATTTTAACTCTTATGGAGACGTCACCGATACCGATGAAGGGCTTTGCATTTAAGCCTACGCTTGGCGCTTACGGCCAAAGAACAGTGGGAGTCTTTTTTAGCATACAACACCTACTGTGTCACGGGACATCCGTTTTTGGGGTGATCTCAGAGGAGGCATGATATTCACTCTTGATTCCGAGGGACCTGCGAGGGAGCTGGTTCTACGTGTTTTCTCCACTTATGTCTGTCGCGACCAGGATTTGAATCCTGGTCGTCTGCATGCGGAGCTGAAAGATCATTAAATACGAATATTTCCTTTTTCGTAACCGTTTGGCATTTTAGAATATATTGTAGATGTTGAAAGGATGTACATGCGTATTTTTTATTGTTTTATTTCTAATGTTGGTGGTAATTTGTCTCGTTGAAATCAACATATCATCGATTATTAGCACCACTTCATACCTTATATATTTGCTTATATTACCAGTTTGATATGATGAAGGTTACAAGCAATGATGAATTTCATAGATCCCTTTAGGAATACAAAATTGAAGGTTGTGCAAACATGTATCCCTCGATATACAAGAGGTAAGATTAAGTACCTTAGAGGAATGAGCACCCCCTTTCCACCAGAAAAGGTAACCTGACTTTGTAATACGTACAACTTAACACAGTTTTACAATACGTGCGGTCTTACTCGCCACGCGGGTATGCTAAGGTGAGACATGGAATTTGCTTTGGTGAAAATTCCACGAAAAGATGGTACAGTGACGCTACAATGAGAAGGCAGCTGAAGTCTGCCTACATGTTATACGGATTAGGTTATATTATCAGTTTAACTTGTATTTTCATTGTCCATACAAGACTGATTGTAGGATGTTCGATGAGACAACCAAATAAAAAATCCTTTCCCTACCAGTGGCTCAGACAAAAAAGGAGACCTGTTCAAATTTCGCCGCATTAGGAAGATATTTAAACTATAAAGCATGTTATGTCGGTTTACTGTTTTAGCAATTGCATTTCACTCGTATTTGTATTATTTCCTTATCCTAATCTTTCCAAATATTATATAATAAATACATATCATGTGTGTTACAAGCACTGTAAGGGGAAGGAATGTGATGGGATTTGCCCTTTTCGCTAATATTAAAGCTGTATGATCTGATGTCCGTGTGCTATCTTTGTGCAGAATTACTTTAAAGCATATTAATTAATGTTCCAAGTTATCAACTTCCCCTTATAAGCACATGCCTGAAAGCATTTACAAGTAAAATGGAAAGGAGATTATTTGAATGATAAATATAATAGGTACACACACATTCTAAAAATAAATCAACTGATGATCTGAAAGTCTGAACTGAACAAGTGACTGTTATTTGAAATGGTCGAATGACGTTTGTTTGTAAACACCAATTTAAATTCAATAATTTTGCTAAACAGATAAAATAATGCATGACATGTCGTACAGCTTCGTGAATAAGTACGTGCGATGATTTAATTAGTGGTGTTCTACAAGGTGGGTACAATTGTTGATGTTTGGACTATGCAAGGTGAAGATAACGAACAGTGATCAATCTCATAACTCATACTATACCATTTTTTTTTTAATTTCGACAATTTCTCCCAATTTCGGAAGCCATAAGACCCATGTAAATATTTTAGAAAAATCACCGAATGTTAAAAATTATTGTGATTATGGTGACGTTAAAAACAACTATGTACAGTGAACTCAATGGTAATACTTCATATCACTAGAGAAATATTTGGTAATAAAGTAAAGGGCCCCAAAGAAAATTGAATATAGGTGTGATTTAAGTCTAGGGCGTGTAGTCCTACCCCCAGTGAATGGAATCTTGTAAAATTTCTCGAGGCAACAGTATGCTCCATTTGCATTCATGAACGAACGAATTTCAGCATGCAACAATCCAGTCATATTGACCATGAACGCATCATGAACTTGTGGAAAGCACGCAACTGAAAATTTGAAAGCATAATATTTTAAAAACTGCGACATGTGTTATCTAAATTGTGCATAGTCACACATTAGATTAACATTGTAAACTTTAGGAAATTATTATGCCAATATTGTGGTATCCCAGCTCCAAAACCCAGTGCACCATTAGAGTTAATGTGTAACAAAGTGCAATGTGGATAGACGTTATGTGACGTCATGTCTACGTTTCGACGTACCTCATTATACAAATGTGCGAATCTTAGGAGTTCATGTTATGCAACATTTTTTTTTAAATTTTGTTTTCGCGTCACATGATGAAAACTACACAGATATATTTACCAGTTACGTTATTCAAACGGAATAGCTGTGCCCCCGCAGTACCCACATGTCACTTAAATTCAAGATGAAATGTTAAAGTTACTTTTATTGGTAAGTTTCATTTCTAAAATTATACTCCTTAGATTTAAGAAATCACTTCTTCGTTGAATTTGTTGAATTAAAAATGCATTTTGTTCATTTTTTGCACTATCTTTTTATGTGTAAGTTTGCATTCCAAAACACTGTTCCAATAAGCAAGCCCACTGAGGAATATTTCATGATTTATACAAGCAATGTAATTAAATGGTGATTCAATAAATGAATATACATTTGCCTCAAATACAAATCAATTGATATTGACCACGGACAACTCTTAAGTGTTGTTCAATTCTTAATGAAATGTAACTAAGTATTAAAAGTGTTAAATGGATTTTTATTGATCAATGCAAATAAAAACGTTGATCAAATTAATTACACATGTACATGTGTGCAACAAAGGTGTTCAATAAATCTGTCAAGCAATTTGACTCTAGTACAGACCTATATTATTATTATATATATATATATATATATATGTATATATATATATATATATATATATATATATATATATATATATATATATATATAAATATATATATAAATATAGAATCTGATAACTATCCATAAAAGGTCATGTTCTGGTGAACTTTGTATTTGCATATTGCATCATAATTTGATCCAATCAGATAACGCGTTTCAAATGAAGCGCGACGTTTCAACAAAAATGGCAGACATTGAACAAGTAGTGGAAGGAGTTTTGAAACAATTTGGTGTTAAGTGTTTAAAGGGTGAACAACGGGTTATTTTGGACTGCATGTTTGATAAAAAGGACTGTCGCCGTGTTCCTAACAGGTTTTGGGAAATCGCTCCCATTTCAAGCGTATTTACCAGTGAAGAGAGCTTTACTCCGTGATGATAGCTTCGGGAAAGTAATTGTTTGCTGTCCTCTCTTGTCTCTTATGCAAGACCAATTTAGAAAATTAACTTCCATAGGATTAGTAACTGCTGCTTTTTAAAGGCATGCATATATTTATTCGTTTTTACTTATATAATTTAACTGAAATTGGATCGCATGGTCGGTCTTAAATCGAAGTTCACTGAGGATCATCTAAATAATGATGGATAGGCATCATACATATAGATTATTCTGACAAGCAGTAGACCGTTAACAACAGATAAGAAATAATTGCTTGAAATGTGTTACCCACTATATGTTGCACTGCACCGCCACGATTTTATTCCAAGTTCACTGTTGAGCTGGTTCATTTATTGTTATCATTTTATTCTTTAAATATTGTGTTGGAAATGTTAAGTATTTATAAGCACATTCACTCTTGAATGCTCCAGGCACAGACAAGGAGACCGATGAAGTGATAGAGGCAGGAAAAGTAGACATAATTCATGTATCTCCCGAGTCATTAGTTGGAGGCGGCCAATGGAGATCAACAATACAAAGACTTAATGAAACCGTTATCGTAGTAGATGAATTCCACACAGTTATCACATGGTAATATCTTCCTATTCATGTATTTTACATTTATGACAGCTTTTTTAAACAACATATGAGTTAATAACTCAAATGAGATATTGTATACTGTCAGTGCTATTTTTTCATCGATATATTGATATTATTTTTTTTATTGACAAACAAGTTGCTCACACATTATTGACACAATATTTTGCTCCAAAGATGCCTAAGGTCTTTATGCAAAATATGTAATCATATTACAGAACCAACTATCAGCATTGTAAACCCCTAAACTATAATTATCTAAACTCTCACATGTTGTTGATTTTGATAGACATACTTGGATGTCTTGAATTTAGAGTAGGAACAAAAAATAACCAGCATTAAACACGGTTACTTGGTGTACTTCAACACATTTTGTGAAAAAGTGGAAGGAATATCGGTAGTTACATTTTTTAAAACTCGTTTAAATGGTTTTAATTTAGGTTCTTATTCATAACCTTTATTATCAAATTTAGTGATGGTCTAGAAGCAGATAAGGAGGATAAAGTGTTCCGAAAGTGGTTCCGGCGTGTTGGAGAGATCCGATCGTACTTTCCTGAGGCATCATTATTAGCACTAAGCGTGACTTGCACAAAGACAATTAAAAAGAGAGTGATAGAAGTTTTGGGACTGAAGGACTACACGAACATTACAGTTTCCCCAAATATAGAAAACAGCAAGTACATTGTGAAGAAAGTGGACCCGAACATTGAAAGTTCTTTGTTGTGGATTTTGGACTCATTTCGTGATTTAAAAGAGGAGTTCCCGCGGACATTATTTTAATGCAACTCAATAAGAGATGTTGGGTGTGTGTACAACTTCATAGTGTCTGAACTATCAGATGTTACTAACATTGAAAACATGGAAGAGATGTTTCATTCTGAAACAACAGAAAATTAAAAAAAGAAAACCCTTGAAAAATTGACTAAGGACAGTGTTTTGCGCATTACTGTTGCTACCAGTGCACTGGAAATGGGTGTAAATGTTTTTGCATGTCACAATGTTATAATATATGGACCTCGTAAGTGTTTAATAGACTTTGTCCAGAAAACAGGGCGAGTGGGAAGGGATGGAGAACAATAATGTGCCATTTTGATGTATTATGATCAACAACTACGGAATGGTGACCAGGACGTCAACGACTTCCTCACTTCAACTGATTGCCGAAAATTGCAACTGCTTAAGGCATTTCTTTCGGATAATGAGTTAAAGCTGGTAAAAAGTACCATAATACATACTTGTTGTGGCATTTGCGTTTGTTTGATATTCGTAGGATTGGTTAACTATATATCGTTAACCGAATGGTGACTGTATTATCTGCCGTAATACTAGCCATCTCATTGCGATCCAGCCTCACCCTCCAACACCTCCCAAATACACCAACATAGTGAAGTTGAAGTGTGTTGTAGTAACATACATATGCTCCGTATGGGACGTATGGGTTGTCCCATAGTTTAAAAAAAATAAATATAAATAAATAAGGACCATCGTGTACCAACACGTCTAATGACTGTGGTACTGTCTTTTGATGGCCGGACACATACATGTGGTCATATGTCATAAATCATAATGAATTAAAGAAGTAACTTCTAAATGAGTAATAAAATTGTTCAAGAAAATTTAATATAATAATTTTTATTTGATTTGATTTATTTAATAATTATAATAATAATTTATGTTTAATATATTATACTTTTTTTTTAAATAACAGAATAATTCATATTTATTTTGATTTGGATTTTAATAGAAGGTAATAATTAGTAATATTAGTAACAGGTAATAGTAACAGGGATGTAGGTATGTAGGTATGTATATGCATGTGAAATAACTATAATATATACAGAACAAAATTAGGGTAGGGTCGCCAAAGAAAATGTTCATAAAAGAGTGCTATTAGTTATTAGTTATTAATCATAAATTATGCCATAAAACAATTTTGATATCGTCATTAGGCAAGAATTTTGAGGTCGTAATCAGGTGCTATACCTCATACCCTGTACCATGTTTTTGTAGCCAGATTCAGCTTATAGCACCACATGGCTCCCCAACTCTTATTCGATAGTATGCATTATGTATGTAAACTAAAGATGTATATCGAAATAAAATAAAAAAGTTAAAAAGGTTAGTGAGTTAGTACATATAACATATTAGTATGACATAGACTAAATTAATGACTAGATTAATGGCTATACTAATTAGTATGACATAGACTAAATTAATGACTAGATTAATGGCTATACTAATTAGTATGACATAGACTAAATTAATGACTAAATTAATGACTAGATTAATGGCTATACTAATTGATTTTAAAAATAGTATATACCCGTGATATTACAGCATAATAATTTACATATAAACACATAGACATACATTTATATACTCACAGAAAGAAGCCATTGAAAAATATAATAACTTTTAAGCAATCATAAGATAGTTTGTTTTGTGGGTCTTGTTGTACAGCGGGGTCTCGTACTTAGCGGAGTGAATAGATCTATAGGCATCAGCCATATCCACTGCCGTATCAATATTTCGATGTAATGCTGACGGACAGAAAAGGGCTATCACATGATCAAAAAGTTCATCTTGCAATAGGTTTGCTTGTTTACTTTTTTCGTAATGCTGGTTTGGAATAGCCATGAACTTTTTTTTTTCATGAAATTCTGCACTTTTGATGTAACAGTAAGTTTTTTTCACAGTAGTGGCAGGAAAACCGATCATCCTTAACGTTCCCGAACCAGTAATTTTCTTCATGATCTGGATCAGACATTACTTGTCGCAACTCTTCAAACAAGTCACTGTTTCAAAAAAAAAAAAAAAAACACTTCTTCACAATTCGTTCAGAAATGTTATTCATCCACTGTATTTTTTTCCTTTTCGGTCCATCTGGAGAATCCATCAGACAGTGGTATGCTGTCTGTTAACTTAAGAAGTCCAACCTCTTTCAAGAAGAATGCATAACACATAACATCAAATATAGTACGGTATAGTGTTTTATATCCTCTGTAAGAGTTCTTTACTTTCCCTTTCACATCACGTGCCTTTAATATGTTCTTATAATAATACACTGTTCATCTGTCATTTGCGGATTGGGTGCTGTATGTTTGCAACACAATTGCCTTAAAAAAATAATTAGTATATTTTTACCTATATTAATATCAAGTTCAACATTATTAACAAGTTCATACCATATCGCTCACCTGATATAATATGAACAAACGAGGTCGATTGATTACCTTGCATATTCGCATGTAAAATGTTGATCCCTATTGTGGTCCCACCCTACCCCTGGGGACTATGATGTTAAGAGATTCGAATATGCACTATGTCAGGAAGCTTACATGTAATGTTAACTTTTCTGGCCCATTGATTCGTGTGAAGATTGTTGAATGACCCCACCCTATTTTTGTGATTATCTCCCCTTTGAAAGAGGCATGATCCTTCATTTTAATCAACTTGAATCCCCTTCACCCAAGGATGTTTTGTGGCAAGTTTGGTTGAAATTGACTGAGTGGTTCTAGAGAATATTTTTAAAATTTGTTAATGTATTTTCACTATTTTACTATTAACTCCCCTTGGACAAGGATGTTTCCCTTCAGTTGAGTAAATTTGAATCCCCTTGCTCCAAGAATGATTTATGCCAAGTTTTAATTGAAATTAACCCAGTGGTTCTGGAGAAGTCACATATGTGAAAGTTTACAGACAGACGGACGATGGACAGCAGGTGAGCTAAAAAGTGAACCTCACTTTATGAAAAAGGAAATCTTAGTTGATAAATATATGTTATATATTTTATTGTTTAGTGTACATAAGAAACTGTTTGACTTATTTTACCTCAAGGAAGTTCATGAGCCGATGAAAATCTTCTATGTTAGAAATGAATCCTTCGAACTTATCCAATGAATTTTAAGTATTGGTCATGGCTTATTGTATCTGTATTCTCTCATCAGTCAATCTATATTCTTTAAAGTGAAAAAAAATACTACAATGAGTTAATTTTCACTGTTTCTTTTTCAATATTTCATTTCAAATAAAAATCGAATTAACTCTAGCAAATTTATATCACTGTAATCTAGGCTAGAAACTAACATTTTATATCACCAGTTTAGCCGGACTGATACGATTTATTTTAAACAAGTCTGCAGAAAAATCTATCAGTCCACCGGGGTTTTCCAGATATAATTAATTATATTTCGTTAATGTCATTCAAAAAAATAATGGTATTCAACTCTATGCCTTGGACAATTTTGCAACGCTAATCAGGTTTGTATGATATCTACAAAGGAATGCCAAAAGCAGGTTTAAGGTTAAAACAAGTTTTTCAAAATGACATTTTAGAAAATTAACCAGTCCCATCGGACTTACTAAAACAGATGTCAATCAGTCTGCCATACTTTTAACAAGTCAGTAATAAGCATGTTAATTTTGAGCCCTGCTGTTGATGTTCCTCTTGAAATTTTCCCCGTATTAATTTTTACTTGCCTCCAAAAAACACTTCCTCAACTATTTCCCCATCAATGGGCACATACTTCTTGTATAGGTCGTTCAGTAGCCTGATCACATCTTGGGTAACCATTTCATTACAATCAAAAAGTCCAAAAGAATACTGTAAAACAAATGTATATGCATGTATTTGAACTGGATTTGTTGGAGATAAAAACATACCTTAGATAAGAATTGTCTAGACATTTAGTATACACGTGTCTTACTTGTTCTGTTTTCATTCCTGAGAATTCACTATATTTGTGCTTCAAGTGTTTTTGGGTATATATATCCAAATGCTCCGTTCAGCTGCTCAATATTTGCAATCATTGTATTGGCCACTAAAATGTCAACCCATGGAGAAGAATGTCCTGATCAGCTACTGAGGGAATAAAATCCACAGGAGTTAATTCTAAAATATCTAGGAGCTGTGAATCAAAAGCACAATTCAGAGAATCCACCAATTTTAAAAATTCAGAAAATCCACCATATCAACAGCTCCAATAACCTGAAACAGGCGCAAAAACAATGTCTTGTCTTGTCTTGAGAGGTACGATAAGATGGAAGAATATTTCTATCCCAATTGTCTCCAGTTAGTTGATATCCCTTGTTTCCTCCTCGACTCCATTCTGTTTTGTACTTTTAGTTCTTCGTCCAAGTATTTGTACCATGAATTCAGCTTTCTTTGCAATCTTTCTGGGTGAATTAAAGCACAAAATTTGGTAATCCTCTCGATATCCTCAAGAAACATGTAAAATCAATTTTATTAAAGCAAATATCACATTTCAAGTAATATATTATATCAATCATACTAAATATCATCCAAATGTATATACATGTATGTGTAAGAATGCTGAATATAAAATTTAAAATATCCAATACTAGTCCTCACAAGTACTGTACTAAATACATTTCTTGAGATCTGGTATGCAGAATCTGGGACAAAGTCTACATTACATGTTGAAATTGTTTGTTATTCACTTCGATTGGAATGTCATTGACCATTGCTGATACTATCTTCAGGACATTAGGGGCACGTATTTGTAGTTCTGTTTAAAGTTTGTCCCAAGTGAATTCCATAACATTTTGAATTGATTTGTCTTGAAGCACACTTCCAGAATGGTTTGCATTCATCACCTGTAAAACATGACAAAAATTGCAAGGCATGCTATTTGAAAAATACAAAATGTAATCAATAAAATATATCAACATACATTTTTACACAGAAGCTTACAAATATGCTGATAACTGCTACCATATTTTTCATACATGTATTTCTTAAATAAAATTTAAAAACAGTTAATCACTATACTATCAAGTTCATACCTAAAATTGCTACAGAATCCTCAATTAGTTCTTCTGGATGACTTGTCTTTAAAAAAGTCCCTCAATCCACTGCCTATGTCTTTTCCACGAAAAAAAAAAAACAATTTTGCAGACCTTCTTCTCCATTCCATTGGTGATGAACCTACATTTACGACCACTTGGATAATACATTACAAAATTGCCATTTTCAATGAAAATATCAACAAATGCAGGTGGTTTTCCTTTCAGAAATCGTACAGCGCATGCGTCGAGCAAATTCATCTTCAAGCCTATTTTACATCGTAAAATAATACACAATATATATCATTTTCATTTTGCTGGACAATTGTGCACATCTTTTCCTGAGCAATAATCTGTTTGACATTCGACAGTTTCCAGTCTTATTTTGAGAAAGAGAGGAGAAATGTCTTATTCGCGATGCCATAATGCTATCCATTGAGGAATATCATTCTGATTTTGTAGACATAGTATATCTGGCATATAGTTTACTTTCTTAAAACGCTGATTAAGGTTAATTCCAGAAACATTTTATAGAGAGAAAAATGTTGGGCCTTTTTTATATATACAATCGTACCTTGTTCTTTCTCAAACTATTGGTCTGGATCTGAGAAGGGGTTTTAAGCTAAAGTTTGCCTTAAATGAACACCGTAATGACTAGGAAAAGTTGTTAATTCTTGCAATTAGTTATGCAGAAATAACTACAGGTATGCAGAAACTATACAATGGATTGAACACATTGACATACTTATGTAGTTGGCTAAAAATAAGGAATGTATAATTTTGATTTCCAATCACTTACAGCATAGCTGAATGAAAGATGTGAGTGTCAGGTGAGCAGTTGTGGTCAATTTGTTTTTTGTTTTTTGTTGCAATTTATATGAAAATACTAATTTTGGTGTGAACTGTACTGTAATGAGGTGCTTCGTGGAGAACTTTCATGTGGAATCTTGACTATTAACATGAGCATTTATATTTGAGTCTCTTTTTTTTTCTTGTACTGTATGTATAGGCCTATAATTCCAATGTTATCTCTTGTAATTGTTTTGATTGGATAAAATTAGACCTTCTGTTTAAGACAATGTACTTAAAATTTTGTCTATTGGAAATACTCCAAACACATCGACGTTTTACATTGCATTGTTATGCAGTTACACATATTGGACACAGTCTACTTTATGACTATAATACTGCACCATACACTGAACACTTGTTTCAATTAGTACCATTTTGATACAAATGAAAATCACATGTATGCGTTTAAGTTAACACTAAGGACCTCCATAACTGATGTTTTAGGACTGTTAAAATAACATAAAACAATAAACATATCGCTAAGTAGTAAATAAAGCACCTTACCTCAGAAAACCTGCACCATATGCAGCATCACGTTTTTGCCGTGTATAGAACTGGAAAGTTTGCTGATTATATTAATCTGATATGCAGAGAAGTATAAAAACGCCCTTCCTGCTAGACTGTCGTGCCCAAAATGAATTCAGCATGGACTGGCGGTTTAAATTCCAGTGAAGTGAGGTTCCAATTAGGGCACAGGAAAAAGAGGCTCCGAACAGGATTTGGAGTGTGTTCGATATATACACAAAATAAAAGCATATTATTTACAATACATACAAAATGAAAATAAGGGAAATTTAATGTGACCTCCAATATAATCCAAAACGTATAGAAAATAATCCAATCAGGATAAGTTAAGTATATGTGTAATATAAATAGATTTTCTAGAAGAATCTTGGAAGACAATCTTTTTACAAAAAATCTAGAACAATATCGGTTTCAGGTGTCAATGACAAGTAAACATCACTTCTCTAAAAGACTCCAGGTCAACCCAGTGCAAATATTAATATATGCTACAACTCCCACCCCACCCCCTTAGATAGTTTGAAAGACAATGAAAACGCAAATATGCAAAACACATTAATCAAAGCAACTACAAAAAAAAAAACCACCCAACAACAACAAAGCATATTCATGTCACTCTTGATAGACCATCTGACACAGCATTATCTCTACCTTATATATTTTTGATATATCATACCCTTGCAAAAATATACCCAGTCTTGTGAGTCTTTAATTCAAGTTGAACAGGGGGGGGGGGGGGGTGTTTTCCTCTCATGTAGAAACGTTTGAATAAACTCGATGATAAGAATGTAAAAAATATCAGCTCCATATGTAACAAAGGAGCACAACTCGTGCCCGTGGGAATCCCTACATGCTGTTGGAATATCTGATCACTAAAGACTACGAATATATTGTCGCTCAGGAACTATTCCAGCATGTTTCTATTTAAACGTCAGAGTACGTGTGCTTGGATTCAGAGTGGTGTTTAAAAAAGTAATAATTTTGGATTGATTGTACATTGAAAATATGTTTCTCTCGATTTTTAACCCATATGGAAACGTCACCAATACCGGTGAAGGGTTTCAAATTTAGACCTATGCTCGGCGCTTACGGCCAATGAGCTGCGAGGGTTTTTTAGCATCTCACACCTACTGTGACACGGGACATCCGTTTTTGAGGTCATCTCCGAGGAGGCATGATATTCACTCTTGATTCCAAGGAGCTGGCGAGGGAACTGTCACTACTTCTTTTAAGGATTTAGGTCTGTTGCGACCAGGATTTGCATCCCGCCCGTCTGCATGCAGAGCTGAAAGATCTTTAGAATCGAATATTTCCTTTTTTCATAACCGTTTGGCATTTTAGAATACATTGTACATGTTCGTAAGAAAAACATGCGGATTTTTAATGGTTTTATCTTTAATTTTGGTAGTAATTGTTCTCGTTGCAATAAACATATCATCGGTTATTACATACACAGTAACACAATTTTACAATAAGTGCGGTCTTATGCATCACATTTCGACAGGTCGCACTCGCGTGAGTCCAATATGTTGATGAGTAAACAGACATATTTTTTTCAAAGAATTATTCAATCTCCATTGTATTTCATAATATAGTTATCATTCATATGCATGTTCTGCATTATTTTCAACATTCCAATTTTATCACTACAACGAAAAACGCAATGATCCTTAATTTCACCCGATACATTCCACATGTTTTCATATTTTCTGTTAACAATAACAAAGTATACTCATGTCATGAACGTACCCTGGGTTAGGTTTAGTGAGACAAAGATTCAGGTGTGTAGAGCAGATCATCACTAGATGTGTATCATTAAGGTGCTCTATTAATGGATATACCAGGTCCATACACACACATCTCTGACTTCCGAAAATCCACCGCTGTGACGGTCTAGCCAGGAATGCTTACTTCTCTTCGATATCTGTTTTCACTCCTGATGTTTCCATGATTATGTGACTGATCTAACGTTAGTATTGTATTCCTAATGGAATGTATGAGATTACTCATCTTTCATTGTGGTAACCTTTTAGCCATTATAGCACTATGAAACACATATACAGATACGTTTAAATATATTTATGAACAGCGTATTCATGGGCACTAGTTAAAGTAGATCGGAGTTATACCAGACAGTGTAACGTAAGTTTACAATAAGTGCGATCTTATCTTCAGCAACACGTGAAGAGTTGTTGTTCTTTGAGTTGCTAAGGTTATACGTGTTGATATTGATTTACCTCGAGTAAACTATATATACTTTTTGGGAAGGGTAAGTGTTAAATACATTACTGGATATATTGTTGTAGGAAAACAAACCCAGAAAAGCGAGACTGTATTATCATACCCTTACTCCACCCCTTATCTGATCTCCATATCATTTGTTTAATTGAGTTAAGCAATATCTTCAGACTACTACATCTTGTTCCGGTTGTACTTTCTTATTTAGACGAATGAACATAAGTAGGATGTAATATATAGCAATACACGCTTACAACCGGTTTAAGTTTTGCATATTTAGTAATATTGATATTCTAGTGACGTAGCGTCAAACATTGCAATGCGAATTCACCCTTTGATCTTGACGACGCTCCATATTGTGTAATTATTTCGCGTACACGTGGTGTTCAATACGTGTTCAAGGAACATGCGCAATGTACATGTTGTTTTCATTGTCGACGATGAAAGTACTATCAATTTCAAAGAAATATAAGAGAAAAGATTCAGTGAATGGAAATGCATTTTATATTTCCCGCGGTACAGAGATTACCGGAAAGTAATGTTGTCTTTTATTGATTGAAAATTGTTTAATGTTCCGCTTGATAATACTTCACTCATGTGGAGACGTTACGAATGCCGATGAAGGGCTGCAAAACATAGGCCTATGCTCGGTACTTACGGCCTTTGAGCAGGGAGGGGTCTTTATCTTGCGACACCTGTTGTGACAGGGGACCTCGGTTTTTACGGTCTCAACGGAATGACCGCCCCTTTTAGTCGCCGTTTACGACAAGCAAATGGTACGGATGCCCTATTTTAACCCGGATCGGTGGGGGGGGGGGGACTGAGGACCTATTCTAACAACCTTCGGAATTGTTGTATTTTAGATTCAGAAATGAATGATCCAATGGGTTGTATCTATATGCCACGTTGTGACGAATTTGTTTTCGAAAAGTGCTCCTTTGGTGCGAAATATCAGTTCTAGCCCGTCCTCTCACAAAGAAATACATTTTTTCTTTATTTTGAAATGTGTCACACATTTTCAGATATTTGTATACTATTTCTCAAACTTAATACTTCAAAGCAACGTCCCTGCAGTTTCCTGCGATTTTGACACGGCATGGGACACTATTTTCCTGTTTTTTCTCATATAAGATAGTTTATTTTACTTGTGTTTTTTTTTTTTTCATGTAAGAAAGTTTATTTTACTTCTGTTTCTTTTTTCTCATATAAGAAAGTTTATTTTACTTCTGTTTTTTTTTCTCATGTAAGAAAGTTTATTTCACTTTTTTTTTTCTCATGTAAAAAAGTTTATTTTACTTCTGTTTTTTCCCTGGCCGGTCACGTCGTTAACGTTGATTTTGTTATCAGTCAACAATCCCTGCCCTATTAGTTTTCACACAGTACATCCCAATCTGTCTTTGTTACAGTTTTCATTGCTGCATGCATGTATTTCGTGTGGATATAATAAACCCCTGGACCCAGTTGCTCAAAACCTTGGTTAAATTTAACCACTGGTTAAGCTAACCAGTGGGTAAATTTACTATCCACTGGGTATCTAAACACTGGTCAAAATTATGTTGCTCAAAGTGAGTTTAGCCCTAGGACTTACTAACCAACGGTTTAGTACTTTAACCAGTGGTTAGTATCCCACAATGCAACATCTGTCGTCTGTATATGTAAACAATAATGGCTACTAATACAAACAAAAAACGAGGTGAGAATTTCTCACCAGAGGAGACACTATTTCTAGTGGAACTAGTTGAAGAACATTTAAGTTTGCTCAAGTCTAAACAGACAAACCAAGTTACTAATGCTAAAAAAGCTGCTGTGTGGCGACATATTACGGACGCTGTCAATTCCAGAGGGTCGGGGGTAGTGCGTTCGATAGACCAGGTAAAGGAAAAATATAGAAAGGCCTGCTCGAAGGCAAAAGTGGAGAAACACCTCCAGAAGACTCACCGTGTCAAAACCGGGGGCGGTCCGCCTCCTCAGCCAATTGATCCGGTGTCGCAAAAAATATTAGATATCCACCACGATTCCCCCAACTTTATTGGGATCGGGGGAGGAGTTGAGGTCGGAGGCCTCATAATCCAAGGTAAGATTATTATTCGCTTAACCACTCTTTTGTAATTTGCCCAAGAACATTATCCAAGAACATTGAGTAACTATGGCAGAGGAAATTCGTAACTTGTGTTCGTCTGCAATACACGTCTTCCATGGGCTATCCGACGATAGACCGAACTTCAGAGTTGTAATTCACTGATAATATTCAGGAAAAAACTCATCATTAACAACAGTTGAAGTATATTCCATACACGTACATCCTATCTAATTTTAAAACTGAAATTTACAGTCCATATAACCGACTGCTGCCGAGTAATCGTACTTGATGCATTAGCAATGTGAAGGTCACGGAAACTTCTTTTTTCGCCCCATGAGTGTTTTGCACCTAGTATCATAATTTCCTATAATGTATAAACTACAATATCCCAACGAACAATGTTCAAATATAGTACTTCGTGTAAATTTAATTTAGAAACATACACACGAAATATATTTCAATCAGATATTTAAATGTTTTGTTATTTACACACTTTTGTTTTTTATTTAATCCAGAAGTACCAGCTATACCTACATGTATGTTAGAGAAAGCTGAAAGTTCAGGTAAGATTTTTACTCTGAAATGGCTTTTTTGAGTTATAAGTAATTTAATTGTTCCTTTTGACAAAGGAAAGCGGGAGTGGGGGGGGGGCACATTTTTAAAACATGTTCAACAATTGACCCTTATTGTGGCCCCTAAACTTTGAACAGCATGAAAAAGGGCCAACAAATAGGTGATTCAAACATGTAAACTCCTTCCCATTGACTTCACCTATTTCTCTTGTTTATTGTCAGTTTCTGTTATAACATACCAATTGCTTGTAAAGTTATCCATTGATGATGTAAAAGTTTCTTTATGATGGTAATACATTTTCTTTATCAATTTCACACAATCTAGGTTTTCAAACCATCAATGAAGAGACAGTCACCTTTGAAGGTAATGCAATATGTTTACAACAAGTTTATTTTAGCATATAACATTTTAACAAGACCAATGGTGATATAAATATAATAAAAACATTGTACATCTATATATATATATATATATATATATATATATATATATAAAATTATTAAACATAATTACAAATTAACAATATTTATATAGTAATTAGCAATATTTGAAATTCATAGGCCAAGGTAGTACAGAGACAATTCTTCAACTCCCAGAAAATTTGGAAGGTAAGTTTAACAATGATAAATATGTAAGATCATATGACATACATAATACTTAATACATGAATGTAGTGCATAATACCAGATCTATATTCACTTTTCTGTAAGAATGGAGGTTAAAGATTTATAGCACTGGGGCAATTGGGAGAGGTTACTAAGGACGCTCTCAAGTGTGCATGTATTGCAAAGCAAAGGTTATAACTGTCAAATAATTCAGTATTTAAAATTGAATTTTATTTTAGGGACATCTGTAACATATGATGTTACATTATCAAGTTCTGGGACCTTGATCAGCTCAAAGAATAATGAAACAGGTATTGTATATAAAGCAATGTCTAATGTTAAAGACATCAATAGTGCAAGTCTAACACTACTTACAAAAATGGTTCACTGTATCCCAAAATTATTTTATAGTGAAAAATTGCAAATCAAATTGTCTCACTGCAAAGAATTAAGTGAAAACAAATTTGAATTATACAATAATAAAAAAAAATACATAATGTAATAAGTATATTTAACAAAAACGAAATTTGGAAACTTGAAAACATATTTCAAATATAAACAATTAATGAACATCTAAGTATACTATTGGATTGATGTACATTGATTTTTTTAGGTAAAACAAAGAAGAGGAAAATTGGTCAGGAAAGTCTGCAAGATCTTCAGAAAAGTGTATTGAGAGAGGATAGGGAGAGGATCTTGCTAATGAAAGAACTTATTATATTGCAGAAAGAAAAAGTTGCATTAGAAATTAAAAAACTGCAGATGGAATTACCATCTAAGCCAACAGAAAATGAGATGTAGTATATTAAGTGGCTCGACACACAGTAAAATTCACCTGTAGTAAGCTATTCTGATCATGTTGTCTGTCATCTGTTTGTCTGTAAAATTGCCACATGTATATATATATATATGTTAGTCATATTGGTGTTGCTGGATCTCTTTGTTATGTGAATTCATTTTCAGTTATGTTGTGATCCTCTGGGGCTAGGTTAAGGGCACAATATGGGGGTAAAAATGTTATGGGAATAAATATTGATGAAAAAAAGTTTTTTGAAAATCACAACAGGTAAACAATGACAGGTTGAAGGTGAATCAGGTGAGCAATGAGGCCCATGGGATACCTCACTTGGGGGTGGAGTTAAAAGTAGCAATTATACTGACTATAATTAAAAATAATTTTGAACAATGGACTGTCTGACATTGTTGTTTCTTGGTTCCACTACAATATTATCTGAAACATGTGGCTCATCTGAATGTTCACACTCCAAATCATCCATACAATCTTTCCTCTCTAAAGCAATGTTGTGCAGCACAGCACAAGCTACAATTATTTTTGCAGCACGATCCGGTTTACACTAGAAAAGAGAACACATGAAAATCTAACATGTAAAAATGCACAATTTCACAATACAATGTAAATTAATTTAAAACATTGATCTCTCAACTTTTAAATAAATTCGAAATTGAATGCAGTTCCAAATAGTTTGTGAAGCAAGCATTTGGAAAAAATAGTAAATTTTATTTACAATTTGATTTATCATTGAAGAGTTGTCAAACAAATAAAGTACATAGCATGTGCATATCGAAATACCCTAATTTCTCCATGAAGGACCATAAATCGTCGCTTCAGCCACCCGAAACTTCGCTCAATCACTGCCCCTGTGTGTGTATGTGCATCATTGTATTTCATCTGAGACCTACATAATACATTTGACGACAAATACAACTTTTCTCGTGAGGTAATTGTATTGAAATATGAAATCGATAATTTGAATTGAGGAATTGACTCCATAACATTTCCTCTCTTGAATTAGGAAATCTCAGCATCTGATTCTGGTTTGGTCTTAAATTAACCCCCACCCCCCCACCGGAACTTGAATCACTTACTCAGTCGTGGGTCGTAGAAAGGGAGTCACCAGATATTTGCTGCATGCATATCCACTGTCACCAATCAGTAGTCCATCCACATCAATCCCTTTATGATGCGCTTCGAAATATGTTCCAATATTTGATTCTCGAAAAATAAAAGAATCATGGTTGGACCCTGGCCACTTGGCAGCAATGTTGATAAATCGGCCTGTAAGTAAGGAAAAGGAGTAAAGGTGGGGCTTGCTTGAAGTTTCATTATTTTACTACCAGTAGGACAGAAAGTTGGGTTTTGTTGTTGTTGTTTTTGGTTTTTTTTTTAAAAATATATATTTATGTAATTATGATATATATGCATAAAATTAAGTCAAGTGAAAGCCAAAATTTTCAGCCAATTTGGGTGTCCAAAGGGGTAAGGGGGACTGCATGGCTCCTCTCAAAATCTGCCACCACTGATAATGACCGTATGTGGTTTTTCATATGTAAGCAAAGGTATATTGGGTGACCCACTATTTTTTATAGTTGCTAGTAGGTATGAATGAGAACAAGAATATATGCTTGAAAGTTCTGAATTGTAATGTCAGTAATGAAGGAGCACACCCACCCACCCAACCAAAAATTAGACAGTATAAGTTGATGAAATATTCACCTTAAATCCGCCACTGGTTTAGGCACATTAACATTCCTCATACGATGCTACTACATGTACGTGCCGAAAATACAAGTAATGCAATTATTCAGTGATGATACTATCGCCAACTATATAGTACACATGTGACAAATTATGTATTTACATATATAAGTAAGTGAAGTAAAGTGGGGGGGATTTACAGTTGGAGTGAAAGCTCATTTTTTACCGGAAGTGGGAAACACTATTCTCTCTTTCATAGGCCTACAAGTTGTCGACACGGATAGACTGTGTTTCTCCACTGCTAACAGGTTATGTGAGTCATTGTGTATTTTTGAATATTATGTTGGTGAATATGAATTTTTATATCAATGTTTAGTGGTGATATACCGGTATATTAACTTCAAAAGTTAGTATGAGTGACATAATTGATATTCAAATTCAATATCATGAAGTGTATGACCTGTCTTCATTATCTCATGAACATTTAATTATTTATTTTAGGAATACTAAATACAATATATTGAAGAAAGATAAAAACTTGGATAAACTATAATCACCTTCATGATTACATATGGCCTGTGTGTTTATTGAATGGAAGCCTTTCCGGTTCACATACACGGGCTCATGCTCACTGGGGCCCATGATGCGGACGTGGGTACCATCGATAGCACCAATCACACCAGGAAATTTGGCAATGGCATAAAAGCCCTTCTTGATGTTGGACTTCTCTCCTTCTGTGGATGGCCACTTTATAAAACGTGAGGCCAAATCGGTCAGGGCTTGGGATACATCCTGGATACTTCGAGAAACACTTGACTTGTGGAAACCCAGTGTATCGCCTATAGTTTTCATGTTATCACCTGTAGCGTAATATCGTAGAGCCATCTCGACCTGACTGAGAGCTGACAAGGAATATGAGCGCAATGTTGGACGGCACAACTCGGGTTCTAGTAGATCAGTGATGAAATTAACTGACTCTTTACTAAACCTATACCTTTCTTTGTATTCACTGTCATTGAAATCGTGATTAAAATGTCTGTAAACTCTTGTTTTCTTGTGTCGTCTGCCAAGGTTAACATCAAACAGCAAGCGGGCAGCCATGTTTAACTACTGGTTAAAAGACTTAACCCACCTCTGCAGAATGGCTAACTTTGGCCAAAACTTAACCACTGGTTAGGCAACT
Organism: Ostrea edulis; assembly: GCF_947568905.1. Taxonomy (NCBI): domain Eukaryota; kingdom Metazoa; phylum Mollusca; class Bivalvia; order Ostreida; family Ostreidae; genus Ostrea; species Ostrea edulis. Next base: position 73,579,704 of record NC_079171.1, read on the forward strand.
TAACCACTGGCTAACTTTTGAGCAACTGAATTTAACCATTGGCTAAAAGTTAACCGGTGGACAAGGGATTTAACCACTGGTTAAGCTTAACCAAGCTTTTGAGCAACCCAGTGCTGGCTTCTCCGTATCCTTCCTGGGCTAGTCAGCAAATGCATGTGCATACCACTTTTTTAAAGAATAGAATGGACGCGTGTTAACATCGCGGTAACAAACACTGAGCGACAAGAAAGATGTGTACATATAAATGAGGCAAATATTTAACATGTGCATGCCACTTTTTTAAAGAATAGAATGGACGCGTGTTAACATCAGTTTACTGAATAAGTGTTGTTTCAATATTAAATACAAATGTACTATCTATGTTAAGGGAGGGGTTTATTATAGGGTCAACCTGCTGGCAAGTCCCATCAATTTACTGAATAAGTGTTGTTTAAACAACAAATACAAAATATTGTCTATGTTTAGCATTTTTAGTGAACTGTTAATGAAATTACCACTGCATACATTCTGGTTAAGGGAGGGGGTTATGACTTTGATGGGGAGGGGATATGTGTTGCAACCTACTATTCTGTTAAAAGCGGGTATCACTTTCAACGGAAGAGGGGGTGCATGAATTTGTTTTAGCAGACATGACTAGTCATGCACGTTTGTTTTGTCATTGTGTTGAGATCCCCCTTTTATTATTTAAGCGAGGGAGGTGGAACCTGTGGTCGCGCCCCTTATGATATTTTTTCCTGATCCGCCCCTATATTTCAATGAATGAATTGCAACCTCAAGCGAGCCTTCTCACGCGACCAATGACTGTATATCAAGTAGACCAATGTCATAGATTATACTCAAGGTAAATATTTTTGAGGTGGGGGTGGGGGGTGGGGTGGGGGTGGATTGGTGGGGATCTTCGTACTGATGCCTTTGTACTGCTAATTAAAAAACTACCGTGACTTTGTATGCGAAAGATATAATTCAAAAGAAACTTTAACAATAAAGGCAAATGCCATGTGGCAGTTTAGCATGGGTCTCCGGATAGCGCAGAGTTAGTACTTGTATTGATATTAACAAGATATACATGAATTATCTGTTTTAACAGTTATGGTACTGAATAAAATGTAATTACTTTATATGTGTAATGATAAAAATCAATAAAAGATAAAAAAAAAAAAAAAAAAAAAAAAACGTTCTCGCTTATTACCGCTGCGACCCAAGTTTGATCCCCGTGAACGGCAGTGGTTGTATGTGAGAGGGTATGGCGGTCAACCACTCGGACACATGGGTTTCCTCCGGGTACTCCGGTTTTCTCCCACATAAATGACCCCCTAGTAGAAACATTCGTGCATCAAAGGATCCCATTGGAAATAAGCTTTCGAACTTGCATGGGTTATCTTTGGTATTTATGCATGTATGTTTGTGTGCATGTATATACCGAATATACATTTATTTTTATTTTTTATGATGGAGATTCAATTCAACTTTCAATTTCGAGTATGAAGATATTGAGCGTAATGAAACTAAAGGACTTATTCTTTTAATTCCAATTATTAGGCTACCCCCTTACCTACAAAGAAAGACATTTATGCGCTGTAAATTTGAAGACGTGGTCACGGCAGAAAAACGTTAGTCATCCCAAAAGAAAAAGTAAAAAAAAAATATTTTCTATATCAATTTCGTTTTTTAGAATTATATTGTCATCTTCGACACACAACGGACACATACGTTACTCTCTTTGAAAATATATAATCAGCAATTTAATTTACCTTGGATCTATGAAAATATATGATTTCCGTGGTCCATCTTACGCAACACCAATTGCAAATTAAAAAAAAACAACCCAAAGAACAATTAAGATGAGATATCACCAAAAAAATGCAAGTTCTCGTTATTATTTTTTAAAGATAAAATAAATATTCCTCACCTATACACGTCCAATAGAAAACGAAGCACTTAACGAGGTCCGACATGTCGTAAGGTTTAAAGGGATGGAGAAATACCCGTGAATGAAGTCATTGGGGACTGGGTGAAATCTACACGCGGATGGTGACGGCGTGCTATTGACTGTCGGTGCGGGCTGCACGATCACGCCCTCCGGCGATCAGTTATTGTACAGTACATGACAAATTATCAATAAAGCGTGTGTATGTGTGTTTTTTTTTTATCATGTGTCTAATGGTGATCTGGTGATAAATGTTTTATTAAGAAGGCGAGGACGTTCACACAGAATTAAAAAAAAAATGGTGCTTTGTTTCATCATGCTTACATAAATACACACACATACAAAAAATGCATTTAGACAGACGAAAAATTTGTCTATCAAATGAAAGCAAAGCTAGACTACATATTGATGTATTGGAAATTTTGAAATGAAGGGTTTCAAAATATTTCTAATGAATTAGATGTGAAGTGAATTTTATTCTATTAGGCGTATTATAATTCAAGAATGAAACATTTTTCATAAATTTTATACGATATGAAATAAGTTTGGGTAGTATACACATTGTAATCCGTGAAGCAGTTTATGAAATAATAATTGTCCCAACTTACTTTATCTCGTATAGAATGAGTAAACACTTGGAAAATGTCTTATAATTCAATTTAATAATCCGCGTTTGATTTCATTTTAAGAGTAATTCTAAAGAAAACATGAATTCTAAATGACGCCAACAAATAGCACCGTAACAGTAAAATAGCCATCGAAATTCCTCGAGTGTCTCGCGCAGTCGTTTACCTGATATAGGGCTCACGGCGGATGTGATCGATCGACAGGGGATGCATACTCCCCCTAGGCACCTATCCGACCTCTGGTGTGTACAGGGGCCCGTCTTTGCCCAACTATCTATTTTGTATTGGTTATAAGATTTATGAGACTGATCACTGTTCGCAATCTTCACCTTTCATATACATATTTTGAAAAGCAGATTCATTGTCAAGTTTTTGAAAGAGTTGAATTGTTGGTCATATGTATAATTCATTTTCTAATATCAACTTTGTCTTTCATGAATTATGTAGTGATGCTTCACTACAGCGAAAACGATCCAGTATCTCGTAACCGTTTTGTTTTGTTTTCATCTCATGATTTGGTTGATAACCAGGCCCAATAATAAAAGGATATGTAGTGATGACAAACTCCCCGTCGAGGCTTCATTACGTCACCTACGAATAAGTAAGTAGACGAACTCTGGTGGAAGTCTGGTAGAGATGAGTGTGATTTTTTTGTTTTTAATTTCAATGACGTTGTACCTGTTTTCCCAGATTTTGTTTTCATAAATTCTAGTATTGATTAATTAGCAATTACAAAGACAGTAAAATTGTAATTGAGATCATAGCACGCACTCCGACTAAATACACCTTCGTGCGCGGTGGTTATTAGTTATTTTATTATTTTCATTTTTTATTCTTCTTAGAAAATCAGATTTAGTGTGGACAATCAGAACTCCTTGATGAGTGCAATGTCCTTTCTTCGGACGTTGACGAAGGTGACAGGGTGTATTTCATCTGTCATTCCTTAATGCTGGTGGTATCTGTCTATCTATAAAGCTGACAAAAATATAAAAGTTATTTTTTAAAAAACGGTTGAAAATAAACTTTTTAAATATTGCTCTCCCTTACTGTGAAGCTTTTTACTGAGTACAAGTGGTTTTTTTTTCAATGACCGATTTCAATTCATATTTCTAAATTTTCAGTTGATTTCACCCCCCCCCCCCCCCCCCAAAGAAAAGAAAAAAAAAAACTTTAGCTAGTCTGCCAGTTTCAAAGCATATCAACCTAAAATATCATATCGCAAAAAACACCATTAGAATGGCGATCGATGTCCGCAGCAGGTCCTGGGGGTTATACTTAAATTTTCTCAAAATGGTTAATTGGTTTTTATATTTCTGTTATTAATCAGGTATGATTTAAATCAAAACGCAGGTTCTAAAGTGGAGCTTCTGTAAATTCCCAAAGTATGCATGTAAATAATTGACATTGCTAAACTATATAGGGATAATTTCATTTTATTTTTTACTTAACATATCACAGTGCATGTAGTTCTATCTACATATTTGTATGACTAATTAATAGACTATCACAGCCCTATCCACTTACACAGAAACACATTCAACAAAAACAATGATCTTACTGATAAAATATTTACATAAATTTGTAGATCATGTCATGCTGGTTAGAAAAAAAAATGAACTCATAACATTTTGTTCCATGTTCCGTACCGCGATTCAATAACACCCACTAACTAGCTACGTTCCTTTCTGACAAGTCTGACCAAACAATATATAAACACCTTTTATATTTATTTTTTGGATATATTTATTTTGCATTGAAGACGTGGAATAACTATGCTTAGAAGGAACATGGATGCTAGCGTGCATAAGTAAGCCGCCATTTTATCTCGCTACTTTGTGCAGCACACTGTAGCAGTAATACTCTCCATTCCTTACCAATGTCTAAATATTTGCATAGAGTTTGTTAAAGAAGGTTTTATGACTTTCTACTATTTTTGAAATGTGCATTAAAATTTTTAAAAGGGCAATGTACAATCATTTTATATTAACAAACAAAACAAAGAACGCAGCTCGATATAACACAAAATCGACGTAACGCCCACCCACCACGGAAGTGATGTTTTACATTTCTTTTAATGCCGTTTTCTCGATTATGACGTAAAACTCAAGAAGCCTGGTTTTGTCGTGGCGGCTCACATATATACAAACACTCTTCGGATAATACCCCGTTTACAACTGACTTAGCTGCGGAACTGTAGCTCTCTGAAAAAAAAATATATTGTGACGGAACAGATATTTTCCAGAGAGATACAGTTCTGCAGCTACTGCCGACTCAGTCTCAAACCCAAGTTTCATCCGCACAGTCATTATGTTCTTTTACTTTACAAGTCTCAAGGCTAATGCATGAAAGTATGACTTACGGGAACATACGTTCTTGAAGACATAATATGTTGATCTGGTTTTTTTTTTCTTCTAAAAGCATGCCATACTTTATCGTGGCTTTGAAGTCATGTTTGCTTCTCAACTTCATAACTGGTGGACTCATCAATTTGCAGACCCGTAAAATTGTTGAATTGGATTTTTGGTAAAACTGTTTGATATGAAGGTTGTAATATTGGTAACATAAATTTCGGAAACACTACGTCTGGATGATTTACTCTGTCCGTGATTTTCAATTTCTGTTGGTACGACAAGGGACAATCAAAAGAAACAGGGCCACATGATCAATCTACCTTTGGTGTTGAAGACAGGATGTTGAGAAGGAGGGTAAACTATCATTGAATTTGGTATGATTATTTTACATTTAATAGAAATTATAATTTCCAAAATTATGATATGATTATTAAGATTATTTCCTGTACTTGTAAATCTGGTATTTTAGAATGGATATAGAGAAGGTGTACATTGTACTTCAACACTGTAATTTGTAATTAGAACTCAATTTGATCTTTGAAACAAATTATCTGAGCATTGATTTTAATCACATTCAAGCTCTGTATTAATTGTTGTGAAAAATTTGATGGGATAGGCTTCTCAACTGGGCAGTGAACATTAGGCAATTTTACTTCTGTGATGCGCTTTTTATTTTGGGTTTGCCTTGTTGTGACTTCAATTTGATGATTCTTAGAGTGTCCACGCATTTAGGTTTCAATCCCTCCACCCTACTTGCAATATGTCAAGTTTGTGGTAGTGGTATTTTGTTCTACACAGGAGGAACCGTTGTAAAAGCATTGTACCAGTACATAAAAGTTCCATGGATAGTATGATGAAAGGTGAAGATAAGGAACAGTGATCAATCTCATAACTCAAATGAAAGGGCATGATAACGAACAGTGATTAATCTCATTACTCCTGCAAGCAATACAAAATAGATAGATGGGCAAACACGGACCCCAGAGGTGGGATCAGGTGTCTAGGAGGAGTAAGCATCTCCTCAAATCCCAAGTGCCTTGGCATAACTGACATTTTAGTTACTTAAAAACTGCTGAATATTGACATTAAAGAGTTATACATGCCTGTTACACCAAGTTTTGGTAGTGAGCAACTCGGTAAAGGAGACCTATTGAGTGACTGCAATGACTACTCCCTGATTTGCATTCATATTCTGAACCAGCAATTGAAAGACGGGGGATTGTCTAATGATATCTTCACCTGAAATATTTGTAAACGTGTGGACGGTCACTACTGCAAGCCACTTAATATCTTGAGATATCTTCATCTTGATATAATTGTATTTCAAAATATGATATTCTAACTATTGAATAATGGTTTTGATTAACAAATTACATTATTTAATTGAAGTTATTGCAGATTAGTATTACACTCACTGTAAATATGTACATGCATGTATGCCACAAGGATAGTGCCTTCCAATATTTCAAATAAGTTCAATTCAACATTCTCTCTGGGACATTCGAAATGACAATTCAGTTGTGAATTACACTTTTGAAATTATTGAGTTACATTTCCAGCAATATAATATTGTCTGCTGAAATGTGTTTCAATGTTTATAACCATCATGTACTTAACTTTCAAAGCTTATATTTGATAACAAAATGATATTTAACACCACTGATTTGATCAAACAAATGTTACTTAAGGAAGTTAGCCCCTGAGCTTTTGAGTACAACTGCGCAGGATGCTACAACTAAGTATTCACTGGTTCAATACTAATCCCATTGGTGCAAATATATTACACATCTATTGCTGAACCCTATCCAGATTGAAAAATTGTGTGTCAATTCAAATTTTTAAAGGGTTTGAAAGGAACTATATTTTGTGGCGGAAGGATTCACTAACCAAAGAGTTATAATGCTGCATAATATTACAGTTTTTGTTTCAACCAATGTATCGTCTATTTTATACCCCTTTATGTGTATTTCAGTTTTATAATTCATGATACAGGTAGTTGAGACTTAGAACTAGTTCAAATGGTGTAATTTATTAACCTTGTTGATATATTTGTCTAAACAGAACACCGATTCTTAAAAAAATCTAATTATTTTCCTTCAAATTTTGTATAAAAATTCAGTATTTTCGCCAATAATTCAAAACATTGATCTCCAACGCCCACGTTTTTTTTAGTTGCATTTTAAGTTGAAAGACCAGATCTTGGGAATTATGTATAATTTTAGAAATTGACATTACTCCTAATATGTCCTTTTAAACTCTCAATTTTGATATCGTGAAGTTGTTCGTATATCAAATGCAAAAATGTCATTATTTATTTCCTTTTCTAGTATTAATTTCTTTTCTCATCTGTAGTGTTATAGGTCACGATTATGTAATGCTTGATTTGTGTTGCACATACTGTGTTGACACTAACAGAAAAAGCAAGTTTGATTGAATAAATTTGAAGTGCAGAAAGGTCATATTTCGAACACTAAGCTCAATAATTATAGGTTATAGACTTTGTATGGGGAAATATAACGACCGAGTTTTTTGTAAACTGACCGAGCTTGCGAGGTCCGTCCGCGCCAGAAAACGAGGTCGTTATATATCCCATACAAAGTATATAACCTTTTTATTATATACTTTCAATTTCATTTAGAAATTAACGATAATTTTATTTTTAACAATAAATTTATCAGTTGAACTGAGTAAAAGATGCAAAACACGAAAAAGTTGAAAATTAACGGCGTAGAAATTTGATTGTGACGTAATGTTTGCGGCTCGGTATGTTTCCGGGCATATATCACACGATATATGCTCGAAAACTTTTAAAGAAAAAAGAAGAGATGAAATTTAAAGTATATAATAACAAGCGTTGTGACCCCAGTTTTTATTTTTAATTTCCCAATTCTCCTTCAATGTAGAAATCAAGAACACACTTCCCCAAAAATTGACATTACTCCAAATGTCATGTACGAACCTCTTTAAATCAACTTAAATTAGTTTAAAATTTAATCAGATTTTAATACTAAATGATTATTTTTTTATACATTTTGCTGTATCCATTTATAAACTTCATGTTTGTATATAAACTTTACTATAGCAATAATTAACAAATTCAACAAACCATGAATTAGAAATCATAATCACAACCTCAACATCATCGAACCATTTCAACATAGGGTGGATCATTTTTTTCACTCTTGAGGGATATGCTTTGGATCTTATCAACATTATCTTTTCAACATCCTGGACTATATTTCAAATTCGATATTTTTCTCTTGCGGTCTCATTCCCACAAACATCATAACATAAAAGCGATGAAAAAAATCAGCTAGAGAATTAATACTATCGATATATCTGACCCAAATGTTCATATCAAAATCATACAATTGTCATGAATCATATTTACCTGTATATATGACGCGATATTGTCATTGAAATACTTTTGTTTATAATTCAAAATGATTTTTAACAAACTGTCTGACAAACAGTCTGACAACTCAACGTCAACTTCCCACATTTATGTAGCAATATTCCATTATCACCTGCATATGGTGTTTGCATATCTCAACTGATTCGATATGCAAGAGTTTGTTCTGGGTATAGTCAGTTTTTAAATCGAGGTAAGCTACTGACAAACAAGTTTATAGTACAGGGATTTCAACAGTCTCGATTGAAGTCAGCATTTCGCAACTTCTATTGTCGTTATAACGATCTAGTTCGTCAATACAACCTCGCATTGGGTCAAATGCTGTCTGACGTGTTTCATACCGATTGTTAAGACGTTCTTGGCACACTGATTTTGACTGTGGGTGGCTCCGTTTACCTGATCAGGATATGGGGCTCACGGCGGGTGTGACCGGTCAACAGGGGATGCTTACTCCTCCTAGGCACCTGATCCCACCTCTGGTGTGTCCAGGGATCCGTGTTTGCCCAACTATTTATTTTGTATTGCTTGTAAGAGTTATGAGATTGATCACTGTTCGTTATCTTCACCATTTTAACATGGATGATATCATTATTCTCAATTAGCGTAATAAAGATACTACATTGTAACTGCTATGTTTTCACATACCTTCTACGTCGTGCATGTGTCCCTAAGCAGAAGTTGCATAATACTTTATTTGCTTTGCTCTAGGAATTCTAACAACGCTATTTTGCCCAACTATCGATCACATTTTGTGAAATTAGTGGCAACAGTTTAAGACTTTGACTCCATTGGTTTATATCTGCTTTCACATCCAATTTCTGATTGGTTTCTATGATGATTGAGCGTCCCTAAACACCGACTGAGAGCCCCGATTTCGTTTCAAAATGGCCGCAGCGTGAATAGAAGTATTGTACCATGTCTCCTATGATTGTAAATTTGTTGAACGTCGACGATGAATATGACGTCACAATACACTGTTTGGATCAATTGCGTTATATTTCCCGCGTTCAATGAATAGGCGGATCAAATGTCTAAAGTCGCGTAACAAGCTATGGTACTTTCGTGGAACTCTGTCCTCATACTGTAGGCGCCAAGTTTGGAACATTTTTATTATATAATCAAATTGCAATACCTTTTGCTTCGCCTTCAGACACGGTCACGCCTTACGACGTATTTTATATTTACATATTTTTTTTATCGTTTGTATGAAATTTATTGTACATCGGGGCATGACAATTGAGTCGTGCAGCGACTGTCACGTCCTTTTGTACAATAAATTTCATAAAGACAAAAAAAAACCCACAGTAAATGTCCCCTCTGTACAATGCAAGGTGAATATAACGAACAGTGATCAATCTCATAACTTCTATAAGCAATACAAAATAGATAGTTGGGCAAACACGGACCTCTGGACACACCCGAGGTTGGATCGGGTGCCTATGAGGAGTAAGCATCCCCTGTTGACCGGTCACACCCGCCGTGAGCCCTATATCCTGATCAGGTAAATTTCATACAAATCAACAACAAAAAAAGAAAAAAAAACACACTATAAATGTCTTTTGTCATGATGAATATTCATAACATCATTACAAAAATTGCACACAATGTGACGTCATAATATAAGGTTGATAAAAGATTCGACATGGAGATCGGCGACACTGACTCTTTAAAGTGTCAAAATGAAGTGGATGACGTTACGTAATCTCAAATATGCACGGTATTAATGGATAGTGATGAAAACAAAGTGGATGAGGGATTGAACACAATAAGTACATGTATGTCGCAAACTTTAGCTACATATAACACGTGCTTTTTGCAATTGAGAGTCATTACTATTGTAGTATAGAGTCTGTTGATGTGTGAGTGCCGGATTGATAGCCCCCCTCCCACCGTTCACCACAAATATACACGACATATCTACATGACATATATATATGTGATAACCAAGTTTAATTATTTTATTATTATTTATTTCAAATGTAGTTTCAAATCTAGTTTCAAATATGTGATTATACTATGACAACAATAGCAGTGTGCTGTACACTAAACCACGAGGAAAGAAAATAAGTTTAAGTCACATGTACAAAAATGAGATTCAAATAGCATATGGCTAATCATGGAAATAATTGCACATATCATTACACAAAGTCAAGACATACAACTGACTGACCTTGGTCAATCTGTACTTATAAACTAAAGATTATCACCACTCTATGTACCAATGTAATTAACATTCATAGCACATGTGTGTCACATTATTGCAAATAATATAAACTTACCCCAAATAGGGCCAAATATGCAAACTATGCAAATATAGTACTCTAGATTGTCAACAGATACAGGACCACACGCTTGTATATATTGATTGATTGGATATTGTTTAACGTCTCTCTCGAGGATATTTAACTCATATGGAGACGTCACCACTGCCGGTATAGGGTTGCAAAATTCCAGTTTATGTTCGGCGCATATGGCCTTTGAACAGGGAGGAATCTTTATCGTGCCACACCTGCTGTGACACGGGGCCTCAGTTTTTTGCGGTCTCATCCGAATGACCGCCCCATCTAGTCGCCTTTTACGACAAAAAGATGTACTGAGGACCTTTTCTAACCCAGATCCTAACGGGGTCACTTGTATATAAGCTAGCAAGAAATTGATTACCTGTGTAACCACACACTGAGCATTAAGCACATCTTTACACATAAGTCCGTGTTTGCCCAATTACCTATATTGTATTGCATATAAGAGTTATCAGATTGATCACTGTTCGTTATCTTCACCTTTCATAATAGGAATTAATTTTCTAGTACAACCTTGAAAGACGATGATGCAACCATTACGTATTATTACGTATTATTTCTACTAAAAATAGAACGAGTCTAACAATATCAGTCACAGGTGTCCACAACATGTAAACATAACTTCTCTAGAACACCCCAGGTTAACTCAGTACAATTAGTACTATACACAACACCTCCCCCTTAAAATGTTTGAAAGACAATGAAAACTCAAATATGCAATGTACATCAATCAAAGCAACAACAAAAAATATGCAACAAAACATACTCATGACACATTTGATAGAACATCTGCTACAACATTATCTCTGTCTTTGATATGTTTGATAGCAATACCATACTATTGCAATAATATACTTCATCTTGTGAGTCTTTCATTCGAGTTGAACGATACAGTGGGAAGTGCTTTCTTTTCATGTAGAAACTTTTGAATACACTTTGTATGATACGAATATAAAAATGTCAGCTCCATTTTGTGACTCTTTGATTCAAGTTGAACGATACAAGGAAAAATGCTTTCTTCTAATGCAAAAACATTTGAATATACCGTATACGATAAGAATATAAAAGAATAAGCTCCATATGTAAGAAAGGATCACAATTCGTGCCTGTGGTAATTCCTACACAATTCGTGCCTGTGGTAATTCCTACACAATTCGTGCCTGCGGTAATTCCAACATGCTGTTTGAAGATATGATCACGAAAGACTACGAATACATTGTCACTCAGGAACTATTCCAGCATATTTTTATTAAAGCGGCATAGTACGTGTGCGTGAAATCAGAGTGGTGTTTATAAACAAGTAATATTATTGGATTGATTATTTGATTGTATATTGTTTGACGTCAATTTCGATTTTTTTTACCCAAACAGAGACGTCACCAACACGGGCGAGGGACTTCGAATTTAGGCCTACGATCGGCGCTTACAACCATTGAGCAAAGACGGTTTTTAGCATGCCACACCTACCGTAACACGGGACATCCATTTTAAATGTCATCTCCGAGGAGACATGGTATTCACTCTTGATTCCGACGGTTTGACGATGGAACTGTCACTACCTGTTTTAACGACTTAGGTTTGTCGCAACCAGGATTTAAACCCTGACCGCCCGCATGCGGAGCGGAATGATCATTACATATGAATATTTCCTTTTTCGTAAACGTTTGGCATTTTAGAATATATATATTGTAGATGTTTGTAAGATATACCTACGGATTTTTGATGGTTTTGTTTTTGAATTTTGTAGTAATTTGCCTCGTTTTCTTTTTAGCTCTTACAAGTTTATTGTTATTTCGAATTTCAAACATTTCGGCTTGAGCATCACTGAAGAGAAAATATTTGTCCAAGTGCGCATCTGGTGCATCAAAATTGAAACCGTATAAGTTTTACATCAAACACATACACAGAAAAGTTGAAATAGATATAAACAGCTAATTCCTATAGATCATATATATACCAGACAAGGTAACGTAACTTTATAATCAAGGTGGTCTTATTTTCAGCGAAACGTGAAGAGTTGTTGTTCTTTGAGCTACTGAGATCATCCATGTTTACATTGATTTATCTCGAGTAAACTATTTGTGCTCTTTGTGAAGGATAAGCATTGAATACATTACCGGATATATTGTAGGATAAGAAACCCAGAAAAATGAGACTGTATTATCATATCCTTACTCCACCCCTTATATAATCTACATTTGTTTTAATTATTAAAGTAATACCAAAATACATAACATTTATCCATAGTACTAGAGTGTTTGTAAAGTCAAACCTTTTCCTTGCTTCACAGCATTCATGTTTATCATGTATATAAAACACAAATATGTATATCGATGTATATGTAAAAAAAAAAAAACAATTAATATCCTAGATATTAGCATAAATGTTAAATAAAATCAATTCAAACATATGTGAATATGCGCATTAATCATTTATATAACCAATCAATGGGATTATATTGTAATTAATTTTAACACATCGAGTAACTTGATTTTGTTTTAGTTCAATTAGCCATATACTCTGAAGCATTAATGGGCATTCACAATGATGTAGATACTTAAAACCACTTCATCCGGAAGTCATCACACTGCGTGTGTAACTATATTTGAGTTAAACAATCTCTTCAGACTACCACACCTTGTTCCGGTTGTTCTTTCTTATTTGGACGAATGAACATACGTAGAATACATGTTAAACCATTATACGTTTACAGCCAGTTTAAGTATAGCATGTTCAGTGATATTGATATTCTGTTGGCGTAGATTCAAATATATAAGTGTTGCCCAGCTCATCATAATAAAGCAACACTCAACACATTATTGACTGCTTGACCGCATCGTGTTCTGCAATTTTCACAGTGCGGAGAGTATATTCTTTGGTTTTTAATCAGATCAATAAAAAACACAATCTATTCCAATACAGACCGTGTGACTTTCATTAAAGTATGACTATAGATAGTTGATATATATACTTATTAAATTGGGGGAAGTTTGATTTCCCTTTGTTTTCATATTTTCATATTGCAAATAACAATGACTTTACTTGAGTCATATATTGGTAAAATGACTACCCATTTCTACGCATTTTTTTTTATTTCACTCAATAATCGCAAGATATGGGTATCTCTGCACACAATAATTCATAAAAGAAAGAAATATCATATAAAAGCACAAACAAATGATATAAAAGTCAAACACCAATAAAGCTTTACATAATTTGCTTTCTTCTTTCATTTATTTATTTCTATTGTTGTTGATGTTGTTACAATGAGTTTATGGAAGAAAAAAACCAACATATTGCTGTGTTAATGTGGAATAAAACACACGGCAAATTGTTCAAAGTTTTTATGTTCAACATTTAGATAACATATATACAAAAAGGCTTTAGTGAAAGGTGTTTAGATGAATAATGAGTAATATTTTAATTAATTTTAAATATCCATTCAGCCCCGATTCATTTGCCATCGAAATGCCTTGCAATCACTGTAAAGTAACAATTCGGTCTAATTTCAGACACCATTCAGTCGCCTTTCAATAATAATTTCACTGCATTTTAGTGAATATTCAGTTACCGTTTAGGCTTCCACCAGTTTCGTTTAATGGAAATTCAGTTTCTGTTCTATAATCATACCGTCACGCCTTAATGATCATTTTGTTACCTCTACTATTTCAATAAATATTCAACAATTTGAATGACTTCATTCCATGTACAAGATCATTCGGTAGCTTATCTTGACACTTTTTACATTTTATAAATGATTACATTAATTTGCACTACACCCCGCCGTTATTCATGGTTTGGTGTTTAATATCCATGTTCATTTGCCTCCTTGTGATTAACATTCCATCGATCATTAAGAAAGCCCATACCGCCTAGAATTGCTTATATTACCATTTTGATAAGAATAGTAAAAATAACGAACAATGATCAATCTCATAAATCCTATACAGAATTCAAAATAGAATGATAGACAAACCTGGATACACCCGAGGTGGGATGAATTGCGTAGCCGGAATAAGCATCCCATGTTAACAGGTCATACCCGCTGTGAGTCATATATGTTGTGATCAGGTAAATTAATATGCCCTTTGCAAAGACTGACAGTTAGATTGTATTTCAGAATTTTGTTATTATTTTTACTAATGTCCTATGTAATTGTCCACATACCTATTGCATCACAACCAAGAACACCTCAATAGCCATAAAGTACATATGATACACTTAACATGTATTCACCTTTTTATTTAATTAGCAAGCTTCCTGTAAGTACCTTGGTAATCCCACTATAAAAGCACACTGTGCACAGAAGGTTTGATATGGTGTATGCCACTAAAATAATATAATGCTAAAAATGTCAGGTCCACACAAACATTTCTAACCCTGGCACTCCACCGTTGTGACCGGCTAGCCGGGAATACTTAAACCTCTTACGTATCTATTTTCATCCCTGATGTTTCCAGGAACCAGCGGCTGCACTTTTATTTTCCTAATGGAATGCGAGATATTTCCTATTTCGTTAAATTTACCTATCATTGAATACACTCCCTATCAAACACATTCACAGAAAAGTTTAAATATATACCTGTAAAATCAGTCTTTACCAGGAAACAAGTTTGTATAAAACGTCACTACACCGAACAAGATAAGGTAACTTTACAAAAAGTACGGTCTTGCCTTCAGCAAAACTTTAAGAGTTGTTGTTCTTTCAGCTATTGAGATTGTACATGTTTACATTGACTGACACAAGTAAAATATCGATGATTTTATATTTATACCTTATTCAATAGCAGAATTTCGTTTACTAATTTAATCCATTCCCTCGTTAGATAGTCTTCTTGGATATCATATGTACTTATAAAAAGAAAATGTACACATCAATATATTTGAAATAATGCAATATGTTCCTTAAATATTAGCAAAAATGTAAAAAGGAAAAACATCAATTCAAAATAATTTGAATTTGCACATTAATAATCTGCTATTGGGATCCTGCAGAACTTAATTTCAGGCATCGAGTGACTTCACTATGTTTCCCTCTATTCATTCATTTCTTCAGAAGGAGTTGTGAGAAATTTACAATGATCTAGATACTCCAAATCACTTTACACGGAAGTGATCATACTACACGTACAGCTACAATGGGGGTACTATACTTATCAGATCACTACATCTAGTTTCGGTTGCTGTTTCTTATTTTCATGAATGGGCATAAGTAGGATGTATTCTAGAGTAATATGCTCATACAGTCACTTTGCGTGTTGTATAATAAGGGATGTTAGTTTTCTAATTCTGTAACGCTGGTCATTATAATAAAACAACACTCATTATGTTTTTTGGCTGTTGACTGCCTTATCTTGTACAATCTTAACAATTTGGATAATCATTTCTTTCGATTGAAATCAGATTAGTAAAAATGAACATTGTACTTCAATGAAGGTCACGTGTATGTCATAAAAATATGATTGTAGTTAGCTGACATAGATGTTTATTGAATTTGAATGTTTAAGTTTCACGATGTCATATTTAATAAAAAATGCTAACGCATATGTTCGTTTCATTTTAGGGAATGTTTCATTCTTATTGATATTTCAGGAGTTATAGTTCACGACATATATAGCGGTGTAAAGCATTCTGCGTTTTACAAATGACTGTTCATTGTTTTCATATTGCAAATATCAGTGGCTTTACCGGAGTACTTAAAGATGGGGGAATGGTTACCTATTTATACGTGTGTGTGGTTTTTTTCTTGTTCTGTTTTCGCATTTTAATCCATAATCGTAAAAAGGTGGGTGTCTTCGAACACACTGTTTCAAAACAGAATACAATATTATATTATATTATATTATATAATAACATATACTATTGATTTAAAAGCTAAAAACCTATATAACATTTCACTGTTTGCATTTATCTTTCACTTATTTTCGATTTGTATTTTGTTGTTATTATTGTAGTATGTCGATAAGAATATTTCACATTATCATTACATATAAACACAAGTTAAATTTGTAAGGTGTTTTTGCCTAGAACATTCAGACAACATATACATAAACACTGTAGAGATAGGTATTGATGGGAATATTGTCAATATCCTGATATTTCTTCTTCCCGTGCATACTTGTGATAATTCACATTCACTCATTCACGATAGAATATGACACGTCTAGGAAGTGATGAAACTGCACAAAGACAATCACATATAAAGGGGGGGGGGATACCTTGATTAATTTACAAAACTTTTTTTTCAATCAGCAGGTGTAAATTCAATTGCTGATTTATTTCGCACCATTATGTAGCTATGTAAGAAAAATAATTGAGAACACGTGATACTTGTATCACTTAATGTATATGAAGTAAATTAAGGACTTTGTGCATGTTAATATTTTTTATATGATATATAAATACTACATTTCATGTAAAATAATTGTTTATTGTCGTTTCCAGAGCGCCAAGAAAATTCATAACCTCTGTGCACATTATGCAATTAACATTTATGCTTTTAAATTGACGACAATGTTTTTTTTTTTTACACCATTTATATCCAAGCGATGTAATCTATATTTAGATATATATACCCCCAACAATGGTGGACATAACCCAGTTAATTTTACCTGCAAGTCGTGTTTTACTGTAAGTGTTGGGATGGAACTGTGTATCACCCATAGCTACGACTTGTTACAACAGAAATAATACCTGTTCCTATAGAATTAACAATGTTATTGATATAAACTCTAACTCGCATATGGACATGGCATATGGTAAACAAACGCACCATAGTACAAAAATCACCGCTAGTATACTCTAACGTGGAATAATGCGTGTACTTACAGAATTTACAATGTTATTGATAGAAATCCTAAGTCACATATGACAATGTAAATAAAACAAAACAGATATAAGGGGAGACTGTTGTAGAATAAGAAACCAAGACACGGGTTTCTGTATTCCCATTTCCTCACTCCATCCCTTGTCTAATCCACATAGTTGTTTTAAGCATCAAATAACAATACACTGTTTGCAAATTCAAACCATCCCTCCTTAGTGAATATTCCTGGTTATCATATATATATAGGTATACAAACACATGTAGCTATCATTGTATCCAAAATGTAATTCATTCCTTAGATATTAGCATCAATATTAAATAAAATTCAATATAATGTGAATCTGCACAGTAATTATTTATATAATTAGTGAATGAAAATATCCAGCGATTAGTTTTAACACAACGAATAACTTGATTTTGTTTCAGTTCAATTAGCTTATATATCTATTTATCAAATTGGGGAGTTTAAGTTCCCTTTGTTTTCACATTGCAAATAACAATAACTCTACCTGAATCATATCGTGGTAAAATGACTACCTATTACTACGTGTTGTTTTTTTTATTTTACTTCATAATCGCAAAATATGGGTATCTCTACATACAATCTTTTTTAAAAAATAAAATATCATATAAAAGCAGAAACAAATCTTTTAAAAGTCAAACACCAGTAAAGCGTTACACAATTTGCTCTCTTCTTTCGTGTATTTATTTTCTATTTTTGTTGTTCTTCTGATTGTTACACTGAATTATTGAAAAAGCACATTGCTTTGTTGGTGTCGCATAAAACACACGGTAGATTGATAAGAAGTGCTTGTGTTCAACATTTATATGATATATACATAAAGAGGTTTTAATATTGAAATGTGTTAAGATGAATAAAAAGAGTAATCTTTTAATTAATTTGAAATATCCATTCAGTCAGATATTGATTGGCATTGAACCACCTGTCAATCACTTTAAAGTAAATATTCAGTCTAATTGAACTACATTTCAATCACTTTAAAGTAACTATATTTACATTGTAATATAGAAGAATTTGTATTGTTTCCCTCAGTCCACTGAGGGATTTCAAGGTAAACTGATGCAACTGAAGTTTGTTTTTTATTCTTAAACGAACGACACTTCTTTTGCACATCATCGACATTTAATCTATTGAAAATATATTTATTCATATATCATTTCTCATGATATGGGACATGAACTGTTATTCCTGCCAGTCGCGTGGAACTTAAAACATTTAAAGAAATAAAATGACTATCTTACTGTAAGCGATGTAACGGTAATATATATCATTCATTGTCATGATGTCCGGTAGGAAAGTGTATACAAGGGTTACAAACATGCCTTTTGTTATTTTACAACATTGACTCTGAGCATACACAAGAATGCATTTAAAATGTGAACCTAGGAATTTACAATTTATAGATGCAAATCCTTAATCGTTTAAGATAATATAGATGAAAGAAGATTGATGAACATAAAAAGAAGACATACATATGCATTCAGTAAAAGCTTATCGATGTGTGAGTTAATGTCAATCAATTGTGGTTGATGTTACATGATTCGACCAATCATTAAAAAATATGGAAACTAGATTTTCTGACAGCTTGACATAGATGTGTTGTTATGAACAGTCCGACGTGACGATGAAAACAATATCTTCTGTGTATCCTAATTATGTCTCTGCTATTTCTTTTCACAGCGCCATACACACTTCCTATAATGTAAACATACATGGGGTAACTGATGAATGCATCTGGGCGAAACAGTAGTTTCTTTGTAAAACTACTCGGAACATGTAAGCAGAATCTTTAACAAGAAAGAAGAAGAAAGACATCACTCGTTTTTTGCGCTTCCACATGATTGTCGAATAGCAGTAGTTAGTAAAAAAAAATCTAGCATTTGTGTACGTGAAATTACTACTTCAATAGTCAGATTCTAAAACCGGTCTACTGTAAAGGGGCTAAGGTTAAGTCTTATCAAGTACAGAAAAAAATGGCATGACATGAATAACTATATTACTTTCCATCACAATGGAATGGTATATACATTTAAGGTCCTGTTAATCAAAGCGAACAATCAAATACTATAGAAATTCAAGTTTTTGTCCACCTTTCACTCTATTTGCGACTAATATATAACAGCCATACATGAAAAAATCCAATGTACATCATGTTCCGTTACATTATGTAAAGAACAATTCAACGTTTAAATGAAATGGTGAAGGTAAAGCTTATTTTCCAATATGTCCTCTGTTTTGACTACTCCTATGTCGTCGCGTCAACATTGCCTGCCAATTCGAGCTAAGAAAATATGAATGATGATTGATTTTTAAACTTATTTACATAAAACATCCTTCCTCAGCCTGAAGCTGATCTCTCTCAGGCAGAAGTCCACCACCACACTGCACGTCATGATTTCCACAAGTCGCGGGCCGGTGGTTTCTTGACCAGAATGAGCTCGTTATTTCAAGCCTCAGACGTATACAGACAGTTTTAACCCTTTTCTCGCGTTAGACATTTACAAGTGAGAGTCATGAGTCTTACAGTTGATTTGTACGTTGAAATGTTCCGAATGGCATGATGATTAGCGCCAATAATATATCTAAACTAGTGACACTTTAGCTGCATCATTTACTATCTCACTACAAACTTCCGCCAGAGTTCGTTTGCTCACAAACCAAACTCTTCCAGGTAGGCATTGTGGGATAGATGCTTCTTAGGCCGCGTATACTGTGTAACGTAACTGCAGAATGACGAAAAACATAACGTAAAACGTAAATAGTTCAAAACAAGAACGTAAGCAAGTCAATTACTTTACACTATAATTTGAAGAGAGTACCCCTACTTTATAGTGATCTTTTGATCATTTTATATTTAAATAAAATCCATACTTTTATATCGATGCTCTTAATGTCAATATGTTAAAGCTTTAACTACGAACTACTTCTTTAGTATTATTTGCCCGTAGGATAATCGCGGACTCACAATATACCAATAAGTGTATTGCACTGCGTTACATAGGAGATGTATATACGTAGGTGACGTAATGAGGAATCGACGGGGAGTTTATATATCCCTATGAAACACTAGTAGAGGGTAATTTCTTAAATATTTTGCCCAACTATCTATTTTATATTGCCTATAGGAGTTATTACATTGATCAATGTTCGTTATATTCACCTTTATAGGAGTTATGCGATTAATCACTGTTCGATGTCTTCACCTTTATAGGAGTTATGAGATTTGTCAATGTTCGTTATCTTCACTTTAAAGGAGTTATGAGATTGATCATTGTTCGTTATATTCACCTTTCTTTTGATTGTCTACGTTCATGGTTTTCTTAACTGTGTTCCCTGAAAAGAACGATCTTATAATTAGGATGTAATACATTTATAAAATAATGTGACTAAGATGTGATATACCCTGAGCGATTTTGTCAATTCAATATGAACCTTACTATCCATTTGACTCCCCGTAGCCTTATTTATTTAAGTCTTAGAATAGAAGGGTGTGTAATCTCAATTCATGTATAAATACACTGTATTTATGTAGTAAAAAACTACCCGACTAAGTAGTTATTTGGATCCGTATCATAATATTTAGGGATGTTGAACTGAATTTGGAACGAACAGCTGATTTCTGACAGTTTAGAAATCTCGGGTGGGATACCAATTCAGCGTAAAACCAACATCAAGCACAGTTTTCATATAAGTAATTAGCATATTGATATATTTTCTTTCAATAATTGTGAATAAATTGATTAAACTATTTTAATTTACTTTGTAATTGATTGATGTTGCTTCTGACTTATAACAGAGTAACATAACATTAATTATAATTCACAATACGTTAACATTAGAAATACTGTGCAGAAAATATGAGTACACAGGTTTTAAAAATGATCCCTCATTGGATGTATTTCTTACGCCCATTATAAAAAAAAAACCTTTTAAAAACAGCAGTACGATTTAATTTCCTTGTATCCTCTATATTGAAAGAATCTGACCAAGGAACAGCCTTCCTTCTGAAATGTTACTATAGAAATCAAATTATCCAACAACGCCATACGCACGATTCTCCGCGTCCATGATGTCTGCATGTCGTTACTATTGTGGAGAACTAGGTGATTTATCTCGGGAGTGTAGATTTGTTATCAAAGTAGACTGTTGGTAACATGGGGTACCTGGTCACAAGGAAAAGTTTTATCTATATTAAAATATTGACAAGGAAAGATATGCCGAACACACCAAAGGCATATCTGTTAGTATTCAAAACAACATTTGTTTCCAAGAGATATGTACATACTTCAATGTGATAATTGTGTACGAAAGGTGAAGATAACGAACAGTGATCAATCTCATAACTTCTACAAGCAATACAAAATAGATAGTTTGGCAAATGCGGACCACTGGACACACCAGATCGCAAAAATGTCAAATGAAACAGTAACCAACATTGTGCATGTTCTAAAAAGCTACACAAATATTTAGTTCTATAAATTCAGATCCACAAACGTTCCACTTGCGAAGTGTTCAACTTAGGATATGAAAAACAATCAAAAACACTGACACAACAGTTAGATGCTTACCAGTTTGCTTTGGATTTGGGGTATCAAAAGAGCTTGTATACCGAACATTTTAATTTAAGTCATGAGAGGTGAAGATAACGAACAGTAACCAGTCTCATAACTCCTAAAAGTAATAAAAGAGAAAGTTGAGCAAACAGAGAACATGGATATATACAAGAGCTTGTTCTGGGTATAGTCAGTTTTTAAATCGAGGTAAGCTACTGACAAACAAGTTAATGGTACAGGGATTTCAACAGTCTCGATTGAAGTCAGCATTTCGCAAATTCTATGGTCGTTATAACGATCTAGTTCGTCAATACAACATCGCATTGGGTCAAATGCTGTCTGACGTGTTTCATACCGATTGTTAAGCCGTTCTTGGCACACTGATTTTGACTGCGGATAACTTCGTTTACCTGATCAGGATATGGGGCTCACGGCGGGTGTGACCGGTCAACAGGGGATGCTTACTCCTCCTAGGCACCTGATCCCACCTCTGGTGTGTCCAGGGGTCCGTGTTTGCCCAACTATTCTATTTTGTATTGCTTGTAGGAGTTATGAGATTGATCACTGTTCGTTATCTTCACCTTACATACACACATTGGTGATAGTTATTTAAAGGGATATTGCAAGTGAATCCTCTATCTATTTGAATTTTGAGACATCATCTTCAGACGTGTTTACCTTTTATTCATAACACCCCTATCAAAAACATGCATATCAAAGTTAAGATGTTTAAAAGCAGCTGATATAGTCTCTAGAAACCAGACAAGGTAACACAACTTTACAATTAATACGGTCTTATCTTCAGCAAAACTTGAAGAGTTGTTGTTCTTTGAGCTATAGCGATTGTTCATGCTTACATCGATTTCCCTCGAATAAGCATGGCATGTTTTTTTTTATGAAGGTACAGAATCAAATACATTACCTGCGACATTTGTTCAGGACAACAAATCCAGAGAGACGGTGCTGTACTATCATTTCCGTTATCTACGTTTCCTGTCATTTGTTTCAAAGTAAAACCAATCTCCACAATTCATAGCATGTTTCAAGAGCAATATATATTATTTCTCTTCAATTAACCATGTATCAACTAATAAAGTAAGATCAATCTCCACAATTCATAGCATGTTTCAAGAGCAATACAGTCTTTACAAATTTAAACAGGCCCCGTGTTAGAAAATTGTCCAGCCCATCATATGTAGTTATAAAAAGCACACGTGTATATCGATATATCTAAAAATATATCTAAAAAAAATATCCAATCAATCCCTTTGACGTTAACATAAATATTTAATAGCATCAATTAGATAAAATGTAAATATACGTGTATATAAACAATAAGTATTATCATGCAGGGATTAATTCTAACACATCGAGTAACTACATCGTGCTTCTCTTCAATTAACCACGCCTCCAATAGCACTACAGGGAATTCAAAATGGCGTACATACTCAAAAGCACTTTTTTTCGGAGGTCATCACACTGCACGCTTGTTTATAAGTGTTTAAATAATCCATTCAGATTACTACACGTAGTTCCGGCTGCTAGTTCTTATTTGGATGAATGGGCATAAGTAGGGTGTATTTTAGAGGAAGACCCTTATACAGACACTTTAGTTGTTGAATGGTTAGGGATACTGTGTTATATTAGGATGTTGCGATGTTCATCATACTAATCTAACACTGACACGCAATGTGGCTGGTTGGCCACCCGATGTTCTATTATCTTCACAATGTGGACATTGGTGCTTTGTTGTGTTTTTAATCTGATTGATAAAACAAACATTCTCAAATGAAGATCGTATGGTTGTCAGAGAAATGCCATTGCAGTTAACTTAAATATCTGTTTATTGGTATAGGGAATTTATATTCCTTTTGATAATATTCCAAATATCAATGACTTTACCGGAATACGTAGCGATGGTAGAGTGAATACCTATTTCTACACGTGTTTTATCCTACTCCCTAATTGCGAAGAATGGGTATATTTGCACACGCATTTTAAAAGAAAGAATGTAATACAATATCCCAAACAGAGCAAACATTTGACTTAATTTTTTTTTTATTGGCTCTTTTTGGACATATATTATCATATAAACAGGATGTTACATGCAACTTCATATTTCAACAAACATGTTAAACACTGTGTGAAAATTAATAGCAATATTGTACAATTACTTTGAAGATAAAGAGAGACTAGTATATGAAATATGCATAACTAATTCATTTAAGGAAGATACATCTTACATTGAAATTATTTTGTCTTCTATCTTTTTCCATACTTGGTTATAATAATCAAGATTTCTTCTGCCACAATAAATTGATTTTTTAACAAACAGTTTTCTTCTCAAAAATTGCAACAAAAATATATAAAGAAGGACCACTGTGCCCTGTATCTGAATTAAACACAAACTGTATATAATATTTAGAAAGCAGTATACAATAATTCAGACTTTCACACTTTTCTTCATAAAATCCAAATATTATGTCTTGATAAGAGATATAATTTATATAAGTAATGTTTAATCTATTCCACCAAGTTTGGAAATGCTTCCAATAAGTACCAACATATTCACAAAAGTAAAACCTGTGCTCTATTGTATCTAAATTTCCACATAATATACAAGAAGGTGATGTTTTAATTTTTATTGCATACAGCAATTTGTTGTGTGCTAAAAATCTGTGAATTAATTTATATTGAAAAGATTGTAATGATGTTTCCATTGATATTGTGAAAGGTAACTTGTAAATACTCTCTAACTCTTGCTGTGTTAATTTTGAATCAAAAATATTTTCCCATTTTGGTATACATGTTGGTAATTCTGCTATACTTTCCATCAAAATCCAGTAAAAATCTTTACAAGTCATGTTTGATATGGGACTCCTATTACCATTGAAACTCAGTATAAGCGTATTTCTATTTATAAAAGAATTATCATTTTGTCGAATATGCTTTCTCCAACTGTAGGGTATTGCATTTCTTAAACAATAGTATTCAAAAAAAGATATGTTTAAATTGTGTGTTTCATTTAATTTTTCATGGCTAAGGAAGTCTTTATCTCTATCTACAATATCTCCAATATATAAAATACCCCTTTCATACCACTTCTTCCAAAAAACCTCTTTATTGTCAATTTTAATATTGTCATTAAACCATAAACTTTCTTTAAAAACGACTGGTTCAACATTTACAATATGTCTGAATTCTCTCCATGTACTAACAATATCACTGTAAAACTTTGGCAAAAAAGTATCAATGTCTAAATGATTCATGCATCCTCTAGAGATAATAAAGTCATTTAATTCAATATCTTGCAAGTAAAATTGAATTATGCTTCTTAATTTTGATTTTATATTAGTGAAAATTCTTTTTACCCAGCCTAATCTTAATGATTTGACCTGAATATCAAATTTAGGTACTTTCAAACCCCCTTTACTAATTTTTTGACTGCTTACTGTACTTTTTACTTTTGGCTTTTCATTATTCCAAATAAAGGCATTTATTTCTTTTTCTACTTCTTTAATTAATGCTGACGAGAAAGGGAGAACTTGCGCTTGATAAATGAGTTTAGGGATTGCCAGTGTTTTTGTTATTAGGATTTTACCAATAAGAGTTAGATTCCTCATTTTCCATAAATTTAATGTTAATTTCAATTCTTCTAGTTTTGTATTAAAATTCTTTCTTAACATTTCTTCTTCACCTTTTGAACTAAACCATATTCCTAATGTAAAAAATTGACCTTTTGACCACTTAACAGGTAAGATTCCTGGTCTGAAATTTTTACAACTTCCAATCCAAACTGCTTCTGTTTTATCTAAATTAATTTTGAGTCCAGAACAATGTTTAAAATTTTGAATGATGTTTAGTAATTCAATTCCAGATTTCTCATCATTTAAAAAGCAGGTAGTGTCATCTGCTAGTTGACTTATCTTAAATTCTGTTTCACCAATTCTGATTCCATGAACATTTTTGTTTTCTCTTATTCTTATTGCAAGCAACTCAACACAAAGAATGAAAAGATATGGAGAAAGGGGACAACCTTGCCTGACTCCTCTACTTATTTTGAAAAAAGGAGTTGAGAATCCGTTGTTTATAACACAGCTTGAGATATCTGTGTATAGTATCTTAACCCAGAGTCTAAAACTTTCTCCAAACCCAAATGTATCTAATACTTTATCCAAGAAATTCCATTCTACAGTGTCGAATGCCTTCTCAAAATCAACTAAAAGAATTAAACCAGGAATGTTTTTTAGACTTGTATAGTGTATAAGATCAGAAATAGTTCTAATGTTTTCTCCAATAAATCTGTTCTCTATATATCCAGTTTGATCAGTGTCTACAATTTGAGGTAAAAACTTTTTAATTCTTCTAGCAATTACTTTTGATAAAATTTTGTAGTCAAAGTTAAGAAGTGATATTGGTCTCCAGTTTTTAAGTACAGTCCTATCTTTATCTTTTTTAGGTACAAGAGTTATGATGCTTTTTCTTTGATCTATGGAAAGTTTGTGTTTTTGGATACTTTCATTCAGGCTGTCAATTATTAATTCTGAAATTTCTTTCCAAAAATACTTATAAAATTCCATTTGGAAACCATCATTGCCAGGCGATTGATTGCATTTAAAAGTGTTTAGTATAGCTTCACATTCATGAACTGTAATAGGTCCTTCACAAGACAAGGAATCCTCTTTTTCAAGTTTTTGAATATTCATATTGTAAGTAAATTGATCAATATAATTCTTATAGTCACAATAATCTAAATCTGATGTGTATAACTTTTCAAAAAATGATTGTTCTTCTTTTAATATTTTCTCTCTTCCTTCCAAAACCCCTTTATTTGACGTTATTGTAGATATGTATTTATTTTTATAGTTTCTTTTTTCTAAGGAGAGAAAATATTTAGTACACTTTTCTCCTTCTTCACACCACTTTGCTTTTGATCGAAGAATAATACCTCTTGTTTTATTTTCATTTATCAATTCTAACTTTTCTTTAATTTCATTATATTTATTTACATTTTCTTCCGTAGGATCTTCCGACATTTTTCGTTTTTGATCATCAAGTTCCTTAGCTATGTTTTCTTCATCTTTTCTTAGTTTGCGAGCTTTAAGTTTTGAAAATTTTACTATAAACCCTCTGAGTTCACATTTTATGGTGTCCCATTTTAGTTGTTTATCATTCATAAAAAAATATTTCTCTTTTAGCTGTAAAATGTTTTGTTTTGTTTTCAACACAAACTCTTCATCTTCTAATAGGGATGAATTAAATTTCCAAAAACCGGGGCCTCTATCTTCGAAACCTTTACCCTTTATATTCAAAGTAATTACACTATGATCATTTTTTATGGATGGTTTAATACTTGTTTTGCAAAGTGGTGCAAGAAAAGCAGGAATTAAGAAAAAATTTAATCTTGATAATATTATAGGATTTTTCCGACTAAACGTAAATAGCATACCATTTGGATTTTGTTCTCGCCATATATCTACAAGGTTTAAATATTTTATTGAAGATATAAGATTGTCTCTATATTTAGATTTTCCTTCAATACACCCCCCTTTCTTATCCAAATTTGGGTTCAATGTAATATTGAAGTCGCCACCTAGAATCAGATTCTGAGAACTCTCTTCTTCTAAGTGATTTAAGATGTTGTTTAAAAATTAATTCTGTTCTGATGGGTTATCCTTAGTTGGTGCATACACATTTGATAAAATAAATTATGTTTTATCTAATTGTACAAAAACTTGTAGAAATCTACCAGCATTGACACATGTATGTTTTAATATCTTATACTCAACATTATGTGGAAATAAAATTGCTACACCTTTCCTATTTGATTCTCCATGATTAAATATGATATCCGAGTTCCATTCGTTTATCCATTTTGATTCATCTTGTGCAGTTGAGTGTGTTTCTTGTAAATAAACAAAGTGGCCTTGAAAATTCTCTTTAAAAAATGTAAACAATGTTTTTCTTTTACTTGGTGAGTTTAGGCCTCTTACATTTAACGATATGCAGGATAAGTTAAAAGACATTACGATTTGCGTTGAAATGTTTAAAGCACACACAGTAATTCAGAGTAAATTCGTGATAAAATGGGTTGCATGCACATGTATTCAATAGATTGAACTTGCTTGGAGCCAAGTATATAACAGTGGGGGGACCCCGAACAAAAGAAATCAAAAAGAAAAAACACATATGTACAGATGAATATACTGTACGTAATCAAATGTATAACTGACTAAACAGAACATACTTGACCAACCTTATGAAGTTTTCACATCTGCATGTTTATATACTGGAAGCTTTAAATGAAAGCTAAATATAAGAACCAGTATGTTATAATTCATGGAAATTAAATATCCGGAATAATACACTTCGTGGAAAATAAATATCCCGATTAATACAAAATATTACATGTTATGTACATTCTATGCATGACGTATTTGCGTGGAACTACTAAATAAAGTTACACATGTATAAACATAAATTTGACATTTCATCAATATTTCATCAACTAATCTAAAGGCCAGGGATGGTAACAAAAAGCTGAAGGGGGGGGGGTAATATCAGTTGGCATTAATCAAAATAATTAAAGCTGGTATATGTGCAAAAATAAACAATATAAATAAACAATGTAATTTCTTTCACCGCTGGGAGGTGTATGGAGTCGATAAGTGAGTATTTCTAAGTTTTCAATATATTTGTCCCATATATCTAAACAATGTCTATGCGAATTTTATCAATACACTGTCGATGTTTACCCCAACGTTTCACCTCGGTGCGCGAGAACAATGTCTGCCGCGAGGTTTTCCATAATTTGGAATCTACGATAGCCAAGATATTTTCCGAAGAATCTAGAGATGATACATGTCATGTCTGTAACATGGAGAAATTGGAGATCTTTAAGAAGTCTTCTCCCAGCCCCGTGCTCACCATCGTCGTTATACCCCTCGTGGATCAAACCGTTTTTGTCTGTGAATCGATATACCAATATATTGTGATCCGCGTTTGAGTAATTTGAGTCCATAACAACTTTTTTATAGAAGTTTCTGACCTGGTTAAAGGTCGCTGTGGTAGATGCCGCGATTTTAAAATCGTTCCCTTCTGTGAAGGTTTCTAGTGTCGACATCTGGATCTGTTGAAGTGCCTCTTTTTCTGCTTGATACACTAGCAAAATGTTTTCAGGCTTTGGTTTTAACACTTTTTCTTTGTATGTGTTTCCGTTAGGAAAAACTAACTTGTCTCCTACGAAACGTGTTTTCACATTCTCTTTCCAATACCGGTTACTTATTTCTTGGAGTTTTTTCCGATTTTCAGCTACCTCTACTGGTCTGTGTGGGGTAATGTAGAAAGGTGTATTTGATTGTTCTGTAGAGCCAGACCCTTTGCTATTTCTTTTGTCTTTTTGTGCTTGAGGACTTTCTCCTTATCAGTAAATTTCTCTAGTCGACCCGTAATAGTTCTTGGTCTACCCGGATTTTTAGGCCCGTTTCGATGTATGTTTGCAAAAGTTGTTTCGACTCCCAGGTATTCTTTAATCAATTGTGGGATTTTCTTGAAAAGATTTTCATTCTCTTCTTCGGGTAAATTGTGAATGAGTAAGTTCTGCTTCATTGATCTTGACTTTAAATCTGTGATCTCGCTTTGCTGTTTTCTGACGGTTCTGTCTAAGTTAATAACTACAGATTTTAACATATCTATATCTTCTTTCAACATTTTGTTCTCTTGCTTCAGCACCTGAATGTTTCCTGAGTCCACTTCTTGTTGTTCAGCAATATGAGAGATACGGAAGTCGAAACCATCTTCCTCCCACAGGTCATTCTTAATGTTCTTTATACCTTGAGTTAGTTCTTTGATCACTCTGAGAGATTCCGATAATTCCCCCAATGTTGTTTGTATATTAGGTATTGCTTGTATCGTGCTTATTATCTCCTGCGTTAGCGTAGGTGCGGTGGATATACCCGGGTCTGTGACATTCACTGGGCCGTGACTGCTAGCACTGTTTGTGACTGACGACTTCTCACGACTTCTACTCAGGCTCATTTTAAGAAATTTCGAACAAAATCACTATATTTTCAATTTCACAAGTAAAATCACTTTCCAGGTATCCAAATTAACTTCTGAACGGTCTGGTTCAAATATATGTAATCCCACACACAGAAAACTCACATTATTTGGTCAAAATGTTGGAGCTCAGAAAAACATGACTACCTGGCTCTGATCACGTGTCAACATTTGACTTAATACTCAAACACCAATAAAGCGTTTCGCTATTTTCATTTCCTTCATTCATTCCTTTTCCTATTTTTTGTTCTTATTGTTGCTGTGGGTTTATAAAAACATTTTTTGCTACTGCCTCATAAAACACAACAAGTAAGAAGTTCATAAGTTAAACATTAAGATAAAATAGGCATAGCACGTTCTCGTGATAGGTATTTAGATGAATAAAGCAAGTTATATTTCCATTACATGTACTTTGAAATGTCCATTCAGCCAGATGTTAATTACTATTGAACTACCTTTCAAACATCTCTCAGTAGTCATTCAGTCACGATTTAATTACCATTAAAGCACTCTCATTTCTGATACCATTCAGTCGCCTTTCAGTAACAATTTCGTTACATTCCAGTGAATATCTAGATAAGTTTCATGCATCAATGAGTTAAATTTATTGACCGTTCAGTCTCTGTTCTATATGCATGTTGTCATATTCTAATGATCAGTTCATCATATCTCCTTTTTGAATAATTATTCAACAATTTGAATGACTTCATTTCGTGCACAGGACCATTCAGTAGCCTGTCTTTTAAACGTTTTACATTTTAGAAATACTTTTAGAGGTTTGTGCGACACCAAATAAACTTTTATGGTTTCGTGTTTAAGTTTATGTAAGCATTTGTCTCCATGTGATTAACAATTCGTCGAATATTAGCAGCAATCCATACCGTATGGAATCGCTTATACTTTCATTTTGATATGAAAGGTGGATATAACGAACTGTTATCAACATCGTACCTCCTATAAGGAATATAAGATATATAGTAAGCCAATACCGGATATACCAGAGGTGGGATCAAGTGTTTAAGACGGACACGCCCCCCATTTTGATAGTTTGCACCTGTCATGAGTCTTATATGCATGAATGAGTAAACGGATATATCATTTTTAAAGAATTACTTCAATCTAGATTACATTTCATATTATTCATATTACTGTTTACATTATTTTCAACATTCCAATTTTACTACTATGGAGAAAAACGCAATGATCGTTAATCTCACCCGATAAATTTCACATGTGTTCATGTTTTTTGTTAAAAAAATGATGCGCATTTCCTGCACATACCCTGAGTTAGGGTTAGAGAAACAAAAACGCAGGTGTATAGAGCAGATCACCAGCAGATGTATGACAATAAGGTGCTCTATAACAGATCATCACCAGATGTATGTCATTAAAGTACTCTATCAATAACTGTTCCCCCCCTGATGTGTCTGGGGATATGTGATTCCTCTATCATTAGCATTATATTTCTAATACATGAAACTAATCACCTTTCGTTGTGGTAGCCTTATAGCCATTACATCTCTATCAATCACATACACAGAAAACTTTAAACATTTATGAACAGCGTATGCATGGAAACTAGTTTCAGTAAACCAGAGCTCTACCAGACAAGGCAACGTAACTTTACTATAAGTGCAGTCTTATCTTCTGCAAAACATCAAGAGTTATTGTTCTTTGAGCTACTGAGGTTATCCATGTTTATATTGATTTGCCTCGAGTAAACTTTTTATACTTTCTGTGAAGGGTAAGCATCAAATACATTAATGGATATATTGTTGTAGAATAAGAAACCCAGAACAGGAATGCTTTATTCCCATTTTGTTTTTACTCCATCTTTTATCATGCCCATATCATTTGTTTTAAGCATTAAAGTAATATCAAACTAACAAAGATACGTAGCATATACCAATAGCAATTGAGTGTTAACAAATTTAACCCTCCCCTTCTTAGATAATATCCCTGCTAATCATTTATATATAGGTACAAAAAGCACATGTGTATAGTGATATATCTAAAATGATATTAATTCCATAGATTTTAGCATATATGTTAAATAAGATCAATTTAACATTTTCTCTACCGGTACATTTTAGAGGTTTTTAAAGACTAAATGACAATATTTTCAAATGGAGTTACATCTGCATGTATCACGATTTTAGGTAGGCATGTGATATATAATTTTGTTACGAATTGGACAGGGAGCATTTTTTTTTATAAACTTTGTCATGTTATCCCATGACCCCAAAGAGTTCTATAGGGTCAAAGGTCATTTAAGTGCACATTTTTGCAATCTTTTTTCTTTGGAATATATATATTACGACCCCTCTCACTGTATTCGAGTCAAAAATAGGAAATTCTAAATGTATGAGCTGATATGTCTTTTAAAATACTACAAAAACATCACAATCGAATTAATCAATTTTATTGACAAACAAATATTTTTGGTTGCTAAGTAACACTTATGGTGTAATTTTGACCATAATTTGCCTTTCTACATCCATTCGACACAATTTAAACATAGTTACATTGCATGATGATTAGTAAATGTCACATTATTTTAAAAATATAATCTTTGACTAGATTTCAATCATTTTAAAAGGTTTTTAACAAAAAATATAATGAAGAGAATTAAGGTCAAAGGTCATAAAATGAAAATTTCGTACTTCATATACATATTCATCATTTTCTAATAATATGACGTTTTGCCATTGTATCCCACTAAATAGTATTAATATTGCAACATTAAAACAAAGATCTTTCCTGTTAAAATCTAAAAAAAATCAATTTTTTATATTCAAATATATTTGGTTGCTAAGCAACAACACCATTATGATATCAAATGCTACATGTATGCAAAAACAATGCCCGTTTTTCCTTCCCAAGTTCATTGTACATGTATACGAATGTTCAAGTACTTACTTTCAATCACTAAATTTAAATGCACTTGCATTATATTTAATAAAAATTGTTCTTCTTATATTCAACCTCTTAAAACATATTTCTAGACATAATTCTTGATACTAGGTTGTTCCGATAGGGACATGCGTTGACCAATATCTGTCTATCGACTGGAACTTCTCAGCAGACATGTACATAAGATAATGCCCAAAAATCTGAAGAAGAAAAAAAGAAAGATTGTTTATACTTAGCCCCAATATACTGATGTATTATCAGAGCTTTTGAATACTCAATTGGCTCTGTAAATGTTTTCTATAATCAAGGCCCTCTGAAAATTATGCGTTTAATTACTTAGCCAGATCAATTTTGGTAAAGGTAATCTTATAAAATGCATTTTATTATTCGTTTTAAACTAGAAATCACTGTCACAATATCGGTACGTTAAAACTAGTAATACCTGTACAGTTCCTCTTCAGTGAGAGGCTTCGAACTTCCTTGGGAAGCATATGACAACCCTTCCCCCTAGATATGACCATCACAGCATAATGGTTGGTGGCAACACAGATGGAGAAAACCAAATCTTCTGTCAAAAACAGCTTCATAAAAGCTGCAATTCTCTGAATAATCAGTTCCCATATCTGAAAATAAAAATGCAAATCATACCTTATTTGTCAGCATTTAAAACACTTAGCATACCTTATAATTAGAAACAGAATAATGATTTTCAGTGTTTTGTCTCTTTTTGTATGCATGTTATATCTAGTAATGCAACGATAAACAGTAAACTGGTACACACATATCAGTGTACCATAATGCCATGATTCCATTTGTGAATGTATTATCTGGATTCATTTGAATGTTAACTAAATGTATATGGATTTAACCCTATATTCAACCTCAAAGAGTCATACCAACTGCATGCCAGGTTGTCACTCCGAATGAAATGCCACAGTTCTTGGATCAGGTGTCCCTGTGTCCTCCACACCAACATACTTCCAATGCATGTCTGGATTTGCCAGTAGACTGTCACTAGTGCAAGATACCTGGAAGCTTCCCACTAAATATTGGGATGTCAATAACCTTTTTAAAGATGAAAAAATACAATTAAGAATTATTGGTTTGTGTTTTAAAGCAGAATATAAGCTTCATGATAGTAAGGGACAGTTTCGCACGAAAGTACTGATCATATTTATTTAAAGATAGAGATGTCCTATATTTGAAGTGCTATTTGGTAAGGGATTACATAGATAGTTATTTCGGATTTCAAAGATTTCGGTTGAGCATCACTGAAGAGACATTATTTGTCGAAATGCGCATCTGGTGCATCAAAATTGGTACCGTATAAGTTTTACATACATATGTTAGAAATCAAATCAATGGAATATTTCATTATACTTTGCGAGTGTAGCAGAGTGCGTATTGAAAAAAAAACCACTATACACCATGGAGGTGTTAGCATTATGCCCAACATATACATGGGAGCAAATACTGAAGAAATTCAGGTTAAAATATACAGTGTCCAGCGAAAATATTGTGCCTCTGATGGAAATTGAATGACCCCAGATTTAAAGTAGAATTGAATTGGTTCTTCATTGTACACAGTGTCTAAATTCCCTTACATGGTACTCTGATGGGGTGTGGATTTAGTCGATATTAGAGAAAATCTAAGCAAGAAGTGGGCAGATGCCCATCAGCTCAAAGCACACCAGCATGTATGGATCATATAATTAAATGCTTTTTTCAATAGCCTGTCATAACCAGATTTTGATTGATGTTAACCCCCCCCCCCCATGCACACACCTTTTGTCCCAAACAAACATTTTGTTTTTATTTCTGTTGCAATATGAAGAAAAACCTCAAATTACGGTAAACATACTATTATTAAAGAAAGATTTTTTTTATAAACATAAACAATCTTGGAAAATAGCCTCCGCACCAATGGTCAGCAATGCCCAGTCTGATTAAAACCATCCCACCCTTTTCTCATCGTACACTAAATCCACCCTCTTCTTACACTCGCGCGTCAGGTGAGGAGATACCAAAAAGGGGGAGGGGGGTCAGACTGATTAATGCCGGACCAGGACAGATTAATTGATGTCAGATATGCTCAGCTCTTAATAAACAATTGGGTGTTATACACTTGGTTTAGATATCATAAAATATACATATTTCCTTTCATGAAACGACAAATTATGGCATCAAATTGCGGTTAATATACTAATCGTGCATTTTTCATAACATGGCATAACCGCGAACGTTTTTTTTTCTAGTCGGCCTATGTGGCTACATAAACTTACATGTTTATACTGAATGCATGATCGTTTGAGTCATTCTGCAACAGGATATCCAAGGTATTTTCAGACTTCTTCATCTGACATCAGGTCCTTTTCAAGATGTAAAATACAATACAAGCGTTTGTTGTGTTGTTGTTTTCGTTGAAACGGAAACACGTGTGTTGCCCGTGGACACTTTCAGAAAACCCCGCGGTCGCGATCCGGATCACGGGGGAACAAGTATTATATAATACAATATGCAGACTGGTCTTTTTGTTTTCTTTGTTTGGCAGAAAAAAATATTTCTATACCGAATAAATATTACATAACGTTTATATCTGAATTTGAAGTATTTTTTTTTTATTCACTGTACCGATGTAACATTCTCGTTAGGTGTTTTATGAAGTTACAATACAAGTAGGTGGTGTAACTGTTATTTACCAATAATGGGTTTTATACTTCTTTTTTTTTAAAGCAGAGAATACCTGGCTGATTATTTCATACATATATGGATATTGTTTTAGTGTATCAAAAAGTATTCATATTACCAACAGAGGACAATACAAATAGTTTTCACTACTTTATTGTGCGATGCGCGTCGATCGCTTTCAGCACCGACGTTTTATCGCTAATTTTAAAGAAAACCGCGCAGCATGTCCCAATTTCATGTTATCGTAATATAAAAACTAACAAGAATTACAACACGAATAAGGGTCCATCAAAAAGAACATTTCCTGTACTTTTACAGGCTGTATTTACTTTTCCCTATTTCCATATATGAATATTGGTAAAACGCCGATCTGTTTAAACATTGAGAAATAAAATTGTAAGAAAGCGTACATGTGCAAAATATAGCTATTTTCTTATAACTTTGCCAGGCATTAGAAATAATTTTATATGTTCTGAAAGCAGGGAATATATGCTTTTCAAAAATATAAAAAATAGTGCATTCATACGGGAGATTAAAAAAATCGTATCGAGGGGGGAAATGACCTTGCGACAAAGCGTTGCGTCATATTTAGACGAAGCCATATTTCGCTTTAAATGCTTTTATTAATTTAATAGCTTTATTTACTTCACTGATTTTTACATAGTTCAAAAATAGAGAAAATTTCCAAGAATATGATATATAGATCATATATCTTATGACCGTAGTTTGAAAGATTTAGAGGCACTCCTTCTGCGCTGTCCCGTTTTTACGCACCACCGGTCAAATTGACCGGTACCGTAAAGAAGGGGTTAATGTAATGTAGAACTGCACATTAAACATTTATATGACAAATCTATTGGATTATACAGTGGTTAGTTTTAAAACAACGAGTAACTTGATTTAGTTTCAGTTCAATTGACCATACCTTACGCGGAAGTCATCACACTGCGTGTGTAACTATAGTTCGGTTAAGGAATCTGTTTTCGGATTAATACGTCTAGTTCTCGTTGTACTTTCTTATTTGGACAAATATGCATAAGGAAGATGTATTCTGGAACAATACGTATTTACAGCCTGTTTAAGTATTGCACGTTTATAACTTTCATGTCACTGTTCGTTATCTTCAGCTTTCATATGCAAGGTGAAGATAACGAACATTGATCAATCTCATAACTCCTACAAGCAATACAAAATAGATAGTTGGGCAAACACGGACCCCTGGACACACCAAAGGTGGGATCAGGTGCCTAGGAGGAATAAACATCTCCTGTTGACCGGTCATACCCGCCGTGAGACCTATATCCCGATCAGGTAAGTGGTGTTATCCGTAGTCCAAATAATATGCCAATTCCATATATCCGAGTGAACTCGAAAAAAAAGACACCACACAGTCGTCCACTTCTGCTTCATATTTAAATACTTTTTTGAAAATATATATTAACGGCAAACTAACAACTTAACTTTATGACAAAAAGGACGGTTTCAACTTATCCATCGTCAACTTTCCATATTTCGTAGCAATGTTCCATTACCACTTGTACATGGTGTTTACATCTCTCAACTAATTCGATACACAAAAGCTTGTTCTGCGTATGTTCAGTTTTTAAATCGAAGCGGCTACTAACAAACAAGATGATGGCGCAAGAGTTCCTACAGTCTCGTTTAAAATCAGCATTATGCAAATCATATGGTCGTTATAACGACCTAGTTTGCCAATACAACCTATCATCGCTTCAAATGCTATATGACGTGTTTACTTTAGTTATGAGTCAGAATATACCCTTAATAGCTCAGTAAAACTTGCTAACAAAAAGCAAATGAAAAATTAAAAATATGTATTTACAGTTAATAATTGAAAGATAATTGTAGCAATAACAAAATACTAGCTTACGGTAGCAAGCTCCGGTCATCTCAGTATATTCCGTTACGTTACAACTCCAATATCATCACTGCCACAGGCTTTCAGATATGAAGCGTTGACGACATGACGTCACAGTTGCAAAAACGCGGTAAATTGTAAAGCTGATGTTTAGAAATTCTCTGCAACTTTTAAATCTATATTTTAAAAAAAGAATATTGTCGTCTTCTTCTTCTACTGATAGCGAAAATTGTGTTTCCATATACAATGTCCACACGTTGTGCTTTAACTTTCATCGTTAAAATCTTCGAAATGTACGTTACCAAACATTAAATTTTGAAAAAGAAAAACCACCAAATTATTTCTATCAACATTATAATTTCTTAATGCGGTCTGGAAACACTTCGTCAAAATGATTTTTATTTCTTTACAGTTGATTTCGTGACGTTTATTTGTGTGTTATTGAAAGTTGGAAATGTACGTTACCAAATCACATTTCACATTTTAAGTATATTCTTTTGGGTTTGCGGTAATTTTGAACACGTTTCCTTTCATTAAAATAGTGTTTACAAATATATTGAAACAAAAATTAATGATGCTTTGAGTTTTTCTTATTGACAATAATCATGAAATGTACGTTACATTTATATCAGGTATTTAAATTGCCAAACTATATGTTTTTTTTTAATGAAAAGCTAATTGTGTAGACGTTAAACACTAACCATTTAAAAAAAGTGTATTCCAAACTGATCGGTACAAACACAATGAGAAGAACTGAGAAAAGTATTATATCGAAAAAAAATATTTCTTTTTACCTGAACGATAATTCACCATTATTTGAAGAGGAGGGGGATACTTGAAAGATCATTTTGTTAATATACATTGGTGTATTCATTGGTGTTAAAACACAACCCAAAAAATATAATTTTCTTCAATAACACTCTTAATTATAGAACTATGTTGATGATACAGCGACTGTAACGTACATTTTTCGTGTATATTTGAATAGAAATTATCCTCTTTTTTAACACTTTGTCATTATTTCATGTATTTAGATTTGATAAAAACAAAATTTGAGACAAAGTCTATAAACATTTTGTTTTCATTATGCATAATAGTAATATTCTATCTGTAACTTTATTTTTAACAAATCATTTTGAGCTCTTATATTGAGAATGGGTGTTACGCGATTATTCTGCACGTAATGGTTCCCTAATATCGATATCAGTTTCCTTGCACCTAATAGATTATCAAGTCTTAGATTATAATTTTCTTTCAAATTTCTTCAAATAAATATTCATAGACCGTTATTAATAACGTACTATATAAATCAATGAAAGAGAAGGTAAGTAAAGTAAGTAAAATTGTAGAGTCAAATTATTTGATTCAGATAAATGCAATTTCGCTAGAATCAGATACGAAAACGTCCATTCGTATTCATTTTAAAAGAATTTGATGCAGGCCTAGTCCTTGTCGTTGTACACGATGCCCGGTGAATTTTAAAATCATAGTTTACGTTTTCATCTGTTGACGTCAGGGATCCATATATATATATGTGAGCGGAGCGTCATCGACGTAGTATATGTAAGGCGCCGTTGATAAACTTACATTTAGAAATGTATGCACAGCAATATAAAGAAATTTACGTTATCCGGTGCACATTTATGAAAATGGGCATATAGGAGGAGGGGGGGGGGGGTAAATTTACTCAACATCATTAAACGAAATAGGCTAAATAGAACAAAAATTGCAGTCACCATTATCTATATTCTAAAACAAATCAGCGTTTCTTCGCAGGTTGCATTTGAGACATATGATATAAGTACAGGTTCATGCATGTATATTTGCTTCTAAAAAAAGGGGGGGCAGCAAAAATGAAGAAGAGAGAGAGAGAAAACACACACACACACACTGTTACTCTTGTTGGCATGAAGCAACTTAGTTTATTGATTTTATGATATTTTTAAATTGTATTGTCCATTGTATTATTTTACATGGAAGGCATATTTGTCATAAAAAGTGAAAATGGATACTCCCTCTATTTGCCGGAAGTATAATTCTTTGTAGTATACGCCATGCTCTGATGTTCGTAATTATATGACTCTGGTCCCCATATAATTATTTATTTTCTTACAGAATTGAACAAAAATTTAATGATTTATAGCTTTCCAGAAAACATTTTCTTTCACATACAAGATCTTTTCGAAATTAAGACCACTTAGGAAAGCGAGTTAACTTCAAGCAGCATTTTATTTCTTATTTCACAAAGACCGTTTCTAATTAGACAGTAAAAATTCTTGCAGAAATACATTGAATCCTTCATCACCACACTTTTTCAGTCTACTTGTACTTCAATGACTTCATTACTTTTGTATATGTGACAATTTCACTTCAATGCTTATATAAGAAAAAAAAAGTATCTCATGAATCATATGAATTTGATATGGAATTATTTTTAAGTCCCCTGTAAACTATCACCCAACACCAAAATACCCCACTGTTTGAACGAATCAAAATTCACTCCCTTACAGTGCATGCATAATTTGTTATATTGTAATCAATTTGTTTGTTTATATTACATATGTATTTTGTGTCCTTCAGTAAAATTCATAAAATTTAATAAAATGAACCCTTATATGGCCCCATCATGTCCTCAACAACCATGTTTTAAAACCCTATACAACAATATTCAAACAGTTTTGTCATTTCTGTTCCTGTTGATCTATAGCAGATTTGAAATTCAGAATGATCCATTCTATTTTGCATTTATTTCTCCTTGGAAGGGGTCAGAGATCCCCCTTTATAAATAAAAATTTATGT
Source organism: Ostrea edulis (assembly GCF_947568905.1). NCBI lineage: Eukaryota > Metazoa > Mollusca > Bivalvia > Ostreida > Ostreidae > Ostrea > Ostrea edulis. Next base: position 73,620,058 of record NC_079171.1, read on the forward strand.
GAAAAGCTTACTTTGACCATGTGCCCCTACTACAGATATACCAAGAAAGTCAATAAATATTCTATATGTATGGTATGTCATACATATACACTGTATCTATGCATATCCTCTTCATTAAATTTGCCTCCCATGGGGCTTTTTTTCAATATATACTGTATGAGAACTACAGGTATCTATCAAACACATCTAAATGACACTTTCAGAAAATTTATCATATTTTATTAGCAAACACTTCACATGTTTACCATTATTACACTATTGATAGCCTCACTGTCATATAATATGTAACATTAGAAAGGAATTTTTGTCTCTTTCTCAGCTTTCAATCCCTGTATACTTCTTGTACATATTTGGAAACAGGCAAAAAAATGGTAATTTTTTCATATGTCAGGAATTGAAATGAAGAAAATTATTTGTTATATTCAAATGTTGTTTCAGAACTTCAGACAACTCAAAATTCAATAAACATGTATATATCAATAATGTATCACAGTGCAAAGCAATGGCTTGTGATAAAAAAAAATTAAATTACCTTGTTGCAATAAAAAATTCTAAAAGCTTAAGTATATATTGCTACTCTCACTATTAATGTTGCGATGTTGGCATGCATAGACATTCCTCAGAATTAAAGATTTACCTTCAAAAATCAACAATCATGATTTGTTACTGTTCTCAATTTAAATTAAATATATCTATGTATTAGTACCTCATTCCAATTCGTTTAATTCAAACTGGTGGAAATCCTTCACATCTTGTAATTCCTCGTCGTCGGTTACCCATGGATGCTTCCCATAAATTATCTCCTTTGTCATATTGTGGAAGCTGGTGTGGACTCAAAATCATGGTTTGCAATTGCGATGATGTAATTTCTAAAAAAATAAAAACCATGTCTTATTTATATGCTCATAGTTTAGACATTTCTGATCGAATTTAAATAAAACTGTGTGGTTCAATGTTGCAAAACTGCATTAATACAAATTTAATCTGAACACAATCTGCAACACATTACATTTAATGATGATGTATACGTCAAATATGATGTTTACATCTGAAAGAGGAACATTTTTTTACACTGGTTTTAGCTGAATTTCCATTGGTTGACTTTAACTGCATAAATATGTAATGATTCATATTTATTACATCGTGCATTTTCAGTGACAAACGTTTAGCATAGTGTATGAACAATTAGTGAATAGTTTGTACATATATATGTACATCCTGTCCAACAGTCTCATCATATAAATTTCACATGTTTAGTGATGAAATTTCTGTGGTGAGAGTATATTTTTCAATTTCTCTGTATGTTAACTTTGGGTCCTGTCATAGACTTATAATATAAATCCCCACATTTATTTATCATTGAATTTATTTCATTACTACATTAGTCATAGACCTTATATCTCACTTACAATTTATCTTAATTAATGCTGGATTGTTAATTTCATTTTAAAAATGTCAGGTATTAAACTGATATCTATATCAGACAGGTGTTTTAATTAAGTTACACTGCATATGAATTTGATTTCTTTGGATTTTCTTTCTTGAGCCACTAATTATCTGTATTGGTGTGTAAACACAAGGTGTGAATCTAGTAAGGTGTACAAAGTTATGTATGTATGATTTAATCTAGACCATAGCATGGTCATTGATACACTCATATCAGATCTATATGTTCACCATGTTCAACAGCATGACACTGGGAATAAGCATGACACAATTAATATTTGTTTGAAAAATAATTTTTGAAAGTGCATCTCCACAATGTTAATTTGGAGGAGGGGGTGTGAGAGGAGGCACTTCTCATAAAAACTTTGTTTGCATAGATCAACAGATTTATTGATATACATTTGAATTGCCTATAACCAAAGTAATGCGATATAGATCTAGTGATTGATATTAGCGATTATTCAAGAACTTTGATTTTAGAAACAATTTCAAGATTGTTTTAAAAACGAAATTAGGCTTTTAAAAATATATTCGATAGTCAATCTTTAATTTGTACCTGTAGTATTTTACTGAAGATGTACGTACATTTAAACTTCATCAACATGTATCATTCTCTATGTCACTACGGACAGCTGACATACTTTTCAAAGATACGAGATATTTGAGAAAATTCGAGTCACTAACCTGGTTGTTTGAATGTTCTCGCTTTTTCTGGACACCTTATCGATATGTAAAGAAGTCTCTGGTGTATCTGTCTTTCCTGGCTGGATTCCCTTTCAAATATGACAACAATACGCAGAAGTGTGGCCTTGATACGATAAAATCTTCCTACTGTTTCCACAGACGCCTCGGCATCATCGTCACTATGTCGATGACGCTCCGCTCAAAATTATAGTCCAATGTCAAGGTCAGTAGTGTCAATTTTTAATCAATCTAAACGTTACACAGAGTGTAGAAGAATTTATTTATACTAATTCTGGAATAAATAAACCCTACGTGACCACCCTATCTGGTATTTTAGAAAACCGAATCACACGCGTATAGTAACTTACGTTTTTCTGCAGAAGTTTGGAAAGCCTGTGGCAGTGTCATTATTCGTAGGGGAAAGTAGTCCCGGAGAATTTGACGATGTACGGAGTTTGTTACGGTAGGTGAACAATAAATCCAAACAGAAAATAATAACTCCAAATCCGGAAATCCCAGTATAATTCAAAAATGTATAGAAAGCATTTCAATCAGGAAAATTTAAGTGTTTATGTACTAGGAATGACTTTTCTAGAACAATCTTAAAAGACAGTGATACAGCCATAACGGAATCTTTCTACCAAATATAACATGAGCTAGAACAATATCAGTCACAGGTGTCAACGACAAATAAACATCACTTCTCTAAATATAACATGAGCCAAAACAATATCAGTCACAGGTGTCAACGACAAATAAACATCACTTCTCTAAATCACTCCAGGGTAACTCAGTGCAAATAGTATTATACGCAACACCTCCCCCTTAAAAAGTTTGAAAGACAATGAAAACTCATATATGCAATATACATCAATCAAAGCAACAACAACAAAACAAAACAAACAACCACAACAAAACATACCCATGACAAACTTAATAGAATATCTGCTACAACATTATCTCTGTCTGTGATATGTTTGATATTAATATCATACTTTAGCAATAATATACTCCATATTGTGAGTCTTTAATTAGAGTTAAACGATGCAAGGAAGGTGTTAAACTCTGTACAATAAGAATATAAAAATGTAAGCTGGATATGTAACAAAGCAGCATAATTCGTACGTGTGGAAATTCCTACATGTTGTTGAAATACATGATGAATGAAGACTACGAATATATTGTCGCTCAGGAACTATTCCAGCATGTTTTGTTTTAATGTCGTGGAATCAGAGTGGTGTTTAAAAAAGTAATACTTTTGGATTGATTGATTGATTGTATGCAAGATGAAGATAACGATCAGTGATCAATCTCATAACTCCTATAAGCAATACAAAATACATAGTTGGGCAATCACGGACCCCTGGACACACCAGAGGTGGGGTCAGGTGCCTAGGAGGAGTAAGCATCCCCTGTATGTTGTTTAATGTCCCTCTCGATTATTCTAACCCTTATGGAGACGTCACCGATACCGATTAAGGGCTTTGAATTTAGACCTACGCTTGGCGCTTACGGCCAAAGAGCAGTGGAGATTTGTTTAGCATACAACCCCTACTGTGTCACGGGACATCCGTTTTGGGGGTCATCTCCGAGGAGGCATGATATTCACTCCTGATTCCGAAGGAACTAGTACTACATGTTTTCTAGACTTAGGTCTATCGCGACCAGGATTTGAATCCCGGCCGTCTGCATGTGGAGCTGAAAGATCATTAAATACGAATATTTACTTTTTCGTAACCGTTTGACATTTTAGAATCAATTCTAGATGTTGATAGGATGTACCTGCGTATGTTTTATGGTGTTATCTTTAATGTTGGTAGTATTTTTTTCTCGTTGTAATCAACATATCATCGATTATTAGCAATGCTTCATACCATATATATGTGCTTATATTACCAGTTTGATATGATGAAGGTTACAAGCAATGATGAATTTCATAGATCCCTTTAGGAATACAAAATTGAAGGTTGTGCAAACATGTATCCCTGGATATACAAGTGGTAAGATTAAGTACCTTAGTGGAATGAACACCAACTTTCAACCAGAAAGAGGTAACCTAACTTTGTAATACGTACAGCTTAATACAATTTTACAATAAGTGCGGTCTTACTCGCCACGCGGGTATGCTAAGGCGATACATGGAATTTGCTTTGGTGAAAATTCTGCGAAAAGATGGTACAGTGACGTCACAATGGGAAGTCAGCTGAAGTCTGCCTGCATGTTGATACATATGTTTTCGTTTATATTCTTTTTAAATATTGCAGTGTGCATCTTTATGCAAGAATATTATAATACCAAAGTATTCAATTAGTTGTATTAAAAGTAATGTTCGGATATTTAGTTACCACACGTCTCGTTTTCTCAGTAAAATCAAAACAAATCACAAAAATCCGCACATGCGCTGTAAGCGATCGGCGTCGTGCGAAAGCTTGATCATGGAAAGGCAAGTTGGAGGAAGAACAGGTGTTTGTCTGGAAACATGCAAGTTCTGTGCCATCAATGGAATTATTTGATACGATATAGGTATGTACATTATGAAATGACAACAGCATTCATTATTGTTGTTTTAGAAATATTTAATTTCGTTGAATCACGATTTAACACAATAATGTGTGAGAACACGTGTGTTTTGGAAGTATCCGAAGTTGCAAACGAAGCAGTTTATTTTTTTAAACCTCCAATGAATTTGAAATAAAGGTTCTTAATCCTGATTAGGTTACATTGTCGGTTTTACTTTTATTTTCTTTGTCCACACAACACTGATTGTAGGATGTTCGATGAGACAATCAAATAAAAAGGTCTGTACCATACCAGTGATTCAGACAAAAAAGGATACTTGTTCAAGTTTCGCCGCATTAGGAAGAAATTTAAACTATAAAGCATGTTATGTCGGTTTACTGTTTTAGTAATTACATTTTACTCGTATTTTTATTATTTGCTTATCCTAATCTTTCCAAATATTTTGAATAACCCCAAATGAAGGTTTTTTTGTACATGTATAAATACATATCATGTGTGTTACTAGCACTATAAGGGGAAGGGATGTGATGGGCTTTACCCTTTTCGCCATATTAAAGCTGTATGATCTGATGTTCGTGTACTATCTTTGTGCAGAATGACTTTAAAGCATATTAATTAATGTTCCAAGTTATTAGCTGTCCCTTATAATCACATGCCTGAAAGCATGTGCAAGTAAAAGAGAAAGGAGATTATTTGAATGATAGATATAGTAGGTACACACGTATTCTAGAAATAAGTCAACTGATGATCTGAACGTCTGAACTGAACAAGTGACTGTTATTTGAAATGGTCGAATGACATTGGTTTGTAAACACTAATTTAAATTCAAATATTTTTTGCTAAAATAGATTAAATAATGCCCGACATGTCGTACAGCTTCATAAATAAGTACGTGCGATGATTTAATTAACTGTGTTTTACAAGGTGGACACAATTGTTGATGTTTGGACTATACAATTTTTTTTATATATAAATTTCGACAATTTTTCCCAATTTCGGAAGCCATAGGGCCCATGTAAAAATGTAGAAAAATCACTGAATGTTAAAAATTATTGTGATGATGGTGACGTTAAAAAACAACTATGTACAGTGAACTCAATGGTAATACGTCGTATCACTAGATAAATATTTGGTATTAAAGTAAAAGGTCCCAAAGAGAAATGAATATAGGTGTGATTTAAGTCTGGGGCGTGTAGTCCTGCCCCCAGTGAATGGAATCTTGTAAAATTTCTCGAGACAACAGTATGCTCCAAAACACAGTGCACCATTACAGTTTCGTCGTACCTCATAATACAAATGTGCTAATCTTAGGAGTTCATGCTATGCAACATTTTTTAAAATTTTGTTTTCGCGTCAAATGATAAGAACTACACAGATATATTTACCAGTTACGCTATTGTTTAATTAATAATGTATTTTGTTCATTTTTTTGCACAATCTTTTTATGTGTAAGTTTACATTCCAAAACACTGTTGCAATAAGTAAGCCCACTGAGGAATATTTAATGACTTATACAAGCAATGTAATTAAATGGTGATTCGGTGAATGAATGTAATTTTGCCTCAAATCCAAATCCATTGATATTGATCACGGACAACTCTTAAGTGCTCTTCAATTCTTAATTAAAGTGATGTAACTAAGTATTAAAAGTGTTAAATGGATTTTATTAAGCAATGCAAATAAAAACGTTGATCTAATTAATTGCACATTCAGATGTGTGCAACAAAGGTGTTCAATACATTTGTCAAGCAATTTGACTCAAGTACAGACCTATATTATTATATATATATATATATATATATATATATATAGGATCTGATAACTCCCCTTAAGAGGTCATGTTCTGGTGAACTTTGTATTTGCATATTGCATCATAATTTGATCCAATCAGATAACGCGTTTCAAATGAAGCGTGGCGTATATACAAAAATGGCAGATATTGAACAAGTAGTGGAAGAAGTTTTGAAACAAGTTGGTGTTAAGTGTTTCAAGGATGAACAGCGGATGATTTTGGACTGCATGTTTGAGAAAAAGGACTGTGTCGCCGTGTTACCAACAGATTTTGGGAAATCGCTCCCATTTCAAGCGTATTTACCAGTGAAGAGAGCTTTACTCCGTGATGATAGCTTCGGGAAAGTAATTGTCTGCTGTCCTTTGGTGTCTCTTATGTAAGACCAAGTCAGAAAATTAACTTCCATAGGATTAGTAACTGCTGCTTTTTAAAGGCATGCATATATTTATTCGTTTTTACTTATATAATTTAACTGAAATTGGATCGCATGGTCGGTCTTAAATCGAAGTTCACTGAGGATCATCTAAATAATGATGGATAGGCATCATACATATATATTCTTCTGACAAGCAGTAGACCGTTAACAACAGATAAGAAATTATTGCTTGAAATGTGTTATACGCTATATGTTGTACTGCGCCGCCAAAATTTGATTCCAAGTTCACTGTTGAACTGGTTCATTTATAGTTATCATTTTATTCTTTAAATATTGTGTTGGAAATGTAAGAATTTATAAGCACATTCACTCTTGAATGCTCCAGGCACAGGCAAGGAGACCGATGAATTGATAGAGGCAGGAAAAGTAGTCATCATCCATGCATCTCCCGAGTCATTAGTTGGAGACGGCCAATGGATATCAACAATACAAAGACTTAATGTAACCGACATCGTAGTAGATTAATTCCACACAGTTCTAAGATGATAATGTCTTCCTATTCATGTATTTTACATTTATGACAGCTTTTTTAAACAACCTATGAGTTAATAACTCAAATGAGATATTGTATACTGTCAGTCCTATTTTTTCCATCAATATATTGGTATTATTTATCTTTTTTGTTTTCACATCTATTGACAAACAAGTTGTTAGCACATCATTGACACAATATTTTGCTCCATAGGTGTTTTAGGTCTTTATGCAAAATATGTAATCATATTACCCAACCAACAATCAGCATTGTAAATCCCCTAAATTATAAATATCTAAACTCTCACATTTTGTTTGATTTTTATAGACATACTCGGATGTCTTGAATCTAGAACATGTAAAAAAAAATCGAACAGCATTAAGAACTGTTACTTGGTGTACTTTAACCCATTTTCTCAAAGAAGTGGAAGGAATATTGGTAGTTACATTTTTTAAAACTCGTTTAAATGGTTTTAATTTAAGTTTTTATTCATAACCTTTATTATCAAATTTATGGGTGGTTTAGAAGCAGATAAGGAGGATAAAGTGTTCCGAAAGTGGTTCCGGCTTGTTGGAGAGATCCGATCGTACTTTCCCGAGGCATCATTATTTGGACTAAACATGACTTGCACAAAGACAATTAAAAAGAGAGTGATAGAAGTTTTGGGACTGAAGGACTACACGAACATTACAGTTTCCCGAAATAAAGAAAACATCAAGTACATTGTGAAGAAAGTGGACCCGAACATTGAAAGATCTTTGTTGTGGATTTTGGACTCAATTCGTGATTTAAAAAAGGAGTTCCCGCGGACATTATTTTATTGCATCTCAATAAGAGATGTTGGGTGTGTGTACAACTTCATAGTGTCTGAACTATCAGATGTTACTAACATTGAAAACATGGTAGAGATGTTTCATTCTGAAACAACAGTAAATTAAAAAAAAGAAAACCCTTGAAACATTGACTAAGGGCAGTGTTTTGCGCATTACTGTTGCTATCAGTGCACTGGGAATGGGTGTAAATGTCTATGCATGTCACAATGTTATAATATATGGACCTCCTAGGTGTTTGATATACTTTGTCCAGTGGGAAGCGATGTAGAACAATAATTTGCCATTTTGATGTATTATGATCAACAGCTACGGAATGTTGACCAGGACGTAAAAGACTTCCTCACTTCAACTGATTGCCGAATATTGCAACTGCTTAAGCCATTTCTTTCGGAGAGCGAGTTAAAGCTGGTACAAAGTACCAGAATACATACTTGTTGTGGCAGTTGTGATACAGGGTGTTCCTGTAATTCATATTCTTCGACAATTTTAGAAAAAGTATATGACAAATCTGTCTTTAGATGATGTACATGTAATGGAAACCTCAAGCAGTGACAGTGATACTGTATCATATGAGTCTGAATCTGATGAGGATCTTGATGAGATTAAATCAACTTAAGGTTCAAATTGACACAAAACTTGTTAGTGTTTGTTTTTAGGTAAAGGATATATTGTTTACAGTTTCATAGCAATGCAACATTTCATCTACAAATAATCTGATACAAAACTGTTTTATCAGTTTAAAACACAGTGTTCTGTTTTCTTCTTAATGATACTAATTATAATTATGTGTACCAGAATAAATAGAAGCATATATAAATTACAGAAAAATGTTGGGATTTGTGAACAAACAGTAAACAACATATTTTTTTCTGTGACTTGTTTTCTTCGGGTTGGTCCAGTTTGAGGCAAAAATGATAACAATTTGGCATTGTAGTTTTCAGGAAGTAGTTAAAATGTAAAATTGTTAATGAATGACGCACGACGACAGACGAAGACCAACACCATTGAATAATCAAAAGTTGATAAATAAAAAAAAAATGGCCAACATCAAGTTGGATCTTCAAATATTGTAAGTTATCAACGATGTTATTGAATAAATCCAGGTTTATTCCATTTGAAAATTTAATTACTGTACATAGTATATGTTTGCATGTAAACTGGACAAGTCTTGGCAATAATCCTCCATAATATTGAATTAGATTTTTATGTCTCGTGTACCATGTAGATAAACAATCGCATGATTGTAGTTGTTTATTCCTTACCCGACGGAATGGAAGTAAATGTTTATGTCTGTATGTCATGTTCACCAAATAATTGTCTGCAAATGGATTCCTTTTGTGGACTAGTTCTCTGCACTTGAACTTGCGTCGTTTATGTTAGTAAAAGCCATCGATTATCTTCCCTTTGAAGAGAACATTCCCGTGAACAAGGTTTAATTCCCTTTACCCAAGAGTGAGTTGTGCCAATTTTTTTTGCCAATTTTGAATGAAATTGGCTTCATGGGTCTGGAGAAGAAGTCAAACATGTTAAACATGTTAAAGGTTTTTGGACAGACAGATGGACACCGGACAAGAGTGATCAGAATAGCCCACTTAAGCTTTCAGCTAAGGTGAGCTAAAATGAACCATGGTCAATAAAATACTATGTTAGTGAATAAGTATAACATTAGCATCTAGTAATGAACTGATCAGTAAAAACGTTCGCTACACTTTCAATTTACAAGTTAACCTCAATCGACCCATGTAAAGGTGTGGGTTGAATGTCGCTTTGGTCTCTATTTGTCTCAAAATCTAAATATCGCTTCGATCCTTTTTTATTTGTTGATGCACCTTATCCAGTAGTTGTATATATGAATTTTTGCACTTTCATTTCATTCCGAAATTTGTATATGTTAGATCCAACGAAAATGATGTGTTATTACAGGTAATGTTATAAACTACTTACATTCCACTGTCATGAAATCAATCATCTCTTGTCCATTCATTATACAACTGTTGACATTGTACATCTACAGTGTAGTGCTAAGAATAAGTCAAGTTCTATATTTCATTGAAAACAATCACTTTTCTACATATTTCTCATAAAATCATCTTAAGTCAATTGTTACACCATTAAAATACAATTATCTGCAGTTTCTGCTTTCAATGACTTGATTTTGTTTTCCTGAACAGCCATACACATTATATGACTGTAGGAACACCGCATTCATTGATTTAACTCCATTCTGACAAAGGCTAATATAAGGAAATGAAGTGCTCTAAGCTGATATTAAAGTTTCAGTTGTCATATTTCCGGAATTGTTGGTAAAACTTAAAAAAAAAAGAACATAATTTATGTCTACATGTTATTTATCATATGCTTTAGATTGCATAATAATTGGACCAAGAATGGATTCAGAAATAGTTTTCAAATGAAATAATCATTGTGTGGCATTATGCTGTATTGTGACATAACCTTTTGTTTCCAAAACTGTGTTTAAAATAAATTACAATGCTATGTTTAGTAGGACAACATTTCAAAATATGACCCTGTAACTCCTTCTCTGGTCACATCCTGATTGGGGTTCTCAAGATGCTTTGTATGATAACGCAGGTGCTGTGTATAAAAATGTGCGAATTGTTGAAGTACATTGAGATTCAGATAACTTTCAAAGACACATGTAACACACTGCCATGTTGTCACATATTTCATAATATCCTGTAATTACTTAAATTTCTGACTGGCCTGATATAGTACCTATAAAATGCTTCTTATATAGTTAATGTTGATAAATAAGCATTGATACACAATGCGAAACAAAGTATATTCCTAAACAAGTCAAGTACAACAGCTGGTATATATAATGAAAGCATGCACTTTCAGTCTTGACACTTTTCATGTCACAGAAGTTAATTGTTTTCAAACAACGACTGCCAGGTGGACAGACTGTAAGATGTTTTCTTTACTTTTCATGACAAACCTTTATTATTGAAAGTTCTGTTTAAATCCTTAATTCTATCAAATATTATTCACATATTTTTATACATACCATCTTGCTTTTCCTGTGGTGCAATAGGAATACATGCAGTATATCCAGGCATAGACAGCTGTCAAATAAAAATGATTTAAGATATTTTTTAAATATTTGATTATATATTTAATGGTATGCTGACATACAGACACTTGACAGTCACCCTAAGACTGGGTTGTATTGGATTCCTAAATTTTCCTTTGATCTGCTAATCACTACATGTGATATTAATTACCATATCTAAGGATTTAATTTTAATTGTAAATAGTCTTGGATTGTACCCGAGAGTGTGATGACAGTAACACTTCTTTCAAGGCCTAGCGATTTTTATTTTCAATTTGTAAATGTTTATCACATTTACATATACATATTGATATTACAGCAATATGATTAGATAACTTACCCCTGCTTTCGTTGAATCCGTTCTTGTATTCACCAGATCTTTAAAGGGCGTCAGGTGTACTAGCTTCACAACAGATACATCGAAATATTTCGTCTTCGTAGAGGGCACATGTGTACCCGGGCCCCTGAGCATTCTTTTCGGTATTGATCTTCTTCGGGGAGACGGCAGTTGTAACATTTCACGAAAACGTTCTTTAACGATTGCATTTTTGGCTTCAATTTTTATAACAGATTCAACCTGTCGATAACATTTTTTGCAAACCCCTCCAAGGCCTTTTTCATCCAAATTTGTCACCACCACCCCCACCCCCCCACCCCAGTTTCCTGATACCCCTCACTTTTCTTCATTTAAACACAGTTGACTTTCGCGAAACTTTTGGATTTTTTCACTACAGTCACTTGCTTTCTCAATTTGTTGAAAACAAACCCCACAGAAGATATACGCATCCGACAAAATACATGTTTCCTCGGTGTGGCACTTATCGACGAAATTTTCAATTGTGTTTACTTGCTAATCGGAACTCATCGGATACCATCTCATATGTATGAAAATGGAATGACTTCCGAAATACTAGACAAGCAATATGAAGCTATGATTGCATTGCCCAATGTAATGTTCACCAGAACATGAGCTCTTATGCGGAGTTATCAGATCCTCTATATAATGATACAAGTCTGTACTTTAGTCAGATTGTTTTTCAAGTAGTACATCATTATTTTTTTTAATCATTTCAATACATTGAAAGTTGTAAAGAAAGAACAGAATGAGCAATGCAACCATCTACAGGTCCAATGACTTCTCAACTATGGCTTTAAAATGATTTATGAAAAGAAGCCATATATACAATTATGACGTTATCCTTTGACAGAATCAGTTGTACAATGTATGTCAAGTTCAAAAGATATACAAAAGCTAAAATGTAGTATAAAAGATCGTTTACCAATACAGAGTTGATATATTACAACATGTAATACATATGAAACATGGTATATTTGAATAAGGTAAATGATGCAAATTAAGTGTCTTTATGTACAAAAACATTGACTATCCATAATACCCCCCCCCCCCCCCCCCCCAGTGCTGTAAAAGTTTGTCTGAAAACAATAAATCCTGGAAATTTCGATTTCTCTCCATTAGTTCGCCGTGTTTCCTACTTATAAGAGTTTGTATTTTTGCCAGAGCAGCATCATAGTATTTCTCGAAAGATGGATCCTGGTGAGTGAAACGCCTGTAGTTGATATTTTTGATGTATTTCCTGTGTGCCCAAACAGACGAACAATGAGGTCCTCGGTACCATTTTTTTTTTTTTTTTTTTTTTTTTTGCTGTGGAAAAAAATCAAGTCAATCTGTTTTAGTGAATGTTGGTAGAGATGCTTATATATAATCATCTATATCATTTGACATACTATTCGCCGTGAATTGCAATTAATCTTGCATAGTGTAAATTAATTCGACAATGATTTTTAAGGCACATTTTTGGTCCGAATTTCGGCCCTTTCCACTCCTAAAAATTCCCATTTGTTTCCCAGTTTAGCTTGCATTTTTCCCAATACTAAAATGATGAAAGGAAATCGTTTTTGAAAAAAATAAACATGGCATGTGAGTTATATATATGAGACTTAGCAAAGAGTTATGGAACTGACTTGGATGGAATAGCTGATAATTTTAGAAGGTTGAAGAAAATGAGATGTGTAAAATAAGGATGACATAATGTTTGATATAAATGTTGAACTTATGTACAATGTTATTGATTTTTTTCCGAATTTGGCTGAAATGTCGAAAAATGTTCCCAATGCCACAGGACCTTCGTAAAAATGTAGAAAAATCACTTTTTCAATGATACTATACCTTTCGAATATTTGGCAACGTCTTATTCAGATGAGTCAAACAATTTTCTTTTGCAACTCTTTTTGGAAGAAACTGTTACAGCTATAACAAAAGTAATATCTAAGTTTTCACTCCGTATTTATAGAAAATAATAGTGGTATTAGCTCATTGGCATTGTATGTTATGGAAATTTTAGAATATCGGGTCTCTTGGATATTACCTTTGAAAGTGGAAGTTCCTTCCCGTGAAGGCTATTGGCATTTTAAAGTACCCTCACTGTTACGACTGAGCACAAAACATAGGTCAAAACATGTGGAGAAAGTATGCATTATTGATTTGATAAACAATCATGATATATCAATTAAGTTGAATTGACCTTAGGTTGTTTAAAACTGTCAAGATACATCACAAGTACACGGATATAACACCAAAAAAAGTCTGACCTACCAACCTTAACTTTGTGTAGCTGGTAACCATAAACCTGCATAGATATATATAAGTTTTACATATGTATAAATTACCTTATGACGGGTGTATCCTGTGGCATGAGAGTGTGCTTTATTTTGATAAGACCCATATGATAGAGATATATCATTAATTTTCTGATAGATTAGGGCCCTGCTAGGTGTGATTGGATGTTTCTTATATTAAATGAGTATGATGTTAAAGCAGGCTCGTGCACTTTCACAGCCAATTCGTGCTAATATTCACCAATATAAGTTCAATAACCCTTTTAGTATATAGCTAAAGTATCTAGTTCTTAAAGTATGTCCCTTTTCATTCAAAATACTCCAAAATAAACGATATTTCATTAATATTGGCAGTGTACAGTATCAGCATGCATTTCATAACTATTCAATATTAAAGCCGTTATTGATGCATGAAACAAACTGATTTTGTGAATGGGGAGATCATAATTTATGTACAATAAAACATCATGTTTAAGTAAATATCAAATACCGGCTGTGTCAGATTCGGAGGACCGTTGTCTCCCATTTTGGGTTGTTTATGTCGTTATGGTAAAGTCAATATTGAACGCACATACTCGGAATGTTTCGGGCTCACACAATTTACGCAATGCAAAGTTAGCGTTCAATAAATTATCAGGATATTGAACGTTAACATTCTCTAGATTTTACGCAGATTTTATTATAGACTATGTATTAGCTATTCAATAAACAGTGATTTTTTTAAATAGTTTTTTTTTCCTTTTATGTTTAAAGCAATTCCACCCTCCTGTGATGTCATCAGATTTTGCAAAATCAATGATTTATTTAGATTTATGCATGATAGGATTTCAATATTTTGTTGGAGTCTTTTCCTTTAGTTATTGTAAAAAATCTTATTAAAAATAAAATATTTCAAAAGTCTCAGGTACAGATGAATAATCGATTATGCGTATTAAAATATTGAATCCAAGGGTAATTACTCTGTTTCTATTGATTTTTTTATCAAGTCCATTAATCGATAGATGTCATTTATTTTCTATATTTTGTATATTTTTGTGAAGATAAGAGTTTCATGAGACTGTTATGAATGCTACTATATCGTCACAACCAGTTTGTATGGAATTTTGATAATGCTGTTTAAGGAAAATTACAATTTTCTGACGGTGATATATGATTCTGTTTAAGTACGTCTCGCATTTTAAAAAGTGTGATTACATATGTATTTTATTTGATAATTTGTTAGTTTTAACTCTAACGAATGGAAATAAATATACATTTTAAACTTGTATCAGATAAAACTGCAAATATGGAGTTACCTTAAGTATTAATTAGAACTTGTTATATATGTTTGTTGCATCTTTTCATAACTTTTGACAATGGATTACTTACTATTCTTAGAAATTCTTCTAAATTCAAGGCTGTGAGATGTTTGTGGAATAGTAGAAAACCATGTAGTGGGGAATTATCCATCAACTCCTACTGAAGTTTTGGTGTTGACTTTGTTGGACACTAGAAGTTGTGAGGTATGTGATTTACGGTACGGATTTCAACATGCCTAACATTAAACCCCGATTTATCATATTAAGAGACAAGTATATACCATATAGTTGTTTACCATTTGTATATGCAGTGTTGTATGCCAGACTCTGGCTAAGAAGAGGAAAGCTGATGTGGAAGGGATCAACAGTAGTGCAACGAGGAAGTTTTCCATCAACTTCTGCTGAAGTAATGATGGTGGACACTGAAAGTAGACGGCAAAGGCTAGTGACTGGACACATCTAACTTGACTCCCTAACTCTAAATCTTAGCCAATGACTCTTCATTAAAAGGATGTACTTAGTGTGTAAGAAAGTTGAGTGGGCACATGGTGAATAAAGTGCAGTGTGCAAAGTATTTCTGATCTACTTATATTGTGTCTAAGATAGACTCATCAGTGTTTAACACCGAATCCAGCCCCCCCCCCCCTCTACCAAATATATAATCGTCAGGATGATATAGACCTAGTGAAATATTTGCTTACCATTTGTAGGTCCCCTAATGGAGTAGAACAATGATGTATTGTTGGGTGCAACAGTTACTGTGGCGCAAGTGAGAGGAATGCTGCTGGGTGCAACATTGCCTGTGGCACAAGGGAGAGGAATGCTGCTGTGGAGGCGATCAACCGTGGTGTTAGGAGGAGGTATCCCTTCAACACCTGCTGAAGTAATGGTGGTGGACATTGGAAGTAGACGAGAAAGGTTAGCGACCGGAAACCTATAAATTGTTAAAATGATATTATAAATATTACTTAAAACTTATAAAATAACTATATATATATATATATTTCTATCTATTTTACCATTTGTAGGTTCAATGTCTGGTGCAGCATTGTTGCATGGAGGAGGTAATTCATCTACCAACAAGGTGGCGGATCTTGAAGCTGGAAACCACATAGGAACAGTGTAGCAACGATATATGTGCATATCCTTTGAAATTTCAGATCATTGAGTTGTCACAAAAAACAAGAATGCTACATTTGTAAGGTACCAAATAAACTATTACCTGGATTAGGGAAACATATTTACAATTTTCCATCCTGGTTGTAAATTTTGACTTTGCAATTGTAAAAAAAGTTCTCCATTCCTATACTGTTGAACCACTATATTCCAAGTATCTTTCACAAATAACTGCTCAGCTTTTACTGAGGAGGAGCGGAGATGTCTTGGTGGAGCTACAGTTGGGGATATATCTGTTGAACTATCCAGAAATTCCAGACCTTCAGCAATTGACCTCCACAAATCTTGGTTTAGCAGGTAATCTGAAATTCTCTCAAGGTGACTTTGTACTAATCATGGCCTTGAATGCAACCAGTCCTTTGGTATACTTGCGATGTGTGGTAATGAGAGGAGTTTGGCTTGTAGGCTAATTACAGATTCTTGGATGGCAACATAATTGATCTTTCCTTCGTCATTTTGTTGAGGTTCAAATCGCATCACAGCATTATCTATGACATACGACAGATTCCTGTTACTTGTATTTTCAAATACTCGCCTACAATCTTAAAAGACCCTCTCTTTTTTCCTCAGGAATGATTGACCTTAAGGATATAATGCGATAAACATCTGGTACATGTACAATCAAACTATGGAAATGTGAACCATATAATATTCTGGCTGTCATCTTCACAGGTGTGCCAGTGACTAATTTGCCAAGAACGGCGAAAATAAAGGTTTGATTGTATAGGCGAAAAGTGCTCTGTTTCGATCTGTAGCAATTTTTTTTAATAATCTCTACTAAAGAGGAGACTAAATCAAAAATTTTGCCAACTTCACTGTATATAATCTGGCATCTGAGCCTTTGATTTGGTTTTTGTCTCCAATTGTTGTTAGAAATTTTCAAATTGTTTTTCGACAGCTTGAATCTGTATGTGGCTTGGAAGTTCAGTTATGATGCTCAGGACTACGTTTGTGATGTCGTGTAACGGTTCACATCCCACCACTTCATAGTGCTGAATTCCTAGCTCTGCTGCACTCTTCATTGGTTATTTCGTCATCAATGCTGGAGGTTTTTGTATTCCATGTAGTGGGCTATTCATGATATCTTGTAGCTCAGGTTTCTTATTCAGACGGAAAGTATCAATTACCCTCGATTCTAACTCGTCTATCAGATCTTCTTTGGGCATATTTCTAATGGATTGATTTTCCCAGTCTTAAACCTTTTCCACAGGATTCCAGATGTTACTGTATGTCTTCTTTCAGCAAGCGTAAATGCTTTTTGACAGAAACAGCATTCATAATTCTGATGATCCTTGACATGTACAACACAGGTGCAGCTAAAATGTCCACCACGTTGCAAGCCTGCTTCAAACTGTCGAGCTGAATCATCCCCAGAGAACAATCTCATTTCATTATGAAGCAGAATGTCATTGTTTGTGTCTGTGGTGGAGCTGACAGACAAATCTTCCAGTCTAGTGTCTGTGTATGACATCTGATCAACATCTGTGCTAGGTGATTGACCAAGTGTGCACAATCTTGTCTTTTCAACAATACTCTGTACATTGACTCTTTTCCCTGGATGATATGTGATATATTTGTCATCAATTAGATAATTGGCTGGGTCATAAAGGAAGGGCACCAATAAACTGACGTATGATCTGTTTAAGATATCTGAATGATCATGTCAGACTTTGAAATGGCGTTTTTGTTGGATGTTCATTAGGGTGTAGCGTATGTGTATATCAGAGGTTTTATATTCCCCCAGGCGTTAAAGGCAGGATTTTATTTCTGCATAAGACATTCTCATATTCTCCATCTGATGTTACTCTGATTACTCCCAATTTCTCTTGTCGTTTTGTCTCCAATTCAAATACCTTCTTCAATCGGATTTTTCTATCATACACCAACGTCTTTGATTCCTCCAACTGTCCAGCTTTGTTGATGATGTTAGTTTGTGTCTCTTTGTGGGTTACCTTCTCTCCGATGTAAATTTCTCTAGTGCCTAGTTTTATTTTGATCCCCTTCTTCATTTTTAGACTGGATCTTGGTGTTGGCATAGACACGTGTCCAATGACCTTTTTTTCCTCATTCGTCTGACACGAATGGTTCCATTCTGTATGTTTCTGTTGAATTGGGTGATGTCAATCCCAATCCCCCATGCAATCTGAGCTACTACTTCACCACCATTTAAAGGAAAGTTGTCATTGATCTGCAAGTGGAACTTGTTTGCCTTTTGTGTCGAATTGACAACCTGTCCTGTTGGTGTTTCTCATAACTCTTTTAAGGTAGCGACGGATAGCGTGATCAGTAAAGCTTGTGTATTTTCACGTGAATTTATTTTCCGGAATTCCTTACTCCATTATAGATTAGTCGAAAAATAAAAAAGAGGTTCCGATAGTGTTTTGTTGCTGAAATTGACTCGCCTAGAGAAAATCAGCATATGCCACATAAGTATACGTCAATGTCTGTAATAATGGTAGGTCAAATGTTTCATCTGTGTGCAACTTTTTGCCAAACAAAATGTTAAACCAACCACCAATATATGTACATAGATGAACTACGTAAACAAAGTTGTTGATTGATGCATCGTAATATATGTACAGTGATGCATTGGAAGAGATTAAATTATGTCTATACAATCATTGAGAGGCTAAACAAAGTTTCTTACAAGAAGAGGAATTTGGTGGATACATTCAACTTGGACATCAAAATCACAGTTTCGTTTGGTGAGTGAAAAAAAATTAATGTCATAAATTTGGATTCAAAAGTTGAACTCACAGTTCCTCTGTTATTTCACAACATGATTTATAGTAACATCTGTAAGTTTAAACACACGACACAAACTAGATGTATTGTTTTTTATGTATATATTTATTACATGCAAGGTGAAGATAACGGTGAGTGATCAATATCATAACTCCTATATCCAATACAAAATTTATATTTGGGCAAACACGGACATATGGACACATCAGGGTGTGTGCTTAAAATAGAACTCCCACGTGTGCATGTCATTGTAAACGGGTGTCATGTGTATGTATACCACATTTGTAAACATGAGCTCTCACAACTCTTTTATTAAGAAAATATCGTTATGGAAATAACCGTAACGAAAATAACATACATTGAACTACATGTATAACAGTGATGAAAAACAAATAGCTGTATATAACGATTATCTAGGGGTATGGAGGAACCGGATAGAAAGTGGAAGGCGAGGCATCTGTTGAATTATAATTCCTTAGACTGTAGTATACGTATACTATTACATTGAAATTTCAGTCACCTAAGAAATATATCAAACCTGAGTTTTCGTGTTTCACACAAGCATGTAGGTTGGCAAAACCTTTTTAAAAATAATGTAAATTAATTACAAGTCTGTATATGTCCTCTCATAAGCAAATGTATGCATTGCATGTATAAGTAAGATATATATACTACACGTATGTCCTTCTCTTGACCCACAATTTGTAAATAAAACAGATATGCTGAGTCTAAGGCAGTTTATCAAAATATATATGTCATCTCATATATTGCAATTTATAATTTTGAAACATCAGTATTTAAATTTTCATTTAATATGTGTGAGACACATTTTTAAAATTCACATTGTCTGACGAAGTCTACTTACTCAACGGTATAATATATACCTAACTGTGCAAATATCAATTATGATGATATTTTTTCTAGGCATCAGCCTGAGGACCAATTGAGGTTAGATAGGACCAGTGCAGGTTGAAGTGGGTTTCGAGTCAACAAATTTAACAGCAAAGGACGTGCTATATTTTCTTTAGATAATCATCAGACAACGTTTGTAAAGACGACTCTGATTATATCAGATATTCAATTTTTTTGCTATATTTAAATATATGTATCTATATTTTGAACAGGTACACCATTTACAGAGATGATGACATATACCCTGGACCCCCACAACTCCACAACTTTAAAATTGGTTCATCGAGTTCCGAAGATTAAAGAACTACTGCAAAATTTGGGACTTGGATGAAAAACATTAATTCACTTATGAGCTCAGAGCAGTGGATGTTGTACAACATACTTGAAATTGAATTGTGAATTTAAGCGAAAACAAGTACATGTACTCGTGCATTACATGTACATGTCTTTTAAAATACAATAATATTACACAGATGTAAATGAAATTTCACTGTTGATTATTCTTTCTTAGATATATTAGTAAACAATGTACACATGTTATAATACCAATATTATAAATCAATGTGTTTGAATTTTCCTTGTAATTCAAAATTTAGTTGAAACATACATAAATGATACATGAATGCACATCATATTTTAGAAACAGTTTCATAATGGAACTACCCCCCCCCCCCCCTTATAAACACAGTGAACACAGACCTTCACCTGGGGGACATTACACTTTGTTAATACAATATACATGCATTCTCAGTTTAACCAATAG
Source organism: Ostrea edulis (assembly GCF_947568905.1). Taxonomy (NCBI): domain Eukaryota; kingdom Metazoa; phylum Mollusca; class Bivalvia; order Ostreida; family Ostreidae; genus Ostrea; species Ostrea edulis. The sequence continues at coordinate 73,640,845 of NC_079171.1, forward strand.
TGAATTTTTGGTTTACTGTGAAACAACAAATAGGAATCTTAGCTTTATGAAATACGCACACCTATCTGAGAAGGCAAGATGACTCAGATGGACTTAGTGATCCAAGGGCAATCCATGGGTCTCTTTCCATTGATATTAATTATCTATTGAAATATGAAATGGTGATTTAAACACATTTTGTGTATTTTACTGTTTAGTGATATCAATTTCTATCACAAATGTTTATAAGTAATATATTAGGTCCAGTTAGTACAAGCAATTGTATGAAAAAATAACTTTCAATCTTTTAATAAAAGATAAGCCCTGAAATATTTTCACAACCTCCCTCTCAGAAAAATGCATAATCAGTTCACATTTCAACTCGTGTGATGCATCATGACTTACTTTATAGCTGACGATAAATCAAATGGTTCCCTCCCCATCAAGAGAAATACATAATCCTTTCACATGTCAGCTGGATTTGTGTACCGTGACCCACTTTAAGGCTTTTTTATTCAGAATATGTGTTGTATCAATTCAGAGTGTATACTATGCTTCCAGACTGAATTGCATTGTCTGACGTGGGTACATTGCACCGTTACCGGTCCTCTTGAATAAGCAAGTCGTGCACGGTACCTACTAGGTGTGATTAATTTGAACTTGACATTCCGCAAACTTTGGATATCTGTTATGGACACATTGAAGGCATGCTGTGTATTTTGAAAAGTGACAACACATTTCTCCTAAAAAGATTACGTGTTGTTAAACTCACTCAGGTGATATATTGCTATTGGTTTGCATCCTTCAGGTATCATCCGTTAAGAATTTCTTTCCAAAAACTAATGGGCCAATCTTGACCAAATTTAGTATGTAACATCTCTAAGTGAAGGAGACTTGGAATTGTAAATTTCAAGACCCCTACGCTAAGGGACGTTAATTATGGGATCAAGACTTTAAAATGTATGTATTTCTTCAACAATCTTCTTTACCCCTGGTCACCTAGCATAGAAAGTAAGAAGTCGACCTATTGTCTAACTATCTATCGGAAATAATCCACTTTGGTACTGAAAACAAGAAATGCTGTGTCGCTGAAGTAACCATGCTTGTTTGCAATCCTTACACTGCTATATACCTCCGTCAACATCTCAAAATAGGCAATGTTATTGCATAATAACTTAATTCTTATTGTTCTGATTGATCAAACTCCAATTGAGAAACACCGGTTATGTTTGTATAGTCTAGAACAATCCAATATGCCCGTTTCAACCCAAATTGATGTTTTTGTGTCACAAAAAGACTTGACATGTGCTCATTATGTAGATATGTACGTATATTTTTTCTAACTCAAGTCGATGCAATACTTTATTTAAGCATACATGCCATTTTACAAGACCCTCAAGATGTTGACCGAGGCTTGGGTAGAGATTGGCCTGATCAAACGTCTTAAATGAGTTGCTGTTTCTTTAGAACACTCATATATTCTTAACAATCCTTTTTCACTTTCGTAGTGCAGCGACATTCCACAACTCCTGTTCATTGAAAAATAACATGAGATATTGAGATAGCATCCTTGCATTGTTCGTACTACCGCCCTTTTCACAAACAATATTGAATAGTTTTATGCAGGGAAGATAAAAATGTCCAAATTATCAATAATACACTTTTTGTAGATTTTTCAACATAGTGCTTTACAAAATCCAAACATCAATTATATTTTTAAAATGGAATGATGTTTAATGAAAATCACTGGAATAAGGCATTTTAATGGGGGTATTAAAAGAGTTGAGAAATATGTCCCTTAGGGTCATCTTTTCATAGGTCGATGTGGCATTATAAGGGGCGATATACTGAGCACTGGAGCACTGTAACTGGGGACCTATTGTTCTAGAAGAATTTCAGATGTTTATTGATAAGAATAATTATTAATTTCAAATAAGTAAGTAGTTTCTAAAGTAACATGAATTCTAAATGAAGCCGACTAATAGCACCGTAGCAGTAAAATAGCCATCGAAATTTATCGAGTGTCTCGCGCAGTCGTTTACCTGATACAGGGCTCACGGCGGATGTGATCGATCGATAGCGGATGCTTACTCCCTCTAGGCACCTATCCGACCTCTGGTGTGTACAGGGGCCCGTCTTTGTCCAACTATCTATTTTGTATTGATTATAAGAGTTATTAGACTGATCACTGATCGCAATTTTCACCTTTCATATACATATTTTGAAAAGCAGATTCATTGTCAAGTTTTTGAAAGAGTTGATATGTTTGTCATATGTATAATTCATTTTCTAATATCAACTTTGTCTTTCATGATTTATGTAGCGATGCTTCACTACAGCGAAAACGATCCAGCATCTCGTAACCGTTTTGTTTTCATCTCATGATTTGGTTGATAATCAGGCCCAATAATAAAAGGATATGTAGTGATGACAAACTCTCCGTCGAGGCTGCATTACGTCACCTACGAATAAGCAAGCAGACGAACTCTGGTGGAAGTTTGGTAGAGATGAGTATGCTTTTTTTGTTTTTAATTTCAATGACTTTGTACCTGTTATCCCATATTTTGTTTTCATAAATTCTAGCATTGATTAATTAGCAATTAAAAAGATAGCAAAATTGTAATTTAGATCATGGCACGCACTCCGACTAAATACACCTTAGTGAGCGGTGATTATTAGTTATTTTATTATTTTCATTGTTTTTCTTCTTCTTAGAAAATCAGATTTAGTGTGGACAATCAGGAATCCTTGATGAGTGCAATGTTCTTTCTTCGGACGTTGACGAAGGTGACAGGGTGTATTTCATCTGCCATTCCTTAATGCTGGTGGTATTTGTCTATCTATAAAGCTGACAAAAATATAAAAGTTATTTTAAAAAAAAAACGGTTGAAAATAAACTTTTTAAATATTGCTCCCCCTGACTCTGAAGCTTTTTACTCAGTACAAGTGTTTGTTTTTTTCAATGACCGATTTTAATGCACATTTCTAAATTTTCAGTTGATTTTTGATACTCTGCACCCCCACCCCCACCCCCATCCCCCCCCCCCCCAAAAAAAAAAACGACCATAAAAAGCCACTTTAGCTAGTTTGCCAGTTTCAAAGCATATAAACCTAAAATATCATGTCGCAAAAGACACCATTAGAATGACGATCGATGTCCGCAGCAGGTCGTGGGGGTTATACTTAAATTTTCTCAAAATGGTCAATTGGTTTTTATATTTCAGTTATTAATCAGGTATGATTTAAATCAAAACGCAGGTTCTAAAGTGGAGCTGTAATGCTTCTGTAAATGCCCAAAGCATGCATGGAAATAATTACCATTGCTAAACTATATAGGGATAATTTCATTTTATTTTTTACTTAACATATCACAATGCATGTAGTTCTATCTACATACTTGTATGACTAATTAATAGACTATCACAGCCCTATCCACTTACACAGAACCACATTCAACAAAAACAATGATCTTCCTGATAAAATATTCACATAAATTTGTAGATCATGGCATGCTGGCTAGACAAAAAAATGAACTCATAACATGTTGTTCCATGTTCCGTACCGTGATTCAATAACACCCGCTAACTGGCTACTTTCCTTTTCGACAAGTCTGACCAAACAATATATAAACACTTTTTATATTTATTTTTTGGATATATTTATTTTGCATTTAAGACGTGGAATAACTATGTTTAGGAGGAACATGGATGCTAGCGTGCATAAGTAAGCCGCCATTTTATCTCGCTACTTTGTGCAGTACACTGTAGGAGTATTACTCTCCATTCCCTACCGATGGCTAAATATTTGCATAGAGTTTTTAAAAGAAGGTTTTATGACTTTCTACTATTTTTAAAATTTGCGTTAACAATTTTAAAAGGGCAATGTACAATCATTTTATATTAACAAACAAAACAAAGAAGGCAGCTCGATATAACACAGAATCGACGTAACGCCACCCACCACGGAAGGGATGTTTTACATTTCTTTTAACGCCGTTTTCTCAATTATGACGTAAAACTCAAAAAGTCTGGTTTTGTCGTGGCGGCTCACATATATACAAACACTCCTCGATTAATGCCCCTGTTACTGCTGACTTAGCTGCGGAACTGGGGCTCACTGAAAAAAAATGTATTGTGACGGAACGGAGCTTTTCCAGAGAGCTACAGTTCTGCAGCTACTGCCGACTCAGTCTCAAGCACAAGTTTCATCTGGACAGTCATTATGTTTTTTGACTTTAAAAGTCTCAAGGCTAATGCATGAAAGGCTGACTTACGGGAACATACATTCTTGAAGACAGAATATGTTGCTCTGTCTTTTTTTTAAATCATGCCATACTTTATCGTGGCTTTGAAGTCGTGTTTACTTCTCAACTTCATAACTGGTGGACTCATCAATTTGCAGACCCGTAACTTTGTTGAAATGTTTTTTTGGTAAAACTGTTTGATATGATGGTTGCAATATTAGTAACGTAAATTTGGGAAACACTACGTGTGGATGATTTACTCTGTCCGTGATTTTCAACTTCTGTTGCCACGACAAGGGACAACCAGAAGAAACAGGGCCAAATGATATATTTACCTTTGGTGTTGAAGACATGATGTTGAGAAGGAGGGTAAGATTATCATTTATTTTGGTATGATTATTTTACATTTAATAGAAATTATAAATTCCAAAATTATGATATGATTATTAAGATTATTTTAGAATGGATATAGAGAAGGTGTACATTGTACTTCAACACTGCAATTTGTAATTAGAACACAATTTAATTTCTGAAACAAATTACTTGAGCATTGATTTTAATCACATTTAAGCTCTGTATTAACTGTTGTGAAAAGTCTAACGGGATAGGCTCCTCAACTGGGCAGTGAACATTAGGCAATTTTACTTCTGTGATGCGCTTTTTATTTTGGGTTTGGCTTGTTGTGACTTCAATTTGATGATTCTTAGAGTGTCTACGCATTTAGGTTTCAATCCCTCCACCCTACTTGGAATATACGAACTTTGTGGCAGTGGTGTTTTGCTCTGCACAGGAGGAACCGTTGTAAAAGCATTGCACCGGTACATAAAAGTCCCATGGATAGTATGATGAAAGGTGAAAATAAGGAACAGTGATCAATCTCATAACTCAAATGAAAGGGCAAGATAACGAACAGTGATTAATCTCATAACTCCTGCAAGCAATACAAAATAGATAGTTGGACAAACACGGACCCAAGAGGTGGGATCAGGTGCCTAGGAGGAGTAAGCATCTCCTCAAATCACAAGTGCCTTGGCATAACTTACATTTTAGTTACTTAAAAACTGCTGAATATTGACATTAAAGAGTTATACATGCCTGTTAGACCAAGTTTTGGTAGTGAGAAATTTGGTAAAGGAGACCTATTGAGTGACTGCAATGACTACTCCCTGATTTGCATTCAAATTCTGAACCAACAATTGAACACGTAGAAGTGTCTAATAATATCTTCACCTGAAATATCTGTAAACGTGTGGACGGTCACTACTGCAAGCCACTTAATATCTTGAGATATCTTCATCTTGATATAATTGTATGTCAGAATATAATATTCTAATTATTGAATAATGGCTTTGATTAACAAATTACATTATTTAATTGAAGTTTATGCAGATTAGTACTACACTCACTGTAAATATGTACATACATGTATGCCACAAGGATAGTGCCTTGCAATATTTCAAATAAGTTCGATTCAATATTCTCTCTGGGACATTCAAAACGACAAATCAGTTGTGAATTACATTTTTGAAATTATTGCGTTACATTTCCAGCAATATAATGTTGTCTGCTGAAATGTTTTTCAATGTTTATAACCATCATGCACTTAACTTTCAAAGCTTATCTTTGATAACAAAATGATATTTAACACCACTGATTTGATCAAATAAATGCTACTTAAGGAAGTTAGCTCCTGAGTTCCTGAGTACAACTGCGCAGGATACTACAACTAAGTATTCACTGGTTCAATATCAATCCTATTGGTGCAAATAAATTACACATCTATTGCTGAACTCTATCCAGTTAAAATGTTTGTGTCAATTCAAATTTTGAAAGGCTTTAACAAAAACTATATTTTGTGGCGGAAGGATTCACTAACCAAAAAGTTCTAGTTCTGCATGATATTACAGTTTCTATTTCATCCAATGTATCGTCAATTTGTATACCCCTTTACGTGTATTTCAGTTTTATAATTCATGATACAGGTAGTTGAGACTTAGAACTAGTTCAAATGTTGTAATTTATTAACTTGGTTGATATATGTTATCCAAACAGAACACCGATTCTTAAAAAAAGCTCTAATTAATTTACTCAAAATTTTGTATAAAAATTCAGTATTTTCGCGAATAATAAAAAAAAAAAAGATCTCCAACCCCCACGTCTTTTAGTTGCATTTTTAATTGGAAGACCAGACCTTGGGAATTATGTAAATTTTAGAAATTGACATTACTCCTAATATGTCCTTTTAAACTCTCAATTTTGATATCATGAAGTTGTTCATATATCAAGTGCAAACAGGTCATTATTTATTTCCTTTTCTAGTATTAATTTCTTTTTTCATCTGTAGTGTTAGAGGACATGGGTATGTATCTATTTTATGTAATGCTTGATTTGTGTTGCACATGTGGTGTTGACACTAACAGAAAAATCAACTTTGACTGAATAAATTTTAAGTGCAGAAAGGTTATATTTAGAACATTATAGCTCAATAACAAGCGTTACAACCCCAGTTTTTCTTTTTAATTTTCCAATTTTCCTTCAATGTAAAAATCAAAAATACACTTCCCTAAAAATTGACATAACTCCAAATGTCAGGTGCGAACCTCTTTAATTCAACTTAAATTAGTTTAGAATTTAATCAGGTTTCAATACTAATTAGTTCTTTTTACAGTTTGCTGTATCCATTTATACACTTCATGTATGTATATAAACTTTACTATAACAATAAGAAAATTCAACAAACCATGAAATAAAAATCATAATCACAACTTTAACATCATCAAACCATTTCAACATAGGATGGATCAATTTTTATCCTTTTGAGATATGCTTTGGATCTTATCAACATCAACTTTCCAACATCCTGGACTATATTTCAAATTCGATATTTTCTTTTGCGGTCTGATTCCCATAATCATAACATAAAAGCGGTGAAAAAATCAGCTAGAGAATTAATACTATCGATATATCTGACCCAAATGTTCATATCAAAAGCATACAATTGTCATGAATCATGTTTACCTGTATATATGACGCGATATTGTCATTGAAATACTTTTGTTTATAATTCAAAATGATTTTTAACAAACAGTTTTATTAACATGGATGATAACGTTATTCTCAATTAGCGTAATACAGATAATATATTGTAACTGCTATGTTTTTACATACCTTCTACTCGAGTATGTATCCCTAAACAAAAGTTGCATAACACTTTCTTTGCTTTGCTCTAGGAATTCTAACAACGCTATTTGCTCAACTATCGATCATGTTTTGTGAAATTAGTGGCAAACGTCTAAGATTTTGACTCCATTGATTTATAGCTGCTTTCATATCCAATTTCTGATTGGTTTCTATGATAATTTTGCGTCCCTAGACACCGACTGAGAGCCTTGAATTCGTTTCAAAATGGCCGCGGCATGAATACGAAGTAGTGTACCATGTATCCTATGATTGTAAATTTGCTGAACGTTGACGATGAATATGACGTCACAATACACTGTTTGGATCAATTGCGTTATATTTCCCGCGTTCAATGAATAGGCGGATCAAATATTTAAAGTCGCGTAACAAGCTTTGGTGGATCTCTGTCCTCATACTTTAGGCGCTAAGTTTGGAATATTTTTATTTTATAATGAAATTGCAATACCTTTTGCTTCGTCTTCAAACACGGTCACACCTTAACACGTATTTCATATTTACAGAACCTTTTTTATCGTTTGTATGAAATTTATTATACAGAGGGGCATGACAATCGAATCGTGCAACGACTGTACCGTCCTTCTGTACAATAAATTTCATACAGACCCCAAAAAACGCCACAGTAAATGCCCCCTCTGTACAGTGCAAGGTGAATATAACGAACAGTGATCAATCTCATAACTCCTATAAGCAATACAAAAGAGAGAGTTGGGCAAACACGGACCCCTGGACACACCAGAGGTGGGATCATGTGACTAGGAGGAGTAAGCATCCCCTGTTGACCGGTCACACCCGCCGTGAGCCCTATATCCTGATCAGGTAAATTACATACAAATCAAAAAAAAAAACCCACTGTAAATGTCTTTTGTCATGATGAATATTCATAACATAATTACAAAAATTGCACGTAATGTGACGTCATAAATCTGGGGTTGATAAAAGATTCGACATGGAGATCGGCGACGTTGACTCTTTAAAGTGTCAAAATGAATTGGATGACGTTTAGTAATCTCAAATATGCACGGTATTAATGGATAATGATGAAAACAAAGTGGATGAGGGATTGAACACAATAAGTACATGTATGTCGCAAACTTTAGCTACATATAACACGTGCTTTTTGCAATTGAGAGCCATTACTATTGTAGTATAGAGCCTGTTGATGTGTGAGTGCCGGATTGATAACCCCCCTCCCACCGTTCACCACAAATATACAAGACATTTCTACATGACATATATATATATGTGATAACCAAGTTTAAATATTTTATTATTATTTATTTCAAATGTAGTTTAAAATCTAGTTTCAAATATGTGATTATACTATGACAACAATAGCAGTGTGCTGTACACTAAACCTCGAGGAAAGAAATACGTTTAAGTCACATGTACAAAAATGAGATTCAAATAGCATATAGCTATTCATGGAAATAATTGCACATATCATTACACAAAGTCAAGACATACAACTGACTGACCTTGATCAATCTGTACTTATAAACTAAAGAGTATCACCACTCTATGTATCAATGTAAGTAACATTCATAGCACATGTGTGTCACATTATTGCAAATAATATAAACTTACCCCAAATAGGGCCAACTATGCAAACTATGCAAATATAGTACTCTAGATTGTCAACAGATACAGGACCACACGCTTGTATATATTGATTGATTGGATATTGTTTAACGTCTCTCTCGAGGATATTTAATTCATATGGAGACGTCACCACTGCCGGTATAGGGTTGCAAAATCCCAGCTTATGTTCGGCGCATATGGCCTTTGAGCAGGGATGATTCTTTATCGTGTCACACCTGCTGTGACACAGGGCCTCAGCTTTTTTGCGGTCTCATCCGAATGACCGCCCCATCTAGTCGCCTTTTACGACAAAAAGATGTACTGAGGACCTATTCTAACCCAGATCCTAACGGGATCACTTGTATATAAGCTAGCAAGAAATTGATTACCTGTGTAACCACACAATGAGCATTAAGCACATCTTTGCACATAAGTCCGTGTTTGCCCAATTATCTATTTTGTATTGCATATAAGAGTTATCAGATTGATCACTCTTCGTTATCTTCACCTTTCATAATGGGAATTAATTTTCTAGTACAACCTTGAAAGACGACGATGCAACCATTACGTATTATTACGTATTATTTCTACTAAAAATAACATGAGTCTAACAATATCAGTCACAGGTGTCAACAACATGTAAACATAACTTCTCTAGAACACCCCAGGTTAACTCAGTACAATTAGTACTATACACAACACCTCCCCCTTAAAATGTTTGAAAGACAATGAAAACTCAAATATGCAATGTACATCAATAAAAGCAACAACAAAAAATATGCAACAAAACATACTCATAACACATTTGATAGAACATCTGCTACAACATTATCTCTGTCTTTGATATGTTTGATAGCAATACCATAATATTGCAATAATATACTTCATCTTGTGAGTCTTTCATTCGAGTTGAACGATACAGTGGGAGGTGCTTTCTTTTCATGTAGAAACTTTTGAATACAGTTTGTATGATAAGAATATAAAAATGTCAGCTCCATTTTGTGACTCTTTGATTCAAGTTGAACGATACAAGGAAAAATGCTTTCTTCTAATGCAAAAACATTTGAATATACCGTATACGATAAGAATATAAAAGAATAAGCTCCAGATGTAACAAAGGATCACAATTCGTGCCTGTGGTAATTCCTACACAATTCGTGCCTGTGGTAATTCCTACACAATTCGTGCCTGCGGTAATTCGAACATGCTGTTTGAAGATATGATCACGAAAGACTACGAATACATTGTCACTCAGGAACTATTCCAGCATATTTTTATTAAAGCGGCATAGTACGTGTGCGTGAAATCAGAGTGGTGTTTATAAAAAAGTAATATTATTGGATTGATTAATTGATTGTATATTGTTTGACGTCAATTTCGATTTTTTTTTACCCATACAGAGACGTCACCAACACGGGCGAGGGACTTCGAATTTAGGCCTACGATCGGTGCTTACAACCATTGAGCAGAGACGGTTTTTAGCATGCCACACCTACCGTAACAAGGGACATCCATTTTAAATGTCATCTCCGAGGAGACATGGTATTCACTCTTGATTCCGACGGTTTGACGATGGAACTGTCACTACCTGTTTTAACGACTTAGGTTTGTCGTAACCAGGATTTAAACCCTGACCGTCCGCATGTGGAGCGGAATGATCATTAGATATGAATATTTCCTTTTTCGTAAACGTTTGGCATTTTAGAATATATATATTGTAGATATTTGTAAGATATACCTACGGATTTTTGATGGTTTTGTTTTTGAATTTTGTAGTAATTTGCCTCGTTTTCTTTTTAGCTCTTACAAGCTTATTGTTATTTCGAATATCAAACATTTCGGCTTATGCATCACTGAAGAGAAATTATTTGTCCAAGTTCGCATCTGGTGCATCAAAATTGAAACCGTATAAGTTTTACATTAAACACATACACAGAAAAGTTGAAATAGATATAAACAGCTAATTCATATAGATCATAGATATACCAGACAAGGTAACGTAACTTTATAATCAAGGTGGTCTTATTTTCAGCGAAACGTGAAGAGTTGTTGTTCTTTGAGCTACTGAGATCATCCATGTTTACATTGATTTATCTCGAGTAAACTATTTGTGCTTTTTGTGAAGGATAAGCATTGAATACATTACCGGATATATTGTAGGATAAGAAACCCAGAACAAATGATACTGTATTATCATATCCTTACTCCACCCCTTATCTAATCTACATTTGTTTTAATTATTAAAGTAATACCAAAATACATACCATTTATCCTTAGTACTAGAGTGTTTGTAAATTCAAACCTTTTCCTTGCTTCACAGTATTCATGTTTATCGTGTATATAAAACACAAATATGTATATCGATGTATATGTAATAAAAAAGAAGCAATTAATATCCTAGATATTAGCATACATGTTAAATAAAATCAATTCAAACATATGTGAATATGCGCATTAATCATTTATATAACCAATCAATGGGATTATATTGTAAGTAATTTTAACACATCGAGTAACTTGATTTTGTTTTAGTTCAATTAGCCATATACTCTGAAGCATTAATGGGAATTCACAATGATGTAGATACTTAAAACCACTTCATCCGGGAGTCATCACACTGCGTATGTAACTATAATTGAGTTAAACAATCTCTTCAGACTACTACACCTTGTTCCGGTTGTTCTTTCCTATTTGGACGAATGAACATACGTAAAATGCATTCTAAACCATTATACGTTTACAGCCAGTTTAAGTATAGCATGTTTAGTGATATTGATATCCTATTGGCGTAGATTCAAATATATAAGTTTTGCCCAGCTCATCATAATAAAGCAACACTCAACACATTATTGACTGCTTGACCGCATCGTGTTCTGCAATTTTCACAGTGCGGAGAGTACATTCTTTGGTTTTTAATCAGATCAATAAAAAACACAATCTATTCCAATAAAGACCGTGTGACTTTCATTAAAGTATGACTATAGATAGTTGATATATATATACTTATTAAATTGGGGGAAGTTTGATTTCCCTTTGTTTTCATATTTTCATATTGCAAATAACAATGACTTTACTTGAGTCATATATTGGTAAAATGACTACCCATTTCTACGCATTTTTTTTTATTTCACTCAATAATCGCAAGATATGGGTATCTCTGCACACAATATTTCATAAAAGAATGAAATATCATATAAAAGCACAAACAAATGATATAAAAGTCAAACACCAATAAAGCTTTACATAATTTGCTTTCTTCTTTCATTTATTTATTTCTATTGTTGTTGTTACAATGAGTTTATGAAAAAAAAACCATATTGCTGTGTTAATGTGGAATAAAACACACGGTAAATTGTTCAAAGTTCTTATGTTTAACATTTAGATAACATATCTACAAAAAGGCTTTAGTGAAAGGTGTTTAGATGAATAATGAGTAATATTTTAATTAATTTTAAATATCCATTCAGCCCCGATTCATTTGCCATCGAAATGCCTTGCAATCACTGTAAAGTAACAATTCGGTCTAATTTCAGACACCATTCAGTCACCTTTCAATAATAATTTCACTGCATTTTAGTGAATATTCAGTTACCGTTTAGGCTTCCACCAGTTTCGTTTAATGGAAATTCAGGTTCTGTTCTATACTCATACCGTCACGCCTTAATGATCATTTTGTTATCTCTACTATTTCAATAAATATTCAATAATTTGAATGACTTCATTCCATGTACAAGATCATTCGGTAGCTTATCTTGACACTTTTTACATTTTATAAATTATTACATTAATTTGTACTACACCTCGCTGTTATTCATGGTTTGGTGTTTAATATCCATGTTCATTTGCCTCCTTGTGATTAACATTTCATCGATCATTAAGAAAGCCCATACCGCATAGAATTGCTTATATTACCATTTTGATAAGAATAGTAAAAATAACGAACAATGATCAATCTCATAAATCCTATACAGAATTCAAAATAGAATGATAGACAAACCTGGATACACCCGAGGTGGGATGAATTGCTTAGCCGGAATAAGCATCCCATGTTGACAGGTCATACCCGCTGTGAGTTATATATGTTGTGATCAGGTAAATTAATATGCCCTTTGCAAAGACTGACAGTTAGATTGTATTTCAGAATTTTGTTATTATGTTTACTAATGTCCTATGTAATTGTCCACATATCTATTGCATCACAACCAAGAACACCTCAATATCCATAAAGTCCATATGATACACTTAACATGTATTCACCTTTTTATTTAATTAGCAAGCTTCCTGTAAGTACCTTGATAATCCCACTATAAAAGCACACTGTGCACAGAAGGTTTGATATGGTGTATGCCACTAAAATAATATAATGCTAAAAATGTCAGGTCCACACAAACATTTCTAACCCTGGAACTCCACCGTTGTGACCGGCTAGCCGGGAATACTTAAACTTCTTACGTATCTATTTTCATCCCTGATGTTTCCAGGAACCAGCGGCTGCACTTTTATTTTCCCAATGGAATGCGAGATATTTCCTATTTCGTTATATTTACCTATCATTGAATACACTCCCTATCAAACACATTCACAGAAAAGTTTAAATATATACCTGTAAATTCAGTCTTTACCAGGAAACCAGTTTGTATAAAACGTCACTACACCGAACAAGATAAGGTAACTTTACAAATAGTACGGTCTTGCTTTCAGCAAAACTTTAAGAGTTGTTGTTCTTTCAGCTATTGAGATTGTACATGTTTACATTGACTGACACAAGTAAAATATCGATCATTTTATATTTATACCTTATTCAATAGCAGAATTTCGTTTACTAATTTAATCCATTCCCTCGTTAGATAGTCTTCTTGGATATCATATGTACTTATAAAAAGAAAATGTACACATCAATATATTTGAAATAATGCAATATGTTCCTTAAATATTAGCAAAAATGTAAAAAGAAAAAACATCAATTCAAAATAATTTGAATTTGCACATTAATAATCTGCTATTGGGATCCTGCAGAGCTTAATTTCAGGCATTGATTGACTTCATAATGTTTCCCTTCATTCATTCATTTCTTCAGAAGGAGTTGTGAGAAATTCACAATGATCTAGATACTCAAAATCACTTTACACGGAAGTGATCATACTACACGCACAGCTACAATGGGGGTACTATACTTGTCAGATTACTACATCTAGTTCCGGTTGCTGTTTCTTATTTTCATGAATGGGCATAAGTAGGATGTATTCTAGAGTAATATGCTCATACAGTCACTTTGCGTGTTGTATAATAAGGGATGTTAGTTTTCTAGTTCTGTAACGCTGGTCATTATAATAAAACAACACTCATTATGTGTTTTGGCTGTTGACCGCCTTATGTTGTACAATCTTAACAATTTGGATAATCATTTCTTTCGATTGAAATCAGATTAGTAAAAATGAACATTGTACTTCAATGAAGGTCACGTGTATGTCATAAAAATATGATTGTAGTTAGCTGACATAGATGTTTATTGAATTCGAATGTTTAAGTTTCACGATGTCATATTTAATAGAAAATGCTAACGCATATGTTCGTTTCATTTTAGGGAATGTTTCATTCTTATTGATATTTCAGGAGTTATAGTTCACGACATATATAGCGGTGTAAAGCATTCTGCGTTTTACAAATGACTGTTCATTGTTTTCATATTGCAAATATCAGTGGCTTTACTGGAGTACTTAACGATGGGGGAATGGTTACCTATATATACGTGTGTGTTGTTTTTCTCTTGTTCTGTTTTCGCATTTTAATCCATAATCGTAAAAGGGTGGGTGTCTTCGAACACACTGTTTCAAAACAAAATACAATATTATATTATATAATAACTTATACAATTGATTTAAAAGCTAAAAACCTATATAACATTTCACTGTTTGCATTTATCTTTCACTTATTTTCGATTTGTATTTTGTTGTTATTATTGTAGTATGTCGATGAGAATATTTCACATTATTATTACATATAAACACAAGTTAAATTTGTAAGGTGTTTTGCCTAGAACATTCAGACAACATATACATAAACACTGTAGAGATAGGTATTGATGGGAATATTGTAAATATCCTGATATTTCTTCTTCTCGTTCATACTTGTGATAATTCACATTCACTCATTCACGATAGAATATGACACGTCTAGGAAGTGATGAAACTGCACAAAGACAATCACATATAAAGGGGGGGGGGGTACCTTGATTAATTTACAAAACTTTTTTTTCAATTAGCAGGTGTAAATTCAATTGCTGATTTATTTCGCACCATTCTGTAGCAATGTAAGAACAATAATTGAGAATAAGTGTAAAATAATTGTTTATTGTCGTTTCCAGAGCGCCAAGAAAATTCATAACCTCTGTGCACATTATGCAATTAACATTTATGCTTTTAAATTGACGACAATGTTTTTTTTTTACACCATTTATATCCAAGCGATGGAATCTATATTTATATATTTATACCCCCAACAATGGTAGACATAACCCAGTTGATTTTACCTTCAAGTCGTGTTTTACTGTAAGTGTTGGGATGGAACTGTGTATCACCCATAGCTATGACTTGTATTCATATGTGAAATGTAGTGCTCACGAGTGACCGATATAACTACACATGTACGCCATGTTACAATAGAAGCTATACCTGTCCCTATAGAATTAACAATGTTATTGATATAAACCCTAACTCGCATATGGAAATGGTATATGGTAAACAAACGCACCGCAGTACAACAATAACCGCTGGTATACTCTAGGGTGGAATAAAGCGTGTACTTACAGAATTTACAATGTTATTGATACAAATCCTAAGTCACATATGACAATGTAAATAAAACAAAACAGATATAAGGGGAGTATAAGGTAATCTAGGGTTATTCTTATTTAAGCTACTGATGTTACCCATGTTTATATTGATTTACCTCAAGTAAACTATTTAGGTTTTTTGTGAAGGGTAAGCATCAAATACATTACTGTAGAGACTATTGTAGAATAAGAAACCAAGACACGGGATTCTGTATTCCCATTTCCTCACTTCATCCCTCGTCTAATCCCCATATTTGTTTTAAGCATCAAATAGCAATACACTGTTTGCAAATTCAAACCCTCTCCCCTTAGTGAATATTCCTGGTTATCATATATATAGGTATAAAAACACATGTAGCAATCGATGTATCTAAAATGCAATGCATCCCTTAGACACTAGCATCAATGTTAAATACAATTCAATATAATGTGAATCTGCACAGTAATCATTTATATAAACAATGAATGGTAATATCCAGGGATTAGTTTTAACACAACGAATAACTTGATTTTGTTTTAGTTCAATTAGCTGATATATCTACTTATCAAATTGGGGAGTTTAATATCCCTTTGTTTTCATATTGCAAATAACAATAACTTTACCTGAATCATATCGTGGTAAAATGACTACCTATGAATACGTGTTTTTTTTAAATTTTACTTCATGATCGCAAAATATACATACAATCTTTTTTAGGAAAATAAAATATCATATAAAAGCAGAAACAAATCTTTTAAAAGTCAAACACCAGTAAAGCGTTACACAATTTGCTTTCTTCTTTCATGTATTTATTTTCTATTTTCGTTGTTATTGTTATTGATACACTGAATTATTGAAAAAATCACATTGCTTTGTTGGTGTCCCATAAAACACACGGTATATTGGTAAGAAGTGCTTGTGTTCAACATTGATATGATATATACATAAACTGGCTTTAGTGATAGGTATTTAGATGAATAGAAAAAGTAATCTTTTATTAATTTGAAATATCCATTCAGTCAGATTTTAATTGTCATTGAACTACCTTTCAATCACCTTAAAATAAATATTCAGTCGAATTTCGGACACCATTCAGTCACCTTTCAGTAACCATTTCGTTGCATTTTAGTGAATATCCAGTTACCTTTCAGGCATCAACCAGTTTCGTTTAGTGACCATTCAGTTTCTGTTCTATACCCATGCTGTCACATGTTAATCATCATTGTGTTACATCTACTATTTCAATAAATTTTCAACAATTTGAATGACTTCATTCCATGCACAAGACCATTCAATAGCTCGTCTTAAAACCCGTGTTAACTTATTATAAATTATTGCAGTATTCTGTACTGGAACCTGCCATTATTTATGGTTTGGTGTTTAACATCCATGTTCATTTGCCTCCTTGTGATTAACATTCCATTGATTAGAAAGCCCATATCGCATAGAATTGCTTATATTACCACATTGATCAGAATGTTGAAAATAGCGAACAATGATCAATCTCATACCTCCTGCAGTAATTCAAAATAGAAAGATAGGCAAAACCTGGATACACCAGAGGTGGGATGAAGTGCTTAGTCGGAATAAGCATCCCGCGTTGACAGGTCATATCCGCATTTAGTTGTATGTGTTGTGATCAGGTAAATTAATATGCTTTTTTTAAAGACTGACTTAAATGTAGATTGAATTTCAGAATGTTGTTATTATTTTTATTAATGTTCTATGCAATTGTGCACATACCTATTACATCACAAACAAGAACACCTCAATGTCCCTAAAGTTCATCTGATACATTTAACATGTATTCATCTTTTCATTTAACTATCAAGCTTCCTGTAAGTACCTTTGTGATCTCACAATAAAAACATACTGTGCATAGCGGATTTTATGTGATATATGACATTAAAACACGATAATGGTAAAAATGTCAGGTCCACACAAACATTTCTAACCCTGGAACTTCAACGTTGTGACCGGCTAGCCATGAATGCTTACTCCTCTTAGGTATCTATTTTCATCCCTGATGTTTCCAGGAACCAGCGACTGCTCTATCCGTACTTTTATTTTCCTGATGGAATGCGACATATTTCCTATTTCGTTTTATTTACCTATTATCTAATACACTCCCTATCAAACACATTCAGAAAAAAGTTCAAATTTATATATGTAAAAGCAATCTTTACCAGGAAACTAGTTTGTATAAACCGTCACTATACCGGACAAGATAAGGTAACTTTACAAAAAGTACGGTCTTGCCTTCAGCAAAAAATTAAGAGTTGTTGTTCTTTCAGCTATTGGGATTATACATGTTTACATTGATTAACTCAAGTAAAATATCGATGCTTTATATATATACCATTATTCAATAGCAATATATTGTTTACTAATTTAATCCGTCAGCTCGTTAGATAGTCTTCTCGGTTATCATATATACTTATAAAAAGAAAATGTGCACATCAATATATTTGAAATAATGCAATGTGTTCTTTAAATTTTAGCAAAAATGTAAAAAGAAAAAAAGACATCAATTCAAAATAAATTGAATCTGCACATTAATGATCTGTCATTAGGATCATGCAGAACTTAATTTCAGGCATCGAATGATGACTCCCTCCATTAATTCATTTCTTCAGAAGTAGTGGTGAAAAATTAACAATGACCTAGATACTCCAAAACACTTTACACGGGAGTGATCACACTACACGTACAGCTACAATGGAGTGATACTATACTCCTCAGATTACTACATCTAGTTCCGGTTGTTCTTTCTTATTTTCATGAATGGGCATAAGTAGGGTGCACTCTAGAGCAATATGCTTACACAGCCACTGTAAGTGTTGTATACTAAGGGATGTTAGTTTTCTAGTTCTGTTGCGCTGGTCATTATAATAAAACAACACCCATACTGTTTTTGGCTGCTTGACCACCTGATGTTGTACAATCTTCATAATTTGGATAATCATTTCTTGGGATTTTAATCAGATTAGTAAAAGGAAACATTGCACTTCAATGAATGTTATAAATCTGTCATAAAAACATGATTGTAGTTAGCTGACATAGTTGTTTATTGAATTCTAAAGTTTAAGTTTCACGATGTCATACTTAATAGAAAATGCTATAGCATCCGTTCTTTTCATTTTAGGGACTCCTTCGTTCCTATTGACATTTCAGCAGTTATAGTTGAAGACATATATAGAGGTGTAAAGTATTCTGAGTTTTACAAATGACTGTTCATTGTTTTCATATTGCAAATATCAGTGGCTTCATTGGGGCACTTAACGGTGGGGAATGGCTACTTATGTCTACGTATTTGTGTGTGTTTTTGTATTTTGATCCATACTCGCAAAGGGTCGGTGTCTTTAAACACACCGTTTCAAAACAAAATACACTATCATATTATATAATAGCATAGATTTACAAGCTAAAAACATATAAAATATGTCACGATTTGCATTCCTTTTTCACTTACTTTTATTTTATTTTCAGTTATTTTTATTTTGTTTTTGTTTTTTTCATTCCAGTATGTTCATAAGATTGTTTAATGTTATCATAAAATAAAAACACAAGTTGAATTTGTAAGACGTTTTTTCCTTAAACGTTTCTATGCTATATACATGAAATACTCTAGTTATTGGTATTTAGAGGAATATTGACACAATCTTCTGATATGTCTCCTTCTCCTGCATACTTGTGATAATTTATATTCACTCATTCACAAAAATATATTAAACGCATAGGAAGTGATGAAACTGTACACAGACTACCACATATAAAATGGGTTGATACCTTGATTAATTTACAAAACCCTCTTTTTCAATCACCAGGTGTTAATTTTAATTCTTGATTTATTGTGCACCCCTATGTAACTATGCAATAATAATAATTAAGAAGTGATATTTGTATCACTTGATATACAGGAAGTAAATTAGGGACTCTGTGCGTATCAGGAATTGTTTGTGATATAATACTACAGCACCATGTAAATAATTGTTCATTGTCTTTTTCAGTGTACCAAGAAAACTCAGGACAACTGTGTGCATGATCTACATCATTTATTTCTAAACGATGGAATTTATATTTTGATGTCTTTACCCCCCCCCCTCACAATTGCAGACATAAACCAATATATTTCATGTTATAATGTCCGTGACTGCCGCGTGTAATTTAAAATTTAATAACCTGAACGTCGTGTGTTAGTGTAAGCGTGCAAATGGAAATAATTGCTACCCCTAGTTGTAACTTGCCTCAACATTTGAACTGTAGGGCTCACGGTGGAGTGACTGATATAATTACATACGTATCATTTGTTATATCACAACAGTAACTGTAAACATAATCCAGGGTGTGTGTACTAACATAATTTACAATTCTATCACACGTTATGAATATGTGGGTTAATGATAAGCTATTGCGGTTGAAGTTATGTGATTTGGTCAGTTATTTTGAATATGGGACTTTATTTTCCTAAAGTCTGAGAAAAACTTTTAAACCAATTTAATGTTACAAAAAAAAAAATTCCAACTGTTATCTCTTTGTTCGCAGTTTTGCACGCACTTCCTATCACGTAAACAGTGAGTATGGGCGACACAAGTGTTTCTTTGTGAAGGTATATTGGGCAAGTAAGACACAATTTTTAAGAAAAAAAAAGCACATCAAGTATGTTTTTTTGTATTCCAACTTATTTGTCAGATGTCAGGTGTGATGATACTATTTAGAACTTCTGTTTGTGGAAATACTACTTCATCCCTCAGAACCTACACCCGGTCCGGTGTACATAAATAAAGTATGACAAATAAAGTCATTATTCATCACATACGAGAATGAAAATAAATCATATAGATAATTAAGTTTGTGTCAATCACAGCGAATAATCAAATGACATAGAAAAAGAAGTCTCTGTCTAAAACAGAGGATGATAAAATAGTACACACAATCAAGTCTCTGTCCATCACAG
Organism: Ostrea edulis; assembly: GCF_947568905.1. Classification (NCBI taxonomy): domain Eukaryota; kingdom Metazoa; phylum Mollusca; class Bivalvia; order Ostreida; family Ostreidae; genus Ostrea; species Ostrea edulis. The sequence continues at coordinate 73,661,615 of NC_079171.1, forward strand.
TGAGTAGTGAAAATGCTATAATCAACCAAATGCGTCATACCTACACTTATCATCAACTAACACACATCTGACTTTTACATACGTTACATAAACATTCATTGAAATCGTCGATACAATCAAATGAATGTAAAATTGTCTTAACGTTTCCTGTACGTTCCTCGGTAACCCCACACGCATGCCGGTGTACAGCATATTATCACCTGTTGGGTGATATTAAGACACTCTATTGGTAAGCATGACAGGTTTACACAGAGAAACATATACCCCCGGACTCCACCCTGATCTTTCCTAGAACCCGTGATTATCCTTCTCTCGATTTTGCATTCCTTATGTAATTGATGGGATTGATCACCGTTCATTGGTTTGATCTCATATAGATAACATACGCTCTCTAAGAAATGCATAGAAAAAAAATTAAATATTTTGGAAAATGTGTAACTTGAAACTATGCTATATAGATGGTAGCTATACCAGAGAACGTAACATATCTTTACAAAACGTTTACTGTCTCAGCAAAACTTGGAGAGTTATGGTTCGTGTAGTTATACATATTATATATATTTGCATTGGTTTGTCCTGAGTAAAATGTTTGTTTCTCTGAAGGGCACGATACCAGATACAATACTGGATATATTGTTTTAGGGTAGTAAACCCAGAAACGCGAGACTGTACTCCCATTTCCGTACACTATATCTTGTTTGTTGTGCTCGTCCTCTTCCTATCATAAGGTAATAACAAAATACAAAATACAAAGAATCAAGCAGCATTTATCTATAGCAATAGCATGTTTGAAAATATAAACCCCTCGCTCGTTAAATAGTATTATTGTTTATCGTATAATAATCATCAATCGCCTGTGTACATCCAGATAGACATCATCTTTTTCTGTTCAGTTTTTAAATATTACCATACATATTATATAAGAATATGAATCGGAACATAAATAATTTATATACCTAATGCATGGTATCTTACAGTGATTAAATTTAACGAATCGAATAGACTGGTTTTCTTTCCGTTCAATTTCTCATCTCTTCAGAAGCAGTACTGTATAATTCACATTGATGTAGATGCTCAAAACTTCATGTAGAAGTCGTCACACTACACTTGTCGTTATCACGGAGTGATAATTTACTGTTCAGAGTTCTACATGTGGTGTCTGTTGTTCTTTGTTATTGCGGTGAAGGGATATAAATAGACTGTACTCTGGAGCTTACACAGCCAGTTTAAGCGGTTTATGTTGTATTTTAGCGTTCCTAGGTGTCTACTTTAATTAAGTAGCACTGATCAGTTTCATCTGCCTGACTACTTCATGCTGTGCGGACTACAGAGTGCAGACAATATTTGATAGGTGTTTGACTCATTTGATAGGTGTTTAAAGGAATGCTGTCCAGTTCATGATATCCTGCAAAGTTTTCCGCCTGACTCCTTTTATCTGCTTCCTTCTACTAAATAATATGCACCGATCCTTAAAAAAATTGAAACATGCAAGGTGAAGACAACGAACAGTGATCAATCTCATAACTCTTATAAGCAATACAAAATAGATAGTTGGGCAAACAAGGACCCCTGGACACACCAGTAGCTTTACAAAGCGTTTACTGTCTTAGCAAAACTTGGAGAGTGATGGTTCGTGTAGTCATACAAATTATATATATTTGCATTGGTTTGTTCCGAGTAGAATGTCTATTTTTTATGAAGGGTGCAATACCAAATACAGTACCGGGTATATTGGGTTTTTTTTTGGGGGGGGGGTAGTAAGAGTGAGACTGTACTCTCATTTCCTTACACTATATCTTGTTTGTGGCGCTCGCCCTTTCCCATTCATTATGGTAATAACAAAATTCTAAGAATCAAATAGCATTTATCAATTGCAATAACGTGTTTGGAAATCTAAACCCTTCTCTCGTTAGGCAGTTTTATCATATAAAAAGCATGAATCGCATGTGTACATCCAAATAGGTAATATATTTTCTATTCAGTTCTTAAACTTTACCATACACACTATATAAAAGTGTGAATCTGCATGTAAATAATCTATATAACTAATGAATGACATCGTATAGTGATTGGATTTAACGCATCGAATATATTGATTTTATTTCTGTTCATTTACTCATATCTTCAGAAACAGTACCGTATAATTCACATTGACGTAGATACTAAAATCCTTCATACAGAAGTCATCACACTACCCGTGTCGTTACCATTGAGTGAAAATTTACGCTTCAGAATTCTACATATGGCTCCGGTTGTGGTTTGCTATTTGGGTGAAGGTATAAAAACAGACTGCACGCCGGCGCTTACACAGCCAGTTTAAGCGTTATGTGTTATTTTGTTCCTAGTGGTCTACGTGAATTGTGCACCACTGATCAGTTTGATCTGTCTGACCACTTCATGCTGTACAATTAAGTACCACCGAGCAGTGTCCTCTGTCTGACCACTCCATGCTGTGTGAACTTCATAGCATGGTGAGTCTTTGTCGCTGGATAGGCTGATTGGTGTTTAAAAGAATACTGTCCATTTCATAATGTCGTGCATTTTTTTTCTGCCCGAGTTAGTTTTATCTGTTTCCTTCTGCTAAATCAAAATCACTCATCCCTGCGATATTTGAAACATATATGAAGTGACGAAAATGCACACAGAATGCATACAGAAAAGACAGGGTGTATTTATTAATTTGCAAAACTTTCTTCAATTATCAGTTGGTAATCATAAGTCAGGGAATATTTCTTAAATGTTATACTTATACAACTATAAGAATGGTGATTAAGGATATTTAATATACAGAGAGTTAATTAAGAGCTATGTTAATCTATTCCTACAATATTTACATTGTAATATAGACCAATTTTTATTGTTTCCCTCAGTGCACTGAGGAATTTCAATGTAAACTGATGCAACTGAAGTTTTTTTTTTATTCTTAAACGAACGACACTTCTTTTGCACCGCATCGACATTTAATCTATCGAATTTATATTTATTCATATATCATTTCTCATGATAGAGGACATGAGCTGTTATTCTTGACAGTCGCGTGGAACTTAAAACATTTAAAGAAATAAATGACTGTGTTACTGTAAGCAATGTAACGGTAATATATATCATTCATTGTCATGATTTCTGGTAAGAAAGTGTATACACGGGTTACAAACATGCCTTTTGTTATATTACAACATTGACTCTGAGCATACACAATTATGCATTTAAAATGTGAACCTCGGAATTTACAATTTATAGATGCAAATCTTTAATGGCTTCAGATAATACAGTTGAAAGAAGACATACATATGCATTTAGTAAAAGCTTATCGATGTGTGGGTTAATGCCAATCAATTGTGGTTGATGTTATATGATTCGACCAATCATTAAAATATCTGGAAATTAGATTTTCTGACAGCTTGACAAAATTGTTTTGTTATAAACAGTCCGACGTGACGATCAAAACAATATCTTCTGTGTATACCAATTCTGTCTCTGCTATCTCTTTTCACAGCGCCATACACACTTCCTATAATGTAAACAAACATGGGGTGACTGATGAACGGATCTGGGCGAAACAGTAGTTTCTTTGTAAAAATACTCGGAACATGTAAGCAGAATATTTAACAAGAAAAGAAGAAGAAAAACGTCACTCGTGTTTGCGCTTCCACATGATTGTCGAATGCCAGTAGTTAGTAAAAAAAATATATAGCATTTGTGTACGTGGAATTACTACTTCAGAAGTCAGAGTCTAAAACCGGTGTACTATAAAGGGGATAAGGTTAAGTCTGATCAAATACAGAAAATAATAGGATGACATGGATAAATATGTTACATCACAATGGAATGGTATATACATTAAAGATTCTGTTCATCACAGCCAACAATCAAATGATATACACATTTGAGTTTTTGTCCATCTTTCACTCTATTTGCGACTAATATATAACATTATGACCCCTGGGTTGAGGCCTCTGCTGGTGGACTGTTAGTCCTCGGGGGTCTCTACAGCCCAGTAGCTAAGTACTTCGTTACTAGCTTGAAAATACGGATGTATATTTAATTGCTGTTATAAAATTTAGAATTTCATTTCAAAATTAAGGATTATCTCCCTCATGTATAGCTCTTATCCTTGGACGAATTTGGCTCCACTTTTTTGGCACCCTGTTTTTGGCTATATTTAGCTCCAAAACCTCACAGTTATTTTGGATTTCAAACATTTCGGTTGAGCATCATTGAATATACATTAATTGTCGAAATGCGCATCTGGTGCATCAAAATTGGTATCGTATACGTTTTACATCCTTTAATGAAACAACCTTGTGTACTCAATATTCCATTACATTATGTAAAGAACAATTCAACGTTTAAATGAAATGGTGAAGGTATAGCTGATTTTCCAATATGTCCTCAGTCTTCACTACTCCTATGTCGTCGCGTCAACATTGCTTGCCAATTCGAATTAAGAAAATATGAATGATACTTGATTTTCAAACTCATTTACATAAAACATCCTTCCCCAGCCTGTAGCTGATTTCTCTCAGGCAGAAGTCCATCACTACACTACACTTCATGATTTCCACAGGTCGCGGGCCGGTGGCTTCTTGACTAGAAGGAGCTCGTTGTTTCAAACCTCAGACGTATACAGACAGTTTTAACCCTTCATCACGCGTTCGACATTCACAATTGAGAGTCATGAGTCTTGCAGTTGATATCTTAAAAAGAAATTTCTGTATCGCTCTGGATGTAGGTGTTGTACGTTGAAATGTTCCCAATGGCATGGTGATTAGCGTCAATGATAGATTTAAATTAATGACACTTTAGCTGCAGCATTTCCTATCTTACAACAAACTTCCACCACAATTCGTTTGATCACAAACCAAATTATTCCAGTTAGGTATTGTGGGATAGTGATTTCTTAGGACGTGTATACTGTGTGACGTCACTGTAGAATGACGAAAGAAAAAAAAGGCAAAGGTAAATAGTTCAAAACAAGAACGTAAACAAGTCAATTGCTTTACATTCTCCAACAACGCCATATTCACGATTCCCCCGCGTCCAAGATGTCTACATGTCGTTACTATTCTGGAGAACAAGGTAATTTATCTCGGAATTGTAGATATGTTATCAAAGTAGAATGTTGATAATGTGGGGTTCTTGTACTTACTGCTATCAGTACCTGATCAGAAGGAAAAGTTTTATCCATATTAAAATGTTGAGAAGGAAAGATATGCCAAACATACCAAAAGCATTCCCCTTAGTATGCAAAACAATATTTATCTCCACGAGATGTGTACATAATTTAATGTGATCATTGTGTACGAAAGGCGAAAAGGTGAAAAGACCTTGTATACCGAACATTTTAATTTAAGTCATGAAAGGTAAAGATAACGAACAATGATTAGTCTCCTAACTCCTAACAGTAATAGAAGAGAAAGTTGAGCAAACAGAAAACCTGGATATATACCATAGATGGGATGACATGCCTAGGAGTAAGCATCCCCTGTCCACCCTTCACACCCGTCATGAGCTCTATATTTTTGTCAACTAAGCATAGTTAAACGTAGTGAAAATCAGTGTTCAAAGAACACCAAAATGATATGGTATGAAACGCACCAGGCAGCATTTGACCCATTGCTGGGTTGTACTGGCAAATTAGATCGTTATGACGACCATAGAATTAGCGAAGTACTAATTTTAAATTAGACTGTTGAGACCACTGCGCCATTAATTTGTTTTCCAGTAGTCTGTCTGGATCTTTAAAAACTGGTCATACGCAGAACAATGAATCCGTCTCATGTCACAAATTACCGATTGACAGGGGATACTTACTCCTCCTACAAACCTGGTGTCTTATATATCATGGGTTCCGTGTTTGATTAATTCTCCATTTTCTATTGCTTATAAGAGTTATCGGATTGATCACAGTTCATAATATTCACCTTCCGTTGGCTTTAATCCTCATTGGTTAGAACAATTAAGCAAGCCTAATTTAGGTCAGGAAAAAAAGTGTTAGAATATGTGCTATTTGCCAAAACGAAAACTCAACAATAGTGTGCGCACTTGACATGAATAAATAAACTAATGTATATGATATTGTATCATGACTATTATATTATAGTGCGAAATAAATTTCTAAACCCTTAACCTATCTTAGTAATGTAAACATCACTAATGGCATTTTCCTTCATATCTGATACAAGCTGAAGTCATCCCTATACACAGATAGAAAAATAAAATGACCGAAGTAACTACGACTAGTATCAACTTTATTAAGGTAATCAAGTAATTGAATTAATTGGTGCGTTTGGTTTATTATAAGCTCAGAATCTGGGTTTAGATAATTCCACTCTTGTCAAACATGATTAACCAAAGTTACTGGCAGCAGGTTACATGTAAATAACCAATGGGGTATCATTGTCATAACGTTTTGACTTCAGTATTACACTTGATTTACTCATAATATCCTACTAAGAATACTAGGGTTTTGATTCACACAGAATACAGTTGTTTCAGTCTTATCTAAATGACAGATCCCGAAGTGTAAAGCTTGCGCATGTTCTTCTAACATCACACCAATCACAACAGGGATACCACAAGGACCTATTTTTGGATCGCTCTTAACCTGTATATACCCTTGTTATGTGTTAATTGTTCTAATATCGATATGTCTACAAACGAAGAAAACTCTGCATTTATCTTACATTAATGTACGTAACATCGAAATAACTTTAAATTCCGACATTATCTACAGAAGAAAACGATTCTGAGCACCAAAAAATCAAACTATACAACCATTGATACATAGTAAAAGAAGCCTACGTTAGACAAACCAATATTTAACACACATTCCTTTGGCGAAAAAAATACAATATGTTTTAGTTGAAAATAAAAACAATTGTTAGGTGTTCGTATAGATGAATTATTTCAGCATGATTGCCATATGGATTACGTTTGTAAATTCATCGAGACCACACTTGACCTACTTGAAAATCAAGTGGAAGTACAATGAAGCGAATTTTGTGTTCGGCGGTGCTTATTATTGCAGTGAAGTTGAAATAAATTACAGCACACTGTTAAAAATGAACTGCAGAACGTGTGTTCCTCAGCTAAACGCGTGACTCGTCAATGAAATAGCATTAATGAAAGCAACACAAAGACATATCTCTTTAGATTTCCTTTCTCGTTAAAGCAGAACTACATTAAGTAACTTACTGATAACACATACCATTATGCCAGAAAATAACTAAACTTCAAAATTTAGCATACTTTAAAGGTTTGGAAAGTCAAACAATAATCATAATTTTGCAAACTTCTAAATAATGTTCAAACATTCCTAGAATAATTATAAGTACGGTTAACATAAATCTTGCTCTTTAATGTTTTGATATCAATGTTGCGAGTTTATTTTGTTTTACCATGAAAAGGAAAATAAAGAAAATGATGTACTTACCATGAAAACTCGCGTATCATATTTATTTTATACTTCTAATTTGATTTAAATAGCTATAAGTGTGGATTTATGTACCTCCCTTTTTCATAGCTTGGTCTTATGATTAGGTTTTAATTTACTTTTCTTCGAAATGGACAAAAATAGAAAAAAAAATGTATTCACCTTGAAAACTAGTACAACTTTCTATTATTTTCACATATTAATATTTTGGTAGGTGATTTTAGTGACATATTAATTTGTTTGTCAATTGGTTGCATTAATCTTGTATTTAAATCTTGCTTTTACAGTAACATCACTATTAATTGTCGCTGTCGACATTGATCATCATTTCCATTCCACAATGGTACGAATTACCAGATAGCTCTTTTGTACCGTAATTATTTCTAATTAATATATCCGCATAATTTTTCTTTCCCATTCACGTGTTCTTGTAATGATATTCTTAGTTTTGCCAAATTTCTATAATTACGAAGGACCATATCTGTCCTTTTCCTGTCCCGGTGATGGGAGGAACTAGAACTAATCATTGATATCCAATTTCAAAATCAATTTAAAAACTCATCTGAATTAAACATTAGTATTTTGCTTTCCGATGCTTTAATGACATTGTGGATTTTATGTGATAAGAAGACAAGACGGAAGGAGAATAACGACACATTAGTTTTTGTTCCCTATAGCCGCTGTATTTTCCATTCAAAGTGACATTTTTTCGAAGGTTTTACTTTACCATCGTTTTGACAGTCAACACGATGTTAATGATACAAGTATTAGTGTTTTATGGCACTATGATCTCTGTGACGTCCGACAGAGCATGTGATGTATGTAGCTGTACAGGTACCCAGGTATACTGCTTCAACAGGGGATTAAAAGACATTCCGACGGACATCCCAAAGAATACAACAACGCTGTAAGTACCTTCATTCTGCATAGATAATGAGTAACACTCTTGTAATGGATCATACATCGATGTCACTATTGCATGCAGTTTTGAAACGCCATCAAAATACGGGTGGATATTATTCTGCAGTCCACACAAAGAAAATAAATAGTGAAAATGAACAGTAAGCAATATATTTATTTCTATAAATAATTCAAGAATAAGATAGGGTAAACGCGGATTCCGAAAACAATAAGGACATGATTGCATGTTTGGAAGAGTAAGCATCCCATATTGCCCAGTGACATATGGCTAGGAATGGGTAAATTTACATTGTCGGTCCACGGAACTGTACGAAATGCGCATGCCACGCGACCCATATCCTGGTTGCTATGCAAACAGTATCACTAATGTAAGATGAGTCCTTTTGCAATCCAAATGCCCCAAAACCAAAATATTTACCAATCACGGATATCCATGTCCTAAATCACAATGTGTCGGTTATGCAAAAGCATCCGCTAGTAGTGTTTCCGGTTATGGGTTAAAAGAGAACAACACGTCGCGTCGAGAGGCAGGTATATCTGCTGTTTTCATGTTTATAATAATGTAACCACAGTTGACGAAAATTGCCTATGTAGTCAGCTGTAGAAATGATTAAAGTACACGGAATAGCCACAATTACTCATATTTACGAATTTCGCTCCAGTTTTTTTTTTTGGCACTCTAGTTTTCTTTTTAGCTACCACAAGTTTATTGTTATTTTGAAATTCCAAAATGTTGGCTTGAGCATCACTGAAGAGACATTACTTGTCGAAATGGGCATCTGGGGCATCAAAATTGGAATCGTATACGTTTTACATTTGAAATGGCATGACGACACAAACTGATATTCCTGAGATGAAGAAGTTGAATTTGGAATATTTTTTCACGACTCTTGATTGTCAAAGTCAATATCGGCTCAATCATCTAAGCAGTAGAAATATTTTGACCACTCTAGGAACGATTTGTGCATGTTCGAATTAAAATATTCTACTATTCTTTATATTGGTGTTTGTATTTTGCCAAAGTTCCTATCACGTGAGAAGAAAAAAATAGCTCTCTTTGCTCTTAAATTCGATATATCAATATGTCAATGATGTTTTGTCTATTAACAATAATAACTTTCATTCATATGTCGATTTGTTATATCCCTGTGAGCTAAATATAAAGGACACCACAGAGTCGTCCTCTTCAGCTTCATACTTAGATATTTTATTGAAAGTAGACATTAACGGCAAAATGACAACTCAACTGTATGACAAACGGGATGATTTCAGCTTCTCCATCGTCAACTTCCCATATTTATTTAGCAATATTCCATTATCATCTGTATATGGTGTTAATATATCTCAACTGATTCGATATACAAGAGTTAGTTTTCCTGCATATAGTTAGTTTTTAAATCGAGATAAGCTACTGAGAAACAAGGTGATGATACAGGGGTTTCAATAGTCTCGATTGAAGTCAGCATTTCGAAAATTATATGGTCGTTATAACGATCTAGGTCGCCAATACAACTGATCACTGGGTCTAATGCTGTGTGACGTGTTTTATACTGAGTGTTAAGCCGTTGTTGGCACACTGATTTTGACTGCAGATAATTCCGTTTACCTGAACAGGATATAGTGTTCACGGCGGTTGTGACCGGTCAACAGGGAGTACTTAACCCCCCCCCCCCCCCCGGCACCTGATCCCACCTCTGGTTTGTCCAGGGGTCCGTGTTTGCCCAAATATCTATTTTAAATTGTGTATAGGAGATTTGAGATTGATCACTGTTCGTTATCTTCACCTTGCATCCAAACAGGTCAGGTAACGCTTTATGGAATACGGTATGATTTAATAGATTGGTTATAATTAAGGGGGAAAGTCGTTATTGACCTTGACAATCGAGAGTCGTGATGACTATTTAAAATTCAGCCTCCTTCTGTTTTATAACCGGAAACACTCCAAGCGATTTTTTTTTGTATAGCCGATACAATATGATTTAGGACATGAATAGCCGTGCAAATACAGCCAAGAAGATTCAGAATAAGACAAACTTGTATCAAACAATTAATTACACTGTTTTTAAATTCCGTCGGCATACTTGTTTACATTGAACGCATGTTGAATTGTGAAAGCCGTACGTATTCACTTTGTGCAGAATCTGAGCGTGCGGAATTTACAACGGATGATATTTTGATAAATCATGTAGCATTGGTTACTGATCGTATTTAATATTAAAGTTAAATACCATTCTGAAGATGAAAAAAAAATGTCAAAGAATTTTTGGGGTCAGAAACACTTTTTTTTCAAATAAAAACGTCTTTCGGTGTACTGTTTTTAGCACCTTTTTTATGGAGACCAGTAACATTAATTCGTTCCCTTGAAATATATATCTCAAATAGGCAAACGGGCTAATTCCTTGTCAAAATTAGTATGTAAAGAACGGTTAAACAATCTGTATGGAACACATCAGGCAGCATTCTACCCAAAGTTTGTACCTCAGTGTTAAAATATATAAAATCTGAAAGCAAAATACAATATTAATGTTCACGTTCACAAAAGAAACGTGTAGAATAGTTCAGCATGAATATACGTGGAATGAAAGGTTCAAGTAACTTGTGTAATCCCAGAAGCTAGTGATGTATCGATCACAAACTGACTGTTTTATTTCTATGTATGTTATCCTATCATTATACATTTCAGATCCCGCGATATATGTAACAGTTGTCTCAACAACTTAACGTTCATGTTATTGAATTGTAGGAATTTAAAATAAAGACATTCTTACAGGGTTTGACATTTACTCTTTGAGCACTAAACCAATCGAATTAAACTATTTTTACTAGACCTGGCCTTAGATTCAATAACCCTGACAAACAATCAAAAAATATATTGACAAACTTTACGTTTGAACTAAAACGTATTTCATCATAGACAAAGTCTCATAATTGATGTTTTCATTTCAAAACATGATATTTTCGGAATCTTTAGATTATACCCGACACGGACAATCTCCAGTCCATTAAGAATACGACGACCTCGACCATTTAATTTCTTTCTATTTCATCAATTTGTTTTGTTTCTTCCATACGTTTTCTTCTCTTATCTTGGGACATATTTCTATGCGGACACAAATCCGTATTTAAATAGAAAAAAAAAGCAAGCTGTAAGACGTAGTTTCTAAATCTCATCAAACTCCCTTGCATTAAATAGTAATAAACCGTGTTCAATTAAAATGAGTTCAATTTTACCTCTCATATATCTAAACCACACACAAGTTTACACACTTTTTGACATTAATTAACAACGAGTATATGTCGTAAACATCACTTCCGACTGCGACTTATTGATTACATCTAAGAATGCATACTGTGCCATCACGCGTTTTACATCTGTTCGCAAATACCTTCCACTTATTCTCTGGTTAAGAATAAAATGCACAGTGAAACAATCTGAATTTGAATTCATTTATTTTTAAACACGGCCAGTCAGATTAGTACGCAGCTCAGTAAAGGATATTCGAGAAAAACCACAGTGCTGTTATAAATGTACCTCTGTGCACTTCGCACCATATGACGTCACAATGTAAAAGTACGTCACAGCGTACATTTTCTGATAGCTGTATCGCGGGGAAAATGTCATATTTTGTTGTTATTTACTATTGTTATCAAGTGATAAGCTGTATATGTGAAAACATTTCTTGTCAAATGATTATATATATTATTCCTTTATGATATAAAATCATTTTCCATTTTTAATATATGGTATGCACGAAGGTGATATTCATATTATATTGTGACCTTGAAATCGCCCCCAATCTGAATGACTGATCTGTTTAAAATGTCCCTCATGTACATAAATAATATCACACTACATGTTCTTCGCACACTGATTTTGACTACAGCTGATGTCATGTATATGATCAAGATATAGGGCTCACGGTGAGGGTGACCGGTTGGCAGGGAATGCTTACTCCTCGTAGGCATCTGGTCTCCTATAACGAATAAGTGATATATCCCATACCCCTTAAGCAATACAAAATGGAGAGTTCGGCATACACGGGACCCTGGGTATACCAGAGATGAGATCTGGTGTTTTATAGGAGTAAGGATCCCCTATCTATGTAAATATATAAACAATAAAATAGTGTGACATCCTATTTTGACTTTGCAATAAAGATAAAAACCTTGAGCAATGAAGCTAGGAAAATTAATATTCGATATAAGTTACCTATATTTCTTTCAGTTTTTTAACTTTTTCTTTTCATCGCACAAACCTCTAATCGAAATGAACGCATTTTGCGCATATTTTGACTTACGGGGATTTGGTGGCGCATAAACCAAATATACACCATAATTATATAGCATCCTTATACATTAACAACATCCCTCGTCATCGGAATCCCCAGTATTGTATTTCAACAGAGTTTGACATTTCCCTGCATTTCCAAATATATTCCCGTTATTGTATTCAGGCATTTTAATTACAAACCAACTTTATGAAGTCTAGATATAGACATATATATACATAAACAACCTAAATACTTTTATATTCGTGTTCTTTAAACTATAGGGCTTGTCATAACTGGTGATGGTGATATTATTTCGAATAAAGACCTAAAATCACGTACTATGATAGCCCATCAATTAAGAAAACATCGTTCTTTCAATTGGAAAATAATTGCATGCATATTATGAATTCGGTTAAACATCATGCTCAGGCTATGGGTTAAATATGAAAGGGAAGAACTTTCATCGAAATGAAATAGGTTGAAAAAACATATCAAAGGAATATCTAAATAAAATTTTAGACGAAAGGAATCAAAAGTTGTTACCATCTATTCGTCTGTGTTTACTAAATTAGAAGTGATAAAAATCATATAGATTAAATGAGAAAAATGTTTTAGTTCCAGCTAAAAAAAATGCTGATAGGGCTCTTTATTACAACTGAAATTTAAACTAACTTACCAATGATTTCACATCTGATAATCCTATTTACACCCCTTACCCTTTCAAAAGACGAGTTTCTAAAACCATGATTCGATTTTAAATATATCTCATAACCAAGAGAATGCGACGAATTGAAACAATACAGGTGTCGTACCTATGCTTTGCTCGCAAACTTCACAAACCCTTACAAAAGTACTTTGCTGAATCCAGTGTATGTTTTATCCAACCCCTAGTTTTGCTCCTCACGAAACTATTAGGAGCTGTGATAGAATAAGTTGAATCCTGTTGTGCTACAACATACAACATAAGTAAATTAAATCAACTGTGGATCCTAAAATATTGTGAATAACTTTTAGAAAATTGGAATTCAAAAAATAATTTCTAGTCAACAACATCAAAGCTAATGACTTTTCAAGGCCTCGACCACACTTAATGAGTATACTTGTCTACCATCATGAACAGTTGCTTCTTCAACAAAAATAGTTAAATGAATTGTATGCATTAAGTGATCAGTCATTCAAAAATAACTTTGTACAACACCCCTTTGATTGTACGCACGCGTACTCTGATGTTGACATGAAAAAGAAGCTGTAATCCCTCATTGACAATATGTTCGTAGTATTTGATAATATGGTCTTTCAACATTCTCTTGTATTTCCCACGGTGTAACATGTGATCCTTTATTAGGTTGGTATTCTGAAGAGAACCATTCAATTGATTAACTCGTACATTGAAAATATATGTTATCGTTGTCGTACTATTTACATTTAAGAGAAGGTGTCAGTAACCATTGATAATTTTCTTTAAAAAAGTGGAAAGTGCAAAAATCACAAATCTGAATGAATCTCTCACACTTTTGTGTATGGTGATAATCAATGTTAAAAAAGTGAAAATTACAGGAACCATGCATCGTGTTACCATGGCAACGGACCGCGCTCACAGTTAAATCATAATATGTTGAATTTTAAATATTTTTCACAAATATTTCTAATAAAGCAATTTCCCAGCAATGTACAGTGAATGAAAATTTAAGAAAGCACTTGGATTATTGTACGTGTGATTTAAAAATGTGTATTTTATTGCTTATTCTTAAAAATAAGTCATAAATGAAGGTAAAAAAGAGCATTGATGACTTCTTTTCAGACACTATTTTCTATGAAACGCATCACGGTTGACATTAATTCTACATGCCGTTTTTAAGACATGTATTTATACTACCAATATAGTAAATAGAAACAGTTAACAAATTTACCCTTTTTTGTAAAACCCCTCAAAACTCTACACTAGGGCCTACTATTTTACACAATTATTACCCCCCCTTGATGTTAACTCTCTAGAATTAAAGGAAGACATGAATGCATATCACTTTGCAGACAACATAAAATCTGGATGGCCAGTAAGGAACGGATTTAACAGGAAACTTGAACAGTGGTGTAGAGATTAGCCTATTTTTCTGTAAATTGAATTTGATATGTTAGTGAATAGTGAAGTTAGAATTCATTTAACAATTCCAAATTCATACAAACTGTCCCAATGACAGATAGATCTAATAAATTAATAGTAAACACCAGTAAATAAGATTTCAAGTATGTCTATTGTAGAACACTTGTTTCTCTTTTTAAAAAAAATCAAAGAATATCTAAATCATGTTCTACACTCAATCAGTATCAATACTGACGTAACACTTTCACCTCATATTGCGTCATACTCAACATGCATTGTGATGCACTTTTTGTGTATTCAAGGTATTTCAATCTCACTGAGATAATTTATCTTCTATCAAATGGTCAATGTAATTTCTATTATAATGCAATTCATATTTCAAAATATTGTATACGTAACGATGTGGATTGTTGTTCTGATGAGAAGGGGAAGGGGGGGGGGTATTTTGGTGGTAGATCCTCTAACAAATATCCCATTCCTATATCATTACGCTATGGGTATAGCACACACGTTTTCCAACTACAAATTATGTAATTCATGTATTTTATATCGCATCCATATTTTAAATGTAGTAAAACAAAACACTTCATAGATATTTCGATATAGAAATACTTGAGGCCTACTTATTCCAACAACTTACACGTATGCAAGGTAAAGATAACGAACAGTGATCAATCTCATAACTCCTACAAGCAATACAGAATAGATAGTTGGGCAAACACGGACCCTTGGACACACCGGAGGTGGGATCAGGTGCGTAGGAGGAGTAAGCATCCCATGTTGACCGGTCACACCCGTCGTGAGCCCCATATCCTGATCAGGTAAACGGAGTTATCTGCAGTCAAAATCAATGTGCCAAGAACGGCTTAGCAATCGGTATGAAATACGTCAGACAGCATTTGACCCAATGCGAGGTTGTATTGACGAACTAGATCGTTATAACGACCATAGAATTTGCGAAATGCTGACTGCAATCGAGACTGTTGAAATCCCTGTACCATCAACTTGTTTGTCAGTAGCTTATCTCGATTTAAAAACAGACTATACCCAGAACAAGCTCTTGCATATCGAATCAGTTGAGATATAAAAACACCATATGCAGGTGATAATGGAATATTGCTACATAAATATGGGAAATTGACGATGGAGAAGCTGAGATCACCCGGTTTGTCATACAGTTGAGTTGTTAGTTTGCCGTTAATGTCTACTATCAGTAAAATATCTAAGTATGAAGCAGAAGTGGACGACTCTGTGGTGTCCTTTATTTCAAGCTCACAGGGATATATCAAATCGACATATGAATGAAAGCTATCATTGTTAATAGACAAAACGTCATCGATATATCTAAAAGTCGAATTGAAGGTCACAGCGAGAGATTTTTTCTTCTCATGTAGAAGTTTTGGAATAAATTCTGCTTCATATGATTATAAAAACAGGTCAGCTAACAAAGGAGCACAATTGCATCAAAAAATCAATTTCTCTATTTTCAGTAAGTAATCAATGTCTCTTAAAACCAGGCTCGTAGAACCAGGATGGCGGTTGGGAGGGGAAGGTGTCCTATTTTTGATAAGTTTTTTTTTTTACTTACCCCCCCTTCCCCAGATTTTGCATTCAAAGTTAGGGAATGATAACACTATTTAGGTTTCAATTCTTATAGCCATGCATTTGGGGTGGGTTTTTATTTTTTATTTTGATTGCTTGTCAAGAATTATTCGAAATTCCTCTGTTTTTTTAATTTCTTTTTATCCCGAACATCCCCTTCAGCTGCCCCCCCCCCTACCCTGGAAAATTATAGGCCTAATATGTGTCAGAAACTCTCACATTTAGACCAATGACTGTAAATGTGTTAATGACTTATTCATCTTCCGAAGACCCCCGATGACCGAAAGGTTAGATCGTTAGTCCTTCATGCAGAAGGGCGGGGTTCGAATCCCCGCCGCGACAGACAGACGTCGTTAAAACAAGTAGTGACAGTTCCATCGCCAAACGCTCGCCATCAGGTGTGAATGTCACGGGTTCTCGGAGATGACCTTAAACACGGATGACCCATGCCACAGTAGGTGTGGCACGCTAAAGAACCTCCACTACTCAATGGCCATAAGCGCCGAGCATAGGCCTAAATTTGAAGTCCTTCACCGGTCCTGGTGACGTCTCCATATGAGTGTAAAATTATCGATTGAGAAGTTAGGCAAGAAAAAAATCAATCAATCTTTTTGAAAAATATGTTCAAGAAATGCTAAGAGACTGGATTTAATACTTAGCAGACGTGCAATCCAAGACGCTTTTAATGAGAAAAACTTGGATTCAACATCAATGATATTGATTCCACCTTTCAATTTCTTTCCAATAAGTAGATTTCTTTATATTCTTTCCCCAGTATTGCATAGAACATTAAATATCTTACTGTTCAGTTCCTTAAATATTTCATCAGGCGGATTAAAAATGATCGATACATTGTATTGTAATTTAGAAGTAATGAGATTATTGATTATGTCTTGTTTGCCAAACAATTGTTAAATTTCGTTTTCCGCAGTTATGGAGTATTCTAATAATTTGATTAATTGTTCCTAGCCCATTGTTTTGGACACACTATTTTGTTATGTCCTATAAATATACAAAGTGTTTTAACTAGATTGTTTGTTTTAATTATATTTTCAATCTGTTCACACGTGTTTCATATGCAATACACATTCTGATTTCTTTAGATTAAGCTTTGGACCTGCGAATCAAGATAATTGTTTTACTATGTTAATTACTTCGTTTACTGTGTGCACAAACCTTAAGGGGCTTGTGGAATCATCTGTATGTTGTATATTTTTTTTTTATCTTTTTGTTAATTCCAATTTCAAAACCATGAATTATGTCAGAAGATCTTATTCTTGTAGGTAATATATCTGTTGTGATGATGAACAGTGATGCTGATATCGGACATCATTGACAAATACCTCTCGGCATTTTACAAGTTTTAGATATGTAACCGTCATTTTTTACTCGAAATAAAGGTTTATCGTATAAGGTTGTAATCAAGTTGATAAAAAATGTTCCAAAACTTAAAGCTTCTAAAGTTTCAATCATAAAACTCTATTGTACGGTATTAAAGGCCTTTCGAAATCTAAAAATAATAAATTGTCATTTTCGTTATGAACTTTACGGTAGTCAAAATAGCTTTAATTAGTCGAACATTATTCCCTATACATCTGCCTTTACTATATGCTGATTGGTCTATATCTATAAGTTTTGATATGACTGTTTGTAAACGTTTAACCAAAACAAATGCACGGATTTTATAATCGCAATTTGTTAGACTAGTTGGTCTATAATTTCTAACGTTTGACTTTTCACCCTTTTTTATAGATAAGACTTATTATTGACAGCCTCTGCGATTTTCGGAACTCTTTACTTTCAGAAGATTTTATCAAAGAATTGGAGAAATAATGCTTTATATCATTCCAGAAAGTTTTGTAAAATTCAACTGGTATAGCATCTGTAGCTGGAGATGTATTGTTTTTCATATTTTAATTCCGTCTTCATATTCGGATAAAAATGGGAGACTATCGCATATATTTGTTTCCACATCTTTTAGTTTATTTTTAATATTTGTTTCTGCAATTTAATTCTTGATTTCCTCTACGTTTCGCTTTTCTGAAGAATACAGGTTTTTATTAAAATCGCCAGGGGATCCTTACTCCTCCTAGACACCTGCTCCCACCCTTGGTGTGCCCAGGGGTCCGTAATTGCCCAACTATCTACTTTGTATTGCTTATAGGAGTTATGAGATTGATCACTGTTCGTTATGATCGCCTTTCATAGCTGACCCAATATTTGGTAATTGGTATACGGTGTGTTATTACCCTCTACATTTTGCACCCAATTACATTATTGTTTTAATGCTGTTATTCAAGATTTAAAAGAAAATTAACATTCTTCCATACTTTACCCAGTTAGCTTTCAATTTTATGTAGACTTCTTTTGATTTATAATCAGTTTTAATTAAGGAAGGACACTGAAAATAACCTCATATGTCAGTGATTTCAACATTTTCGTTTAAAGTCAGGATTTGACAAATTGTATGGTCGTTTCAACGATCCGATTTGCCACACAAACATGCCATTAGGTCAAATGTTGTCAAACGTGTTTGATGCATAAAGTGGGATTTTATAACAAGGATAAAGCATGAAGGAACATGTTCACATGAATGGAGGGAGACTGTTATACTACAAATGCATATTCATAAATGTTGATGACTGAATTTCTTACATGAATCCACATCAATCTCCAATCTATAGTATCTCTGACAAATTATTTTAAAAAATGAAGGGATTTCTATTGAATAATAACTAAAAGGTCATTATATGTCCACTATCAGCTGATTGTCATATAACAGAAAAGTTAGTGACAAACTAAAGTGTTATTGAATAACTGTAAAGTGACTTAATCTGAAACATGGTAACTAGAAGTTGAGTGAATATTAATTAAAATTAGCTTATCGATTACTGAAAGCTGACTTAAAACTTAATCAAGTGTGAGTAAAAGATACCCTAAATGCGGACGATTGGTCGGTAAATGATGAGTGAATGAAAAGTTGACAGTGATTGATTAATTACTGAAAACTAACTGAATATTCGAATCATTCAGTTGATTGAGAGGTTACTGAACTGCATCAGAAAACTAGCAGATTCTACTTTTATCAGCGACAATTCGCGTATCAATAAACAAAAAAATGGGTTGACTGAGAAGTGACATTTCTTCTTCTTAAAGGTATGCTCATTGAGGAACTCCAACATCATTTAAATATTAGCTTCATAGTGGTTGTGTTTAGTATAACTCCGTTTACCTGATCAGGATATGGGGCTCACGGCGGGTGTGACCGGTCAACAGGGGATGCTTACTCCCCCTAGGCACCTGATCCCACCTCTGGTGTGTCCAGGGGTCCGTGTTTGCCCAACTATCTATTTTGTATTGCTTGTAGGAGTTATGAAATTGATTACTGTTCGTTATCTTCACCTTGCATTTACCAAAGTTAATTTGGACGACCGATCACAAGTAGACAGGCTATCGACACATATGTTGGTGTTAAAGGGGTTTTGAAAGTGTCGTTTCAAGTCATCCTATCGCAAATTTTATGGTCGTATGGCCAAGTCGTAAACTGCTTGACACATGGAGCATGCATATCTCGTGTGTAACAAATTGATAGGAATGACTTGCCGTTTACTTATTAGATAAATGAACCGAGGGTTGGATTTAGGGTTGTCGTATGGTAAATATAAATATTATATTACGTTATTGTCTTTTCACTGAATTCGATTTATAATGCTGAAATGACTTCGAATAATAACAGATTATTTAATATTTGATCTGAAATATAAATCAGATGTTACTGACGGTGTAGACTCAATCATATTCACGTTCAGTGTATTTTTCTGATGATTCCCAGACTTTAGTCAACAATTCTCAAAAGTCAATAAAATAATTGAATGTAATGACAGATACACGATTCATGATATTGCCAAAGCTGTTGTCATATCGCTATCGCGGATGCATTTCATTTTGAAGCATACTTTGATTTCTACCAGATTGATACCGCAAATGTTGGCAGAATGGTACGAGTACAAACCGCTAACCAATTGCTTAAGATATTTCCCAAATTCAATCAAAGACAATTTGCAAACATTGTCACTGGTGACAAAACATGGGTTTAATATTTCGAACCAGTAATAGCATCCACAAGTCAAATCACGTCATTACGTAGTGTTATGTGACTCTATACAAAACTGTTTTTTTAAAACACGGAAATATATTGTTTTCACTCTGTCAGTAACAAAACCCGTAATAGAGTTTAAGACAGAATTTCCTTATTGATCAAAGATGTTTATCATTGTCTTATATAACTGATCTTTATATACTCCTATTTGGAATGAAATACACGCTTGTTTGCATGAACTACGCCGAAATTATCAAAGATAATAAAAGTCGCGCTTTATTTATCGGCAGTTTTTCTAAACAACCAACGTGCATAAAAATATTACTTGTTACAAAACGACTCCCGAGAATCTGCAGAACAAAATGATTATAAACATTTTATTACAGGTGCAAAATTCATCAAGTTAATAAACTGCATGAAGTAGGTAGTTTTTAGACGAATTAATCACACTTTTCGCCGAGAGATTGTATACATGTTACAATGTCAGATACATTCAGCATTTTCTCCACTTTAATTTGATATATAGGTTCCCCAAGTAAACAACAGCGCTAAAGAGCGCTTTCAGAAATAAAATCATGCATATTCTAGTTCGCCAGTAGAAATGACGTCGCCTATGAAGCTGACGAAACCTCCAGCTCGGAGATTTGTTTACTGTATCTATAGTATCTCTGACAAATTATTTAAAAAAGGAAGGGATTTGTATTGAATAATAACTGAAAGGTCATTAGATGTTCACTATCAGCTGACTGACATATAACATAAAAGTTAGTGACACACTAAAGCGTTATTGAATAACTGTAAAGTGACTTAATCTGAAACATGGTAACTGGAAGTTGAGTGAATAATAATTAAAATTAGCTTACTGATTACTGAAATCTGACTTAAAACTTAATCAAGTGTGAGTAAAAGATATACTAAATGTGGACGATTGGTCGGTAAATGATGACTGAATGAAAAGCTCGGTGCTTTGTTTACTGTAACAAATGGAAATACTTACGGGGGACAACTCTTTCAAGCTTTAAATTGGGGTACCCAAAGGGGATTTAAAAATACAAATCTGAGATTTAAATGGTTATATATTTTTTTGACAAAATTCACCCTGCTATTGTCACCAATGTAAATATCTAAGTTTTGTTTTTCATTGCCAAGTTTATAGTAAAGAATAGTGTTATCAGAAAATAAAATGAAATCAAAATAATAAATTACATGTACATATTTTTTTAAATGCAAAAATGAATAATAAAGAGTAAAAATTCACATGTTTATAAATATAGATAGATAAATGAATATATATTGAACATGAATAAATAAGTACTAAATAAAAAATACACAGAAAGTCAATGAAATACACAAGCATTTTCTTAATTAGTATATCTATTAAATATAATCACTGCATATCACAGCACACAGTTCAAAATTAGAATTATATAAAAAGGTAAATCGTGTTTCGCTTTTTTTAAACTAAAACCACTTGTATATGTA
Organism: Ostrea edulis; assembly: GCF_947568905.1. Lineage (NCBI taxonomy): Eukaryota > Metazoa > Mollusca > Bivalvia > Ostreida > Ostreidae > Ostrea > Ostrea edulis. The sequence goes on from NC_079171.1 coordinate 73,683,526, forward strand.
TACTTATATTTATTGTTTGTTTGTTTGGTTTTTGTTGTTGTTGGTTTTTTGGTTGTTGTTTTTTTTTTTTTTGGAGACAGTATTATTCTATATATCTTATGGTCACTTTCCTTGATTTGATTGTTGATTTATTTTGTACGTATTTCATTGCATATATAATATACAATTATAGAATAGGTTTGAGTAATATCTCTGATGACTTATGGGGTTCTGATTTTCCTTCTACGAGCTTTTTGTGATATGTCTTGTACTACCCCCCTCCCCCTAAATTTTGAATTATGATGTGATTAACGCGAGACATATCATCGTACATTTAAAACTGCTCGGTGGATAAAACACTACAAGGATTGTAACCTAATTGTATTTTTTTTAATATTTAGAATAAATATATCATTTTTTAAAGTCCAGTGGTGGTGGGGGTGGTGGTAAGGATAGCTTGTCGGAGTTGTCTAAAAATCTTGAAAAGCAGAAATAAATAAATAAACAGTAATAAAAAACCATCAAGTTATTTTCGCAAAACTTTCAAAATCCTACATTTTTCAGTCCTTCGGACGAGACTGCAAAAACCAAGGCCCCGTGTCACCACAGGTGTGGCACGATAAAGATCCCTCCCTGCTCTAAGACCATAAGCGCCGAACATAGGCCTACATTTTGCAGCCCTTCATGGTGACATTTTTTGCCTAGGCTTCGATTTCCGTTTTTAAAATTGGGGAGGCGGGAGGTCGTTCATCCATCATTAATATATTGAGTCAATATTCATAATTTCAATCTTACATTCTTCAGTTGTCAGTTGAGGGGGTTGGGAATTCATAATTTGTTTTTGCTTTCCGTTATTTCTGTACGTTTAAAGTTACCGGTAGTTATTTTCAAATGCAAAATTAGTTATATAGGTAAATTACCACCCTCCACTTTTTTTTTTAAATAAAAGTAATGCATAGTAAGAATGTACGCTTGAACTGATGGATTAAAACCATGTCGTGATTATGGAAAGCTAACCCCAACCTAACACACCCATCCATATATTAAGCTATATATCAAGAATCACTGGATTAATTTCTATAAAAGTTAGCACAAATCATCATTGATGAAGGGCATTCATGTTAACCCATGGGGTAGGGTGGGACCACAATAGGAAATCAAAATTTTATATGGGAATATACAGGAATTCTTCTCTAGAGTAGCAGGGCCACATTAAATCATATCCCAATGCAAATTTGCACACGTTATGTGGATTAGATTTTTATGGCCCCGCGAATATAGTCAGATAATATTGTTTTGTCCTGTCTACAGGTACGTATGTCTGAAACTTTAACCGTAATTGCTCATAACTGTTGAATGGTGAGTGATAGAGCTGTCATATTTCATATCCATATTCTTTAAAACCCGATCGATTGATTGATTGTAGATTGTTTAACAGCTCTCTCAAAAATATTTCACTCACATGGAGACGTCACCACGGCCGGTAAAATTCAGGCCGATGCTCGGCGCTTATGGCCATTGAACAGGGTTGAATCTTTATCGTGCCACACCTGCTGTGACACGGGACTTCGGTTTTTGCAGTCTCATCCGAAGGACCGCCCCATTTAGTCGCCTTTTAAGACAAGCAAGGGAGTACTGAGGACCTATTCTAACCCGGATCGTGCCAATACTTTATTTTGGTGTCAAAGCTTAAGCCTTTTGATCTTGACCTTGAATAATTAAGGGGTTTAACCTACTTTTAAGAAAACTTAACCTATCTTACCTCATGAACTATATAAGATAGTGCTTTCACAATATGCATATACATTACCTATGGTAGATACTTAAATTTTATGCACGATGTTTGACCTTGGAGTTTGACCCAAATTTCAAAACTCCAATCTTACTCAATTGTAGCTTTTAGGGCTCTTATACATTCCTTTTGACATTTGTTTGTTCGGTTTCAAAGTTTCTAAATCGTTGACCTTAACCTTGGATTTTGAACTACTTTTAAGAAAACCTAACCTATCAAATACCGCCTGTACTTTCATGATACAGTACGCTTATATAAATTATTTATGGTAAAACCGTTTATTTATTACTATGTTGTTTGACCTCTGTATGTTTGTTTGGTGTCCCTTTGGGAATTTTTCACTCATTGAGATGTCACAAGCTGTAGGTTTGGACCTATGCGTTATCAGCGCTCAGAGCCGACGCAATGAGGGTTTTTTAATGTGCCAACGCCTGCCACGACACAGGACCTCTGTTTTTAATTAATATGCACTGTTTAGTTATACAATACTTAACAAATGATGTCTACAATGTGCGAAATAAACTCATGACCGAATTGTAAACAATTTGTTTACGCTCTGTTTTCTATAAAATATTTTACATAAATTAGTGAAACCTTAGCGTAACGCACTGTAACGTGAACATAGTGTCATTTAATTACGAATATCTGTATATAATATATTCATTCTAAAAGTATGGAAGTTTCAATCAATACTAGGTTGTTAAACAATTAATAGTGCATGTAATATTTATAGATTTTTATTGAAATATAGATACATTGGTCATTGATTTGAAACACATATTTTGTAGAAAAGTGGCTACAAACAACTTCACAACCATGATATTTTACAATCTATCTTTAGTAACAACATGCGGCCTGTTAACCCCAAAATGCGATTTTCTTAATTTACATTCGATATGCTTCAAAATGATATATGGTGCAAATGGTAAATATCTTATATAAAATTTGACTTGTGGATGCTACCACTAAGGACAATTGGCTAACTAAACACGGTTGAAGGTCTGTAGTTTTAAATAAAAAAAAAACAAAACATAAACACAAAGAAGGTTCTTAATTGCATATTCTCGTGTGACGGTATAGCCTTAGAAATTTCGGTACCGAAGGGCAAAAGTGTTGCAGATCGTTATTACCGAGATGTTATACTAAAAAACCTCAAAAAACAGTCTTTATTCAAATGATCCATGTTAGCCTAACTCTATATTTTGCATTGCTTATGGAAGTCATGATATTGAACACTGGTCATCAATACTCCCTTGGATATCGTAAGAGGCGATTGCATTGGACGATCCTTCGGACGAGACAGTAAAAATGGAGGTCCCGTGTCATAGCAGGTGTGAAACGATCAATACCCTCTGCTCAAAGACAGTAAGCTCCGAGCATAGGCCTAATTTTTACAGCCCTCCACGGACAATGGTCACTTATCCATATGAGTGAAATATTCCCGAGCGGGACGTTAAGCAATATACAAATCAATCAATCAATCACCCCTCCTTCTAAGAAACACTTGCATACATAGTTGTATGCTTGTTAATAGCATATCTCAATAGAATATTTACCCTAACGGCCTAATCATATTGTGTAAATATTGCAGTGGGAATGTTCAGCTAGTAGCGTGATGCGTGAATCTGTGTAGGATGGTTGAGATGTAAAGCAATAAAATGTACCTTTTCTATGAAAGATTAATTGAAATATACAGTTTCACCAAAACAACTTTTAAGCAAAAAGGGTCAAATACTTCTTGTCTGCGCGGGATAACGCTTTCTCCTCCAATACTTTGATCACCAGCCTGGACGCCGGTTCATCTTTGCTCTGTTTTAGGATGGTATCTTCATCTACCATTTTGCCATGTGTACGTATGCCAAGACTTAGTAGATTTAGTGAATTGATGATCTATGATTCTGCCGTCGTATCGTTTAAAGTTACCATGGTTGGCATTTGAGGAGAAACGTGGAATATCATTAAATTCAATGACATCTCTCACTAGCAATGTTGATGTTCAAATAACTAGTATAAGTTATACCTTCCCCAGCAACATCCAAATAGATGCATGCTTACACTAATCCAAGCAAGCTATTTGCACTCCAACAAGTTGTTGCATACACATGATTGATTTTATTACCCTAAAGGCCTATGCATATTAAGAAATGTTTCATGGTCATAATATAAAACAAAATCACTGTAGAGTATACGATTTATTGCCATTATATACTTGCATGATACCAAAGAATCGTAATCCTTTCACCAATATTTGAAAGCAAATTTAGAAATTGGTAGTTTAAAATATCACTGCATGTTTTCATTAATGCCAATTTTGTTTTGTTTACATTTTCCCTACAATGTCATTTTAACTCTGTACATTGTGAATTAAAGTTTGATGTGACATGAAGCAGTGTGAAATACCATATGTCACACGGTACTGCAATATTGTCTTTTGCGGGATCTTTGTTTCATTGATACCTGTCCTGACATCGCGCGTTATCTTCAATACCAATACGGTGTTATGTTGTAATGATAGTGTTATTTTTTCTTTCATGCTAGATATACGCTGTTTTATTGAGCAAAGTTTGAATCACAAAATTCTTGAATAAGGCATTGCATTTCTTCGGTGTAGTCTGAAGCATCAGTAAACTATATATTGTTGTGGTCCAATAAAATGATTTTAATCAAGACAGAACAAAGCTTATGATACATAGTAGCATTGATCTGCAAAAAAGCTATAAATGAGGATGTAATTGATAACGTGAACCTTCCAATATACAAATCTGCAGTAGTTTTCATCATATCACTAGCAGTGGTTGATCATTGATTAAAACGTTCGCTTACTACACCAAAATATTTTGAGCTCAAGACCTATGAATCACCCATCATTAACAAGTGAGAGTCATGTATTTTAGTAACTTGTCTTAAAACAGATCTCCGATGTTACAGTGGGTTCTGGCACGCTAAATAATCACCAATGAGATGGTTATGAGCGTTAAACGTTAAAATCAATATATGACGAAACGAAACATGCATTCTTAAATATGCATAATGTAAAATATTACCTTGCCATTCAACGAAAAAAAAAAATAGTGCTTGAAGTGCAAAAAAAAAAAAATGCATAAAAAGCACATGTCTTGCTATGAACTATGGGATTGATCAATCATTTTTAGCTTCACCTGGTCCTGACACAGTTGAAGTTATATGTTTCACTACTAAGAATTCATGAAGAGCGAACGATGAACGAAATGTGAAGAAAAACAATTGAATTACCTATTTTATATAACATACTGATTGGAGTTATGATATTGATCGGTGTTCGTTATTTCACCTTTCATTCTGTCATGATGTACAGTTAATTTCAAAGGTCACTATTACATGGAAGACGACATAAGGCTGCTATATTTAACTCCTCGACTTAAAATCTGATGCCACCATTGATAGATACGTAGAGGTATCATGCAAGTAGAAATAAATCCGGAAATCAGGTTCACTACATGCAGTGGTAATTCTTGACTATAGTCAATCACATTGTTAAGTTCTTATATATACCAACATTGTTTAGAAAACATTTTTGGAAGTTGCAATTAACTATATTCATTGAATACATATTACGTATGGTGAAAGGTGAAGATAACGAACAGTGATCAATCGCATAACTCCTCCAAGCAAAACAAAAAATAGATAGTTGGGCAAACACGGACCCCTGGACACACAAGAGGTGGCATCAGGTGCCTAGGAGGAGTGAACATCCCCTGTCGACCGGTCACATCCACTGTGAGCCCTAAATCCTGTTCAGGTAAACGGAATTATCCGCAGTCAAATCCAATGTGCAAGAACGGCTTAACATTAATGAAACACGTCAGACAGCATTTGGCCCAATGCGAGGTTGTATTGACGAACTAAATCGTTATAACGACCATAGAATTTGCGAAATGCCGACTTCAATCGATACTGATGGAACCCCAGAACCATCAACTTGTTCGTCAATAGCTTACCTCGATTTAAAAACTGACTATACCCAGAACAAGCTCTTGCATATCGAATCAGTTGAGATATATGAACACCATATGCAGGTGAGGATGGAATATTGCTACATAAATATGGGAGGTTGACGATGGAGAAGCTGAACTCATCCCGTTTGTCATACAGTTGAATTGTCATTTTGCCGTTAATGTCTATAATTAAGGGGGGAAGTCGTTATTGACCTTAACAATCGAGAGTAGTGAGGACTATTCAACATTAACCTCCTTCTGTTTCATAACCGGAAACACTTCAAACGAATTTTCTTGCATAACCGATACAGTATGATTTAGGACATGAGTAGCCGTGCAAATACAGCCACGAATATTCATAATAAGACAAACTTGTATCAAACAATTAATTATACTGTCTAAAGAATAACTTATTTCCACAATATGTTTTTATTCCGTTGTCATACTTGTATACACTGCACACATGTTGAATTGTGATTGCCTTAAATATTCACTTTGTGCAGAATATAGGCATGCGGAATTTACAACGGATAGTATTTTGATAAATCATGTAGCATTGTTTACTGATCGTATTTAAAATTCCAGTTAAATAATTTTCTGAACATGAAAAAAAAGTCAAATAATCAAATTTGGGGTCAGAAACGTTTCTTTTTCAAATAAAAACGTCTTTCGGCGTACTGTTTTTAGCACTTTTTTATGGGAACCGGCAACATTAATTCGTTCACTTGAAATGTATATCTCAAATAGGCAAACGGGCTAATTCCTTGTCAAAATTAGTATGTAAAGAACGGTTAAACAATTTGTATGCAACACATCAGGCAGCATTCTACCCAAAGTCTCTACCTCAGTGTTAAAATATAAAATCTGAAAGCAAAATACAATAGCAATGTTCACGTTCACAAAAGAAACTTGTAGATTATTTCAGCATGGGTATACGCGAAATGAAAGGTTCAAGTAACTTGTGTAATCCCAGAAGGTAGCGATGTATCAACCACAAACTGAATGTTTTATTTCTCTGTGTGTTATCCTATCGTTATGCATTTCTGAACCCGCAATATATGTAACGGTTGTCTCAACTTAACGTTTATATGTTATTGAATTGTAGGAATTTAAAATAAAGGCATTCTTAGAAGGTTTGATTCTTTACTCTTTGAGCACTAAACCAATCGAATTAAACTATTTTTACTAGACCTGACCTTACATTCACTAACCCTGACAAACTATCAATAAATCTGTTGACAAATTTTACGTATGAACAAAGACGTATTTCATCATAAACATAGTCTTATAATTGAAGTTTTTATTTCAAAACATGGTATTATCGGAATCTTTAGATTATACCCGGCACGGACAATCTTCAGTCCATTAACAATACGATGAACTCGACCATTGAATTTCGTTTTATTTCATCAATATGCTTTGTTTCTTCCGTACGTTTTCTTCTCTTCTCTTGGGACATCTTTCGAGGCGGACAAAAATTCATACTTAAATAGAAAAACAGCTGTAAAACGCAATATATTACTTTTATCAAAACATCCTTGCATTAATTGGAAATAAACTGTGTTGAATTATAATGAGTTCAATTTCACCTTTCATATATTTATACCAGACAAAATTTACACACTTTTTGATTTTAATTATTTGTGGTAAACATCACTTCCGACTGCGACTTATTTATTACAATTAAGAATGCATACTGTGTTATCACGCGTTTTACATATGTTCACAAATACTCTTCCCTTATTATTTTGTTAAGTGTAAAACTCATACGTTACCAATGTTGATGCACCAGATGCGCATTTCGACAAAGTATATCTCTTCAGTGGTGATCAACCGAAATGTTTGAAATCCGAAATAACAATGACGTTTTAGAGGTACCATAGGCAAACAAAGTGTGCCAAAAAAGTGGAGCCAAATTCGTTCAAGTATAAGAGTATGCATGAGGGAGATACTCCTTAATTTTGAAATGAATTTCTAAATTTTATAACAGCAATTAAATATACATCCGTATTTTCAAGCTAGTAACGAAGTACTTAGCTACTCGGCTGTAGAGACCCTCGGGGACTAACAGTCCACCAGCAGAGGCCTCGGCCCAGGGGTCATAATGTAGAACCTATACGATACTAATTTTGATGCACCGGGTGCGCATTTCGACAAATTATGTCTCTTCAGTGATGCTCAACCGAAATGTTTGAAATAAAATACCCAGTAAAACAATATGAATTTGAATTCGAATTTTTCAAAACACGGCCAGTCAGATTAGTAAACAAACTTTACCCGATTGGACCTATAATTTAACAAGCTCGGTTGGTCGGGGGTGACTTATGGGCAAACCATGTTAGAAATCATGTGTAATACCTCAATATTAGACCTTGACGTTCAGTTGTTGTCTTATGTATAAGTTTTCTGTGGATTTTTCTATCAATAACATTATGTATACTATCTACTAGCATTTATGTCCACCTTTTCTCCAACATGTTCTAAATAATATGTGAGATATATTGTCGTCATAACAATCTAGATTACCAATGCAACTTATCATTTAGTCAAATGCTGTCTGACTTATTTCATATCGACTGTTAAGCCGTTCTTGGTTACACTGATTTTGACTGCAGATAATTCCCTGCATGATCAATATATAGGCCTCACGGTGTGTGTGGCCAGGCGAGAGGGAATGTTTACTCCTCCTAGGCACCTGGTCTCCTATAACGAACAAGTGATCAGTCTCATAACCCCTGTAAGCAATACGAAATATATAGTTTGGCAAACACGGACCCCTGGGTATACCAGAGGTGAGAACAGGTGTGTAGGAGGAGTATGAGACTCATCTCTATGTAAATATATAAATAATAAAATAGCGTTGCATCCTACTTTGACTTTGTAATAAAGAGATATGCTTTGGGCATTGAAGATAGGAACATTCATATTCGATATCATTTCACAGTATTTTGTTTTTATCACACATACCTCTAATGGAAATGAACACATTTTGCGCATATTTTGTCTTACGGAGGCTTGGAGGCGCAGCAACCAATTATCCAACACAATTATGTAACATGCTTATACATCAACAACATCTCTTGTCATCGAAATATCCTGTATTGTATTTCAAAAGAGTTTGATAATTCCCTGCATTCCCAAATATGTTTCCGCTGCTGTATCCAGGCGCTTTAATTACAAACAAACTTTATGAAGTCTAGATATAGACCTATCTATAAATAAACCACCTATATGCTTTGATATTCGTATTATTTCAAGTATAGAGCATGTCATAACTGGTGATGCTGATATTATATCGAATAAAGAGCTAAACTCACTTATTTTGATAGGCCATCAATTAAAAAAAATCGGGGTTTTTTTTCAATTGGAAAACCATTGCATCCATATTGTGTATTCGGTGAAAAATTGTGCTCAGACTATGGACTAAATATGAAAGAGAATCACTTGTGTCGAAATAAAATAGGTTGGTAGAACGTATCAAAGACATATTTAAATCACATTTTAGACAACGGAAATGAAAAATCGGTGACATATATTCGTCTGTGTTTAGTAAATTAGAAGTGGTAAAATCAGATAGATTCAATGAGGAAAATGTTTTAGTTCCACCTGAAATAAAAACACGCCAACATTGTGTTTGTTTATACGACTCATCATTACAACTGGGTTTTAAACTAACTTTCCATTAATTTAATATTCTATAATCATTTTTACGTCTCCCTTGCTCTTTCAAAAGACCAGTTTCTTTCAAAATATTATTCAGTTTTAAATATGTTTCATAACCAAGACAATGGGACGAATTGAACAAATATAGGTACCTTAACTATGCTTTGCTTGCAGACTTCACAAACTCTTACAAAAGTACCTAACTGGATCCAGTGTATAGTTTATCAAACCCCTATTTTTGCTCCTCACGAAACTATTAAGAGCTGTGATAGCGTAATTTGAATCATGCTGTGCTACAACATACACCAAAGGGAGATTAAATGAAGTGTGGATCCTAAATTATTCTGAAGAACTTTCCGTGAATTAGACATAACAAAAATAATTTATAGTCAACAGCATAAAAGCCTATGACTTTTCAAGGTCTCGTGGACACTTAATTACTAGATTTGTTTGCCACTATGAACAGTTGGTTCTTCAAAAAAAAAAATGGTACAATGATATATATGCATCAAGTGATCAGTCTTTCAAAAATAACTGTGTCGAACACCATCTTGATTTCACGCACTCGTACTCTGATGTTGATATGAGAAAAAAGTTGGAGCCCTTATTAACAATGTCTTTATGGTACTTGGCAATTAGGTCTTTCAACACGATGGGAATTGTGTTCCCTTATTACGTTGATATTCTGAAGAGAAAAATATTCAATTAATTAACTGGTACATGGGATATGTATTTTATTGTAGCCATAATCTTGACATTTAAATATGTCGACGACGTTTTATTTATAAACATTAGTTATTTTCATTTATATTTCGATTTTTTAAATTCCAGTGAACTCTACTATTGGGTCACTGTTAAATAGTTCAATTAATATAACTGTTGATGGTAATTGAAATGCCACTCATCATTATGAAAAAAAATGTTTCTTCATCGTGAACTCCCCATATGTATATACGAACATTTCACCATCACCTGCACAAGGTGTTCATTTACGAATTATGAAGTTAACAAACATGAATCGATTGCATAAATGTATACCTTGCGTATAATAAGTTTTTATATCATTATGTAATGCAAGATCAACAAATATATAATTAATTCATGCACACTACTTCTTTACAGTTCTACATATTCAAATATATATTATGCATTAACGAATTTGTAGTGCAATATATAAAACAATGTTATGCTAAAGGAGAAAAATGTGTTGATATCAATTATATTCTAATTTTAAATGTGTTTCCAATGTTATACAATAGAGTCTACAATAGTTAGATTGAATTGTCAAGTCATACAAAGCTATTGTTTACCACATGAACGGATACCTTCGTTTACCTGTAAGGCACACTACCACATATACCAACCCTCTACTTCCAGGTAAACAAATTGCGAAGGAGCCGTATTCCTCCAAACCGGGCCTCTCATATACAAACTTTCTTAACATATATTCACTACATATATTTGAATACGATTGTTCTACAATGTATCAATATGTACTGAAAGCCCGTTTCAGTGAGATATATTAATTTTCACTGTTACAAGGGGTTTCGGTTAGTCTATGATTCATTTTATATTTATAAATCTTCAGTGCAATGAAAGAAATAAAAATACTAAGAGCCTCTGATAGATTTGTTTCATTATAAAATCTTATGAGCATATCTTTCCAAGATATGTCAATATTTCATATATTATTAATCCTTTTCCATATTATTTTAGACGTTTTGACGGCATATATAAGTGTTCTATGTTTTTAATTTCACCAGTTTTCACAATATGTTTGTATATTTGGATTTCATTTGCTAACATTCAATTTTTTATTCAAAATTTTATATAACAATTGATAGTTAAACTCTGATATTTCTTTATCTGAATTTTTTTTTTCGACTTTTAGTAGATTAATTGTCTTCCATCAATATTTTGGAATATCAAAACTATCCGTCCAAATATATATGTAATTCACTTAATAAATTTGTTATCAACTAATATGTTATATAAGAAAGATGATTTAATATTCAATATATTGACAAAGTTATCACCTTTAAATAATACATGAATGAAAGGTGAATATAACGAACAGTGGTCAGTCTCATAACTCCTACAAGCAATAGAAAAAAGATAGTTAGGCAAACACGGACCCATGGACACACCAGGGGTGGGATCAGGTGCCTAGAAGGAGGAAGCATCCCCTGTCGACCGGTTGTCTTTAATATTAATACAGGAGGTTTTTTTGGCAGTTAAATATACGGGTAAAGCGGTTGAACATTGTTTTTGAAATATAGTATTCACATATAATATTTTTTCTATGAGAGATTAAATCTTGAAAATATTTTTAATCTCTAAACACATCATTATAATCATATAAATCGTTGGTGTATAGAACTCCTGACTTGACCAGATTAGGAATATAAATTGGATGGTTTTTGAACTGAAATAGGTTATTTTCTTAAATTTGTAAAGATGAGGATTCGTCTAAAGTAGTCATATATATATCTTCAATCATTAAGGTTTTATTAAAAGCGCAAAATACTTCTTAATAGAACAACGCCGGGAATGTAATATCTTTATATTCTTTCACATTTCTTAAGTTTGTTTTAATTATATATCTCAGTGATAGATTTTCTTTTTGAAAAAAAAAAGCCGCGATGGCCGAGTGGTTAGAGCGTTTGCCCCGCATGCAGAAGCGCGGGGCTCGAATCCCGGCCGCGACAGACCTAAGTCGTTAAAACAGCTAGTGGCAGTTTTATCGCCAAACGCTTGGCATTCGGTATGAATGTCACGGGTCGTTGGAGATGGCCTTAAAAACGGATGACCCATCTCACAGTAAGTGTGGTACGCTAAAGAACCTTCACTACGCAATCACCGTAAGCGCCGAGCATAGGTCTAAATTTTAGCCCTCCATCGGTCTTGGTGACGTCTCCATGTGAATGTAAAATTCTCGAGCGAGACGTTAAACAAGCAACATTCAATCAATCTTTTTGAAAATTATGTTCAAGAAATGTGAAGAGACTGGATTTAGTACTTAGCAGATGTGCAATCCAAGACGCTTTTAATGAAAACAAAAAATGGATTCAGCATCAATGACATTGATTCCACCTTTCAATTTCTTTCCACTACGTGTATTTCTTTTGATTCTTTCCCCGGTAGTACATAGAAAATTAAATATCTTACTGTTCAGTTCCTAAAATATCTCATCAGGCAGATTGAAAATTATCGACGCATTGCATTGCAATTTAGAAATAATGAGATTATTGATTATTTCTTTTTTGCCAAAAATTGTGAAATGCATTTTTCCCCAGTTATCGAGTATGCTAATAATTTGATAAATTGTTCCTATCCGATTTTTGGACACAATATTTTGTTATGTCCTATAAATATACCAAGTGTTTTAACAGGATTATTTGTTGTAATTACATTTACAATCTGTTCACATGTGTGTTTTTTTTTTAAATACAATCTGATTTCTTTAGATGAAGCTTTGGACCTATAAATCCAGATAATTGTTTTACTGTGTTAATTACTTGTTTTACTGATTGCGCGTCCTTTATGGGACATGTGGATTAATCTACATGTTGTATATCTTTTTTTATCTCTTTGTTAATTCCAATTTCAAAACCCTGTATTGTGTCAGAAGATCTAATTCTTGTAGCTAACATCTCTGTTGTGATGATGGACAGTGATGTTGATATTGGACATCATAGACGAATACCTCTAGTCATTTTACAAGTCTTTGATATCTAACCGTTATTTTTAACTCGAAATAAAGGTTTATCGTAGAAGGTTGTAATGCAGTTGATAAATAATGTTCGAAAATTTAAAGCTTTTAAAGTTTCAATCATAAAACTCTATTCCACGGTATCGAAGGCTTTTCGAAATCAAAAAATAATAAAATGTCATCTTCGTTATCAACTTCACAGTAGTCAAAATATCTTGAATTAGTCGAACATTATTCCCTATATGTATGCCTTTCATATATGCTGATTGGTCTATATTTATAAGTTTTGATATGACTGTTTGTAAACGCTTAACAGAAAGAAAAGCAGGAATTTTATAATTGCAATTTGTTAGACTAATTGGTCTAAAATTTCTAACATTTGACTTTTCAGCTTATTTTTATAAATAAGACGTATTATTAACAGCCTCTGCGATTTTGGGAGCTCTCTATTTTCAGAAGATTTTATCAAAGAACTGAAGAAATGATGCTTTATATCATTCCAGAAAAATTTGTACAATTCAAATGCTATAACATCTGTACCTGGAGATTTATTGTTTTTCATATTTTTAATTCCGTCTTTATATTCGGATAAAAATGGAAGACTATCACATATATTTTGTTTCACATCATTTAGTCTATTTTCAATATTTGTTTCTGCGAAGTAATTCTTGATTTCATCTACGCTTCACTTTTCCGAAGAATACAGGTATTCATTAAAATCGACAGGGGATGGCTACTCCTCCTAGACACCTCATACCATCCTTGGTGTATCAAGGAGTCCGTGCTTACCCAACTAAATACTTTGTATTGCTGATATGAGTTATGAGATTGATCACTGTTCGTTATGATCGCCTTTCATAGCTGACCCAATATTTGGTAATTGGTATACGGTGTGTTATTACCCTCTACATTTTTTTTTCAATTACATTATTGTTTGATGCTTTTATTCAAGATTTAAAATAAGATGAATATTTTACATACTTTATCCAGTTAGCCTTTGATTTTATGTAGGCTCCCTTTGATTTATAATCAGTTTTATTCAAGGAAGGACACTGAAAATAACGTCATATGTCAGTGATTTCAACAGTTTCGTTTAAAGTCAGCATTTCACAAATTGTATGGTCGTTTCAACGATCAAATTTGTCACACAAACATGTTATTAGTTCAAATGTTGTCAAACGTGTTCGATGCAAGGAGTGGACTGTTATAACAGGGATAAAGTATAAAGAAACATGCTCACCAAAGTGGAAGGGAGACTGTCATGCTACATATGGATATTCATAAATCAGACCGTTGATAACTAAATGTCTTACATGAATCCACATCAATCTCTAATATATTGTATCTTTGACAAATTATTTAAAACCAACGAAGAGATTTATATTGAATAATAACTGAAATGTCATTAAATGTTCACTATCAGCTGACCGACATATAACATAAAGGTTAGTGACAAACTAAAGCGTTATTGAATACCTGTAAAATAATTTAATCTGAATACATGGTAGGTGGAAGTTGAATGAATAATGATTAAAATTAGCTTATTCATTACTAAAAGCTGACTTAAAACTGAATGAAGTGTGAGTAAAAGATTTCCTAAATGTGAACGATTGATCGGTAAACTACGACTGAATGAAACGTCGAAAGTGAATGAATGGTCACTGAAAACGGAATGAATGTTCCAATCACTCAGTTAAATGAAGGGTCACTTAAATGTATCAGACAAATATCTGATAATACTTTTTATCGGGACAATTCGCGTATCAATACACAAAAAATGGGTTGACTGAGGAGTGGCAATTTGTCTTCTTAAAGATATGTTCATCGACTTAATTATTAGCTTCCGTGAGTTTGTGTTTAGTGTTTACCATTTATTTTGACGACTGATTATAAGTAGGCAGGCTATCGACAAATATGTTGCTGTTAAAGGGGTTTTAAAAGTGTCGCTTCAAGTCATCCTATCGCAAATTCTACGAACGTATGACTAAGTCGGCAATTGCTTGACAGATAGAGCATGCGTATCTTGCGTGTAACAAACTGATATAAATTAAATGCCATTCACTTAATAGATAAATGAACCGAGAGTTGGATTTAGGGTTGTCGTATGATAAATATAAATATGATATCATGCTATTGTCTTTTCACGGGATTCAGTTTACAATGCTGAAATGACTGCAAATAATATCAGATTATTTATAATTTAATTTGAAATATAAATCAGATGTTACTCACTGTGTATAATAAATCAAGCTCACGTCCTGTGTGTATTTTTCTGATGATTCCCACATTTTTTTCAATATTTTTCAAAAGTCAAGAAATAATTGAAAGTAATGGCAGATACAGAATTCGTGATATGGCCAAAGCTGTTGGCATATCGCTATCGCGGGTGCATTTTATTTTGAAGCGTACTTTGATCTCTGTCAGATGGATACAGCATATATTGACAGATTGTCAAAAAAAGTTACGGGTACAAACCGCTAACCAATTGCTCAAAATATTTCCCAAATTCAATCAAATAAAATTTGCAAACATTGTTACTGGTGACGAAACGTGGGCTCACTATTTCGAACTAGTAAGGAACATTGGCTAACTAAACACGACTGAAGATCTGTAGTTTCAAAAAAAAGAAAAATAACACCATAAACACAAAGAATGGCCGTTATTGCATACCCTCGTGTGATGGTATAGCCTTAGAAATTCCATTGCCGAAGGGCAAAAGTGTTACCGATCGGTATTACCGAGATGGTATGCTAAAAAACTCAATAAGCATTCCTTATTCAAATGACCCTTGTCTGCCCAACTCTATATTTTGTATTGTTTATGGGAGTCATGATATTGATCACTGGTCATCAATAACCCCTTGGTTGTCATAAGAGGCGATTGCGTTGGGCAGCCCCTCGGATGAGACAGCAAAAAAACCGAGGCCCTGTGTCACAACAGGTGTGACATAGTCCTACATTTTGCAAATATCTATGGAATATTTACCCTAACGGCCTAATCATATAGTGTAAATATTACAATAGGAATGTACAACTAGTAGCGTGATACCTGTATCTGTGTAGGATGGTTGAGATGTAAAGCAATAAAATGTAGTACGTTTTCTATGAAAAGATGAATTGAAATATACACTGTCACCACAAAAAATATCTAGCAAAAAGGGTCAAATACTTCTTATCTACGCGGGATAGCGCTTGCTTATCCGGTACTTTGGTCACCAGCCTACACGCCGGATAATCTATGCTATGTTTTAGTATGGTATCTTCATCTACCATTCTGCCAAATGTGTATGTAATTCAAGACTTCAAAAACTTTGTAGATTTGGTAAATTGATAATCTATGATTTTGTTATCGTATCGTTTAGAGTTACCTTGGTTGGCATTTGGGGAGAAACGTCGAATATTCTTAAATTTAATGACATTTATCACTAGCGATGCTGATGTTAAAAGACATAGTATAATTCATACCTTCCCCAGCAAGATCCACATAGATACATGTTTACACTAATCTCAGCAAGCTATTTACACTCCAACAAGTTGTTGCACACACGTGATTGGTTTTCTTACTCTAAAGGCCTACATATATTAAGAAATATTATATGGTTATAATATAAGACAAAAATCACTGTAGCGTATATGATTTATTGGCATTGGATACTTGTATGATACCAAAGAAGCGTAATCCTTTCATCCAATGTTTGAAAGCAAATTTAGACATTGGCAGTTTGGAATATCACTACATATTTTCATTAATGCCAAATTTGGTAACATGTTCCCTACAATGTCATTATAACCCTGTATATTGTGAATTAAAGTTTGCTATGACGTGAAGCAGTGCGAAATGCACTAAGCTACACAGTACTGCAATATTGTCTTTCTCAGGACCTCTGTTTTTGTATACCTGTCTTGATATCGCGCGTTATCTTCAATACCAACAGGGTGTTCTGCTGTGATGATGGTGTTGAATTTTCTTTCATTCTAAATATATGCTGTTTTATTGAGCACAGTTTGAATCACTAAACTTCTTGAACAAGGCATTGTATTTATTCGGTGTGGTCTGAAGCTTCGGTAAACTATATATTGTTGTCGTCCAATAAAATGTTTTTAATCATGACAGAACACAGCTTCTGATATTTTGAAGAAAAGAATGTTCCTGTATTTATCTTATTTTCGGTAGTATAAAATATAATTAGCGGTTTACTTGTATTGTAAATTATGTTTGCTAACTATAATTTTGATCGGGCTCGAGACACATTTAAAATATTGTAAACAATCCTCTGGTAACACGTTTTGATGATGTACGATGTAAGTCTGTGTTGTCGTTATGTTTATATGTTTTCATTAAGTCAGTAAGTGTAATTAACAAATTTTAATTGCATACCACAGGGAGAAATATGCATAATCCATGACGTTTTGTTTTTGTTTGCATGATGTATAATATCATCTTCATTATTTTTGTACTTTGACTGCATGTGGTTTTCTTTCTGTTTTATTATCCGAGATACATGTTCATAAAATGCTGCTGTAGATGAATGAGATAGAAATGGTATTTGTCAATTGCCAAAGCCTAGCCTCCCAGGAAAAGAGAAAATATGTCTTATTATTGTTTTTAAATCCAATAAATGTGATGTATATTGTATACAAAATACACACTTCGTAGTAAATATTCATAACATTGTCCAACGTGAATGTTTTTTTGCATCAAATTCAAGAGGGGTTGTCGTTATCTTTAATAATACTTTTGACATTAAAGTGCATGAATATGTATGTGATGAAATTGTAATTATGTAATTTTGAATGTCACTTTTGAGAACACACAAGTGACACTAGTCAATGTATATGGTTCAAATAGGAATCATTCTGAATTTTATAAATTGGCTGTGCAAAAAGGTAAAACATCTGTGAAATGAAAATTAAATACTCTGTGGTGACTTTAGTTTTATTCTAAACCCAACAATAGACTGCAAGTATTATAAGGAAGATATCATAAATAACCCTAATGCTAGAAAACTCAGGTTGGAAACAATAGAGGAATTATATATTTTAGATATATATAGGGAATTACACCCTGATACACATATACATACATGGAGAAGGGAAAACCCAAGGATAATGGCTAGATTATTTTTCCCCATCAATAGACTTCTGAACTGTGTTCATGAATACAATATATATCCTACTTACAGAACAGATCATTCTATAGTAATTTCATCTTTAAAATTTCAAGAGTATCAGAGTGGTAATGGACTATGGAAGTGTAATAATCCACTTGTATACGATACAGAATTTGTTGCAAAAGTCAAAAAAGAAATATTGTTAAAATTAAATCACAATATTGTCTACCAGTACACAATCCTGAATATGTTTCTAATATACCTGATGCTGAAATTAGCTTCTTCATTAATGATAAATTGTTATTAGAAGTATTATTAATGGAAATTAGAGGTCAGTCAGTTTCTCAATCCTCTTTTATGAAAAAAAAAAATAGGAACAACAAAGACAAAGATCAAAATGCACAAATACAATGTATTGAGGAAAAAGAAAGTGAAATAGATGCATCTCACATTGAGGAACTTATTAAACAATTATAAGCCATTAGAATTGAAACATTAAAAGGTGACCTGATAAACTCTAAGGTTAAATGGATTGATGACAGTGAAAGCCCAACGGAATACTTTTGTAACGTAGAAAAACGAAACTGTATTTGTAAACTTTTACAAACAGTAGAAACTGGGGGAGGGGAAATTATTAGTAAACAGGATGAAATTTGAGAGGGCATATGTGGATTCTAAGAAATTTTATACGAGAGTAAAACTTTAAAACATGATTCACAAAAATGGGAACATGATAATGTATTTAATAACACTAGAAAATTATCATTAGACGAAAAAATGAAACTGGAGGGTGATTTGGTTTTAATGAAGCAGCATGCACTCTGAAAAATTTAAATACTAATACAAGCCAGGAAATGATGGATATGCTACTGATTTTTTTTGAGGGATTTAACACATTTTATTGTCAGATCTTTGAATTATTCTTTCAGAAATGGTAATTCATCTGTCACTCAAAAACAAGGTATAATACTGTGTATACCGAAACATGACAAGCCAAAAGAATACTTAGAAAATGGTGACCTATTACATTACTAAATACGGTCAATAAAATTTCCTCAGAGTGAATTGTACACAGAATAAAATATGTCTTGCCAGTATTTGTACATGGAGACCAAACATGATTTATACCAGGTCGATCTATTGCAGAAAATACTATATTAATTTCTGATATTATGAATTATACACAAGTCAAAAATATTCCTGAATTAATTTTACTTATATATTTACAAAAGCCTTTGATACAGTGTCCTGGAACTTTATGATACAAGTGCGGATTTTATTTTCAATTTTGGAAATTCAATAATTAGTTGAATAAAAATGTTTTGCCACGACATCATAACAACAATTAACCAAGGTGGGAATTTGTCTAGGTGGTTCAGGATCCGATTACTCCTTATTTTTTTTTTTTATTTTGTGCAGAGATTATTGCAATCAATTTAAGAGGTAATACAAATATTAAAGGAATAAATATAGGAGAAATTACACATCTAATATCCCAATTTGCAGATGATACAAAGCTTTTTCTAGATGGAAACAGATAATCTCTAAAGGCTACAATTCATGAATTAAATATATTCAAACAAATATCAGGACTATCAAAATATTGTTCAAAATCACAAGTTATATGGATTGGAAGTAAAGACAAAGCACATAAATATTAATAAATAACACAGAGCTGATATGGGGCAATACGTTTTTTGAAATATTGGCCATATAAATTGACATTAGTTTACAGGATATGGTTAAAACAAATATTACCGAAAAAATAAAAAGCATAAAAAAATATATGAAAACATTGCGAGAGACGAAATATTATCCATATGGGTCGTATCACTGTAATTAAGTCACTTGCTATATCTAAACTGGTACATCTCCTTATTGCTTTACCCAATCCATCGACAGATTTAATTCAACAACCAAATCAGATTATGTTTGAATTCCTATGGAAGAGTCCTATTTCTAAAATAATGAAAAAAGTAGTCACTCAGAATTATGAAAAAAGGGGACTTAAATGATTTATATTGATGATTTCATAGACACCATGAACATACCCTGGGTTAAAAAAATACTCAAGTGTTCTGCCAAATGGGAGTCAGTTATATGTACATATATTGATATCCATCAAGTTATTTCTTGAGGGCTGCTTCAAGCTTTACAGAAAGTGAAGGAATCTAAGAATCGGTTTTGGTTTGATGTATTTCAATCTTGGAATAAACTTGTTAATTGTTATGTACATGATGCTAATATCAATCAAGAATAATTGTCTTTTAGTGTTCTCTGGTATAATGAGAACTTCCATAGCTCTTATCTTTAATTCAGTGATATATTCGATATAACTTGTGTTTTTCAAATTGATTTGAACTCTTTTTTCCCGAATGACAAATAATTGGAAACTAATAACATTGATTTCAAACGATGGTGTTACTCCTTAGTCGAACTGTGAATCATGACAACGTGAAGATACAGATGTAACGAAAATCAGTCAATCATTATAATTAATTTGTTAAAATGTCAAATTTGTTCAGTTTTTGACCAAAAAAATAAAATAAAAAAACTACTAAGGCTAATGCAAATTTTATACACTACTCATTCATCTGTTTTGTTTTTGTACGGTATGTATATTACTCGATAACATATGCTATTTGAAGTATAACATTTGGTTTATTGATGTCCATGTGTGAAAAGAAGTTCGGATATCAATCGTTAATCTGAAAATGAATGAAAAATGTGTCTATAGTGAGAGTTGGGGGTAAAACAATGAATGGAAGGAAATTGAATTATTTAAGAAATAAGATATCATTTTTGAATGTTGTTGGGATATGAAATGAATTTGGTCATGTGATCAAATCTTATAACGCCCGATCACGTACCAACTTCATGTCATATCCCAATAGCATTCAAAAATGATATTTTATTTCTTATATTTATATTTTCTATTCTGATTTGTGTTCTTACCGACCTTCCATGATTATGTAGCAGATGACCAAAATAACGATCGTAGAACACAACATATAGTTCGTTAGAGTTTTATCGAATAAAAAATAGAGAATATAAGAAACAGATATTTAATTGAAAATGTTAAAAAAAAAAAGAAATGTGTGTAAAATAAAGGTAATTTAGAGCGTAACGTTCACTAAAATGACGGTAAGAAGAGCGGAGTAAACTACATCCGTGATGTGATTTGGTTGCGATCAGCGATGGAGAAACTGGTGTCGGTCTAGCTTACTAAGTTGAAAACGCAATAGTTGATCACAGATTTCGACAGAAATTCAAAGGATCTGAGTGAATTGATGGTGGATATGATGGGTCAAGTTAACGTTAAGCTCTTAGTCAAGTTTTAAGGGAAAGAAACAACGGTATGTTCATCGTTAGGACTCGCGGTTGTAGCCATGCAGGAGACGATTCAATACAGTAGGACATATTTAGACAAAATGCAGGTACGTTGCGTCTTTTATTTACCTTCAGTGTTTGTAAAAGAAAATAACAACGAATTGACGAAGTTTTTGTTCACTTGAGAGCTTTCTTTTGTAGGATTTTAATGAAGACTCGCACCGGTACCCTGATATGAATATGTAATTTTCTCGAGCCTCGAAACCAGCCTCGCTTATGATCATACCGAGTCATAGCCGTGATGGAAGTTGCCAGGAAACAACAGGTTAACGTATCATCATAAAGTAAATAGGCTGAAAACTCTGCCTACATGTTTTCGCTTCCAATATCATAGAAGCAGAAGTTGCAGACGGTATTTAAAACTGTATAAATTGAAACAACAGAACGATATGTTTAATGTTTCTCTTTTATAAATTGATGAAATTCTTGTTTTTTTTAACAAAATAAAATCTGTATAAATACCCTGCTGTGTTTGTTTCTGTTTTGATGTCATTGCAGTGGCGGATCCAGGTTTTACAAAGGGATGTGTGTGGAAGTCAAGTATTAGCCAAAATACTCACCATTTTGGGTGCCAATCTGGAATTTTACTCACACTATTTCTATTATCTAAATTTGTGGCGAGAAAGGGGGGGGGGGTGTCTAAATGCCCCACTGCATTGCATAAGCAAGAAGCCAGGTGAAAATACAGGAACTGCCTTTTGAAGCGGTGGTTGTATTCATACGCAAGAACAAACTGATCACGTGACCAAATTCATGTCACACGAGATTGAACATCGATTTCATTAGTACTGTCATATAAGGAAGTGCATTGGCAAATGTAAATATTGTGTCATAAATACAATTTGTAACGTGTAGAGGTCACCCAGCCAAGTGCTGATCTCACTGCCTGTTACTTTACTTACGTGATCAAGAGAGAGACTCAACAACATAACTCGAAAAGATAGCTCATTATCAAGGCAGTATACGTTTCATCTTATACTATTCGCTACACACACCCCTGTTCGGGAACCTTTGCCCCGATGCTTAGCGTTAGTCCTTTCTGAGTTTTTGGCATCTGCTTAGTAACGACATCAGCTGTTCCCGTCGAAGACATCAGTGGCCGTTCCCAGGAGAAGTCATGTCCTTATCCAGAGATTCCAAGAGACTCTAACTGAAGAAGGCCTCCTAGCAAACACCATAGTTTGATATAAATTGAACATGTGTCTTCTTCTCCGCCTCTGTTATTTGTAACTGTGGCATTATCTTTATCCATGATCTAGTCCTTGGGCTAGCTCCCTGTGGCTAGTATGATCTTCTGTAAGGAGAACATTTATTTTCTTAATATTTTTGTCTCGCATTCTTTAACTCCCTTTGTCGCTGGACATCCCTATTTTCCAGATGAAACCTGCGATCTTAAAAGATGAAAATCTGATTGGTAATCATGTCTTCCTTTTCAGCATCCAGGGCTTCATATTATTCAGGCATCTGGTTGAGCTTTTCTGTCATCCCTGAGCTGTAATTTTCTTTAACTTCCTCAGAGGCCCTGGATTATTTGTTTTTTCATTTGCGCGAGCTGTCCTCGCCAGTAGGTATATTTTCCTTAAAGCTTCATGTGAGTTTGGTTATTTAACTCTTGATGACGTTTTGTTCTGAAATCCACATCTTCCAGCAGTCATTGTACCGTTGTCTTTAACACAGCCTTAATTCCTCCCTTAGATTCCCCCTACTCCTAACATTGTTTCTCCAGCTGTACATATTTTTCTTTCATGTGTCATATGTCTGTCCTGAACTTCGTTATGCTATCGATTTATTGCAGTGAAGTCTACTATTTTTTTCACTGCTGTTCGTCACACAATGTCATCATTTCCTCTCGATATTCACTGTTTTTTTCTTTTCTTTTCCTCCACATATGTTCCCCAATCTAATATCAGTTTCTCTTTCCCGTTCCCCTGCATCAAGCATACTTTGGCTTCAGTAGATTATTCTCACATATCACATTTTGATATTTGCAATTTCCCGCATTCCAGTTTTGCAGCATTAATTCCATACTATCATATCTACTGCACCCTTCACTGATGATCGTTCTTTTGTGGCGACATGGTATTAAATAACCTGGTAATTTACCCTATTTAGTAAATATCAGATTACATGTTTCGTTTCCAGCTGTTCATTTACGAATACTGGTCATGCTTTGTTCAGCAGTGGATGCATTTTTGATGAAAATACCAGAATATGTTCTTGATATTGTAATCGCTCTTTTATGGCAGAATAAAATTTCGAGATAATGGGACTTGTATCTGGACTGAGTTGAGACGCAAATGTAAGTGAATCATCCTTCAAGCAAAAGGACAACCCCTCTGTCTACGGGCAGTTCAACGAAATCTCTTGAAATCATGTTTGATTGAATCCAAAAGAATTTCTAGATTATGTTGTTTTTTATCCTTGAAAATTGGCAATCTTTCTTTGGGCTCATCAAGATTAGGAGTTTCGTGATTTTCCTGAAATTGGTTCTGATTGTTGCACAAATTGTGATCAATGCAAGGTAAAGATAACGACCAGTGATCAAGCTCATAACTCCTATAATGATAAATGGTAATGGTAATTTATATTTCTATTATTAACCTTATAAGAAAATTGTGATTCATCCTTTGTTTGTCTTCACATGTAACTGTTAGGCATAAGTTCTTCCAAGTTTTTGTTATAGCCATCATTGTGATTATGTATTTAATATTTGACATCGAATGTGCCACTACAACATATCACTGGGTCAAATGTTGTCTGACGTTTTTCATACCGAGGTCTTTCTTGGCACACTGATTTTGACTATGGATAACTTCTTTTACCTGATTAAGATGCAGAGCTCACGGCGGGTGTGACCGGTCGACGGCGAATGCTTAGTCCTTCTCGGCACATGCCTCACCTTTAGTATATCCAGGGGTCCATGTTTGCCCAATTTTGTATTGATTATAGGAGTTATGATATTGATCACTTTTCGTAATCTTCATCTTTCAGTCTGCATCATTGGCTGCATTTACAGTGTAACATCCATTTATATCATCATCTGTGGTGGCATCATTTTAATTCATTACATGGCGCCTTGACTTTTCTGTTTCTGTTATAGGCTGACTGAGAATTTCATGTTCAGATACTCTACTCTGCCTTGATATTTCATCTTGCGTTTCCTCCGTTTGGAGTGGAAATGTTTAATTTCCCATTCCATTCACTTCAGTGTTTTGATGTTCCTCATTTGTTTGGGATGGAGTTGTCTATTTCTCAAATACACGCCTTTCTCGTTTTTCTTTTGTTTATTTAGAGATACAATTTATTTATCAGAAAAATAAGGTTTTGTCACCTTTTTGTCACCCTGGTTCAATAACAGCAAAAACAAAAGCAAAAACGCTGCCGTCAACTGTTACAGCACTTAGAGTGGACATTGTCTTTATTGAAATGGACTTTACCTTTGAAGTTGTTTTTATACTTGCTAGGCATCTATTGGGATATGACGTCATTCAATTTCATTCCCAAAATGCAATACGGCAGTTTCCGTATGTGCATCTACCATAGTTTCATTATTACGAAAGTGTTCAAACATTTCGGACATTTAAAGCAAATATCACTTATCGTAGTTTATGCTAAGGTGTGTAGTTGAAACTACAGCATTCATTGTATTGTGTATGCTTATAATATCACAATAATAGTCGTAAATAGTTATAATGTATTTATTTTAATTCAGATTGTTGAAATTTTTGTATAATGCTATTAAAAACCAATTGATAGGCGAGTAACCTTTCACAAAATCGACATGGCAGTATGCCAATAACAACCTTATTCAATTAGATACACAGATATGAACCAGATGAAGAAGACTAAATGATGTTGACTATGATATATTGACTCCAAATATGGATGAAAATAAAAATGGTTGATAGATAAACTGTCGTTGATACATGCAATGTTGAGTTAAAGGTCACATCAGGGTTTTTTTTCTAATCACATGGCCAACTTTCATTAAAATACAATTACAGTGACAAACAGAATAAACCCGCTTATATGATTAAGAGACAGAGTTTCTACCGAGTTTGACCAGTGGACACGATATGTTTACTCCTCCTAGTCACCTGATCATACGTCTGGGTTGTTCAAGTCTCCGCGTTTTACAACTCTAATATTTGTATACTTTATCGCAGTTGTGATTTACATCACGAGCCTTATTTTCACCTTTTCTTTGTACAATTCAAACTTATGCAACACAGACTGATTGATCACTGTTCGTTATCTTCACCTTGCATCTAAATATCAGGAAAATATTAAAGATTAATGTTAAATTTAGTTACTCTTTAGTGGACATAAATAACAAATCCAACATAGAACAACATATGTAGCGCTCAGAAAAAACATCAACAGTGCACACGAGAATGAACCAATTCAAGATAATGCCCATAGTCATAACGTTGTTTAGTGTTGTAAAATATACAATCTAAGTAAGTACCATTTGAAAATGAATGAATCCGATGTATTTAAGAAGTTGTCCATTACGATATCAGGCAGAGGTCGGCACATGCTATCTCTCAGATTTTCATGAAACTTGGTGTATAGGTTCCTGCTGACCCAAATATTAAATTTGCCAAATAAAATGTTTCTATCATGTTTAGTTTGGGTTCGACATTGAAAAACAACTTCATGCAAAAAGGTCACGAAATATTGGAAACAAGTGCTATGTTTGAACAGCTCTAAAATGACATCTAACTAAGAAATAGAGAAAAACAATATTTTATATGGTAAATATACACTATATGCAATAACAAAAAAGGGTTTGTGTGTGTATATTCATCCAATGAATGAATTTATTAATTGTTAAAATTGCACATATTTCACATCAATATATTTTACAAGATAATGATCAAAATTTAAGATCTCATAAAACCCAATACAATGTCTCATCAGAAATAGATTATGTATAACCAGAAACTTGAAGAGGTGTATTTCAAGTTACAAAAATAAATTCAGTGGTAAAAGCAAGGTTTGATGGTGAAAAGTTGAACTGAAATCTCCAAATTTTCAATAAGTGCGAAAAGGTTAACTACTTAAATGAAGATTGTTGAACTACATAAATAGAAATAAATATGAAGTAGATATAACAAATCAATGATTAAAAGATTAAACTTCATAAAAAATTACTAGAACATATGAACATTCAGAAATAAATGGCATGTCTTTGTATACAGTCTATATAATAAAGACCAAAAAAAAAAAAAAAAACATGCCTGTGTGAATCATTATATAAAATTTTACAAAGTTGATATTTTGATGTCATTTCTGATAGAGGATTTGAGATAATAGTCAATTAATTAACACACATATATGAAGTTAAAATTATTAGTAAATGAAATTTTAATCATTTGCCTAACAATAACAATCTTAATTCATTCACTCGCATTACAAACTTAACATTGGCAGATGTAGAAGGGGGAGGGGGTGTTAAAACATACCATCTCCCTTTCACTGGGACATCTATATAGTTATTTAACATTAACCAGCAATTTGTTAACTCTCTTGTAAAGCATTTCCATTTGCATTCATGAAATTATATGCCAAATTTCATTTTCGGCCTACATCGCATTGGCAGGACTTTAATGCATGTTTACTCTGGTGTTGAAATAGATATTGACCACTTCCAGATACAAGAAATGTTTGTTGAATTTTACCCAGTGACGGAAAATGTTCAAAAAGCATCTCCAATTGATGCATAAAAGGTTAATTAGCAATTAATAATAAACATATATATTTTATCAATTCATCGGATATGACCTAATGCAGATCTTAGATCATTTTTCTGGACCGCTAGAAATTATGAAAATTGGTACTGAATGTATATTGATACATGTATATTAACAATTGATACATTAGTATGGTATCTTATTTTACCACTCTCTTCTAATTTATGTCTAATGCCATAGCAGTGTTTCTTCTGAATATTGGTTCACAAACAGGGATAAAATTTGTCACTTCAAAAATTGAGATATGCTGCAACCATAGAGTTAAAGTAGTGGTCATCATTTGATTATCTTTTTCAGCTGCAAAGTGTTTGTATGAAATAACTGTCAATAGATCTAGATTGAAGTGAAACTATAAGTTATGCAATTCCCCTTATAAATTCACAAGTCTTTTGTCTGTAGTAATTCTATGTTCTCTCTAAAGCCTCTTCCTATATTGGACTCAACTGAGATCTAAATAAGAATTAATGGAAATAAAATGATGAACATGTTTAAATAGCACTGTAAGCAATGCACTAAGGAAGTCAAAATCATATGGCTGATATAGTCGCAAGGTCAAAGGTCATGGTATAACATAAATTCTGGTCATTACACATTTCATGTGAAACAAACTAACCCAATACCTTATCCCTCAAGATATAACAGATCTGGCAATAATGAATGTTTTTCAAAAGTAGGTCAACAAGGTCAAAGTCAGAAGTTCAAAAGTAAAGCTCTTTTCATTAGTGATATCTAATATGTGCAATCTATATCAAAGCCCAATCCAAGGTGGTTGAGAAACTTTATACCAGTTTAAAGTTTTTGAAAACCATGCTATTTTAAAGACTAAGGTCAGGTACTAAATTAAACGTTTGGTACTAAAGAATATACACATTTGTATATCATTATGTAAAATATCAATATAATAAAATATGGGTTAAACTTCAAAACCAAGGTCACAATATCAAACAGCATGGTATCAAATGAAAGTTCTTTCCATAAGATATCTAAATACTAAACATAAAAGACTAACCTACGTTATATACTTCAGGAGAATATAAATATGAGAGCCCTATTACTAACATGAGCAAGTTCCAGACAGACATGACCCCCCCCCCCCCGACTTTAGTCGTGGGCGCATAGTAGAAATGAATCAACACAACTTAGGTACATTTGCATTTTGAAAGGATTTAGTGTGGCCCTGCTAACCTTGAAACAGAATTTATATTAATTTCCTGTATATTCCCATATCATACTTTGATCTCTTCCATACCCTAATTCTTTAGCCCCTGAATTGAACAAAATAAAATTTACACTACCTGAAGATCCTTGCTTATGAATATGACTAATCATTGACATACTCTTCTTGAGAAGAGGATTGTTAAAGATGATTCCTTATATTATCCCTTATAAAACTTTGACCTTATAGCCTCATCCTACACCCAGCTCATGAATTGAACTAAATCCAATCTACACAACCTGGGAATGCTTGCATAATTTAATTACATTAAACGACCCCATCCTATTTTTGCCTTTTCTTGATTATCTCCCTTCAAAGGGGGCATGGCCTTTCATTCAAATGAACATGAATCTCATTCACCCAATGGGGCTTTTGGTTTGTGCCAACTGCAAAGTTTGATTTAAATTGGTTCATTGGTTCTGGAGAAGATGGAAATCGGAAAAAATATTATCACAATGATAACAGAATCCAGACAATTTTTTTTGATGAAAAAAGCTCTCTTGAGTCTTCAGCATTTCAAAACATCACCTCTGATTTATATATATATATATATATATATATATATATATATATATATATATATATATATATATATATACGAGGTAATATTTGAAATGTTTTAAACAAGAATTGTCTGAAAAAAGTTTAAAGCTTGTCGAGTGGGTTAAAATCTTTGATAACAGTCATGAATTAAAAATACATGAATGTGCATGAGGAAATCATCTGTTGTGTGTGTCATCACATAAAACTTCAATATGAAGGGTCAAGGTTGTAAGGCAAAAATGTTACTATCATATGACATAAGGAACACACATTTCTGTAATATCCAAACCCCATTTCTAACCATTGTTATGTTATTGTCAAAGTTAAAGTTTTTATATTCTACATATATGTCTGTCAATTGTGTTAAAATAAAACGATTGTGACATCATAACTTTGGATCCCTTTGATCAGGATTTGTCTCAAGAAATATACATGTCAAATGTGGAATTAAGCCCTTATCTGTAATAGTTCTAAACTTACATAATTTAAGAAGCATGACAATATGACAAGGTCAGATGTAACGTGCTCAGAATTTAAAATCGTTTGATTGAAATAAATAAATATACTCACTGATACAGTATGATAATTGGCTTACAGTAGCGTTGATTTGATTATCATTATTTTCCAAATCTGTAATGAAATGGGTGTTTTATTCATTATCAAGCTTTGGCATATACATGTATGTCACACCAATACACTTTAGTATCTGTGTGCATGCATCCATGTATCAATCATCAGATTCTGTGTCATGTTAAACCATCTGATTTTTATAATCCATTCAGCTTAAATTTAGAGAAAGAAACAAGTAAATTAATGATTAATTGTAAATCTGTACATGCAGTTACTACATTAACCTTTAACCCCACCCCCACACACATAATGGTTCGTAAGTTGCAAGAACTTGTTTCTAATCCTTTTGTATATAGTATATACAATAGAATATGTTCAAAACAAAACAATGGTTCTTATAGTTGCATAATTACACATATAAATATATATTATTATTTTTATAATAATTGTTCAGTTTTTTGTCACATACATGCACGTATATATACTACCCTCTCACACTGATTCATTCATTCTTTAATAGTTATTAAATCTGGGAACCCACAAAACAAACAGATGTGAAAAGTAGCTAGTAAAAAAAATCAGTAAAAAATAATCTGATATAATCTTAATATAGATATGTACATAGTTTGCAGGACAATAAACATCATTCATTTTTATAAACACTTATTGATTGTTACCACCTTCATCTTGTTTTTGTGTGATTCTATTGTTTCTTAATTCAAGGATTTGTGGATGAACATTGTGTTCTACATATTTTAAAAATCCCTACTGTTACATCAAAAAACAAAAACCAAGGTTTATTCATTTTTTTTTTCTAATGTAGGGATTTGTTACTTTAATCATTATTTAAAAAAGAATCATTTCATCAAATGAATTGTTTGCATTGACACATCACGAGAACTTGCATCAAAATTGTCTAGCAATCAAGACAGAGTTTTCAAAGAAAAATGACACAGAAAATTCGACATTGATACTTACCACTTCCAACGGGAAAAACCACTGACAACTTGAAAGAGGAAAACATATTTCCATCAAAACATTGAAGTTTACTGCTCTGCCTGCTTTACACTTTCCTTTGTGTAGTAGATAACAACATTTGGTGGTGGTTACCTCTAGTAAATCCCCAAAGAATCGCAATTACCTCGGCATACTAGTAAGCATCTGCACCGTGCACGATAGTTTAAACATTACACTTTTTCGTCCAATTCGAAGTAAATCTACCCCGATCTGTACAGCAGGAGGTCAATCTCGTTTGAATGACACACGCAGTTCCAACTTTAAAATATCTTAAATATCCACTTATGTCTTTTGAACAATTATTAAGGGTTGACAAGTCCCTATAACAAGGACCACTCCTAGAAAAACTTCACGTTTATATCACTTGTCAGCCATATCTGTTTAACCACGAAACTTTGATAAGGTCCGTGCTGAATATTTATTTTTCACCATCAAATGAATAAAAAATTAATTCCACGTTTACACTTGATAAAAGAAATCGAGATAAGTGAGATGTGTTCTAAATAAATACTTTTTTCTTCGGATATTACAATTTATGCAAGTTTTGGATCATTTTACATTTTTTACGTCAAGGGAGGTAACTCAATTTACTGGCTTTTCGGCTACTTCTGTCAGTAAATCCTCAACAATTGCATTGTTCCCCAGCAATTTTATTGTTTCATCTTAATTATTAAGGGAATTTCTTCAAATAGTGTCTATACTTTCTGGACAACTTTTATTGTATTGGGTATATTTAACTTTACAAAATGATCGTTTTCTATAGATTATATAGGGTCCTCGGATTTATGAAATAGGCCTAGTTTTGTCACCTAACAATGTTTTTTTGTGAAATTCACTTTACATACGATAAAATTGGCGTATGACCTTAACTTTTATTGGTTATGAATAAAATTTTGGGGAATTGGATGCGCCAGCCATATTATAGCTACTGCCTGATAATTGCAAAAGACACATTTTAGATGTGTAAATTCAAGCCATTACATTTGAAAACAATATCCATTGACAGTTGTGATCTTGGGTAAATAAAGAAGTTAAGTGATTGTTCATAACGGTCATACATTCACCAGTCCATGCACAATAAGGTCATTTGCAAAATGGAAGTTTGTGTTTTGCACGCAGAAGTTTATTTTATTTTAAATCCTGAGTGACCATATACTGGCCTATGTTGTATAGAACCTAACCTCGTACAGTTTACGCTTCACATAATCCGTATCAGTGATTATAAAGTTTGAACTACACTACTCTAGGTATATATCGTATGATATAGGCCATAAGTTTTGAAACCACCATGCACAATGTACATTGTGTGGTGTTACAGTACCAGCTACGTTTTTCTCGAAATGATAAATGATAGAACACGATACAAGCACGATATGATAAGATATATGTAGGCTAGCTAAGCTACACACACAATGCGATGTTATAAAAGAAAAACCTGATAAACGCAAATAAAGCTCTTCATGATAAACGTAAAACGTGATGAACGAACATCACAACATATATGATCAACGCGAAATGTGATAAACGCGCTACACCATAAACGTAAGAAGCGATAACTGATCTTCATGATGGACAGACAATCTGATAGAAATGTTGTAAAATCAGAAATAACTTAGACAGAACGAAATGTTGAGAGTTACAAGATTATGTTGATACTAATTGAAATATATCAATATTCACTATGTACCAGACAGGTATATCCAAAAACATCCAATTGGAAGGCAATAATGTATTTGCACAAATAATCACCATGTTTTTTGTTTAGTTATGTACTTCCTGTTATAAATGATGCAATTTTTCAAAGATGAATATGTGTTTCTTCTGTTCAACGTAAACCTTTTGCTATCAGTAAAGGAAACTCCTTGCAAGTGAAATACTCAAGTTTGAAACGCCTTCATTAACCTGAAGGCAGATTTATATTTTATTTGTTTACTCATTTACTAGATGAAGACACTCGCAAGCGCAAAGAATTGAATTGTAGCTGTTGACTTTTAAGATTTGGGGGTTTTATACATGAAGTTTCAACTTCAAACAAACATTAACACAGGAACCACTAATATAATGTATATTAAATTGAAAACCGGAGCATTCATCCCTTTTAGTTTTGAAAAAAAAAGATACCTTGACTTATGTTGACTGCGTAGTAGTGTGATGTAACCGGGCATATGCAAGGTGAAGATAACGAACAGTGATCAATCTCATAACTCCTACAAGCAATACAAAATATATAGTTGGGCAAACACGGACCCCTGGAAACACCAGAGGTGGGATCAGGTGCCTAGGAGGAGTAAGCATCCCCTGTTGACCGGTCACACCCGCCGTGAGCCCCATATCCTGATCTGGTAAACGGAATTATCCGCAGTCAAAACCAGTGCGCCAAGAACGGCTTAACAATCGGTATGAAACATGTCAGACATCATTTGACCCAATGCGAGGTTGTATTGACGACCTAGATCGTTATAACGACCATCGAATTTGCGAAATGCTGACTTCAATCGAGACAATTGCTACATAAATGTGGGAAGTTGACGATGGAGAAGCTGAAATCATCCCGTTTGTCATACAGTTGAGTTGTTAGTTTGCGCGTTAATGTCTACTTTCAATAAAATATGAAGCAGAAGTGGACGACTCTGTGGTGTCCTTTATTTCGAGCTCACAGGGATATATCAAATCGACATATGAATGAAAGCTATCATTGTTAATAGACAAAACGTCATCGATATATCTAAAAAGTCGAATTGAAGGTCACAGCGAGAGATTGTTTCTTCTCACGTAGAAGTTTTTGAATAAATTCTGCTTCATATGAATATAAAAACAGATCAGCTAACAAAGGAGCACAATTCGTGTCCATGGGAATTCCAACAGACTGTTGGAAGACCTGATCACCAAAGACCACGAAGATACATGATTAAGCTTTTACCACTTTTGCTAGACATACATTAATCAACGATTAGTCACCTTGCTCACTTTATTTATCCCCCTTTCAGTTTGTACGTTAATGAACGAAACTAGTTGGTGTCTTCCTTCTCATTTGTTTCACCACCGCAGTGGTCTATACCTTATAGACTTCACCTGACATACGGAATGCCGGTTTCGAATCTTATCTGCGACATACCTAAGTCGTTAAAACATGTAATAACATTTCCATCGCCAAACACTCGATATCAAAGGTGGATGTCACAGGTCCTCTAAGATACCTTAAACACAGATATTCCGTAAAACAGTAGGTACAGTACACTGCCCAATGGCCGTAAGTGTGGGAAAAGACCTAGATTTGAAGCCCTCCATTGGTCTTGGTTAAAGCTCCATATGAGTGACACAATCTCGAGAGAGACGTTAAACAAGATAAATCCAGTAAATAAATCCCCTTTGCTTCCGATACCCGTATGCGGTCAATTCGTGCCCAATCGGCGGATTTCCATAGGTAAGGTGTAACAACCCCACCCATTTGATTGATTGAAATAGAGCAACTCTAAACAATCACCTCTATAACGTAGCAATAAGATTCATTTATATATAAATACATTAGCCAAAACCAGATGCCAATTTAGCCTCTATCTGTGTACAATAGTCCTAAACTTGTAAAAAAA
This sequence comes from Ostrea edulis, assembly GCF_947568905.1. Classification (NCBI taxonomy): domain Eukaryota; kingdom Metazoa; phylum Mollusca; class Bivalvia; order Ostreida; family Ostreidae; genus Ostrea; species Ostrea edulis. The sequence continues at coordinate 73,717,838 of NC_079171.1, forward strand.
AAACCATAAGGTTTGTTTACCATAAACAATGTTAAGCAACATATGGCATGCGTGTTCTATGAAAGATCAATTGAAATATACAGTTTTACCAAATATAATTCTAAACAAAAATGATCAAACCCCTCTTGTCTGCGTTAGATAACGCTATATTTTCCGGTACTTTGCTCGCCAGCCTGGACAATGGATAAGATATGCTCTGTTTAGTATGATATCTCCATCTACCATTCTGCCAAATTTGCAACTATGTTAAGAGTTCCCAAACTTAGTAGATTTAGTAAATTGATAATATATGGTTCTGTCATCGTTTAAAGTCACCATGGCTGGTATTTGAGGAGACACGTCGAATATTATCAAATGTAATATCATTCTCACTAGCAATGTCAGTGTTAAAAGAACTAGTATAATTCATACCTCCCCAGCAAGATCCACATAGATGCAATGCTACAATAACCCCAGCAAGTTATTTCCACTTCACCACGTTGTTGCAGACACGTGATTGGTTTTCTAACTTTAGAAGCCTATACACAGTAATAAAAATATCATGGTCATAATATAAAACAAAAATCATTCCAACGTAAACGATTTATTGATACTCTATTTCCCTGAAATAGCTTTAAAAGTTTATTGTTATTTCGGATTTCAAATATTTCGGTTGATCATCGCTGACGATACATTATGCAAGGTGAAGATAACGGAAAGTGATCAATCTCATAATTCCTACAAGCAATACAAAAAAGATAGTTGGGCAAACACGGACCCCTGGACACACCAGAGGTGGGATCAGGTGCCTAGGAGGAGTAAGCATCCCCTGTTGACCGGTCACACCCGCCGTGAGCCCCATATCCTGATCAGGTAAACGGAGTTATCCGCAGTCAAAATCAGTGCGCCAAGAACGGCTTAACAATCGGTATGAAACACGTCAGACATCATTTGACCCAATGCGAGGTTGTATTGACGAACTAGATCGTTATAACGACCATTGCATTTGCGAAATGCTGACTTCAATCGAGACTGTTGAAATCCCTGTACCATCAACTTGTTTGTCAGTAGCTTACCTCGATTTAAAAACTGACTATACCCAGAACAAGCTCTTGCATATCGAATCAGTTGAGATATATAAACACCATATGCAGGTGATGATGGAATATTGCTACATAAATGTCGAAAATGTCGAAATGCGCATCTGGTGTATCAAAATTGGTACCGTATAAATTCTACATAATGACCCTTGGGAACAGCCCTCTACTGGTTGACTGTTAGTCGCCGATGATCTTTACAACTCAGTAGCTAAGTGCTTCGTTACTAGCTTGAACATACGGATGTATATTTAATTGCTATTGTGAAATTTAGAAATTCATTTCAAAATTAAGGATACCCAGCTGGTGCATTAACATTGGTACCGTATAAGTTTTACATTGGCCTATTGTGTGATAGCAAAGAAGCACAATCCGTTCACCAACATCTGAAATCAAATTTAGGAATTTGCAGTTTAAAACATCACTGATTGTTTTCATTAATGACAACATATTGTAACATTTTACCTACACTGTCTTTATAATCCTATACATTTTGAATTAAAGTTGCTTTTTTGTGACGTGAATCAGTGCGAAATACACTTAGCTACACAGTACTGCAGTGTTTTCTTTCTCGGGATCTTTGTTTTATTGATATCTGTCTTGACATCGCGCGTTATCTGCAATATTAACACGGTATTATGTTGTGATGATAGTGTTGGTTTTTCTTTCATTCTAAATATACGCTATCTATTGAGCACAGTTTGGATCAGAAACTTCTTGAAAAAGGCATTGCATTTTTTCGGTGAAGTCTGAAGCTCCGGTAAACTATATACTGCTGTGACCCATTAACAATTAATTTCAAGCATGGCAGAACAAAGCTTATGGTACATAGAAGCAATAATACAAATTGGGATGTAGTTGATAACGTGAACCTTCCAAATTACAAGTCTACAATAGTTTTCATGATACCACTGGCTGTGATAGGCCATTGGTTAAAAGGTCCGAGAGTCATGTATTTTCGTAACTTGTCTTAAAACAGATCTCCGATGTTACGTTAGGTTCTAACACGCTAAATAATCACCAATGAGACAGTTGTGAGCGTTAAACGTTAACATAAATATATGACGAAACGATACATCCATTCTCAAATATACATAATGCAAAAGTGTTGCAGTGATCAACCTCCTAACTCTTATAAGCAATAAAAAAAAATTCCTGGACCAATGGAGTAAGCATACCCTGTCGACCGATCACACCCGCTGTGAGCTTTATACCTTTATCCTAAGTGAAAACCAGTGTGTCAAGAATGGCCTAACAATCAGAATGAAACACGTCAAACACCATTTGACTCAATGATATGTTTTATTCTGAAACTGGATCACCATAACGATCATATAATTTGTGAAATGCTGATTTTAAACGAGGTTGTTGGAACCCCTGCACCATCAGCTCGTTTTTCAGTAGCCTGTTTCGATTTAAAAACCTGATAACACGAAGAACACGCAGAACCACTCCTTGTGTATCGAATTATGTGATCGCACCTTTCTAAATTATAATCATAAGACTGTTACTGGAAGTTCCTGTAAAATAATGCAATTGTGTTTTCCAGCTCATATTCTTAATAAGGATAACTCAACTGACAACTCAACTGTATGACAAACGGGGTGATTTCAGCTTCTCCATCGTCAACTTCCCACATTTATGTAGCAATATTCCATTATCACCTGTATATGGTGTTTATATATCACAACTGATTCGATATGCAAGAGCTTGTTCTGGGTATAGTCAGTTTTTAAATCGAGGTAAGCTACTGACAAACAAGTTGATGGTACAAGGATTTCAACAGTCTCGATTGAAGTCAGCATTTCGGAATTTCGATGGTCGTTATAACGATCTAGTTCGTCAATACAACCTCGCATTGGGTCAAATGCTGTCTGACGTGTTTCATACCGATTGTTAAGCCGTTCTTGGCACACTGATTTTGACTGCGGATAACTCCGTTTACCTGATCAGAATATTGGTCTCACGGCGGGTGTGACCGGTCAACGGGGGGTGTTTACTCCTACTAGGCAACTGATTCCACTTCTGGTGTGTCCAGGGGTCCGTGTTTACCCAACTATCTATTTTGTACTGCTTGTAGGAGTTATGAGTTTGATCACTGTTCGTTATCTTCACCTTGCATTTATTTACTTACTGATATTAATTGTATATATTTCTTTCTCTTTCAGGGACCTCAGATGGAATCAAATAACTAAGATACCCGATACAGCATTCTCTGGTCTGGTGAATTTACGGACTCTGTAAGTGTATTTTACTTGTAATTTTTAACAAAAATAAACGATAAGAAAATCCTCTATATAATACCCGTTTAACGAAATATAACAATACATATTTAGGCTTGTAAAATAAAACATTAGAATCTTTATCACACACACAGAACAAGTACATTCGTGTCAAGATTATTTTCAGAATCTCTAGTCAGTTTAAACTGGACAAACTATTCACGACAATGATAGTGTATACTTTCTGAACATGTCCTCTATCGGAAATTCGCAGTATCCTGTTCAGATGTATTTTAAACAGAAATGTGAATCGGGAATCAATGATAGGCATTTGTATGCTCAAAGAAAGTCTTACTGGCTGTGTTTATAATGCAGAGACTATTGTAGATAGAATTGGGTCAGTTGGTCTGACCTGAATTTTGAGTGAGTGAGTTCGATTGTTCTCGGTCGGTGTAAAATTGAGCACCCCTATGGTAGGGATATTGATAATCCTTTTCACATGTAAAACTTATTCGGTACCAATGTTGATGCACCAGCTGCTCATTTCGACAAATAATGTCTTTTCAGTGTTATATTCGATACAACTTGTGTTCTTCAAACTTTTTTTTTCGAATGACAAATAATTGGAAACTAATAACATTAATTTCAAACGATGGTGTTACTGTGTTACTAGTCGAACTCTGAATCATGACAAAGTAAAGATACGCATGCAACGAGAGTCAATCTCATATTTATCATGAAAGGTGAAGATAACAAATAAGGATCAACCTTACAATCCTATAATGAATTCAAAATAACGAGTTGGGCAAACACGGACCCCTGAACACACCTAGGACGAATAAGCATCCCCTGTCGAACGGTAACATCCGCCATGAGCTTTATATCATGATCAGTTAAACGGAATTATCCGTAGTTAAAATTAGGGTATCAAAAGCGAACTGCCAATCAGAATGAAACACGCCAGACAACATTTGGGCCAATGGTATTCAGTATTTGCAACTATATTGTTATAACGATGATTGCATTTGCGAAACGCATACTATAAATGAAACCCCTGCATCATCAACGTGTTTGTAAATAACCTGAACTATTCGGAAAACTGAATAAGTTGAGAGATCTGAACACGATATGAAGGTGGGAGTTGAATATTGCTGCATAAATATGAGAAGTTGATGATGGAGAAGCTAAACTCATTTTGCAAATCAAAAAATTAATACGAAGTTGATAATGGGATAAACACAAACCTTTGGAAACATGGGACAATGCCAAGTGGTTGGTTATTAAGTACATACTGCCGATAGTATCTCGGCACGAGAAGCTATATACAGCACAGACAATGCGTGTTGTTAATTTAACAAAATCCTCTCGCAATATATTACTTAACCCAGCAATATAAAACCGCGATAGTCTCTCGTGGTTTTGACTCAAGCCATGCCTAAGCAATTGCGTTGTAAATTACCGTTTTTCAGCAGAATGCTTGTTTGAAACGTATGCCTGATCGCAATTCTGAGTATACACTATAGATCAAATGCTGCCATGATGTTGTGGTATTCTGTTAAAAATCTGAGTATAAACTACAAACTACAAACCAAACGCTGTCATGATATATGCTGTGGCATTCTCTTAAAATCCCTGTACCTTTATAAAAAAAAATCAAATGACATATTAGATCATGTGTATGGAGTCTGCGTACACAATCAGTATTTTCATTCCACGTTATTGTGTTTGTACATTCATTTATGCATTTGATTTTTTTTTTTGGAAAACCACGTTTCCCAAGCATCTGTATACATTGTAAAGTGTAACATATATCTAAATAAAGTATAATGAGGGTCAATGTTTTCTTCATTCCTCGGGTAGTAAAAATTAATTGTAATAATTAGTAAGCAAAACAATCCCTAGTTGATATGAAATAGAATCAGTCGTGATGAAAACCCAGAAAGTTAACGTCTTATCCAGTGTTCACAATTAAACGTTATATCAAATATATAGAATAATAGTACACTATATCAGGCAGAATCAATTCAGGTCTACACTAAATGCAGTAAACAAAAACATTTCTAGTCTGTAGTTCATGATATAAAATATAGTATTCTAAATAAATCTATGTTATCGTAAACAGAATCAATCCTATTCTGTGAAGAGGTGAAGAAAACCAAAAGTGACCAATCTATTACATATTTTAATGATTACTAAATTAGGAGTTGGACAAACACGGGCCCCTCAACATACCAGGGGTGTAATCAATCGTCAAAAGGGAAGTACCGCATCCCTTATCGACATGTTACTCATGCGATTGATTACTGTTAATTATCTTCACCTTTCATATGGAAAATGGAATTCGTATTGAAAGCAATATCAATTTAAATATACAGAAACAAAATAAACCATAGTACACAAAATCAATCTTAGCGTATACCAAGTAAAATCAGTCTTAGTGCATGGGAAAACAATCAATTTTAATAAAGACATATTCTTAGAAATTCAGAAATATACTCCATTTTATTATAGGGAGGTAGGTAACGAGGTCACCATTACGATGAGTATTTACATTGCATATAGTGTAGCATAGATACAATTTGTAACGTGTAGAGGTCACCCAGCCAAGTGCTGATCTCGCTCCCTGTTACTTTACTTGCGTGATCAAGAGAGATACTCTACAACATCACTCGAAAAGATAGCTCATTATCGAGGTAGTATAAGTTCTACCTTATACTGTTCGCTACACACACCCCATGCTCGGGAAGCTTTGACCCGATGTTTCGCGTGAGTCCTTTCTGATTTTTAGCACCAGCTTAGTAAGGACATCCGCTATTCCCGACGACAACAGTCTTCGTTTCCGGACGAAGCCACGTCCTTATCGAGATATTCCAAAATACTCTAACTGAAGGCCTCCTAGCAAACACCAGAATTTGATATACATTGACAACTTATGTCTCCATCTCAGCCTATGTTGTTTGTAACTGTGTTATAGATATCTTTCGTCACTACCTGGTAATAGCTTTATTCATCATATTGTCCTTGAGTTCACAAATAAAGACGTTTAGATTCTTATGACTTGTCCGCTCTTCTGTAAGCAGAACCTATAATGTTAATATTTTTGTCTCGCATTCTCCAGCTCCCTCTGTCGCTGGACACCCCTATTTTCCAGATAAGACATGCGATCGTCAAAGATGAAAACCTGATTGGTATGCGTGTCTTCCTTTTCAGCCTTGATGACTTCGCATTGATCTTGCATCTGATTGAGCTTCTCTGTCATCCCTGAGCTGTAGTTGTCTTTAACTTTCCTAGAGTATTTGTTTTTCATTTGCACGAGCTGTGCTTGCCAGTAAGTCCCCTTTCCCCAACTTTCCTGTGAGTTTCGTCATTTAACTCTTGATAGCGTTTTGTTCTGAAATCTACATCTTCCAGCAGTCATTGTACAGTTGTATTTAACACAGCCTTAACTCCTTAGATCCCCCTCCTCCTAAGAGTGTTTCTCCAGCTCTACTATTTTTCTGTCGTGTGTCAATGATAATGACACGAGTATTGTGATGACTTCCGTATGGGGTGTTTGAGTATATACGTCAATGTGAATTAAACAGTATTGCTTCTTAAGATATGAGTAAATGAACGGAAAGGAAATCAATATATTCGATGCGTTAAATTCAATTTCTTTCTCCCCAGTTATCGAGTATGCTGATAATTTGATGAATTGTTAAATTTCTTTCTCGCCAGTTATCGAGTATGCTGATAGTTTGATGAATTGTTAAATTTCTTTCTCCCCAGTTATCGAGTATGCAACGATAAGAAAATCCTCTGTATAATACCCGTTTTACGAAACAATACACATCTATATTTGTAAAATAAAAGATCCAAATTTTTATCACACACACAAAAACAAGTACAATCGTGTCAAGGTGAATTTTATGAATATCTAGTCAGTTTAAAATAGACACAATATCCACGACGATGATACTGTACAATTTCTGAAGATGTCGTTGATGGAAGATTCGCAGTATGTTGTTTCCATGCATCTTAAACAGAAATGTGAATCGGAAATACATGATAGGCATTTGCATGTTCCAGGATAATTTCACTGGCTACGTTTATAATATAGAGGCTATTACAGATACGATTGAGTGAGTTGGTGTGACCTGAATTTTTAGTGAGTTAATTCAATTGTTCTCGGTCGGTGTAAAATTGAAAACATCTATCATAGGAATATTACTACTTTTTTCACAATTGAAACTTAGACGGTACCAATGTCGATGTACCAAATGTGCATTTTGACAAATATTGTCTCTTGAGTGATATAGTCGATACAACTTGTGTTCTTCAAATTGATTTCAATTCTTTCTTTTTTTCGAATGTCAAACAATTGGAAACCAATACTATTAATTTCAAATGATTATGTTACTTATTAATCGAACTGAGAATCATGACAAAGTTAAGTTACACATGTAACAAAATTAGTCAATTGCATCTTTATCATGAAAGGTGAAGATAACGAATAATGATCAACCTCATCGATGATATAAGTAATACAATATAACGAGTTTGGCAAATACGGACCCCTGGACACACTGTAGGTGAGAACATGTGCAAAGTAAGAGTGTCTCCTGTCGAACGGTCACACCCACCATGAGCTCTATATTACGAACAGGTAAACGGAATTATCCGTACTTAAAATGGGTGTGTCGAACTAACAATCAATATGAAACACGCCAGACAACATTTGACCCAATGATAGACTGTCTTTGCAACAATATCATTATAACGATCATGTAATTTGCGAATTGCAGAGTTTAATTGAAACCCATGAATCATCAATTTGTTTGTTAGTAGCCTGAACCAATCTAATAACTGATCATACGTTTGACAAGTTCTTGTTTATCGCATCAGTTATGAGATCTGAGCATGATATGCAGGTGGGAGTTGACTATTACTGCATAAATATGGGAAGTCGATGATGGAGAAGCTAAACTAATTCCGTAAATCGCAAAATGAATACGAAATTGATCATGGGGCAAACAGAAACCATTGAAAACACGAGACAATGTCAAGTGGTTGGTGATTAAGCATATGCCGACTATAGTATGGGCACGCCAGGAGCGATATGCAGCACATGCATATTGTATTATCTCCTTCACGCATATTTCTTATCATTAGACGAATTTGACTCCAGTTTTTTGGCACACTGTTTTCCCCTATAATAGATTTAAAACTTCCTTTGTTATTTTGGATTTCAAACATTTAAGCAACTCATCTCGCAATGTATTACTTCACCCAGCAATATAAACTCGCGATAGTCTCTCTTCGTTTTGACCCAAGTCATGTCTAACAAACTGAGTTATGAATTACCGTTTCTCAGCAGAATGATTGTTTGAAACGAATGGCTGACCGCAATTCTGAGTATAAATTACAGACCAAACGCTGTCATGGTATTTGTTGTGACATTCTGTTAAATTCCTGTAGCTTTTTTAAAATTCCAAATGACATATTAGATCATGTGTATGGTGTCTGAGTAGAAAATCAATATACCCATTCCACGCTATTGTGTTAGTACATCCATTCATTCATTTGATTTTTTTTTTTCAAAACCTCGTTTCCCAAGCATTTGTATACATTGTAAAGTGTTATATATCTCTAAATAAAGTATAATGAAGGTCAACATTTTCTTCATTCCTCGAGTAGTAAAAATTAATTGTAATAATTAGTAAGCAAAATAATTTCAAGTTGATATGAAGTAAAAACAGTCGTAATGTAAACCGAGAAAGGTAACGTCATATTCGGTGTTCAGAATTAAACGTTATATCAAATGTACATATTCTATAGTCTATAGTATTGTATATACTCGCCTATAAGTCAGATTTTTGGTCCAAAACTCTATGTCCGACTTATAGGCGCGTCCTAAGAAAATTGGTATTTTTCTGGGCAGCGTAATGCAAGGTGAAGATAACGAGCAGTGATCAATCTCATAACTCCTATAAGCAATACAAAGTAGATAGTTGGGCAAACACGGACCCCTGGACACACCGGAGGTGGGATCATGTGCCTAGGAGGAGTAATAATCCCCTGTTGACCGGTCACACCCGCCGTGAGCCCCATATGTAGTGTTTTTTAAACTACTCCGGACGATTATAACACACTACTATAAAAAATGATTATTGTTCACAAATATCTAGACACATCGTATTGTTTATGTACTTTAAAATTATGTATACAATTAAGTATTTACATATATTCATAATTTTATGTAGTTAAGTGTATATTATTTATTTTAAAAATAATTTACATACCGGTATAACTAATTATTTCATTCAATTTAACAAATCTCTCGTTTATCGGCAAAAATTGAATTGCGAACCCGATTAAATATTGAAATATTCATATGTATACCGGCTGAAATATATTTCGTAAAAGATTGAATACTGTTAACAGATACTTTAGATCATCCTTCTTGACTCTTAAAATTTCGAATGTTGATACAGTGAATTTTATCGGAATCCCACAATAACAATTTTCGCGAGGCGCATGCCTTTAATTAAACACGGTGTCAGGTACTGTGTAATTAGGACACCATAATTGCTTAGGTAAACAAGTGATCATTATCGATGATAAATCAAGGGGTTGCGTTTAAACCCCAAACAGATACGGCTTGGATATTGAGCACCTCATAATTATTAATTTCTGAAAATATTTTTTTTGAAACATAGGCGAAAACACTAGACCATTGACTTGAAATTGTCAACCGATTCTGAGAAAAAAAGTGTACCGACTTACAAGCGGGCCAATGGTAAATTCCTACAAAATAACCTTAAAAACTACAACCGACTTATAGGCGGACCGACTTATAAGCGAATATAAACGGTAAGCAGAATCAATTCAGGTCTACACTAAATGTAGTAAACAGAAACAATTCTAGTCTGTAGTTCATGACATAAAATATAATATTATAAATAAGTATATGTTATCGTGAACAAAATCAATCCAATTCTATTAAGGGGTGAAGGAAATGAAAAGTGATCACTCTATGTAATGATTACTAAATTAAGAGTTGAACAAATAGGATCCCTCAATATACAAGGGGTGTAATAAATCGTCAAAAGGGAAGTACCGCATCCCTTATCGATATATCACATATGCGATTGATAACTGTTCATTATCTTCACCTTTCATATAGAAAATTAAATTCCTATGGAAAGGAAGATCAATCTAAATAGACAGCAAACAAAATAAACCATAGTGTATAGTACATACACTCGATCTTAGCGTATACCGAATAAATTTAGTCTTAGTGCATGATAAAAAAAATAATAAAGAACAATTATTAGAAATTAACAAATATATTCAATTTTAATATCGTTTGATTCCCTATTGTTTAACGTCCCGCTTGAGAATATTTCACTCATATGGAGACGTCACCATTGCCGGTGAAGGGCTGCAAAACTTAGGCCTATGCTCGGCACTTTGAACAGAGAGGTATCTTTATCGTGCAAAATTTGCTGTGACACGAGGGCCACCCCATTTAATCATTCTTTACGACAAGGAAGGGATATTGTGGGCCTACTCTAAACCGGGCCTCAATGCTATTTAACATAACCGTTGTTGTTATTATTATTGTATTATTGTGAAAAAATAAATAGTAACAAATCATTAGCATACATGACTCAGTTACCTCTTGTTTACACCTGTCAACATTAACCGTAACTTCAGAAGTCTGCACGGACCTCCTAATTTTATAATTGAAAACCTCAAGATATATTGTCCAAATAAAAATAATGTTGGTTTGTCCTCGCCCTATAGATTTTGAGAAAGTTGCATCGACCCAAAAGGTTTAATTCCGTCATTCATTTTGGCGATTATTTTTTACTCCGTTACAGGTACAAATCAATATTTTATAATGACCAAGTTTCTATATCTTGCTGGTTTCGATCTAAAATAAGCAACTAGGTAAAGGAGTCACCTTTAGGATTAGTATTTTAGTATTTCCATTGCATACATTGAAGCATATATACAATTCGTAACGTGCAGAGGTCACCCAGCCAAGTGCTGATCTCGCTCGCTGTTACGTTACTTGCGTGACCAAGAAAGATACTCTACAACATCGTTAGGGAAGATAGCTCATGAGCGAGGCAGTATAAGTTCCATATTATACAGAATGCTACACACACCCCTGCTCGTGGAAGCTTTGTATCCATGCTTAGCCTGATTCATTTCTGAGTTGTTGGCACCTGCTTAGTAACGCCATCCGTTGTCCCAGACGATAACAGTCGTGGTTCCCGGACTAAGCCACGTCCGTATCCAGATATTCGAAGATATTTTAACTGAAGAAGGCTTCCTAACAAAGACCAGACTCGCTAGGCTGTCACCAATTTGTCATAAATTGGCAACCTCTGTCTCCCTGTCAGCTTCTGTTATTTGTAACTGTGCAATAGCTATGTTTCGTACCTACATGATATTATCTATATCTTGTTTGTTGTACTAGTTCTCTCCCTATCATACGGTAATAACAAAACACGAAGAATCAAGAAGAATTTGTCCATAGCAATAGCGTGTTTCAAAATATAAACCCATCTCTCGTTATACAGTATCATTATTTATGGTATAATGATCATAAATCGCGAGTGTACATCCAAATAGATAACATATATTTCTGTTCAGTTCTTAAATATTACCATACATATTATATAAGAATATGAATCTGCACATAGATAATCTATATAACTAATGCATGATATCTTACAGTGATTGAATTTAACGCATTGAGTAGATTGATTTTCTTTCCGTTCAAGTTCTCATATATTCAGAAGCAGTACTGTATAATTCACATTCATGTAGATGCTCAAAAACTAACCATACAGAAGTCCTCAAGCTACACGTGTCGTTATCAGTCAGTGAGAATGTACTCTTCAGAGTTCTACATGTGGTGCCTGTTGTTCTTTGATATTGGGGTGAAGGGATATAAATAGACTGTACTCTGGAACTAACACAGCCAATTAAAGGGTGTTATCTTGTATTTTAGCGTTCCTAGGTGTCTACTTCAATTAAGTAACACTGATCAGTTTCATCTGCCTGACTACCTCATGCTGTACGAACTATAGAGTGCAGACAGTATTTTTCGTTGGATAAGTGTTTGATAGGTGTTTGATTCATTTGATAGGAGTTTGATAGGTGTTTGATTCATTTGAAAGGTGTTTGATTCATTTGATAGGTGTTTGATTCATTTGATAGGTGTTTGATTCATTTCATAGGTGTTTGATTCATTTGATAGGTGTTCGATTCATTTGATAATTGTTTGAGTCATTTGATAGCTGTTTGATAGGTGTTTGATTCATTTGATAGGTGTTTGATTCATTTGATAGGCATTTTATTCATTTGATAGGTGTTTGATTCATTTGATAGGTGTTTGATTCATTTGATAGGTGTTTGATTCATTGATAGGTGTTTGATTCATTGATAGGTATTTGATTCATTTAAGAGGTCTTTGATTCATTGATAGGTGTTTAAAGGAATACTGTCCATTTCATGATATCCTGCAAAGTTTTCCGTCTGACTCCTTTTATCTGCATCCTTCTACTAAACAATATTCACCGATCCCTAAAAAAAAATGAGAGATAGATTTAGAAATTCAATTTAAAAATTAAGGATGGATTACTTCCCGCATGCATACTTCTTATTCTTTGATGAATTTGATTCCAGTCTTTGACACTCTGTTTTTTAGTTCTTACAAGTCTATTGTTATTTCGGATTTCCAATATTTCAACTTGAGCATCACTGAAGAGAAAAGTTTTCTCGATATGCGCATCTGGTGCATCAAAATTGGCACTGTATACGTTTTACAAATGCAGTGACAAAATTGCACAAAGATCGAAAACGGACATGACAGGGTATTTTGATTAATCTACAAAACTTTCTTCAGTTACCAAGTGCTAATCTTAAGTATGGAAATATTTCTTAAATTCCCCACTTGTATAACTGTGTAAGAATGAAAATTGATGCTTTTATCATTTAATATACAGGAAGTAAATCAAGGACTCTGGTAGTGTCTTCTTGTAATATTTACTACTGTATTGTGATATAAAACACTTTTATTGCATTATCTCAGTGTACTAAGATATTTCAAGATAACTTGCTGTAATTCACGTTTTCTATTTTTAAATCGATGACAGTTGTCTGTACATTAATACTATTCAAGCGACCAAATTCAAATTGTTTTATATATTTATACTAGTCCTCGCGATAGGGGATGCAATCCGTTGTTCCCTGACATGTACAGGGAAATTCAAACTTTTTAATTAAATAAAAAGCTGTTTTACTGTAAGCGATGTCTCGGCAACATATATCATTCATTATCATGGTTCGTAATAGGATGCAGTAGATAAAGGTCACGATGAGTTTGAACTGTTTAATTACAAACATACCCTGTTATATAACACATTTACCTGTGGACAGATACTACAATGCATTTAATGGGTGGACCTGTAGAATTTACAGTGTTATCGATGTAAACCATTATACGTTTAAGAACCTATATATGAAACAAGATAGATGGAAGAAAAAAAAACATACATACGTATTCCAGCGATAAGTAATAAACGTGTGAGTTAATAATACTCTGTTGTGCCTGATGTTACGCGATTTGACCCACCGTTTAAAATCTGGAAACTAGATTTTCAGACAGCTTTACAAAGTCATTTTGTTATCAACTGCCCGACGTGACGAGCAAAATAAATATCCTGTATATCCTAATTATGTCAGCAGATTATCACCTGGTGGATGACACCAAGGCACTCTATAGGTAAGCATGACAGGTTCACCCAGAAAAAAAAAAGTCTAGTCCCTAGGACTTCACTCCCATGTTTCCCAGAATCCGAAATTGTCCTTCTCCCGATTCTGTATTCCTTATGAGATTGATTACAATTCATTAAGCTGATCTCGTATTGATAGCACCCGCTCTCTAACAAATGCACGAACAATTCAAATACCTTTGGCGATGTGTAACTTGAAAGTATGTTATATAAATGGTAGCTATACCAGATAACGTAACGTAGCTTTACAAAAGTTTTCTGTCTCAGCAAAACTTGGAGAGTTATGGTTCGTGTAGTTATACAGATTATATATATTTGCATTGGTTTGTCCAGCGTAAAATGTTTCTTTTTTATGAAGGGTGCTATACTAAATACTGTACCGGCTATATTGTTTTAGGGTAGTAAAATTGAGACTGTACCCCTTTCCTTACACTATAGCTTGTTTTCGGCACTCGTCCTTTCCTATTCATTATGGTAATAACAAAATTCTAAGAATCAAATAGCATTTATTAATTGCAATAACGTGTTTGGAAATCTAAAATCTTCTCTCGTTAGACAGTTTTATCATATAAAAATAATGAATCACATGTGTAAATCCAAGTAGGTAATGCAAGGTTTTATGTTCAGTTCTTAAACTTTACCATACATATTATATAAAAATGTGCATCTGTATAAAAATAATCTATATAACGAATGAATGACATCGTACAGTGATTGAATTTAACGCATCGAATATATTGATTTTCTTTCCGTTCATTTACTCATATCTTAAGAAGCAATACTGTTTAATTCACATTGACGTGTATACTCAAACACCCCATACGGAAGTCATCACACTACTCGTGTCGTTATCATTGAGTGAGAATTTACTCTTCATAATTCTACATATGACTCCGGTTGTTGTTTGTTATTGTGGTGAAGGGATATAACTAGACTGTACGCTGGCGATTACACAGCCAGTTTAAGCGTTATGTGTTATATTTTTCCCAGTGGACAACTTGAATTGAGTACCACTGATCAGTTTCATCTGCCTGACCACTTCATATTGTACAATTAAGTATCACTGATCAGTTTCATCTGCCTGACCACTTCATACTGTACAGTCAAGTACCACTGATCAGTTTCACCTGCCTGACAACTTCATATTGTACGAACTTCACATTGTGGATAGTCTTTTTCGCTGGATAGGTTGATGGGTGTTTAAAGGAATACTGCCCATTTCATAATGTCGTGTAGGTTTTCTGCCTAACTTATTTCTGTCTGTTTCCTTCTGCTAAATCACAGTCACTCATCCCTGCGATATTTGGAACATATATGAAGTGACGAAAATGCACAAAGATTGCATACATAAAATGCAGGGTGCATTTATTAATTTGCAAAACTTTCTTCAATTATAAGGTGGTAATCTTAAATTAAGGAATATTCGTTAAATAGTATACTTATACAACTATAAGAATGGTGATTACGGACATTTAATATACAGGGAATTAATTAAGAACTATGTTAGTTTTTTCCTGCAATATTTACATTGTAATGTAGAACATTTTTCATTGTTTCCCTCGGTGCATTGAGGAAGTTCAAGGTAAACTGATGCAACTGAAGTTTGTTTTTTATTCTTAAACCAACGACACTTCTTTTGTGCATCATCAGCATTTAAGCTATCTAATTTATATTTATTCATATATAATTTCTCACCATAGGGGGCATGACCTGTTATTCCGGACATTCGCGTGGAACTTAAAACTTTTCAAGAAATAAATGACCATGTTACGGTAAGCAATGTAACGGTAATATAATTCATTGTCATGATTTCTGGCAAGAAAGTGTATACAATGGTTACAAACATACCTTTTGTTATTTTACAACATTAACTATGAGCATACACAGGAATGCATTTGAAATGTGGAATTCAGAATTTACCATTTAAAGATGCAAATATTTAATCGTTGAAGAAAATATAGATGAAAGAAGACAGATGGACATAAAAATAAGACATACATATGCATTCAGTAAAAGCTTATCGATGTATGGGTCAATGTCAATCAATTGTGATTGATGTTACATGATTCGACCAATGATTAAAAAATCTGGAAACTAGATCTTCTGACAGCTTGGCCAAGACCTTTTGTTCGAAAAAGTCTGACGTGACGATCAAAACAATATTTCCTGTATATCCCAAGTCTGTCTCCGTTATCTGTTTTCACAGCGTCATACACACTTCCTATAATGTAAACAAACATGGGGTAAATGATGAACACATCTGGGCGAAACAGTAGTTTCTTTGTAAATGTATTTGGAACATGTAAGCAGAATATTTAAGAAGAAAAGAAGAAAAATAAAAATTCGCTCGTTTTGCGCTTCCACATGAGTGTCGAATATCAGTACTTAGTAAAACATTCTAGCATGTGTGTAAGTGAAATTACTACTTCCGTAGTCAGAGTCTAAAACCAGTCTAATATAAAGAGGCTAAGGTTAAGTCTTATCAACTACAGAAAATAATGGCATGAAATGGATAATTATGTTTATTTCCATCACAATGGAATGGTATAGACATTAAAGTTTCTGTTCATCACAGCGAACAATCAAATGATATAGAAATTCGAGTTTTTGTCCAACTTTCACTCTATTTGCGACTAATATATAACATCCTTAAATGAAACAATCCAATGTACATCATCTTCCTTTACATTGTGTAAAGAACAAGTCAACGTTTAAATGAAATGGTGAAGGTCGCGTCAACATTGCCTGTCAATTCCAACTAAGAAAATCTGAATGATGATTGATTTTCAAACTTATTTAAATAAAACATCCTTCCCCAGACTGAATCTGATATCTCTCAGACAAAAGTCCACCACTACACTGTACTTCATGATTTCCACCGTTTGCGGGCCGTTGGTTTCTTGACCAGAATGAGCTCATTGTTTCAAGCCTCAAACGTATACAAACAGTTTTTGCCCCTTCATCAGGCGTTCGACATTTACAAATGAGAGTCATGCGTCTTACAGTTGAGACCGTAAAAAGGATTTGCTGTATCTCTCTAGGTTTAGGTGTGGTACGTTGAATTATTCTCAATGGCATCTGATAATTAGCGGCAATGATAGATCTAAATTAATGACACTTTAGCTGCAGCATTTACTATCTCACTAAAAACTTTCGTCATAGTTCGTTTGCTCACAAATCAAACTCTTCCAAGTTAGACATTGTGGGATATATATGTTTTAGGCCGTGTATACTATACATTGGGTCAAATGCTGTCTGACGTGTTTCATACCGATTGTTAAGCCGTTCTTGGCACACTGATTTTGACCGCGGATAACTCCGTTTACCTGACCAGGATATGGGGCTCACGGCGGTTGTGACCTGTCAATAGGGGATCCTTACTCCTCAGAGGCACCTGATCCCACCTCTGGTGTGTCCAGGGGTCCGTGTTTGCCCAACAATCTATTTTGTATTGCTTGTAGGAGTTATGAGATTGATCACTGTTCGTTATCTTCACCTTGTATCAAATGATAAATCTTAAGAACAGTGATCAATCTCCATGTAGCAAGAACTGAACAAGATAATGAAATTAGACATTCTTTACATGCTTGATTAACTTACTGCTAACACCCCTATGCAATGTCACTTTTAGTGATCCTTCCGCGATATTATATATGAATTACATTACATTTAACTTATATGAAATACATTAACATTGCTATTAGATTATTTTGAGTTTGTAACGTAGTTATCTATCAATATTATAATTATTGGTAATAAATACCAGCCCTTACCTGAATGCGTATTTGATGTTTTCATCTCAGTCCGGTTCTCATATTAATATCTCAATAAACTGCGATGTTCCGAGGGAAAAAGGGGATAAAAAACCGTTTACTATATTAATCAGTGTAATCATATGAAATAACCAGAAATAAGGGTGTCTTAGGATTATCAACAGGGCACACTACTTAAAGAGTATATGTGTTGTATGCATAAACGAGACGAAAAAAAAAACAAACGGAAATGCGTTTTCTTCGTAAAATTTTCGGGAATACTGTTACACCCTCAAGAATAAATAACAACCATTTATTAAATAAAAATTGGCCAATTTTTATACGCCAAATCCACAATGAAGACTCTTAGTGATCGCCTTAAAATATATTTAATAAGGAATTAGGCCATATAACAACAAATCGGCGAATATCAATATCGGGTATCGCGTTACATTTACACCCACCCTGAAAATGGCGAGTTCATAATTTTATTCCTACCCCATCATACATGACGATCGGACAACATTGAATAAATAAAAGTGTTGGACAGGGATGTCTCATAAAGAAATGTTTCAATATGTCCTGCTGCAAATGTCTCTGAAAACATTTCCACAACCGCTGGACAAAATTGAGTGGGGTTGACTATAATTGAGAGAGAGAGCGAGAGAGAGAGGGACAGAGAGAGAGAGAGAGAGAGAGAGAGAGAGAGAGAGAGAGAGAGAGAGAGAGAGAGAGAGAGAGAGAGAGAGGGAGAGAGAGAGAGAGAGAGAGAGAGAGAGAAAGAGAGGGAGAGAGAAAGTAAGAGAGAGAGAGAGAGAGAGAGAGAGAGAGAGAGAGAGAGAGAGAGAGAGAGAGAGAGAGAGAGAGAGAGAGAGAGAGAGAGAGCGCGCAAACTAACAGCAAACCAACAATACATGTATTCTAGCAAAGTTGAACCCTACAACTGCCCACCCCAACGAGTGTTTGAAACTCGCATTGACTACTTGTAAACTTGTGAAAAGACCTACTTGCCCTGCATATTTTACATGTGTTACTACATGTATCTCTCTTCTAATGAAGTACAATGGACCTAATTCGTTTCTAGTACATAATATCGTATTGTATTTTTTCATACGGTAGAATATGCAGTAAAATGTACTAAATTGACGAGGTATGTCCAATTAGTTACAGGTACAATAATGAAATTGATTCATCTAAATATCATTTAGCAGAAATTTTATCACGTACGATCGAGCGACTATACTAAGAAATTTATTCGCCCGTGGTAAAATAAATGCGTCTTGGGCGGTCGGGCGCACGGTTATTTCAAACACTACAACGGGCTTAATACTCTAAATATATAAAGAACAAGAATGTGAAGGTGATCGAAAATTAGAAAAAGTAGCTGACGTTTCAAGTGAATCTGCAATACAAGTTTAAAATAATTATAGTTTTACAATGCGTTTATGTTTTTGAGGGGTTGTTCGGCTCGGGAAATTGAGCATGTCTATGACGTCGCGAATATTATAACGGTATTTGTTAAAAACGGTTGCTTTGATGGTTTTTATCAAACTTTGACATCTTTGTCTATAAATAGTTTTTCAAATTATTTTTTGTTTCGCTATGATATTAATATTAACAAGATGAACAGCACCAAATTATGTTTATTTTAAGTTGAATTACGTAATGAATAAAGTCAATCACTATTATTTTCTATATAAACAGTGTCACTATCGTTAAAACAATGGTACGTTGAAGACGTAGTTACTAAAACAAACCATGCTGTTGAATGAAAAACAATTTTCATAGAGTAGTATATGCACTGTCAAGATACATCGGTCAAATTTTCAGATGCGGTTTTCGAGTGAGAAAAAAAGGTCTGTAAACCCGCGACCTACATTAAATGGAAACACAGCTGTAAAACGTTACTATTAATTTCAACAAAAATCCCTTGCATTAAATGGAAATAAACTGTGTTGAATTACAATGAGATCAATTTTACCTTTCATATATCTATACCAGACAAAATCTGCACAATTTTTGATTTTGATTAACAACGAGTATTTGTCGTAAACATCACTTCAGACTGCAACTTATTTATTACAACTAATAATAGATATTGTGTTATCACGCGTTTTACATATGTTCACAGATACCTTCCACTTATTATCTTGTTAAGTGTAAAACTTATACGGTACCAATTTTGGTGCACCAGATGCACATTTCGACAAACTATGTATCTTCAGTGATGCTCAACCGTAATGTTTGAAATCCGAAATAACAACGACGTTCTAGAGCTATTATGGGCAAAAACAGTGTGCCAAAAAAGTGGAGTCAAATTTGTACAAGGATAAGAGCTATGCGTGAGGGAGATAATCCTTAATTTTGAAATGAATTTCTAAATTTTATAACAGCAATTAAATATACATCCGTATATTGAAGCTAGTAACGATGTACTTAACTACTGGGCTGTAGAGACCCTCGGGGACTAACAGTCCACCAGCAGAGGCCTCAACCCAGGAGTCATAATGTAAAAAAAATATACGGTACCAATTTTGATGCACCAGATGCGAATTTCGACAAATTTATGTTTATTCAGTGATGCTCAACCGAAATGTTTGAAATAAAATACCCAGTGAAACAATATGAATTTGAATTCAATTTTTTTAAACACGGTCAGTCAGATTAGTAAACATAATTTACCCGATTGGACCTATCATGTAACACGCTCAGTTGGTCAGGGGTGACTTATGGTCAAACCATGTTAAGAAATCATGTCTAATATCTCAATATATAGACCTTGACGTTCAGTTGTTGTCTTATGTATAGGTTTTTTGTGCATTTTCCTATCAATAACATTATGTATCCTATCTACTGGCATTGATGTCTACCCTTTCTCCAACATGTTCTAAATAATATGCGAGATATATTGTCGTCATAGCAATCTAGATTAACAATACAATAAATGATTGAGTGAAATGCTGTCTGACTTAGTCCGTATCGACTGTTGAGCCGATCTTGGTTACACTGATTTTTGACTGCAGATAAGTCCCTTTACATGATCAATATATAGGGCTCACGGTGGGTGTGACCAGTCGAGAGGGAACGCTTACTTCTCCTAGGTGCCTGGTCTCCTATAACGAACAAGTGATCAATCCCATAACCCCTGTAAGCAATACGAAATAGATTGCACGGCAAACACGCACCCTGGGTATACCAGAGGTGAGATCAGGTGTGTAGGAGCAATCAATTGTTCAAAATAATTATGTAACATGCTTATACATCAACACCATCTCTCGTCATCGAAATGTCCTGTATTGTATTTCAACAGAGTTTGATAATTCCCTGTATTTGCAAATATGTTTCCGCTACTGTATCCAGGCGTTGTAATTACAAACCAACTTTATGAAGTCTAGATATAGACCTATCTCTACATAAACCACCTATATGCTTTGATATTCGTATTATGTCAA
Organism: Ostrea edulis; assembly: GCF_947568905.1. Classification (NCBI taxonomy): domain Eukaryota; kingdom Metazoa; phylum Mollusca; class Bivalvia; order Ostreida; family Ostreidae; genus Ostrea; species Ostrea edulis. Next base: position 73,739,133 of record NC_079171.1, read on the forward strand.
GTATAGGGCATGTCATAACTGGTGATGCTGGTATTATTTGGAATAAAGACCTATGCTAACTTAGTTTGATAGGCCATCTATTAAACAAATCGGTCTTTCAGTTGGAAAAACATTGGATCCCTATTATGTAGTCGGTTAAAAATTGTGCTCAGACTATGAAGTAAATATGAAAGGAAAACACTTGTGTCGAAATAAAATAGGTTGACAGAACGTATCAAAGGAATATTTAAATCACATTTTAGACAACGGGAATGAAAAATCTGTGGCATATATTCGTCTGTGTTTAGTAAATTACAAGTGGCAAAATCAGATAAATTCAATGTTTTAGTTCCACCTGAGATAAAAACACGCCAACATTGTGTTTGTTTATACGACTCATCATTACAACTGGATTTTAAACTAACTTTCCATTAATTTCACATTTTATAATCATATTTACGTCTCCCTTGCTCTTTCAAAAGACCAGTTTCTTTCAAATAATTATTCAGTTTTAAATATATTTCATAACCAAGACAATGTAACGAATTGAAAAAATATAGGTACCTTACCTATGCAAGGTGAAGATAACGAACAGTGATCAATCTCATAACTCCTACAAGCAATACAAAATAAATAGTTGGGCAAACACGGACCCCTGGACACACCAGGGGTGGGATAAGGTGCCTAGGAGGAGTAAACATCCCCTGTTGATGCCTTACCTATGCTTTGCTTGCAGACTTCATAAACTCTTACAAAAGTACATTGCTGGATCCAGTGTATGTATTATCAAACCCCTGTTTTTGCTCCTCACGAAACTGTTAGGAGCTGTCATAGAGTAATTTGAATGATGTTGTGCTACAACATACAACAGAAGTAAATTAAAACAACTGTGGATCCTAAAATATTGTTAATAACTTAGTGAATTAGAAATCACAAAAATAATTTATAGTCAACAGCATAAAAGCGTATGACTTTTCAAGATTCCGTGGACACTTAATTACTAGATTTGTTTGCCACCATGAACAGTTGCTTCTTCAACAAATATAGTGCAATGATATATATGCACCAAGTGATCAGTCTTTCAAAAATAACTGTGTCGAACACCATCTTGATTTTACGCACGCGTACTCTGATGTTGATATGAGAAAATAAGTTGGAGTCCCTTATTAACAATGTCTTCGTGGTACTTGGTAATCAGGTCTTTCAACATTTTCTTGTATTTTCCACGATGGGAATTGTGCTCCTTTATTACGTTGATATTCTGAAGAGAAAAACCTTAAATTAATTAACTGGTACATGCAATATGTATTTTATTGTAGTCGTAATCTTGACATTTAAATATGTCGACGACGTTTTATTTATAAACATTAGTTATTTTCATTTATATTTCGATTCCATAAATCCCAGTGAACTCCACTATTAGGTCACTGTTAAATAGTTCGATTAATATAACTGTTGATGGTAATTGAAATGCCACTTATCATTATCAAAAAAATGTTTCTTCATCGTGAACTTCCCATATCTATGTACCAACATTTCACCATCACCTGCACAAGGTGTTCATTTATGAATTATGAAGTGAAAAAATATGGATCAGTTGCATAGATGTATACCTTGCATATAATCAGTTGTTATATATGTTATTTAATGCAAGATCAAGAAATATGTAAATCAGTCATGCATATTACTTCTTTACAGTTCTACATATTCAAATATATATTATACATTAATGAATGTGTAGTGCAATATATAAAACAATGTTGTACTAAAGGAGGAAAAATATGTTGATATCGATTAAATGGTATACAATATAATCTAGAATAGTAGATTGAAGTCATACAAAGCTATTGTTTACCACATGAACGGTTACCTTCGTTTTCCTGTAAGGCACACTACCACATACACCAATACTCTGCCTCCAGTTAAACAAATTGCGAAAGAGCCGTATTCCTCCAAACCGGACCTCTCATATACAAACTTAAATATAGCTTCAATACATATATTTGAATACAATTGTTCTACAATGTATCAATATGTACTTAGAGCCCGTTTCACCGAGATATATTAATTTTCACTGTTACAAGGGGGTTCAGTTAGTCTATAATTTATTTTAAATTTATAAATTGTCAGTGCAATGAAAGAAAAAAAAAGTACTAAGAGCCTCTGATAGATTTGTTTCATTATAAAATCCTATGACGATATCCTTTCAAGATATGTCAATATTTAAAACATTGCTAATCCTTTTTCATATTCTTTTAGACATTCTACCGGCATATATAAGGTGTTCTATGTTTTCAATTTCACCAGTTTTCACAATATTTTTGTATTGTTGGATTCCATTTGCTAACATTCAAATCTTTATTCAAAATTGTATATAACAATTGATAGTTAAACTCTGATATTTCTGAAAATGTTTCGACTTTTAGTAGATTAATTGTCTTCCATCAATATTTTGGTATATCAAACCTTTCCGTCCAAATATTTATGTAATTTACGTAGTAAATTTGTTATCAACTAATATGTTATATAAAAAAGATGATATAATATTCAATACATTGACAAAGTAATTACCTTTAAATAATACATGAATGAAAGGTGAATAGAACGAAGAGTGGTCAGTCTCTCAACTCCTACAAGCAATAGAAAAAAGATAGTTAGGCAAACACGGACCCATGGACACACCATTGGTGGGGTCATGTGCCTAGAAGGAGTAAGCATCCCCTGTCGACCGGTTGTCGTTAATATTAATACAGGAAGTCTTTTTGCAGTTGAATACCCGGGTAAAGCGGTTGAACATTGTTTTTAAAATATAGTATTCAAAGATAATATTGTTTCTATGAGAGATTGAATCTTGAAAATAGTTTAAATTTCTAAATGCACCATAATTATCATACAAATCTTTGGTGTATAGAACTCCTGACTTGACCAGATTAGGAAGATAAATTGGATGGTTCTTGAACTGAAATAAGTTATTTTTCTAACTTGGCAAAGATCAGGATTCGTCTAAAGTAGACATATATATATGTATATATATATATCTTTAATCATTGTGGTTTTGTTAAAAGCGCAAAATAATTCTTAATAGAACAACGCCGGAAATGTAATATCTTTATATTCTTTCACATTTCTTAAGTTTGTTTTAATTATATATCTCAGTGATCAATTTTCTTTTTGAAAAAAAGCCGCCGCGATGGCCGCATGCGGAAGGGCGGGGTTCGAATCCCGGCCGCGACAGACCTAAGTCGATAAAACAGCTAGTGGCAGTTCCATCGCCAAACGCTCGGTGTCAGGTGTGAATGTCACGAGTCTTCGGAGATTACCTTAAAAACGGATGACCCTTCTCACAGTAATTATGGCACGCTAAAGAACCTTTACTACGCAATGGCCGTAGGCGCCGAGCATAGGCCTAAATTTTAGCCTTTAACCGGTCTTGGTGACGTTTCCATGCTAATGTAAAATTCTCGAACGAGACGTTAAGCAAGCAACATTCAATCAATCTTTTTGAAAATTATGATCAAGAAATGTGAAGAGACTGGGTTTAGTACTTAGCAGGTGTGCAATCCAAGACGCTTTCAATGAAAAAAAAATGGATTCAAAATCAATGATATTGATTTCATCTTCCAATTCCTTTCCACTACGTGTATATCTTTTGATTCTTCCCCCGGTAGTACATAAACAATTAAATATCTTTTTGTTCAGTTCCTTAAATATTTCATCAGGCAGATTGAAAAAAATATCGACGCATTGCATTGCAATTTAGAACTAATGAGGTTATTGATTATTTCTTTTTAGCCAAAAATTGTTAAATTTCTTTTTCCCAAGTTATCGAGTATGCTACTAATTTGATAAGTTGTTCCTATCCGATTTTTTGGACACAATAGTCTATAAACTATAAACATACCAAGTTTTTAACTGGATTATTTGTTGTAAATACATTTTCAATATGTGCACATGTGTTTTTCAAAGAACCTAGCGATATACATTCTGATTTCTTTAGATTAAGCTTTGGACCTGTGAATCCAGATATTTGTTTTACTGTGTAAATTACTTGCTTTACGGATTGTACGTCCTTTACGGGGCTTATGAAATCAGCTGCATGTTGTATATTTTTTTTATCTCTTTGTTAATTCCAATTTCAAACCTATATATTCTGCCAGAAGATCTAGTTCTTGTAACTAACATATATGTTGTGATGATGAACAGTGATGCTGATATTGGACATTATTGACGAATACCGAATAGTCATTTTAAAAGTTTTAGATATGTAAAATGTTCCAAAATTGAAAGCTTTTAAAGTTTCAATCTTAAAACTATATTATATGGTATTAAATGTTTTTCGAAATCTAAAAATAATAAAATGGCATCTTTGTTATCAACTTTACAGTAGTCAACATATCTTGAATTAGTCGAGCATTGTTCCCTATTTATCTGCCTTTAATATATGCGGATTGGTCTATATTTATAAGTTTTGATATGACTGTGTGTAAGTGTTTAACCAAAAGAAATGCAAGAATTTTATAATTGCAATTTATTAGACTAATTGGACTGCAATTTCTAACATTTGACTTTTCACATTTCTTTATAAATAAAACTTATTATTGGCAGACTCTGTGATTTTGGAAGCTTTCAGAGGATTTTATCAAACAATTGAAGAAATAATGCTTTATATCATTCCAGAAAATTTTGTAAAATTCAACTGGTATAGCATCTGTACCTGGAGATTTATTGTTTTTCGTATTTTTGATTCCGTATTCGGATAAAAATGGGAGACTATTGCATATATTTTTTCACATCTTTTAGTTTATTTTCCTTATTTGTTTCTGCAATGTAATTTTTGATTTCATCTTCATTTTGCTTTTCCGAAGAACACAGGTTTTCATTAAAATCGACAGGGGATGCTTACTCCTCTTAGACACCTGATCCCATCATTGATGTGTCCAGGGGTCCTTGCTTGTCCAACTATCTGTCATATTACATATGGATATTCATAAATCAAAAATATACGTAGATGACTAAATTTCATACATGGATCTACATCGATCTATAATGCAATATATTGTATCTTTGACAAATTAATTAAAACAACGAAGGAATTTATATTGAATAATAACTGAAAGGTCATTAAATGTTCACTATCAGCTGACTGACATATAACAGTCAGGTTAGTGACAAACTAAATGGTTATTGGATAACTGTAAAATCACTTAATCTGAATACATGATAGCTAGAAGTTGAGTGAATAATAATTAAAATTAGCTTATTGATTACTGAAAGCTGACTTAAAACTGAATCAAGTGTGAGTAAAATATACCATAAATATGGACGAATGGTCGGTAAATGATGACTGGATGAAAAGTTGACAGCGAATGAATGATCACTGAAAACTGACTGAATGTTCCAATTATTCAGTTGATTGAAGGGTTACTGAACTGCATCAGAAAATTATCTGATATTTTTTTTAATCAGCGACAATTCGCGTATCAATACAAAAAAGTGGGTTAACTGAGAAGTGGCATTTTGTCTTCTTAAATATATGTTAATTGTGGGACTCCAATATCACTTTAATATTAGCTTCCTAGTATTTGTGTTTAGTATTTACCAAAGTTATGTCGGACGACTGATTGCAAGTAGGCAGGCAATTGACAAATATGTCGGTGTTCAAGGGGTTTAAAAGTGTTCCTTCAAGTCATCCTATTGCAAATTCTAGCGTCGTATGACTAAGTCGTCAACTGCTTGCCAGCTGGATCATGTATATCTCGTATGTAACAAATTAACAATGAATGAATTGTCCTTTACTTATTAGATAAATGAACCGAGGGCTGGATTTAGGCTTGTTGTGTGATAAATAGAAATATTATATTATGCGATTGTCTTTTCACGGAATTCGATTTATAATGCTTAAATGACTTCGAATAATACCAGATTACATAATATTTAATTTGAAATGTAAACCAGATGTTAATCACTGTGTAGAATCTATCATACTCACGTTATGTGTGTATTTTTCTGATGATTCCCACATTTTAGTCAACATTTCTCAAAAGTCAAGAAAATAATTAAAAGTAAAGACAGATACACAAATCGTGATATTGCCAAAGCAATTGGCATATCGCTATCGCGGGTGCATTTCATTTTGAAGCGTACTTTGATATCTGCCAGATGGACACCGCATATATTCGTATAAGGGTACGCCTACAATGGCTAAGCAATTGCTCAAAATAGTTCCCAAACTCAATGAGAAACAATTTGCAAACATTGTTACTGGTGACGAAACATGGGTTCACTATTTCGAACCAGTAAGGAAAATTGGCTAACTAAACACGGTTGAAGACCTGTAGTCCCCCCTCAAAAAGCCAAGAACATAAACACAAAGAAGGTTCTTTATTGCATATTCTCGTGTGAGAGTATAGCCTTAGAAATTCCGATGCCGAAGTTCAAAAGTGCTACAGATTGGTATTACTGAGATGTTATACTAAAAAACCTCAAGAAATATCCCTTATTCAAATGATTCATGTTTGCTGAGCTCCATATGTTGCATTGCTTATGGGAGTCATGATATCGATCACTGGTCATCAATACCCCCTTGATTGTCGTAAGAGGCGACTCTATTGGACGGTCCCTCAGATGAGACTGTAAAACCCGAGGTTCTGTGTCACAGTAGGTGTGATAGGATAAATATTCCCCTGCTCAAATGTAGTAAGCGCCGAACATAAACCTGAATTGTGCAGCCCCTCACGGGCAATGGTGACTTATCCATTGGAGTAAAATATTCCCGAGCGGGATGTTAAACAATATACAAATCAGTCAATCAATCATCTCTCATTCTAAGAAATACTTTCATACACAGCTGTATGCTTGTGAATAGCATATGTCTATGGAATATTTACTCTAACTGCCTAATCATATTGTGTAAACATTGCAGTAGGAATGTACAACTAGTAGCGTGATGAGTGGATCTTTGTAGCATGGTTGTGATGTAAAGCAATAAAATGAAATACGTTTTCTGTGAAGGGTAAATTGAAATATACAGTTTCACCAAATAAAAACCCGAACAAAAATGTTCAAACACCTCTTGTCTGCGCGGGACAACGCTTTCTCTTCCGTTACTTTGATCACCAGCCTGGACGCCGAATAATATATGCTCTGTTTAGTATGGTATATTCAGTTACCATTCTGCCAAATTCTTAACTATGTTTAGAGTTCCCGAACTTAGTAGATTTAGTAAATTAATAATCTATGATTCTGTCATCGTATAGTTTAAAGTTACCTCGGTTGGTATTTGAGGAGAAACATCAACTATTATTAAATTTAATGGCATTTCTCTCTAGCGATGTTGATGTTAAAATAACTAGTATATTTCAAACCTTCCCCAGCAACATCCACACAGATGCATGTTTACACTAATCCCAGCAAGGTATTTACACTCCAACAAGTTGTTGTACATACGATATTAGTTTTCTTACTCTAAAGGCCTACATACATTAAGAACGATTATATGGTTATAATATAAGTCAACAATCACTGTAGCGTATATGATTTATTGATATTGGATACTTGTATGATACCAAAATAAGTTTAATCCTTTCACCAACATTTGAAAGCAAATTTAGAAATTGGCAGTTTGAAATATCATTAATATCAAATTTTGTAACATGTTCACTGCAATGTAAGTGTAACCCTGTACATTGTGAATTAAAGTTTGCTGTGACGTAAAGCAGTGCGAAATACACTAAGATGCACAGTACTGCAATATTGTCTTTCTTAAAATCTTTGTTTTATTGATAAATATACGTTGTTTTATTGAACACAGTTTGAATCACAAACTTCTTGAACAAGGCATTGTATGTCTTCGGTGTGGTCTGAAGCTAGCGTAATCTATATATTGTTGTGCTCCAAGAAAGTGATTTTAATCATAAGAGAACAAAGCTTAGGATACATAGTAGCATTGATCTGCATAAAAACCTACATATGAGGATGTAGTTGATAACGTCAACCTTCCTCTACACAAGTCTGCAGTAGTTTTCATCATATCGCTGGCAGTGGTAGGTCATTGGTAAAAAAAACATCCACATAGTAAACCAAAATAGTTTGAGTTCTAGACTCATGAATCTCCCACCATTAACAAGTGAGAGTCACGTATTTTACTAACTTGTTTTAAAACAGATATTCGCTGTTGTGGTGGGTTCTGGTATGCTAAATAATCACCAATGAGAAGGTCATGAACGTTAACCGTTCACATAAATATATGACGAAACGAAACATGAAATCTTAAATATACATAATGTAAAATATTACCATCCCATTCAGCGACAAAAATATAAATAGTGCTTGAAGTGCAAGAACCCCCCCCCCCCCCAAAAAAAAAAAACCCGCAACAATATGAAAAGCGCCTGTCCTGATAAGAGCTATGAGATTGGATAATAATTGTTAGCTTCAACTTGTCATGACACAGTTGAATTTTATTTGTCACTACTAAAAAATGCATGATGAGCGAACGATGAACGAAATGTGAAGAAAAAACAATTGATGTACATATGCTACAGACTTATGGGAGTTAGAAGATTGATCAGTGTTCGTTGTCTCACCTTTCATTCTGTCATGATGTACAGTTAATTTAAGAGGACACTATTACATGACAGAATATATAAGGCTGCTATATTTACCTCCTCGACTTAAAATCCGATGGCACGTAGAGGTAGCATGGAAGTAGAAATACCGTCGGAAATCAGGTTCTTCACACGCAGTGGTGATGCTTGACTATAGCCGATCACATTGATGCGTTTTTTTATATACCAACGTTGTCTAGAAAACATTTGTGAAAGTTGCAATTAACAGTATGCAATGGATACAAATTACGTATCATGAAAGGTGAAGATAACGAATAACGATAAATCTCAAAACTCCTACAAGCAATACAAAATGTATAGTTGTGCAAGTACGGACCCCTGGTGAGACCAAAGGTGGTATCAGGTCCCTTGGAGGAGTAAGCATCCCATGTCGCCGTGAGCCATATCTCCTGTTCAGGTAAACGGAGTTATGCGCAGTCAAATTCAGTGTGCAAGAACAGCTTAACAATCGGTATGCAACACGTCAGACAGCATTTGACCCAATGCTATGTTCTATTGAAGAATTAAATCGTTATGACGACCATTAAATTTGCAAAAAGCCGACTAATCCCAGAGGTGGTGTCAGGTGCCTAGGAGGAGTAAGCGTCCACCTGTCGAACGATCACATCCGTCATGAGCCCTATATCATGATCAGGTAAATGGAATGTTCCGTAATTAAAATGGTGTGTCGAACAAACAATCAGCATGCAACATGCCAGACAGGATTTGACCCAATGCTAGGCTCTTTTTGGAACTATATCGGTATAACGATCATGGAATCTGCGAGATGCAGACTTTAAAGGGAACCCTTGTATCATCAACTTGTTTGTCAGTAGCCTAAACCAATCTAAAAACTGACATCACGCAGAACAAGTTCTTGCATGTCGAACCAGTTGAGATACCTGAACATCATACACAGGTGGGAGTTGAATATTACTGCATAAATATGGGAAGACGATGGTGATGAAGCTAATTCCGTAAATCCCAAAAGAATGCGAAATTGATCATGGAGCAAAGACAAAGCTTTGAAGACATCAGACAATGTCAGGTGGTTGCTGATTAAGCATATACTGCCGATAGTCTTCCAACACCAGGAGCTATATACAGCACAGACACTGTGTATTGTTTATTTAACAAACTTCCCACGCAATGTATTACTTTACCCAGCAATATAAACCCGCGATATTTGCTCTTGGTTTTTACTGAAGCCATGTCTAAGCAACAGCGTTGTGAATTACCGTTTTTCAGCAGATTGATTGTTTGGAATGTATGGCTGACCGGAATTCAGAGTATAAACTATAAACGAAATGCTGTTTTGGTATATGTTGTGGTATTCTGTTAAATTCCTGTAGCTTTTTAAAAAATCCAAATGACATATTAGATCATGTGTATGATGTCTCAGTACAACATCAATATTCCTATTCCACGCTTTCGTGTTTGTACATCCATCCATGCATTTGATTTTTTTTTAAAAACCACTGTTTCCCAAGCATTTGTACATATTGTATAGGGTAACGTTTCTCTAATGAGGGTCAACACTCTCTTCATTCCCTGGGTAGTCAAAATTAATTTCAATAATTAGTAAACAAAATAATTCCTAGTTCATATCAAATAGAATCAGTCGTACCGTAAACCGAGAAAGGTAACGTCATATCCAGTGTTCAGAATTCAACGTTACATCAAATATACAAAATCAAATGTAGTATATAGCAAGCAGAATCAATTCAGGTCTACACTAAATACATTAAACAGAAACATTTCTAGTATGCAAGGTAAAGATAACGAACAGTGATCAATCTCATAACTCCTATAAGCAATATAAAATAGATAGTTGGGCAAACACGGACCCCTGGACACACCAGAGGTGGGACCAGGTGCCTAGGATGAGTAAGCATCCCCTGTTGACCGGTTACACCCACCGTGAGCCCTATATCCTGATCAGGTAAACGAAGTTATCCGCAGTCAAAATCATGACATAAACTATAGTATTCTAAATAATTATATGTTATCGTAAACAGAATCAATAATATTCTATGAAGAGGTGAAGAAAATCAAAAGTGATAAATGTATTAAGTTCTTTAGTGATTACTAAATTATGAGTTGGACAAACACATACCAGGGGTGTAATCAATCACCAAAAAGGAAGTACTGCATCCCTTATCGATACGTCACACATTATATTCACCTTCCATATGGACAATTGAATTCCTATGGAAAGCAAGATCAATCTAAATATGCAGCAAACAAAATAAACCATAGTGTACAGTACACAAAACCAATCTTAGCGTATACCAAGTAAAGTCAGTGGTAATGCATGGTAAAAAAAATCAATTTTAATAAAGAACAATTCTTAGACATTAACACATATATTCAATTTTATTATCACTTGAGTACCTGTTGTGTAACGTCCCTCTAGAGAATATTTCACTCATATGGAGACGTCATCATTACCGATCAAGAGCGGTAAAATTTAGGCCTATGCTCGGCACTTATTGTCTTTAAGCAGGGATGGATCTTTAACGTGTAGAATCCGCTGTGACATGATGACCACCCCATTTAATTGTTTTTTACGACAAGTAAGGGGCATCGCGTACCTACTGTAACCCGGGCCCCACGGGATTTAATATATTGTTCTTGTTATTATTGTGCTATTGTGATAAGTCAATATTAACAAATTATCAGCATGCATGACTCAGTTACCTCTTGTCTACACCTGCCAACATCAACCGTAGCTTCAGAAGAAGGCACGAGCCTCCTAGTTTTACAACTGAACAGCTAGAAATTTATTGTCAAAATAAGAATAATATTGGTTTCCCCTCGAGAAAGTTGCATCGACGTAAAGGATTTTCCTCCGTCATTCATTCTGGCGTTTATTATTTTTACTCCAGGGTCGTTACAGGTACAGATCAATCTCTTATGATGACTAGATTTTTTTTTATATCTCCCTGGTTTCGATCTAAAAAAGGAAGTAGATAAGGAGGTCACCATTACGATAAGTATTTATAATGCATACAGTGTAGCATATATACAATTCATAACGTGTAGAGGTCACCCATCCATGTGCTGATCTCGCTCCCTGTCACATTACTTGCGTGATCAGGAGAGAGACTCAACAACATCACTCGAACATATAGGTCATTATCGAAGCAGTATAAGTTCCATTGTATACTGTTCGCTACACACACCCCTGCTCGGGAAGCTTTGCCCTGATGCTTAGCGTGAGTCCTTTTTGAGTTTTTGGCACCTGCTTAGTAACGACATCCGCTGTTCCCGTCGACAACAACCGTCGTTCCCGGACGAAGGCACGTCCTTATCTAGATATTCGAAGATGCTCCAACTGAAAAAGGCCTCCTAGCAAACACCAGAATTTATATAAATTGAACCTCTGTCTTCTTGTCAGCTTCTATTATTTGTAACTGTGATATACCTATGTTTCGTCCGTACATGGCATTATCTCTATCCATGATAGTGTCATTGAGTTCAAAAATAAAGAATTTTAGCTCCCTGTGGCTAGTCTGAATCTTTTTTTAAATCTGTTTATCTCACATTATCCAGCTTCCTCTGTAGCTGGACATCCCTATTTTCCAGATGAAACATGCGATCTTGAAAGATGAAACTCTTATTGGTATGTATGTCTTCCTTTTCAGCCTCCATATTGATGAGGTATATGGTTGAGCTTCTCTGTCACCCCTGCGCTTTAGTTTTCTTTAACTTCCCCAGAGGTCCTGGAGTATTTGTTTTTCATTTGCGCGAGCTGTGCTTGCCAGTAAGTATCTTTTCCCTCAACCGTCCTGTGAGTTTGGCTATTTAGCTCTTGATAACTTTTTGTTCTGAAATGCACATATTCCAGCAGTCATTGTACAATTGTCTCTAACATAGCCTTAATTTCTCCCTTAGCTTCCCCTCCTCGTAACAGTGTTTATCCAGCTATATTAATTTCTCTCACGTCTCATATGTTTTCCTGATCTTCGTTATGTATACGATTTGTCGCCGTGAAGTCTACACTTCTTTGCTTCAATTGTGAATTCTCTTTTTTCAAAGATGTCCCATTATCCTGCTGTTCTTTACGCAATGTCCTAACTTCCTCTCGATATTCACTGGTTTTTTGTATATTTTCCTTCACAGATGTTCCCTAATCTAATATCAGTTTCTCTTCCCCGCTTTCTTGCCTCAAACATAATTTGGCTTTAGGAGATTGTTCTCACATATCACTTTTAGATATTTGCAATATTCCGCATTCCATTTTTGCAGCATTAATTCCACACTGCAAGGTGAAGGTAACGAACAGTGATCAATCTCATAGCTCCTACAAGCATTACAAAATAGATAGTTGGGCAAACACGGACCCCTGGACACACCAGAGGTGGGATCAGGTGCCTAGGAGGAGTAAGTATCCCCTGTTGACCGCTCACACCCGCCGTGAGTGTATATAATATATATTGTACTTATCACTGATGTTTGTTCTTTTGTGGCGACATCGTATGGAATACTCAGGTCATTTATCCTATTTAGTAAATATCCGATTGCATTTTCCGTTGTCAGCTGTTGATCTACGAAAATTGGTTATGCTTTGTTCAGCAGTGGATGTATTTTTGAATAAAATTCCAGAATATACTATTGAGTCTGTCTTCTCATATTCTGCAGCTGAGTTCCATAGGTTTCTAGCAAGGTAATCACGTAATCGTTGCTTCATGGCAGAATGAATTTGAGAAATATTTTTCCTCACATCTTAACTAAGCTGGGGCGCAAATGTAAGTGAATCATCCCTCAAGCAAAAAAGAAGTCCAACGAAATCTCTATGAAATCATTTTTCATTGAATCCACGAGAATTTCTAGGTTGTGTTGTTTTTACCATTGAAAATTGGCAATCTTTCTTTGGGCTTATCACGAATAGGAGTTTCGTGATTTTCTTGAAATTGGTTCTGATTATTGCACGAATTGTGTCCAATGTATTCATGTCCATATTCAAATCTCCGTACATTGCCTTTGAATATATGGTAATGAAAGTTTGTATTTCTATCATTAACCTGATAACAAAATTGTGATTAATTCATTGGTTGTCTTCACGTGTAGCTGTGAGGCATATTTTCTTCCGAGTTTTTGTTATAGTCACCATGGTGATTATGGGTCTAAGATTGTGGCATCGTGTGTGTCACTACAACCTATCACTGGATCAAATGCTGTATGACGTGTTTCATACCTAGGTTGTTCTTGACACACTGATTTTGACTATGGCTGACTCCGTTTACCTGATCAAGATGCAATGCTTATGACGGATGTGATCGGTCGACCGTAGATGCTTATTCATCCTAGGCACATTATCCCACCGTCTGTATTTCCTGCATAACATTTATTTGTGTCAACATCTGTTGTTGCATCATTTTCATTAATTACATGGCTTCTTGACTTTCCTGTTCCTCTTATAGTTTGACTGATAATCTCATGTCCAGATACACTACCCTGCGTTGATATTTTACCTTGCATTTCCTCCCTGTGAAGTGGATATGTTTGATTTCCCATTTCATTTCCTTCAGCTTTTTGAAGTTCCACAGTAGTTTGGGATGGTCTAGTCTATTTCTCAAAATACAAGCCTTTCTCGTTTTTTGTTTATTTAGATATCACATGTATTTATCAGGGAAATAAGGTTTTGTTACATTTTGGTCACCCTGGTTCTACCTTAAAATCTATTTTATTCACCAATAAAAAGGAAAACAGAACATATTTTTTACAAGTATCGAACGTTCCACTTCACGGAAAATGACTTAGCTGTCTTTTATTTTCCTCTCCTACTTAAGACTAATCATTTGCAAGAATAAGATACCTCTTCACTTATTTGCACCTATTAATTATGTTTACAGTTCATTAACACCCCCCCCCCCCAAGCTGCCGACAATTATTACGAATTTATTTGATAAAGAACAAGTTTAAAAAATTAACAAGTGTTTTTAATTGAATATTATTACAATGATTCAATAATGACACAGGCAAATGTGACTCATGTGAATTTCACGTGAAAATCATGAAAACTTCTATGTGAAATTCACCTTAAAAGAGCATCAAATGTGAATTCACACGAAAAAGAATCACGTGAAATTAACGTAAAATTCACGTGATTTTCACGTGAAATCTTTAACATGAATTTTGCATAAAATTCACGTGAATTTCACATAAACTTGATAACGTTAAATTATACATGGACATTTCATTACCCTAAATTTTGGGTTCCAATGAACGTCAGACGGCTTAATCGACTGTGACGTCACAGTCTTGTAAATATCATCGGAATCTGACTGTAGTGTAAAACTTTATATATATTTTTTAAAAAGTTATCTAAAAATACATGAACAGTAATGTTGATGATTATTTATGTTATTCGCTTTCTTTCGAGTGCTAGAAATATGTTTTCCTTTTGATTGATGATCTAAAAATGGCTGATAAAAATGTTCATTTCTACATGCGTGTATCAGCAATTTCCCGTAGGCCTAACTGTATGCATACAGCAGCTTCCAAGGTATCACATTGGTAACTAGTTCTAATTGTAACGGGGACCGTTACATATGTTCCCCAAACCTTCCCCAAATAAGATGTGATGTCCTTGTGAATCTATAGCAAAAAATCATTTTATTTTAGCCTTTAATTACATGTAGTACGTTTAATATGGTCATTTCAGTACTAAGAAATGAAAGAAAGCATTGCACGTGCATACACGCGCACGCGTGTATGATTCCGAATTTTTGTTGATGTCGTTCAACAGGCATTTGTATCATATACCCACAGTATGAATTTCATAACGTTTCCACCAAATATAAGGAAGTTATAGCGATTTTAAAATCGTCCAATCAGAATTCAGCACACGTGCATGCAAGTGCTGAGCAGTGATTCTAACCACAGCAATTTGTAAGGAGTACCAAGACACATCTAAAACCCTAATATCAATAGAATTTGATGAAAAACAAAAATGTTATCGTCCCTTAAAAACCGAACATTTGAAAAACGTTGCACGCGCATGCGCGTGTGCGTTGGCATTTTTTGTTACACCAATATATAGATACACATATTGTCTACGTATGTTATGAATATCATCTCATTCGCTTCATAAATAAGGAAGTTACAAACGTTTTAGTACTATCCAATCAAAATGAAGCGCACGTGCATGCGCGTGCAAATTGGTAATTTTGACCATGCAAATCAGTTAAGGGTCTCAATATCTACCTATGATATAAATATCAAGCCATTTCAATGAACAACAAAAAAGTTAGACTGATTCCAAAGTTAGTGTACAAATTTTGTAATGCATGTGCACGCGCATGCGTGCGCGTGTAGACAAAATTACTATCATTTTTCATATCTACAAATGATATACTACCATCGTATTTAGGTTTCATATCGATCCCCTTAATATTCTGATTTTCCAATTTTTGTACCAAAATTGCAGTGCACGTGCGCGCGCGTGCATGCATGTGCAGACAAAATGACTATCATCATGCACATCTACAAACGCTATACTATCATCCTGGAAAGTTTCATATCGATCCCTTTTGTAGTTTCTGAGAACACTACCGGACAAAAAAGTACCGGAGACAAAGAATAATAATAATAATAATAACTAGACACGATCTCGTTGCGAGCAACGAGTAGGTCTTCCGTCCGATTTGTTGATGCACTCGGAGTTAAAAGAAAAAGACAAATGAGTCCCAATTTAGTTTCCGACTTTAAGACACTTTAGATATAATCAATTTTTCATATCATAAGCTTCTGAAGCAAAGTTGCGGTGAAATTCGTTTGAAATTTTACTCTCCAGGCGAGCCATAAGGCCCGCGGGCCTATTTCTTGATGTCATTTGTTAGCCCTCTATAGACTCAACAACTTTAGTTCTATATGTCTTTACAGAATATTTACCTGTAAAAAGTTATTGAGATCGACCGATATCGACAAAAAGTCGACTCTACAGGCGAGAACATATAGGCCTATTTCTTGATATCAATCGATAGATCTCGATAAACTGAACAACTTTTGTTCAATATGTCCTTACAAAATATTTAGCAGTTACAAGTTTTTGAAATCGACTGATATCGACAAAAATCGACTCTACAGGCGAGCCATGAGGCCCACAGACCCATTTTTTGATATTGATCGATAGGTTATGACACATTGAACAACTTTTGTTCAATAATGCTTTTCAAAAAATATGTCGTTTTAAAGATATGAGGCGTCAAATATTTACGATTTTGGCCCTTAAAATCTCTAATTACGTAACATATGACCTACTTTTTGATTTGATAAGATCAAGCTCGTTGAGATGAACATTTCCGCTTCTACAACTTATTATAAAATATTAATAGTTTCTGAGATATTATCAAAAACATTTGGACCCTTCTGAACCCCTAATTTAAAGGGCCAGCCCCTTTTGCTTGATATCGTAAAAAAGGCCTTGTCATTTGAAACATTTTTTGCTCAACAAGTATTTAGAAATTCTTTACCGTTCTCGAGTTATCTCTACAAGAAATATTTAGGGGCCAAACTGTAGCTCCCTAACGGGACCACATAGGGAAAAAACGAAATGTACATATTGTTTAGATTATCATTCTGAACAACTTTTGTTAAATAATGCTTTTCAAAATATTTGTCGTTTTCAAGATATGAAGCGTCAATTATTTATGATTTTGGCACTTAAAATCCCTTATTACGTAACATATGACCTACTTTTTGATTTGATAAGAACAAGCTCGTTTAGATGAACATTTCCGCTTCAATGACTTATTACAAAATATTAATAGTTTCTGAGATATTCTCATAAACCTTTGGACCCTTCTGGGCCCCTAATTTAAAGGGTCAGCCCCTTTTGCTTGATATCGTAAGAAAGGTCATGACATTTCAAACATTTTTTGTTCAACAAGTATTTAGAAATTCTTTACCGTTCTCGAGTTATTTCTAGAAGTAATTTTTAGGGGCCAAACTGTAGCTCCCTAACGGGGCCACATAGGGTAAAAACGAAATATGCATATTGTTAAGATCATCATTCTGAACAACTTTTGTTCTTTATTGCTTTTCAAAATATTTGTCGTTTTCGAGATATAAGGGGTAAAAAAATTATGGTTTTGGCCCTTAAAATCCCTTATTACGTAACATATGACCTAAATTTTTATCTGAATAGATTTAGATTGTTGAGATGAACATTTTTTGTTCTTTGACTTATACCAAAATATTAACGATTTTTGAGATATTTGATATAGACTTTGAGCCCTTCTAGATTCCTAATTTAAGGGGGTAGCCCCTAAATCTTGATATTTTCGAAAAGATCTCGTAAATGTGCACAACTTTTGTTCTACATGTCTTAACAAAATATTTGCAAGAAAAAAGATATTGGAGATCAAAGGTCAAAAATCGCCGAAATCGGCGAAAAATTTTGGCATCCATTTTTTCAGGTCCAGGCGAGCTGTTAGGCAAATCGCCTCCGGTAAAATCGAATCCCCCACACATCTTCTAAAATGTTTACTCTATCTTGTGTAGAAATTTCAAGACTCTAGATTCAAAACTAACGGAGGAGATGTGTGGACAACAAGGCCCTTCAAAAAGTCACTAAAAGAGAGATAACTCCTGACCAGAAGTGACGTCAAGCAAAGTTTCGTCACCAAAAGACATCTGTCCTGAAAATTTCGTGAAAATCGATCGAGAAATGGCTGAGAAAAACGCGTGTACTACCAAGGAAAATAATAATAATAATGAAGAAGAAGAACGCGAACAATAATAGTAAGGTCTTCCGCAGGAGACGGAAGACCTTAATAATAATAAGAAACAGAGTAAAAACAATATGTTCCCAAACTTTGTTTGGGGAACATAATTATTCTATATGTATATAAGGGGAGATTAAAATTGATGCCAACTTACGGTAATCTGAAATGACGTTACTAGCGCCCAGTCTACCGACAGCGGAAAACAATACCATGGAATTTTCCCACTTGCAGAATACTGCCCTCAAATCACATGGATGTAACCAACATCATAAAACAGCGATATAAAAATGTAACTCATCTTCAGTAGTTTTACAAAACTGACCAAAACAACAATCTTTTGGAATACATTGTTTTGAATATCTACCGTTTGAAATTCTAAAGGGTGGGAAAATATTCTTAGGTATTTAAAATGTACTACTCTCAGAATTGGAAATTTCAAATGCTCCTATTAGTTTTATTCCATAGTTCTTTCTAGTTTTATTGTAAAATTCTAATTGTCCACGTTTAAAAAAAATCTTGATTTTGAAGTTGCATGTTTTAACTCTATCGATATAGTTACTCTTCAAGTAGTTGGAAAATGTGCTTTCATTAAAACCTATTATGATGGGAGATTTAATTCATTTTTTTAATTCTGAAGAGAAAAAAAAAATAATGGGAAATGAGAGAAATCAGGCGTGGAAAGTACATGTAATCATACTACATATAGAACTACAATACAAATTCATAATTTTGCAAAAAAAAAAAAAAAAAACGAGGAGAGGGAGGCGTGAGCAGGATATACTTTATTTGTCATTTGCCAACATTTATAAATGTACTCTAACTTCAATTGTCTAATCCCCATACCGTTTTTATATTTTACCTTCATTTTATTTTTTTTTCCGCTTGAATATATTAAGAAATGTGAATATTTCACTTTAATCGCTTTTCTTGTGAAACTTTTAACGTGAATAGCTTTTCAAGTGAAATTCGTGTGGAATTTTTCGTGTGAATTTCACATGAAGAACTTTCACGTGAAATTCCTGTGAATCCTTTCACGTGAATCACCGTTCACATTATTTCCTTGCGAAAATCAAAATCACATTAAAATTTCAGCAACGAACCAATGTGAAAAGAGATGCAATGATCTTCACATGAAATTCATGTAAAAACTGTAACGTGAATCTTACGCGAATTGTTGTTAGATATTCTATGTATCACATGAAATTTACGTGAATTGCATGTGAAAGGTTCATGTGAATTGCACGTGAATTTCACGTTAGATACATCTGCCTGTGTACACATCTTAGTACCCTTGACTCAGTTACATTTTCTTCACACCTGTTAACATTAACCATGGCTTTTGAAATTTGCACGAACCTCTTATTTTTACAACTGGACAACTTCACAACTGATTACTAACAAGTAGCTCTGACCACTAACTGAAACTGTTAACGACATTATGTATTTATACATAGCATATGTTTACCAACAACCGGATGTAAATAACTAAATAAATATACCACCATTACAAATAGTATGTACATGTTATTTAGAGCAAAACATACATATTGTATATAAGAAAGTATATCAATAAACCAAAAAAAAAAAAAACAACCCAGAAATATTCGTTATTTTATAAGATTTGCCACATTCTCTACATAGTCACGGTAATTTACAATTATAAACAACAAGGTCGAGATCAAGATATCCATGACATCGTCCGAATTGTGGTAATTTTGAGGGGATAAGAAAGCAGATGCAAAGATGTTCTTATGCACGTCAAGTATAAAAGACATATATTTCATAATAATAAAGTGACAACATTGCTAAACATTGTAAATGATTATGATGTTCTGGGAATATGTAAAGAGACAACTTGCTAAAAACATAAAACATCAACCAATCCCCTTTTTCTCTATTGATAGATACACGTAATATAAAGATTTATAACAAATATATAGTAAACAAAAATCAAGCATAGTGTTTGTTAAACAAAATCAATATCAATGTGTAGTAAACATTATCAATTCTAATATACTGTAACCAAAATAAATCCCAGTGTAAAATAAACAAAATATATTATAGTGTATAGTACTAACTTAATCCCAATTTAAAATAAACAAAATCAAACCCTACTGTACAGTACATAAAACTACATTCACACTAGTGTTATGTGCAAAGAGAAAAAACTATTATATCCAACTTTAGCAGCTGTATCAAATCATATTCACCAAACAACTTATCGAATTATCGTATTAAACATGGTCTACTACATACAGAAAAGTGTATGGTGCGTTATTTTGTTTAGGTGGTTTTTTTTTTTACGGAATTCTAATATTGACATATTTTTTTTCTAATTCTGACAAGGACTCGGCTTCGATATCATCCTAGATATCATCGATTAATGATATACCCAAGAAATGATGAAGTCATGCATTGTAGTGACAAAAACAATTAATGTGACACAAGCAGTTGTGTTAATTGAGTTAACAGTACAGGGGATCTGTACATTTCAAAGGTAACGTGATCATATATTAAAAGTTAGCTGAGTACTTAGCTATTATAGCTAATTATCAAATAACCATGCATACATGTAAGGTCACGTACTTGAGAGTCCTCAATAACGTCAATACTTACTATGATATATTAACTCATATCAACACACATAAACGCCGTCCTAAAGTTATGTTGGAAATATTTTAGACACTCAATTGGCTTTCCACAAGCTGGTACATAAAAGACAGGTACCAACTTTCAGTGTCGTAAGATAGAGGATCGAACACGTTTGTTTCATGAATACGTCATTCGCATCAAAACGTTGCAGGATATTGTATTGTAAATATAAAATTTTACTGACCATATACACATAAGAGTATTGTCACAAGAAACCGTATCCCACAGTTCTGATTTCAAATATTCTTCCAAGGCAATAAAAATAATGGTTCAGAATATATCTAAAATTTTCAGTAGGTCAACAATGACACATAAACACCTTGTTAACGTTATATTCGAAATACCTTGAACTCTCAATTGTTATACCAAAAGCTGGTGAATGAAATATAGTTAAAAAATTTCAGCATCGTAAAATAATGCATGGTATTGTATTGTAAATATATAATGTCACTGACCATTATGCAGGTAAAAGTCTTTTCAAAAGAAACCGTGTCCAACATTTCTGATTTATGGTATTTTGCAAGTCAATAAGAATATTAAATCAAAATATATCCACAATTCTTACAAAGTATTAGATCCATGGCTTCATGATTTTTGTATGATAGAGGAACACCAGATGGAATGGACTCGAAGTTTATCCCATATACTTCAGCTCAGGTGGAGGTAGATGGTTGTAAATAAATTGGCATTCTTTAAAAATATACATCAGTATCTATTCATCAATTCATTCAAAGACCTAACATCTCCAAGTGTGAAAACATAAAAGAAAACATGCATAATGATATATCACAAGAATGTAAGAATTCAATATCGAAATACTCATCCACGTCAAAAAAGTTTCCAAAATGCTTCAGGCATTGAGTTCGTGCATCCGAAATCATTGCATATTGGTCGGCCACAATTCACACGACAGATAAGCAGTTCGATAGTAGACAGCATAAATAATTGTTTACAATTTTTCATTAGGGCGCATGTTGTCTGGTGTGTTGAAACCAACTGTTAGGCTCTTCTTTGCAAGCTTATTTTGACGTCGGATCAACCCGCTTATCTGATTAAGAGAAAGAGTCCGTACCGGGTGTGACCAGTCGACATGATATGCTTACTCCTCTTAATCGCTTGATCCTACCCTTGGTGTGTTCAAGCATCTGTCTTTCCAAACTCTATTTTTTTGTATTCTTGAAATCAGTTATGAGATCTATCAATATCGTTACTTTACGTTTCCCTTGCACAACTCAAACATGTGTAACACAGACGTTTATCGACCTTAACATCAGAACATAAAAGTTAAAATGTGATCACTCTTTAGCGAACACAGACTACAAATTAAACATAGTGCAGTCACTGGGTGACCAGTCGACAGGAGATGTTTACTCCCCCTAGGCATCTGATTCCACCTTTGATATATCCAGGCGTCCCCGTTTCCCAAACTCTCTATTTTGTATTGCTTATAGGGGTCGCAAGATTTATCACTGTTCGTTATCTTCGTCTTACATTGCAAATATGCAATCCAAGTAAGTACAATTTGAAAATCAAAGAATTCGATTCATTTAATGGGAAAATACATATTTCTGCTATGTAAATTAAATTTATCGTATTTGAAAACTTTGTACATTGATGATTGTGAGAGTGAGTAAATGGAGAATTAATGGATTGTTCATAACAGTCATCAATACACCAGTCCACGCAGAATGGAACCGTTTAAAAATGGAAGTATTTTTACAATATGCATGCATGAGGTAATGTTACATTTGGAAAGAGCGGGATTCGTATTCAGATCACATGCCAAGCCTAAAGCTTCGAAATCTGTACACATATACCTTTGACAAATATCGGTATTACAAACTCAAATATTTTAACTGGTGAATCACATTATCAATACTATGTATTCAGCTGAGAAACGGACGTGACTCTTGAATGCAACGGGCATGAACAATATACAGGAGTGTACGTCCGGAAAAGGACTACCGTCAAATTTCAGCATTTTGCAAGTTCTATGGTCGGAATAATGGTCTTGTATGTCAATACAACCTATCATTAGGTCAATTGATATATATCTGGTAAGGTAAACTAGTGATAAAATTTACAATTTGCCTGTTGAAAGCCCCCCCCCCCCCCCCCCCCTTAGACATGATCTATATCAAGGTAAAATAACATACTCATAAAACCATTAGGAAATGCGTATCTAAATTGTAATAATATATTTAGCTACAAAACAGTGCCACCTCATTATGGGAATAATTTGACAGCTGGATCAAGAGCATATTCCTCACCATCAAGTCACCCAAAACACTCCTTTGTTAAACACCACTTTGATTCTACCTACAAACACTGTGCAGTTGAAATTGAATTTGATAATCCATAACGCAACTGCCAAATCCCGTGGGTCTTGTTAAAAGGCAAATTTGGTAAAATATAGAGATTAAATAAGAATATGAATAAATATTTACCGTGTGATGGAATACTATCCGTTCCCCATAACTTCAATATGGAAAAGACAGAGATACCCAAAAACATTTATCTATTTTCATACAGTTATCGTGACTGCAATTATGAAAAGGCAGCATTTGTCAATTCAACAATTTTAATCACGATGCAAGATAAGTTGTCTCGTCATATCGAGATAGCTATCGCAACAAAATGAGATAATTTAGCTTAACCAGATATAATTTGGTTTATGTCGAGAAAACCAGAATGTCATCTTAACTTGGCGAGATAGTTATCTTGACTTAATATCTTATGTTGACGAAAATTATCTGGATGACATAGCTATTCCACCATATATACCAGAGAAAACTTTACACACGTTTTGATTCTAATTAACAACGGATATTTGCCGTAAACACCACTTCTGACTGCGACTTATTTATTAGGACTAAGAATACATCCTGTGTTATCACCCGTTTTATATCTGTTCACAAAGACCTTGTACTTATTATCTTGTTAAGAATAAAATACCCAAGGAACCAATATGAATTTGAATTCGATTGTTTTTAAAACACGGTCAGTCAGATTAGTAAATATGATTTACCCGATCATTTAGTAGACACGGTTGGTCGGGGGTGATATATTGTCAAGCCATGCTAAGAAATAATGTGTAATACCCCAATATCTAGACTTTGACTTTCAGTTGTTGTCGTATGTATAAGTTTTCTGTAGATTTTCCTATGAATATGAATTCGAGTTTTTTTCAAACACGGCCAGTCAGACTAGTAAACTTAATTTACCCGATCGGACCTATAATTAAGCACACTCGGTTGGTAGGGGTGACCTATTGTCAAACTCTGTTAAAAAATAATATATAATACCTCAATATGTAGACTCTGACCTTCAGTTCTTGTGTTATGTATAATTTTTCTGTGGATTTTCATATCAATGACGTTATGCATGCTATCTACTCGCATTTGTCTCTACCCTTTCTTCAAGATGTTCTAAATAATATGCGACATAGCTAGTCGTCACAATAATCTATATTACAAATACAATCTATGATGTAGTTAAAAGCTGTCAGACTTATTTTATATCGAATGTTAAGCCGTTCTTCGCACACTGATTTTGACTACGGATAATTCCCTTTACCTGATCAAGATATATGGCTCATAGTGAATGTGACCGGTTGACAGGGAATGTTTACTTCTTGTAGGCATCTGGTCTCCTATAATGAACAAGTGATCGATCCCATATCCCCTGTAAGCAATACAAAACAGAGAGTTGGGCAAACATTGAACGCTGGGTATACCAGAGGTGAGATCAGGTGTGTTAGAGGAGTAAGGATCCCCTCTCTACTTAAGTATAAAAAGAATGAAATAATGTGTCATCCTACTTTGGTTTTGTAATAAAGAAAGATCCTTTGGGCATCGAAGATAGGAAAATTGATGGTCAATATCATTTCCCTGTATCATTTCCATTCCCCTGTATCTCTATCAGTTTTAATTGTTTTTGTTTTCATCGCACAAACCTCTACTGCAAATGAACGCAATTTGCTCATACATTGACATACGGTGGTTTGGAAGCACAGCAACCACATATACAACATACTTATTTAATATGCTTATACATCAACAACATCCCTCGTTATCGAAATTTCCAGTATTGTATTTCAGCATAGTTTGATATTTCCCTGCTTTTTCAAATATATTTCCGCCATTATATCCAGTCATTTTAATCACAAACCAACTTTATGAAGTCTATATATAGACATTTCTATATATAAACCTCACGCATGCTTTGCGATTCGTATTCATTCAACTATAGGACATGTCATAGCGGGTGACGTTGATATTATTTCGAATAAAGACCTAAAATCACTTATTTTGATAGGTCATCAATTAAAAAAATCATCGCTCTTTCAATTGGAAAACAATTGCATGGCTATTATAAATTCGGTCAAACATTATGCTCAGACTATGGACTAAATATGAAAGGGACACACTTTTGTCGAAATAGAATAGGCTGATAAAACGTACCAAAGGAACATCTAAACCACAAAGAGAAACAAAAGTTGGTGTCATAAATTTGTCTGTATTTAGTAAATTAGAAGCGATAGAAAATAAAATGGATTAAACGAGGAACGTTCTAGTTCCACCTGAAAAAAAAAATAAAATTGTGGTTCTTTATACGACTTTTTATTACAACTGGATTTTAAATTAACTTGCCATTAATTTCACATTTCATGATCCTATTTACCCCTCCCTCCACCCCCTTTGCTCTTTGAAAGGACGATTTTATTCAAAATCATGATTCATTTTTTTAAAAATATATTTCATGACCAAGACAATGCAACGAATCGAACAATATAGGTATCGTACCTATATTTTGCTCGCAAACTTCACAAACAGCTACAAAAGTGCATTGCTGGATCCAGTGTATGTTTTATCAAACCCTAGTTCTGCTCCTCACGAAATTATTAGGAGATGTGATAGAATAAGTTGAATCCTGTTGTGCTACAACATACAGCAGAAGTAGGTAAATCAAGTGTGAATCCTAAAATATTCTGAAGAACTTTTAGCAAATTGGAAATCGCAAAAATAATTTCTAGTCAACAACATCAAAGCGTACCACTTTTCAAGGCCCCATGAACACTTACTGACTAGATTTGATTGTGGACACTTAATGCCTAAACTTGTTTGTGGATACTTAATGACTACATATGTTTGCCATCATGAATAATTGCTTTTTCAACAGAAAATAGCAAAATGAAATATATGCATCACGTGAAGTCATTTAAAAATAACTTTGTCCAACACCCCTTTGAGTGTACGCACGCGTACTTTATTGTTGACATGAAAAAGAAACCGTAGTCCCTCATTGACAATGTGTTCGTAGTATTTAACAATCAGGTCTTTCACCATTACCTTGTATTCCCCACGCTCAGTTATGTCCCTTTATTAGGTTGATATTCTAAAGAGAAAAATATTCAATTGATTAACTCGTATATGGAATATGTATGTTATTGTGGTCGTAATATTGACATTTAAATATGTTGACGGTGTTTTATTTATAAAAGAAATAGTTGTTTTCATTTATATTCCGATTCTATCAATTCCAATGAAATGCACTATGAACTCCACTATTGGGTCACTGTTAAATAACTGTTGGTGGCAATTAAAATGTCATTTATCGTGATGACAAACGGGAAAACATGTTTCTCCATTGTGAATTTCCCATATGCATGTACTAACATTCTACCATCACCTGCATAAATTGTTCATTTATGAATTATGACGTTAAGAAACATGGATCAGTTACACACACACACACACATATATATATATATATATATATATATATATATATATATATATATAAATGAATATATATATATATATATATATATATATATATATATATATATATATATATATATATATATATATATAAAGCCTGTTTCACTGATATATATTAATTTTCACTGTTACAAGAGGTTTCAGTTAGTCTACAATTCATTTTATATTTATAAATCTTCAGTGCAATGAAAGAAATGAAAATATTTAGAGCCTCTGATAGAGTTGTTTCATTATAAAATCCTATGATGATATGTTTCTAAGAAATATCAATAATTAATACATTGTTAATCCTTTTCCATATTGTTTTAGACGTTCTGTCGGCATATATAAGGTGTTCTATGTTTTCAATTTCACCAAAGTTTTCACAATATTTTTGTATATTTGGATTCCATTTTAATAGATAAATTGTCTTCCATAAATATTTTGGAATGTCCATATGTTTCTGTGATTGGATTAATAAATTTGTTATCAACTAATATGTTATTTAAGAAAGACGATTTAATATTCAATATATTAAAACGTAATCTTCTTTAAATAAAACATGCATGTAAGGTGAAAATAACGGACAGTGGTCAATCTCATAACTCCTATAAGCAATAAAAAATAGATAGTTAGGCAAACGAGGACCCCTGGACACACCAGAGGTGGGATCAGGTGCCTAGGAGGAATAAGCATCCCCTGTCGACCGGTTGTCTTTAATATTAATATAGGGAGTCTTTCTTTTGCAGTCAGATATAGCGGTAAAGTGGTTGAAGATTGTTTTCAAATTATAGTATTCACAGATAATATTGTAATAAAGTTTAAATCTTGAAAATATTTTAAATCTCTAAATGCACCATTATTATCATATAAGTCTTTGGTGTATATAACTCCTGACTTGACCAGAATGGGAAACTAAATTGGGTGATTTTTGAACTGAAATAGACTATTTTTCCAAATTGGTAAAGATAAGGATTCGTATGAAGTAGTCATAGATATATCTTTAACCATCGTGGTTTTGTTAGGAGCGCAAATTACTTCTTTATAATACAATGTCAGAAATGTAAAGTCTTTATATTCTTGTACATTTCTTAAGTTTGTTTTAATCAGATATTACAGCGTTATATTTTCTTTTTGAAAAAAAGCCGCCACGATGACGGAGAGGTTAGAGCGTCCGTCCCGCATGCGGAAGGGCGGGTTTCGAAACCCCGCCGCAACAGACATAAGTCGCTAAAACAGGTAGTGACAGTTCCATCACCAAACGCTCGGCATCAGGTGTGAATGTCACGGGTTCTCGGAGATGACCTTAAAAACGGATGACCCATGTCACAGTAGGTGTGGCACGCTAAAGAACATTCACTACTCAATGACCATAAGCACCGAACATAGGCCTAAATTTGAAGCCCTTCACCGGTCTTGGTGACATCTCCATATGAGTGTAAAATTCTCGAGCGAGACGTTAAGCACGATACGATCAACCAATCCCTTTGAAAAATATGTTTAAGAAAAGTTAAGAGAATGGATTTAGTACTTAGCAGACGTGCAATCCAAGACGCTTTTAATGAGAACAACTTGGATTCAACATCAATAATATCGATTCCTACTTTCAATTCCTTTCCAATATGTGAATTTCTTCTGATTCTTTCCCCGGTATAACATAGAGCATTAAATAGCTTACTATTGAGTTCCTTAAATATTTCATCAGGCGGATTAAAAATTATCGATTTTATAAATAATGAGATTATCGATTATGTCTTGTTTGCCACAAAAAAACCACGTTAAATTTTGTTTTCCCCAGTTATGCAGTATTCTAATAATTTGATTAATTGTTCCCATTCGATTTCTTTGGACACACTATTTTGTTATGTCCTATAAATACAGCAAGTGTTTTAACTAGATTGTTTGTTTTAATTACAATTTCAATTTGTTCACATGTGTTTCATATCCCTTAAGGGGCTTGTGGAATCATCTGTATGTTGTATATTTTATATCTTTTTGTTAATTCCAATTTCAAAACCATGAATTATGTCAGAAGATCTTATTCTTGTACCTAACATATCTGTTGTGATAATAAACAGTGATGCTGATATTGGACATCATTGATGAATACCTCTAGGCATTTTACAAGTTTTAGATATGTTACCGTCATTTTTTACTCGAAATAAAGGTTTATCGTATAAGGTTGTAATCCAGTTGATAAAAATTGTTCCAAAATTTAAAGTTTTTAAAGTTTCAATCATAAAACTCTATTCTACGGTATCAAAGGCTTTTCGAAATCTAAAATAATAAATTATCATCTTCGTTATGAGCTTTACAGTAGTCAACATATTTTGAATTAGTCGAACATTATTCCCCATATATCTGCCTTTAGTATATGCTGATTGGTCTATATCTATAAGTTATGAAATGCCCGTTTGTAAACGTTTAACCAAAACAAATGCACGAAATTTATAATCGCAATTTGTTAGACTAGTTGGTCTATACTTTCTAACATTTTACTTATCACCCCCTTTTTTATAATTAAGACTTATTATTGACAGCCTCTGCAATTCTGGGAGCTCTTTACTTTTAGAAGATTTCATCAAAGAAGTGAAGAAATAATGCTGTATATCATTCCAGAAAACTTTGTAAAATTCAACTGTACCTGGAGATGTATTGTTTTTCATATTTTTAATTCCGTCTTCATATTCGGATAAAAATGGGAGACTATCGCATATATTTTTTCACATATTTTAGTTTATTTTCAATATTTGTTTCTGCTATGTAATTCTTGATTTCATCTACGTTTCACTTTTCTGAAGAATACAGGTTTTCATTAAAATCGACAGTGGATGCACACTCCTCCTAGACACCTTTGTCCACCATTACACCAATGGCCCAGGGGTCCGTCATTGCCCAGCTATCTACTTTGTATTGCTTATAGGAGTTATGAGATTGATCAATGTTCGCTATGATCTCCTTTCATAGCTGACCCAAGATTTTGTTATTGGTATATTATGTGTTATTACCCTCTACATTTTTTTTTTCAATTACATTGTTGTTTAATGCTTTTATTGGAAATTTAAAGCTATTTTTTCCCATACTTTATCCAGTTATCCTTTAATCTTATGTAGGCTCCCTTTGATTGATAATCAGTTGTAATCAAGGAAGGACACTGAAAATAACCTCATATGTCAGTAATTTCAACATTTTCGTTTAAAGTCAGCATTTGACAAATTGTATGGTGGTTTCAACGATCCGATTTGCCACACAAACATGCTAGTAGGTTAAATGCTGTAAAACGTGTTTGATGTATATAGTGGGAATGTATAACAAAGATAAAGTATGAAGGAACATGCTCACACGAGTGGAGGGAGACTGTCATACTACATATGAATATTCATAAATCAAACCTATATGCAAGGTGAAGATAACGAAGAGTGATCAATATTCATAAATCAAACCTATATGTTGACGACTAGATTTCTTACATGAATCCACATCAATCTCTAATATATTGTATATCTGACAAATTCATTTAAAAAAACCGAAGGGGTTTCTATTGAATAATAACTGAAAGGTCATTACATGTTCACTATCAGCTGACTGACATATACTAGAAAGGTTAGTGACAAACTAAAGCGTTATTGATTAACCGTAATGTCACTTAATCTGAATACGTGGTAGCTGGAAGTTGAGTGAATAATAATTAAAATTAGCTGATTGATTACTAAAGGCTGAATTAAAACTGAATGAAGTGTGAGTAAAAGATATTCTAAATGTGAACGATTTATCGTTAAATGATGACAGAATGGAAAGTTGAAAGTGAATGAATGATCACCGAAAACTGACTGAATGTTCCAATCACTCAGTTAAATGAAAGGTCACTTAAATGTATCAGAAAAAAATATCTGATAATACTTTTATCAGGACAATTCGCGTATCAATACACAAAAAGTGCGTTGACTGAGGAGCAGCATTTTGTCTTCTTAAAGATATGTTCATCGGGGAACTCCAACATCACTTTACTATTAGCTTCAGGGTGTTTGTGTTTAGTGTTTACCAGTTTTTTGACGACTGATTACAAGTAGGCAGGCTATTGACAAATATGTTGGTGTTAAAGGGGTTTTAAAAGTGTCGCTTCAAGTTATCCTATCGCAAATTCTACGGTCGTATGGCCAATTCGTCAATTGCTTGACAGATGCATGCAAATCTCGTGTGTAATAAACTGATATAACATATGTATATGGAATATTTACCCTAACGGACTAATCATATGGTGTGAATATTGCAGTAGGGATGCACAACTAGTAGCGTGATACCTGGATTTGTGTAGGATGGTTGAGATGTAAAGCAATACAATGGTGTACGTTTTCTATGAAAGATAAATTGAAAGATTCCCGAGCGGGACGTTCAGCAATATACAAATCAATCAATTACTCATATCTCATTTTAATAAATGCTTGCATATATAGGCGTATGCTTGCAAATAACATATGGATATGGAATATTTACCCTAACGGCCTATCATATTGTGTAAATATTGCAGCAGGAATGTACAACTAGTAGCATGATTGCATGGTCATAATATAAGAAAAAAATGACTGTAATGTATATGATTAATTGACATTGGATACTTGTATGATATCAATGAAGCGTAATCCTTCCATCCAATATTTGAAAGCAAATTAAGACATTGGCACTTTGAAATATCACTGCATGTTTTCATTAATACCAATTTTGTAACATGTTCCCTACAATGTCATTCTAACCCTGTACATTGTGAATTAAAGTTTGTTGTGACGTGAAGCAGTGTGAAATGCACTAAGATACATAGTACCGCAATGTTGTCTTTCTCGGGATCTTTGTTTCATTGATATATGTCTTAACATCGTGCGTTATCGTGGGTTGTAATCATCGAAACTCGGTATAGGCTAATAAGAAAACATCGTAGCATTAGTTCAGGGCTGTAAAAGTTCCAGGGAAGTTGGGAAATTATTAGGAATATTTGCTACTTTTTTTTCACAATTAAAACTTAGACGGTACCAATTTTGATGCACCAAATGCGCATTTTGACAAATAATGTCTCTTGAGTGATATATTCCATACAACTTGTGTTGTTCAAATTGATTTCAATTCTTTCTTTTTTTCGAATGACAAACAATTGGAAACCAATACTATTAATTTCAAATGATTATGTTACTCATTAGTCGAACTGAGAACCATGACAAAGTTAAGATACACATGTAACAAAATTAGTCAATCTCATATTTATCATGAAAGGTGAAGATAACGAATAATGATCAACCTCATCAATCATATATGTAATACAAAATAACGAGTTTGGCAAACACGGACCCCTGGACACACGTAGGTGGGAACATGTTCAATAATGCACATTGATGTAGATGCTCAAAAACTTCATACAGAAATCCTCAAGCTACACGTGTCGTTATCAGTGCAGCCAGTTTAAGCGTTTTATCTTGTATTTTAGCGTTCCTAGGTGTCTACTTCAATTAAGTAACACTGATCAGTTTCATCTGCCTACTTCATGCTGTACGGACTATAGGGTGCAGACAATATTTTTCGTTGGATAAATGTTTGATAGGTGTTGAATTAACTTGATATATGTTTGATTCATTTGATTCATTTGATAGGTGTTTGATTCATTTGATAGGTGTTTGATTCATTTGATAGGTGTTTGAGAGGCGTTTGATTCATTGATAGGTGTTTGAGAGGTGTTTGATTCATTGATAGGTGTTTGATAGATGTTTGATTCATTTGATCGATGTTTGATTCATTTGATAGTTGTTTGATTCATTTGATAGATGTTTGATTCATTTGATAGGTGTTTGATGGGTGTTTGATAGATGTTTGATTCATTTGATAGGTGTTTGATAGGTGTTTGATTCATTTGATAGGTGTTTGAGAGGTGTTTGATTCATTGATAGGTGTTTGATTCATTTGATAGGTGCTTAAAGGAATACTGTTCATCTCATGATATCCTGCAAAGTTTTCCGCTTGACTCCTTTTATCTGCATCCTTCCTCTAAATAATATTGACGGATCCCTAGAAAAATTGAAAGATAGATTTAGAATTTCAATTCAAAGAATAAGGATGGATTATTTCCCGCATGCATAGTTCTTATCCTTTGATGAATTTGACTCCAGTCTTTGGAACTCTGTTTTTTTTTTTTAGTCCTTATAAGTAAGTTCTTATAAGTCTATTGTTATTTCAGATTTCCAATATCTCAGCTTGAGCATGACTGAAGAGACATTTGTTCTCGATATGCGCATCTGGTGCATCAAAATCAGCACTGTATAAGTTTTACAAATGTAGTGACAAAATTGCACAAAGATCGAAAACGGAAATGCAGGGTGTATTGATTAATCTACAAATATTTCTTCAGTTACCAAGTGCTAATCTTAAGTACGGAAATATTTCTTAAATTCCCCACTTGTATAACTGTGTAAGAATGAAAATTGATGCTTTTATCATTTAATATACAGGAAGTAAATCAAGGACACTGGCAGTGTCTTCTTGTAATATTTACTACTGTATTGTAATATAGAACACTTTTAGTGCATTATCTCAGTGTACTAAGATATCTCATGATAACTTGATGCAATTCACGTTTTCTATTTCTAAATCGATGACAGTTTTCTGTACATTATTACTATTCAAGCGACCAAATTCAGATTGTTTTATATATTTATACTAGTCCTCGCGATAGGGGATGCAATCCGTTGTTCACTGACATGTACAGGGGAATTCAAACGTTTTAATTAGATAAAAAGCAGTATTACTGTAAGCGATGTATCGGTAACATATACCATTCATTAGCATGGTTCGTAATAGGATGCAGTAGATAAAGGTCACGTTGAGTTTGAACTGTTAAATTGCAAACATACCATGTTATGTAACACATTTATCTGTGGACAGACACTACAATGCATTGAATGGGTGGACCTGTATAATTAACTCTACTATCGATATAAACCATTAAACGTTTAAGAAACTATATATGAAACAAGATAGATGGAAGAAAAAGAGCATACATATGCATTCCAGCGATAAGTAATAAACGTGTGAGTTAATAATACTCTGTTGTACCTGATGTTCCGTGATTTGACCCACCGTTTAAAATCTGGAAAGTAGATTTTTAGACAGCTTTACAAAGTCATTTTGTTGTCAACTGCCCGACGTGACAAGCAAAATAAATATCCTGAATATCCGAATTATATCAACAGATTATCACCTGTTGGATGACATAAAGGCATTCTATAGGTAAGCATGACAGGTTCACCCAAAAAAAAGCATCTAGATACAATACCGGATATATTGTTTTAGGGTAGTAAAAGTGTCCTTACACTGTATCTTGTTTGCGGCGCTCGCCCTTTCCCATTCATTATGGTAATAAAAGAATTCTAAGAATTAAATAGCATTTATCGGTTGCAATAACGTGTTTGGAAATCTAAACCCTTCTCTCGTAAGGCAGTTTTATCATATAAAAATAAAGAATCGCATGTGTACATCCAAGTAGGTAATATATTTTATGTTCAGTTCTTAAACTTTACCATACATATTATATAAAAATGTGCATCTGCATAAAAATAATCTATATAAGGAATGAATGACATCGTACACTGATTGGATTTAACGCATCGGATATATTTATTTTCTTTCCGTTCATTTACTCATATCTTCAGAAACAGTACTGTATAATTCACATTGACGTAGATACTCAAATCCTTCATACGGAAGTCATCACACTACTCGTGTCGTTATCATTGAGTGATAATTTACTCTTCAGAATTCTACATATGACTCCGGTTGTTATTTGTTATTGGGGTGAAGGGATATAACTAGACTGTATGCTGGCGATTACAGTTAGCATTTATTAATTGCAATAACGTGTTTGGAAATCTAAATTCTTCTCTCGTTAGGCAGTTTTATCATATAAAAATAATGAATCGCATGTGTACATCCAAGTAGGTAATGCAAGGTTTTATGTTCAGTTCTTAAACTTTACCATACATATTATATAAAAATGTGCATCTGCATAAAAATAATCTATATAACGAATGAATGACATGGTACAGTGATTGAATTTAACACATCGAATATATTGATTTTCTTTCCGTTCATTTACTCATATCTTAAGAAGCAATACTGTTTAATTCACATTGACGTATATACTCAAACACCCCATACGGAAGTCATCACAATACTCGTGTCATTATCATTGAGTGAGAATTTACTCTTCATAATTCTACATATGACTCCTGTTGTTGTTTGTTACTGAGGTGAAGGGATATAACTAGACTGTACGCTGGCGCTTACACAGCCAGTTTAAGCGTTATGTGTTATATTTTTCCCAGTGGACAACTTGAATTGAGTACCACTGATCAGTTTCATCTGCCTGACCATTTCATATTGTACGAACTTCACAGTGTGGATAGTATTTTTCGCTGTATAGGTTGATGAGTGTTTAAAGGAATACCGCCCATCTCATAATATTGTGTAAGTTTTCTGCCTAACTTATTTTTATCTGTTTCCTTCTGCTAAATCACATTCACTAATCCCTGGGATATGTGTAACATATATAAAGTGACGGAAATGCACAACGATTGCATACAGAAAATGCGGGGTGTATTTATCAATTTGCAAAACTTTCTTCAATTGTCAGGTGCTAATCTCAAATCAAGGAATATTCCTTAAATGTTATACTTATACAACTATAAGAATGGTGATTACGGACATTTAATAAACAGGGGGTTAATTAAGAACTATGCTAGTCTTTTCCTGCAATATTTACATTGTCATATAGAACAATTTTTATTGTTTCCCTCAGTGCACTGTGGGATTTCAAGGTAAACTGATGCAACTGAAGTTTGTTTTTATTCTTAAACCAACGACACTTCTTTTGTGCATCATCAGCATTTAAACTATATAATTTATATTTATTCATATATCATTTCTCACCATAGGGGGCATGAGCTGTTATTCCTGACATTCGCGTGGAACTTAAAACTTTTCAAGAAATAAATGACCGTGTTATTGTAAGCAATGCAACGGTAATATATATAATTCATTGTCATGATTTCTGGTAAGACAGTGTATACAAGGGTTACAAACATACCTTTTGTGATTTTACAACATTAACTATAAGCATACACAGGAATGCATTTAAAATGTGGAACTCATAATTTACAATTTATTGATCCTAATCTTTAATCGTTGAAGAAAATATAGATGAAAGAAGACAGATGGACATAAAAAGAAGACATACATATGCATTCAGTAAAACTGTTAAACTTATGCGGTACCAATTTTGATGCACCAGATGCGCATTTCGACAAATAATGTCACTTCAGTGATGCTCAACCGAAATGTTTAAAATCCGAAATAACTATGAAGTTTTAGAGCTAAATATAGCCCAAAACAGCGTGCCAAACAAGTGGAGCCAAATTCGTCCAAGGATAAGAGCTATGCGTGAGGGAGATAATCCTTAATTTTGAAATGAATTTCTAAATTTTATAACAGCAATTAAATATACATCCGTATTTTCAAGCTAGTAACGAAGTACTTAGCTACTGGGCTGTAAAGACCCTCGGGGACTAACAGTCCACCAGCATAGGCCTCGATCCAGGGGTCATAATGTAAAACTTATACGGTACCAATTTTGATGCACCAGATGCACATTTCGACAAATAATGTTTCTTCAGTGATGATCAACCGAAATGTTTGAAGTCCGAAATAACTATCAAGTTTTAGATCTAAATATAGCCAAAAACAGCGTGCCAAACAAGTGGAGCCAAATTCGTCCAAGGATTGATTTGTCATTCAATATTAATATTAATCAATTGTGGTTGATGTTACATAATTCGACCAATCATCAGAAAATCTGGAAACTAGATTTTCTGACAGCTTGCCAGATACCCTTTGTTCGAAAAAGCCTGACGTGACGATCAAAACAATATATCCTGTGTATCCTAATTATGTGAATTTCTGTCTCCGTTATCTGTTTTCACAGCGCCATACACACTTCCTATAATGTAAACAAACATGGGGTAAATGATGAACATATCTGGGCGAAACAGTGGTTTCTTTGTAAATGTAATTGGAACATGTAAGCATAATATTTAAGAAGAAAAGAAGAACAATAAAACATCACTCGTTTTGCGCTTCCACATGAGTGTCGAATATCAGTATTTAGTAAAACGATCTAGCATGTGTGTATGTGAAATTACTACTTCGGTAGTCAGAATCTAAAACCGGTCTTATATAAAGAGGCTAACGTTAAGTCTTATCAACTACAGAAAATAATGGCATGAGATGAATAATTATGTTTCTTTCCATCACAATGGAATGGTATAGACATTAAAGTTTCTGTTCATTCCAGCGAACAATCAAATTATATAGAAATTCGACTTTTCGTCCATCTTTCACTCTACTTGCAACTAATATATAACATCCTTAGATGAAACAATCCAATGTACATACTGTTCCTTTACATTATGTACAGAACAATTCAACGTTTAAATGAAATGGTGAAGGTAAAGCTTATTTTCCAATATGTTCTCAGTCCTGACCACTCGTATGTCGTCGCGTGGGCATTGCCTGCCAACTCGGACTAAGAAAATCTGAATGATGATTGATTTTCAAACTTATTTACATAAAACATCCTTCCCCAGACTGAATCTGATATACCTCAGACAAAAGTCCACCACTACACTGTACTTCATGGTTTCCACCGTTTGCGGGCCGGTGGTTTCTTGACCAGAAGAAACTCGTTGTTTCAAGCCTCAGACGTATACAAACAGTTTTTGCCCCTTCATCACGCGTTCGACATTTACAAATGAGTCATGAGTCTTACAGTTGAGACCTTAAAAAGGATTTTCTGTATCTCTCTAGGTGTAGGTGTGGTACGTTGAAATGTTCCCAGTGTCATGTGGTGATTAGCATCAATGGTAGATCTAAATTAATGACATTTTAGTTGCAGCATTTACTATCTCACTAAAAACTTCCGCCATAGTTCGTTTGTTCACAAATCAAACACTTCCAAGTTAGGCATTGTGGGATATATATTTCTTAGGCCGTGTATACAAGTATATTACTTTACACTATAATTTGAAGATAGTCTCCCTATGTTTTAATGATCGTTTGATCCTTTTATGTTTAAAATAAAATTTATGCTTTTATATTGACGTTCTTAATGTCAATATTTGCAAGCTTTAACTACGAACTAAGTCTTTAGAGTTATTTGCTGGGATAATCGCCGACTCACAATATATTAATCTGTATATTGTACTACGTCACATACGAGATGTATATACGTAGGTGACGTAATGAGGCCTCGATGGGGAGTTTATATCTCACTATGGAACACTAGTGGAGGGACATTTCTTTTAATTTTTTTGTCAAATTCTTTATTTTGTATTGCTTATAAGAGTTATGAGACTGATCGCTCTTCGTTATCTTCACCTTTATAGGAGTTACGAGATTGATCACTGTTCGTTATTTTCACATTGCATTGATCAATGTTCGTTATCTTCACCTTTATAGGAGTTATGAGACTGATCAATGTTCGTTATCTTCACCTTTATAGGAGTTATGAGATTGATCAATGTTCGTTATCTTCACCTTTATAGGAGTTATGAGACTGATCAATGTTCGTTATCTTCACCTTTATAGGAGTTATGAGATTGATCAATGTTCGTTATCTTCACCTTTATAGGAGTTATAAGACTGATCAATGTTCGTTATCTTCACCTTTATAGGAGTTATGATATTGATCGCTGTTCGTTATCTTCACCTTTATAGGAGTTATGAGATTGTTCATTGTTCGTTATCTTCACTTTCTTTTGATCGTCTACCTTCTTAGTTTTCTTAAATGTGTTCCCTGAAAAGAACAATACTATAATTATGCTGTAATACATTTATACTTGATTCAAAAATGTGAGTAAGACTATGTTCTAGATGTGATATACCCTGAACGATTTTGTCAATTAAACATGAATATTACAATCCATTTGACTTCCAGTAGACTTATTTACTTAAGTCGTAGAATAGAAGTGTGTGTAATCTGAATGCGTGTATAAAGGCACTGTATGTATGTGGTACAAAACTACTCGACTAAGCAGTCATTTGGATTCGTATCATAATATATGGGGGTTTTGAACTGAATTTGAAACGAACAGCTGATTTGTGACAGATTACAGATATCGGGCGGGATTTCAATTCAGCGTCAAACCAACATTAAGCA
This sequence comes from Ostrea edulis, assembly GCF_947568905.1. Taxonomy (NCBI): domain Eukaryota; kingdom Metazoa; phylum Mollusca; class Bivalvia; order Ostreida; family Ostreidae; genus Ostrea; species Ostrea edulis. The sequence continues at coordinate 73,778,113 of NC_079171.1, forward strand.
CTAATTTCATATAAGTAATTATTATATTGATATATTTTCTTAAAATAATTGTGAATAAATTGTTTAAAATATTTCAATTGACTTTGTATAATTGATTTATGTTGCTTCTGACTTATAACACAGTATCATAGCATACGGTATCATCACAGTACGTTAACGTTAGAAATACTGTGTAGAAAATATGAATGAATAGGTTTTAAAAATGACCCCTCATTGGATGTATGTGTTACGCCTATTACCAGAAAACACTTAAACAACACAGTACAATTTTTCTGGTATCCTCTATATTGATATAATCTGTTCAATTCCTTCCTTCTGAAACGTTATTATAAAAATCCAATTCTCCAACAACGCCATATGCACGATTCCCCGCGTCCATGATGTCTACATGTCGCTACTATTGTGGAGAACTAGGTAATTTATCTCGGGATTGTAGATATGTTATCAAAGTAGACTGTTAGTAATGTGGGGTACCTGGTCACAAGGAAAAGTTTAATTCATATTAAAATCTTGACAAGGAAAGATATGCCGAACTTACCAAAAGCATCTCCCTTAGTATGCAAAACAATATTTATCTCCAAGAGATGTGTAGATAATTTAATGTGATTATTGTGTACGAAAGGTGAAAATAACGAACATAGATCAATATCATGAGTTCTACAAGCAATACAAAATAGATAGTTGGGCAAACGCGGAACCCTGGACGCACCAGCTCACAAAAATGTCAAATGAAACATTAACCAACAATGTGCATGTTCTAAAAAGATACACATATATCTAGTTCTAGAAATTAAGATCCACAAACGTCCCACCTGTGAAGCGTTCAACTTAGGATATGAAAAACAAACAATACACACAGACACAACAGCTTTTATGTGTTAATTGTTCTAATATCGATATGTCTAAAGACGAAGGAACTCTGTATTTATCTTACATTAATGTACGTAACATCGAAATAACTTTAAATTCCGACATTGTCTACAGAGGAAAACGATTTAGAGCTCCAAAAAATCAAATTAATATACAGCAAACAAAATAAACCATAGTGTACAGTACACAAAATCACCCTTAGCGTATACCAAGTAAAATTAGTCGTAGTGCATGGCAAAAAATACATTTTAATAAAAATCAATTCCTAGAAATTAACAAATATACTCAATTTTGTTATCACTTGACTCCCTATTGTTTAATGTCTCTCTTGAGAATAGTTCACTCATATGAAGACGTCACCACTGACGAAGGGCTTGAAATTTAGGCCTATGCTTGGCACTTATGGTTTTTATTTAAGCAGGGAGGGGTCTTTATCGTGCAAAATCTGCTGTGACACGAGAACCACCCCATTTAGTCACCTTTTTACGACAAGCAAGGGGTATTGGAGACTTACTCTAACCTGATTTCCCACGGAATTTAATATAATCGTCGTTGTTATTACTATTGTGTTGTTGTGATAAGTCAGTATTAACACATTATTAGCATCCATGTCTCAGTTACTTCTTGTTTACACCTGCCAACACTAACAGTAACTTCAGAAATCTGCACACACCTCCTAATTTTACAACTGAACAGCTTTAAATATGCTGCCAAAATAAGAATAATGTTGATTTCAAATTGAGACAGTTGCATCGACCCAACATATTTTATTCCGTCATTCACTCTGGGGATTATTCATTACACGAGGGTTGTAGCAGGTACAGATCAATCTTTTACAATCACCAGCTTTTTTTATCTCCCTGATTTCGATCTAAAGTAAGGAAGTAGGTAACGAGGTTACCATTACGATGAGTATTTACATTGTATATAGTGTAGTATAGATGCAATTTTAACGTGTAGTGGTCACCATCATGATGAATATTTACATTGTATATTGTGCAGCATAGATACAATTTTAACGTGTAGAGGTCGCCATTACGACGATTATTTACATTGTATTTAGTGTAGCATAGATACAATTTGTAACGTCTGGAGGTCAGCATTACGATTAGTATTTGCATTTCAAATAGTGCAGCATAGATATAATTTGTCATGTGTAGAGGTCACCATCACGATGAGTATTTACATTGCATATAGTGTAGCATAGATACAATTTGTAACGTGTAGAAGTGACCCAGCCAAGTGCTGATCTCGCTAGCTGTTACTTTGCTTGCTTGATCAAGAGAGAGACTCTACAACATCGAGGCAGTATAAGTTCTAGCTTATATTGTTTGCTACCCACACCACTGCTCGGGAGGCTTTACCCCGAAGCTTAGCGTGGGTCCTTTCTGAGCTTATGGTACTTGCTTAGTAACGACACCTGCTGTTCCCTACGATAACAGTCGTCGTTTCCGGAGGAAGCCACGTCCTTATCCAGATATTCGAAGAGACTCTAACTGATGAAGACCTCCTAGCAAACACCAGAATTTGATATAAATTGGCAACTTATGTCTCCTTCTCAACCTTTGTTGTTTGTAACTGTATTATAGCTATGTTTCTTCCCCACAGGACATTTTCTTTATCCACGATCATGCCCTTGAGTTCGCAAATAAAGGATTTTAGGTCCCTGTGGTTAGTCTGCTCTTCTGTAAGGAGAACCTCTATTTTTTAATATCTTTGTATCGCATTCTCCAGCTCCCTTTGTTTCTGGACGTCCCTATTTTCCAGATGAAACAGACAATTTTGAAGGATGAAAATCTGATTGGTATGCATGTCTTCCTTTTCAGCCTCCATGAGCTTCATATCGATGAGGTATCTTGTCGAGCTTTTCTGTCATCCCTGAGTTTTAGTTTTCTTGAACTTCCTCAGAGGCCCTGGAATGTTTGTATTTCATTTGCGCAAGCTGTGCTTGCCAGTAAGTCTATTTCCCCTCAACATTCCTGTGAGTTTGGTTATTTAACTCTTGATAACGTTTTGTTCTGAAATCCACATGTTACAGCAGTCAGTGTACAGTTGTCTCTAACACAGCCTTACTTTATCCCTTAGCTCCCCCTCCTCCTAACAGTGTTTCACCAGTTCTATTAATTTCTCTGACGTGCCATCTGTCTGTCCTGAGCTTCGTTATGTTCTCGATTTATGGCCGTGAAGTCTACTACTTTTTCACTTCTTTGCTTTAATTGTGAATTACCCTCTTTCAAAGATAACACAATTTCCTGCGCTTCTTCACACAATGTATTAAGTTCCTCTTGATATTCACCGATTTTTTTGGTTTCTTTTCTTCCCCATATGTTTCCTAATCTAATATAAGTTGTTTCCCCGTTTTCTTGCATCAAACAAAATTTACCTTTAACCCTTTAACGCCCAGTGACGCCTTTTGACGCCTTTTATGTGCCGACGGGATTAAATTGGGGGCGTTTTGTTAATAATTGGAATATAATGAAACAAATCATATTTTCTAAAAGTAGAGTAAAAACTAAACAATTTTTCTGCTCAAAGTTTTTCTGTGCGATGTTGGGAACTAGTCGAACACATGCATTCAAAATCGCACATCGTTACCGGAAAGTAGGAAAATTAAGCCGAAATGACAAAAATTGTGTTATATTCTGTTAGTAAAATCTTTTCTAAAAAACACAATATTTAAAAACGTATATGATATTCGGAAAGGTTGAAACATTTGCTTCGTTTTTTCTTACGGTCATATTTAGGTACGGGCAAGTGTCATAGACCTATTTCTTCATGAAAGTAATGTATTTTACAAGTTAAACGCGATAAAAATGCACTTTGACGTCATTTGACATTAGCGTGTGTGTGTATTGAGCAAATAGATTATATAACGATACATAACTATATTTACGTGGAAAAAGTAAATAAATTTATAACGGTAAATCTGTGATTGGGTTTTTGTTTTTGTTTTATGAATTATAACTACTGTTTTACAACCTAAATACAATGTACATTTATTTCCCTATGTAAGCGTGTCCGCCTTCAGCCTAGGTATACGTGTGTGAACAATGGCTAATGGTACCTTAGCATTCACGGATTTTTCTTACGGATCCTTACGTATTCCACAAATCCATAAAAGTGCACGGAATGTTACGATTTAGACATGGATACCGACGAGTGATTTACGAATGCTTGTGATTGACTACGAGTCGGAGATCGGTAAGGACTCGGAAGAAAAATCCGTGAGTGTGAAGGTGGTATAATGCGCACGGGGTTTGTGGGTTTTTTCTCTCTATCTTTTTCACGTACATGTCCGCATTCAGCCTAAGTATATATGTGTGAAAAATGGCTAAAGCGTACGGAACTTGTGTTTTTTCTCTCTCTATCTTTTTCACGTACATGTATTATATAATCTAGAAGAATAAAGTTGTGTTTACATTTGAGTGTGTCGCATGCATGAATTAAAAAAGGTATATATGTATATTTCCATTAGATGAATAGGCAATAAATATGATGTAGGCTATGGAAAGGACTAAAATGTACAGTTTTATAAGTTAATCATTACGAGTGAGTTGTCAGTGTGTGTTAGATGTAAGTATGTATACTCATTTAAAAGTGTTAGCGTTTAGATTATGATTTTTCCGTTTATTTGCAATAATAATCTGTTAGAATTTAAAGAAAAATAACTTCAGTACAAGTAAGTCAAATGAGTTGTTTTGACTAAATATTTCCATTTCTTGTTACGTTGTCATGACTGTAACATAAACAGCGCATAATTTAATCATGGAGTATAGCGCTGAAAGCGATACAGGCTCAGTTTAGTTGTCCGTTGGGTCACCGTCAGACATTGGTGTAGATGACTACAGTTATGAAGAAGTTTCTATAATAAGGACAATGAATCAGAATATATAGAAACACGGTCACCAGTGTACACTGGACAGTCATTTGAATGACATTACGGACGAGGATTTCTACTTCTAGTCGCATCAACTCCATAGCGTAAATATTGTAAAGTTCCATGAAGATGTTGGTCCTTCTCATGAACTTGACTCCTTACATGAGGGGGTGGACAGGGGGTGGCCCTCTCCCCCTCTCTTCCCCTGAATAGTGATTAATTGCATATTTCATTTGGGTACTAAAGCGTATTGCATGCCAGTTTACTACCCATATGCACGGCAACGATTATGATACATATATATATAACAGGCTTACGCGATATTGCAAATGTATTCTTTATATTCTGTATTTGTTAATTGTTTCTTTTATCTGTTAAAACACAATGGGTACGGCATCGAATACGTATAACCGTTGATGCAGATTAGATGTGAAACGAAGGAGTTATAAGAAAAGAAGTATAAGAACCTCCCCACTAAATCTCTTTCTCCTCTTCCATGCACATCCTTCCTCTCATCCTGTCCGCCTCCTCTTATATCTTGTATATTGTTATTTTCTGCTGATATTACCTCTTATCAGTTTTGTGGAAATAGCAAAGGTTATAGATATGTAAGGAACAGAAAGCAGATCGAGTACAGGACAGCCTGACCCCAACTGGACCCCGACAAACGAAATGCGTATCTTTGATGGGAATTAACCAATTACCCGATATCAAAATATACAGAGACATATAATCATTTCTATGATATGTACTGGTCAGATGACAATGTATCGGTAATTTTTTTTTAAATATTTGATGACAATGGCAACAATTTTGATAAAATTTCCGTTATTTGAAAAAACACCATAAAACACACATACACGTGATTCTACAGCATAAAATATTCATATATGTAAATATACAAAATATTGCAAACATTTTGAATTATGTCAGAGAAAAAGTACGATTGTGTACGGTGCCGACGAAGACTCTCTGATCTACATATAGTACTAAATAGGATGCTTTTAAAAGTACGCTTAAAATATTAGTAATCAATTATCACTACATGTAAAAGCATGCAAGGAAATGCACTCTATTGATTGAATATTGTTTAATGTCCCTCTCGAGAATTCTTCACTCATATGGAAACTACTTTGTAAAAAGGGATTATATTATGTACGGTACATACTCAGTACACAAAGACCTGCAGGATAACCACATTACGACATGCAGGTATTTTATATAGGACAGGCACGTACATGTATGTAGCATAATTTTTCAACAGGGGGAGGGGAAGCCGGAAAAAATCCCTACACCATTGTCTAAATTTCTTGACGAGCAAATAAAAATAAATAAATGGATAAATGAATAGATAAACCAAAAACATAAAAAAGTTCTTCTTTAGGACAATCAGCACTTAAATTCTCCAAACTTGGGGTGGGGATGGGGGAGTAACGTGCAACCTTTAAAAAATTCCGAAAATAAATTTTAAATTCAGGGGTGTGACATGTATTAGCGCCGACTCATAAATAATCCCAAACTTCGACTTCTTAAAAAGGGGGAGGGGGTTGCGCACCTTTCAATACATATACACAAGTTCAATTCATAACTTCGACTTTACATTTTTATATTTCAATACTATTATAAAATATGGGAGGGGTCAACAAATATATCTTTTAACATTAAAAGGTGTTGAGAAAAGTTGGGGGATGGCAACACCCCCTCCCCCTATTATACGTACCTGCAGGGAACACGTTTTATATTCTATGGTTAAACACCCCAGGTACCGTGAAACCTCACAGGCATTACTCTCTAATTGATTTCTCACTAGACGTTGCCCAGTGTCTGATCGGAAACTTCTCCAGTCCGATGAGAAAACGGCTTGCATGTGAGACACATCAGCGAAAAAAGCGTCGGTGCCGATGGTGTAGTTCTCTATGCGTGATCGAGGCGAGACCGTGTACGCATCATTTTTATAATATAAATAGAAAAAAATCAGTAACAATTAATTTAGATCATATAACGCTGTAAATATATGGTACACTGTTTTATCAATATATTCACCGTCGCAAACCACGCCTAATGTACATACGTACGGTTCTCCTGGACTTAGTAAGCGTGACTAGCGTGACTAGTGTGGATGCAATGTACATGTATTTGGCTTAGTGTATTGTAGCTATTGACGCATTTATGATCTACATAACAATATATTAGAATTTGGAGAGTAAAGGTATTTAATTTCTATAGGCATATGGTTGTATGTATTGTAGGTTTATAAACCTTACATGTATATTTGAACTTGTACTGTTAGTTTTCATGATATCATTACGTACATGACGTAAATATTGTGATAGTTTATTGAACAATTTTTCTATTTCAAGGGAAGAAAAGGATGAAAAACTCATTTTAGCGATTTATGGGTTATTGTGTTGCCATGGCAACCATAACATCAGATCATACTACATAATTCAAAACTTAGTGTAGCAGTTTACTGGTCAATTTGTATCTTCATGTGAAGGAATGAATGAAAAATCAACAACAAAAATGTACCGGAAAAAAAAACCAACAACATATTTTTGTGATTCATGGACTCATTTAGTTGCCATGGTAACTGTAAAAATTCGTTACACTGCATAATTAGGAACTTATTTTTTTCATTTTGAAATTTTTATGAGTTATATTCTAAAAATATGCGTAGGGAGTTTTAATTTTCATTTTGAAATTTTCTTCAAGTTTTAAGGAACATTTTACAATAATTACAGGTAGTCTACTGTAACTTATGCGCATCTTGTACTTCAATGTTAATGTACATGTATAATTATATTTACAATAAATGACACTCAATTTCATGAATGCATGTAATACATGTATATGAATACAACTATTCCTAAAATTTATTTAAATGATGGCTGATAAACATTCAATTTGTGTGTTTTAGGTGACGAAAATGGTGAAAAAATACATTTTTAGGGATTTGTGGGGTATTTTTGTTGTCATGGCAACCGTTACACCACATTTTAGTGCATAATTAAAATTTTCAAGATTTTTCCTTTCAGAATATATATAAGTTATATTACAAAAATGTGACTAGAAAGTGCTTTAATTTCAATTTGAAATATTTGTATCAGCTTTGAAGGAAAACTCGAAAATTTCTGGTAGTTAAAGGGTTAATAGATTATTCTCACATATCACTTTTTGATATCTTCAATTTTCCGCATTCCATTTTTGCAGAATTAATTCCATAATATCATATCTATTGCACTTTTCAATGATGATTGTTCTTTTGTGGCGACATCGTATAACATACTCTGGTCATTTACCTTATTTAGTAAATATATGAATGCATGTTTCGTTGTCAGCTGTTCATCTACGAATACTGGTCATGGTTTGTTCAGCAGTGGATGTATTTTTGTTGAAAATTTCAGAATATATTCTTGATATTGTCTTCTCATGTTCTGCAGCTGAGTTCCATAGGTTTCTAGCAAGGTAATCACGTAATCGCTGTTTCATGGCAGAATGATATTCTGGGATATTTAGCCTCACATCTGGACTAAGTTGAAGCGCAAACGTAAGTGAATCATCCTTCAAGCAGAAATATAACTCCTCTGTCTGTCTACGGGCAGTCCAACGGAATTTGTATGAAACCATGTTTGATTGAATCCGCAACAAATTCTAGACTGTGTTGTTTTTTACCATTAGAGATTGACAGTCTTTCTTTGGGCTCATTAAGATTAGTAGTTTCGTGATTTTCTTGAAATTTGTTCTTATTGTTGGACAAATTGTGTCCAATATATTCATTTCAATATTCAAATTTCCGTATATTGCCTCTGAATATATGGTGATGAGAGTTTGTATTTCTATAATTAACCTGGTATCAAACTTGTGATTAATTCATTGGTTGTCTTTACATGTAGCTGCCAGGCGTAGTTTCTTTCGAGTTTTTGTTATAGCCATCATTGTGATTATGCATCTAAGATTGTGACATCGTATTTGCCACTACACCCTATCACTGGGTCAAATGCTGTCTGATGTGTTTCATACCTAGGTCTTTCTTGTCATACTGATTTTGACTATGGATAATTCCGTTTACCTGATCAAGATACAGGGCTCACAGCGGGTGTGGCCGGTTGACGGTTAATGCTTAATTCACCTAGGCAAATGATTCCACCTCTACTAAATCCAAGGGTCCACGTTTGCTCATCTCTCTATTTTGTATTGCTTATAGGAGTTATGTTATTTATCGCTTTTTGTAATCTTCAGCTTTTAGTCTCCATCGTCACCCTGGTTCTACCTTAAAATATATTTTATTCACTAACAAAATGGAAAACAAAAAATATATTTTTCCACAAGTATCTTAAGTTCCAAATAAACGACTTAGCTGTCTTTTATTTTCTTCTCCTACTTAAGATTAATAATTTGCAAGAATATGATACTTTGTCGCTTATTCATTATGTTTACACTTCTATTAACAGCAAAAACAAAAAACAAAAACAAAACAAAAAAACAAAGAAAAACATTGCCGCCAATTGTTACGAATTTATTTGATGCAAGGTGGAGATAACAAACAGTGATAAATCTCATAACTCCTATAAGCAATAGAAACTAGATAGTTGGGCAAACATAAAGAACAAGAACAAAGGACAAAACAAGAAGAAAAAACAAAAGAAGAATTTTAAAAATTAAGAAATATATTTATTCAAATATTATTACAATGGATCAATAATTAAATGTTTTAGTGTCCTTGGCTCAGTTACCTCTATTGCACACCTGTCAACATTAACCGTGACTTCTGAAATCTGGACGAACCTCTTATTTGTACAACTGGACAACTTAACAACTAATTACTGACAAGTAATCTGACCACTAACTCAAACTGCTAACGACATGCTGTATTTATACATAACATATGTTTATTAAAGAACCGGATGTAAATAATTAGATAACAAGGTCCCCATTATAATGAGTATTTACATGTTATTTAGAGCAACACATATATCAGAAAGTATATCCATGAAACAAACAAAATCACAAAAACATTTGCTATTTTAAAAGGTTTGCGAATTCTCTACATAATCACGGTTATTTCTAATTATAAACAACAAGGTCTGGATTGACATGTCCATGACATCGTTCGAATTCCTGTAATTTTGAGGAGATACGAAAGCAGTATATAAAGATTTCCCGATGCAAGTCAAGTATAAAACATTAGATATTTGATAATAATACATTGACAATATTACTAAACGTAGTAAATGATAACGATGTTGTAGGAATCTGTAAAGAGACAACCTCCACATAACACAACAATCAACCCAATCCGAGTTTTCTCTAAAAATAAATACACCTTGTATTCACATTTATAACAAGTTGATAGTAAACAAAATCAATCATTGTGTTTGTTAAACAAAATCAATAGCAATGTGTAATAAACATATCCAATTCTAATATATTGTAAGCAAAATTAATCCTAGTGTAAACTAAACAAAATATATTCTAGTGTATAGTACAAAATAAATCCCAGTTTAAAGTAAACAAAATGAAACCCCACTATGTAGTAGATAAACTCAATCCTACTGTATCCTAAACAAAATTAATCTTAATCGAATCCAATATATAGTAAACAAAATCAATGCTAGTGTAAAGTAAACAAAATAAAACTGTGAGTTAACAACATTAATCAGAGTGTATACCAAACAAATGCGTCTGTACAAATTGTATACAGACCATCTTATACGTAATCCACCAACATGTTCTTCTTCTTCATCTTCTCTCAGCTATAGTCCAGCTGGATATGTCATTACTGGTGATGTTGATATAGTTGAAAATGAGGACCTCAAATCACTTATTCTTAAAGGTCCTAAATACAGAGAACCTCGGTCTTTTAATTGGAGACATAACTCAATCTCTATTATGAGTTATGTCGAAGATTATGCCAGACGATGGGCTAAATATGAAAAAGAACTTGATACATTGTCAGAATGGGTTAAAAGCATAAGGAAAATATTAAAATCCCGCATTAGACACATGGACAAAAAAGTACGTACCATATATCCTTCTGTGTTTAGTAAATCAGAAGTGTTAAAAGAATAAGATAGGTTACATGAGGAATATGTTTTGGTTCCAGCTGACAAAGGTAGTAACAACATTGTCTTTGTTTGTAAGGCTCATTATTACAACTGTATTTTAAACGAACTTGGCATTAATTCCACTTTTGGTAATCATACTTATACGCCAACTGCCCTTTCAAAAGATGAAATTCTTCAAAACCATGCTTCAGTTTTAGACACCTTTAATATTCCAGTAAATGTGTCGAATGAATATGAGTTACCGTACCTATACTGGATTCCTAAACTAAATAAAAACCCTTACAAACAAAGATACATTGCTGGATCCAGTAAGTGCTCTACCAAGCCCCTATTTTTGCTCCTCACTGACATGTTAACAGCTGTGAAGGAGAAACTTTAAACTTACTGTGCGACTACATATGCCAGAAGTGGTGTTAATCAAATGTGGATTCTAAAAAATTCTAAAGAACTTTTAGTAAAATTGAAATCACAGAATTTTTCCCAAATCAATAGCATTAAAACCTATGACTTTTCAACACTATACACGACCATTCCTCAGGATAAATTAAAGACTAGATTGGTTGACATCATAGACAGTTGCTTCTTCAACAAAAACGGAAAACGGAAATATCCATATCTAGTGATCAGTCATTCAAAAACTTTCTTTGCTAAATACCACTCTGATTCCACGCACAAGTACTCTGAAGTTGAAATAAAAAATATGCTAGAGTTCCTCATTGACAATATCTTCGTGGTCTTTGGTGATCAGGTCTTCCAACTGTCTGTTGGAATTCCCATGGGCACGTTTGTTAGCTGACCTGTTTTTATATTCATATGAAGCAGAATTTATTCAAAAACTTCTACGTGTGACCGTCAATTCGATTTTTAGATATATCGATGACATTGTGTCTATTAACAATGATAGCTTTCATTCATATGTCGATTTTATATATCCCTGTGAGCTCGAAATAAAGGACACCACATAGTCGTCCAGTTCTGCTTCATACTTAGATATTTTATTGAAAGTAGACATTAACGGCAAACTGACAACTCAACTGTATGACAAACGGGATGATTTCAGCTTCTCCATCGCCAACTTCCCAAATTTGTGTAGCAATATTCCATTATCACCTGCACATGGTGTTTATATAGCTCAACTGATTCGATATGCAAGAGCTTGTTCTGGGTATAGTCAGTTTTTAAATCGAGGTAAGCTACTGACAAACAAGTTGATGGTACAGGGATTTTAACAGTCTCAATTAAAGTCAGCATTTCGCAAATTTTATGGTCGTTATAACGATCTAGTTCGTCAATATAACCTCGCATTGGGTCAAATGCTGTCTGACGTGTTTCATACCGATTGTTAAGGTTCTTGGCACACTGATTTTGACTGCGGATAACTCCGTTTACCTGATCAGGATATAGGGCTCACGGCGGGCGTGACCGGTCAACATGGGATGATTAGTCATCCTAGGCACCTGATCCCACGTCTGGTGTGTCCAGAGATCCGTGTTTGCCCAACTATCTATTTTGTATTGCTTGTAGGAGTTATGAGATTGATCATTGTTCGTTTTCTTCACCTTGCATAGCAAACGAACAATAGTGGATATTAAACGAAATCAAAGCTATTACATGCCATACGAAATGAACTGGTGTGTACGGTAAACAAAACCAACCCTAGTGTGTAGTAACGAAAACGAATCCCAGAGTGTTTCAACTATAGGCAACTCTAATGTATAGTAAACAAAATTAATTCTAATATATGATAAAAAAATCGACGCTGATATATAGCAAACAAATCAAAATATAGTGTGTGTATAACGATATGAATACTGCTGGTCATATTGAATCCAACTTGTTAATGTTGAGGGATTCAATGTTAAATGATGTTGAAGAACAACTTCGGTGATCAATGAAATACAGCAATTAGAGTGGATGCTTTCTTTATTGAAATGGACATTGCCTTCGAAGTTGTTTTTATATTTGCTAGGCGTCTAGTGGGTGATGACGTTCTTCAATTTCATTCCCAAAATGCAATACGGCAGTTTTCTTATGTAGTTCTAGCACAGCTTCATTTTGTCGAAAGTGTTCAAACATTTCGGACATTTAAAGCAGATATCGCTTATCATAGTTTATGATGAGGTGTGTAGTGGAAACTACTCTATTTATTTTAGTTTGTATGCTTATAATATCACTATAATAGTCGTAACAAATTACAATATATTATTATATTGGTGTTTGTATTTTGACAAAGTTTCGATCCAAACGGGTCAGGTGACGCTTTATGGGATACGTTACCATTTAATAGAGTGGTTATAATGAAAGGGAAAGTCGTTATTGACCTTGACAATCGAGAGTCGTGAGGACTATTCAAAATTCAACCTCCTGTTCCATAAACGGAAACACTCCAAACGAATTTTCTTGCATAACTGATACACGTATGATTTAGGGCATGGGTAGCCGTGTAAATACAGCCACTAATATTCAGAATAAGACAAACTTGTATGAAACAGTTAATTATACTCTCCAAAGAATAACTTATTTTCACAATATTTTTAAGTTCCGTTGGCATATTTGTTTACATTGAGCACATGCTGAACAGAGAAAGTCGTAAATATTAACTATGTGCAGAATCTGAACGTGCGAAATTTACAACGGATGCTATTTTGATAAATCATGGATCATTGTTTACTGATCCTATTCAAAATTCTAGTTCAATATTATTCTTAACATGACACAAATGTCGAAAAATTCTTTTTTTTTCAAATGGAAACGTATTTTGGCGTACTGTTTTAGCACTTTTTTATGGGGACCGGCAACATAAATTCGTTCTAATGAAATATATATCTCAAATATGCAAATGCGAGAATTCCTTGTCAAAATTAGTCTGTAAAGAACGGTTAAGCAATTTGTATGGAACACATCAGGCAGCATTCTACCCAAAGTCTCCACCTCAGTGTTAAAGTATATAAAATCTGAAAGCAAAATACAATATCAATGTGCACGTTCACAAAAGAAACTTGCAGATTATTTCAACATGGGTATACACGGAATGAAAGGTTCAAGTAACTTGTGTAATCCAAGAAGTTAGTGATGTATCAATCACAAACTGACCTTTTTATTTCTCTGTATGTTATCCTATCGTTATGCATTTCAGATCCAGCAATATATGTAACATTTGTCTCAACAACTTAACGTTCATATGTTATTGACTTGTGGGAATTTAAAAATAAAGACATTCTTACAAGGCTTGACATTTGCTCTTTGAGCACTAAACCAATCGAATTAAACTATTTTTACTAGACCTGACCTTACATTCACTAACCCTGAAAAACTATCAAAAAATATATTGACAAACTTTACGTTTGAACTAAAACGTATTTCATCATAGACATAGTCTCATAATTGATGTTTTCATTTCAAAACATGATATTTTTCGGATTCTCTACATTATACCCAACACGGACAATCTTAAGTCCATTAAGAATACGATGACCCCGACTATTTAATTGCCTTCTATTTCATCAATCTGTCTTGTTTCTTCCATACGTTTTCTTCTCTTCTCTTGGGACATCTTTCTATGCGGAGAAAAATCCGTGTTTAAATAGAGAAAAAACCAGCTGTCAGACGTAATTTATTAATTTCATCAAACTCCCTTGCATTAAATAGAAATAAACTGTGTTGAATTAAAATGAGTTCAATTTTGCCTTCCATATATCTAAACCAGACAAAAGTTTACACACTTTTTGACATTAATTAACAACAAATATTTGTCGTAATTATCACTTCCGACTGCGACTTATTGATTACAACTAAGAATAAATACTGAGTCATCACGAGTTTTACATCTGTTCACAAATATCGTCCACTTATTCTCTTGTTAAGAACAAAATATCCAGTGAAACAATGTGAATTTGAATTCATTTTTTTTAAACACGGCCAGTCAGATTAGTACGAATCTCAGTTAAGGCTATCCTAGAAAAAACACAGTGCTGTTATCAATGTACCTCTGTGCACTTCGCACCATATGACGTCACAATGTAAAAGTATGCCACAGTGTACATGTTCTGATGGCTGTATCGCGGGGAAAGTGTCATAATATGTTGTCGTTATTTACTATTGTTATCAAGTTATAAGCTGTATACACGAAAACAGTTATTGTGGAATGATTATATATTTTATTCCCTTATGATATAAAATCATTCTCCATTTTTAATATATAGTATGCACGAAGGTGATATTCATATTATATTGTGACCTTGAAATCGCCCCCAATCTGAATGAATTATGCGTTTAAAAATTCCCTCAAGTACATAAATAATTTCATACTACATGTTCTTCGCACACTGATTTTGACTACAGCTAATGTTCTATATATGATCAAGATATAGGGCTCACGGTGAGTGTGACCGGTTGGCAGGGAATGCTTACTCCTCGTAGGCATCTGATCTCCTATAACGAACAAGTGATATATCCCATATTCCCTGTAAGCAATACAAAATAGAGAGTTCGGCATACACGGGACCCTGGGTGAGATCAGGTGTGTAGGAGGAGTGAGGATCACATATCTATGTAAATATATAAATAATAAAATAGTGTGGCATCCTATTTTGACTTTCCAATAAAGATAGAAATCTTGAGCAATGAAGATAGGAACATTAATATTCGATATAAGTTACCTATATTTCTATCATTTTTTTTTCATCGCACAAATCTCTAATCGAAATGAACGCATTTTGCGCATATTTTGACTCACGGGGATTTGGAGGCACATACACCAAATACACACCATATTTATATAACATGCTTATACATCAACAACATCCCTCATCATCGAAATATCTAGTATTGTATTTCAGCAGAGTTTGATATTCCCCTGTATTTCCAAATATGTTCCCGTTATTGTATCCAGGCATTTTAATTACAAACCAGCTTGATGAAGTCTAGATATAGACCTATATATACATAAACCACCTACATACTTTTATATCCGTGTTCTTTAAACTATAGGGCTTGTCATAACTGGCGATACTGATATTATTTCGAATAAAGACCTAAAATAACGTACTATGATAGACAATCAAATAAAAAAAAACATCGTTCCTTCAATTGGAAAATAATTACATGCATATTGTGAATTCGGTCAAACATTATGCTCAGACTATGGGTTAAATATGAAAGGGAAGAATTTTCATTGAAATGAAATAGGTTGATAAAACGTATCAAAGGTATATCTAAATACGATTTTAGACGAAGGAAATCAAAAGTTGTTACCATATATTCGTCTGTATTTACTAAATTAGAAGTGATAAAATCATATAGATTAAATGAGAAAAATGTTTTAGTTCCAGCTAAAAAAAAATGTTGATAGGGCTCGTTATTACAACTGAATTTTAAACTAACTTGCCATTGATTTAACATCTGATAATCCTATTTACACCCCATTACCCTTTCAAAAGATGAATTTCTTGAAACCATGATTCTGTTTTAAATATATTTCATAACAAAGATAATGCGACGAATTGAAACAATATAGGTATCGTACCTATGCTTTGCTCGCAAACCTCACAAACCCTTACAACAGTACCTTGCTGGATCCAGTGTATGTTTTACCCAACCCCTATTTTGCTCCTCACGAAACTATTAGGAGCTGTGATAGAATAAGTTGAATCCTGTTTTGCTACAACATACAACAGAAGTAGATTAAATCAACTGTGGATCCTAAAATATTGTGAATAACTTTTAGAAAATTGGAATTCAAAAAATAAGTTCTAGTCAACAACATCAAAGTTAATAACTTGAGTATACTTGTCTACCGTCATGAACAGTTGCTTCTTCAACAAAAATAGTTAAATGAAATGTATGCATTAAGTGATCAGTGATTCAAAAATAACTTTGTACAACACCTCTTTGATTGTACACACGCGTACTCTGATGTTGACACGAAAAAGAAGCTGAGTCCTTCATTGACAATGTGTTCGTAGTATTTGGTAATCTGGTCTTTCAACATTCTCTTGTATTCCCCTCGGTGTAAATTGTGTTCCTTTATTAGGTTGGTATTCTGAAGTGAAAAATATTCATTTAATTAACTCGTACATTGAAAATATATGATATTGTGGTCGTACTATTGACATTTAAATATGTCGATGACGTTTTATTTATAAAAAAAATAGTTATTTTCATTTATATTCCGATTCTATAAATTCCAATGAACTCCACTACTGTGTCTTTTATTTAATGCAATATGAACAAATATAGTAATCATCCATCAACACCATTTCTTTACAGCAACGACATTCTTAATATTCAAATACATGTATAAATTATACATTGATGAATTTGTAATGCTATATATAATACAATTTTATGCTAACGGAGGAGCATATTTTTACATCAATTGTATTTTAAATGTAGATGTATTTCAAAGGGTATACAGTAAAATTACAATAGTTAGATTGAATTGTCAAGTCATGCAAAGCTATTGTTTACCACATGAAAGGTTACCTCCGTTTACCTGTAATGCACATTACAACATACATCAAGAGTCAAATTGCCTCCAGGCAAACACATTGTGAAGGAGCCGTCTCCCTCCAAACCGGGCCTCTCATATACAAACTTTCTTAAATATATTTTCAATACATATATTTGAATACGATTGTTCTACAATACATCGATATGTATTTAAAGCCCGTTTCACTTAGACATATTAGTTTTCACTGTTACAAGAGATTTAAGTTAGTCTACAATTCACTTTATATTCATAAATCTTCAGTGCAATGAAAGAAATAAAAATATTAAGAGCTTCTGATAGAGTTGTTTCATTACGAAAGCCAATGACGATATGTGTCCAAGACAAATCAACATTTAGTACATTGTTAATCATTTTCCATATTCTTTTAGACGTCCTGCCGGCATATACAATGTGTTTTATGTTTTCATTTTCACCAGTTTTCATAATATTTTGTACATTTGGATTGCATTTGCTAACATTCAAATTATTATCCAAAAGCTTATGTAACAATTGATAGTTAAACTCTGATATTTGCTTATCTGAAATGTTTTCTACTTTTAAAATATAAATTATCTTCCATAAATATTTTGCAATGTCAAACCTTCCAGTCCAAATGTTTATGTGATTGGATTACTAAATTTGTTATCAACTAATATGTTATATAAGAAAGGTGATTTAATATTCAATGTATTAACAAAGTTATCTCCTTTAAATAATACATGCATGTAAGGTGAACATAACGAACAGTGGTCAATCACCTTCCTATAAGCAATAGGAAAAGATAGTTAGGCAACACGGACCCCTGAACACACCAGTGGTGGGATCAGGTGCCTAGGAGGAGTGAGCATCCTCTGTCGACCGGTTGTCTTTAATATTAATATAGGAAGTCTTTTTTTGCAGTGAAATATACCGGTAGAGCGGTTGAACATTGTTTTTAAATTACAGTATTCACAGAAAATATTGTTTTTATGAGTGTTTAAATCTTGAAAATATTTTAAATCGCTAAATACACCATTATTATCATATAAGTATTTGATGTATAGAACTCCTGACTTGACCCGATTGGGAAAATAAATTGGATGATTTTTGAATTGAAATAGATTATTTTTCCAAATTGGTAAAGATAAGGATTCGTAAGAAGGTGTCATCAATATATCTTTAATCATTGTGGTTTTGTTAAGAGCGCACATTACTTCTTTATAGAAAAATGTCAGAAATCTAATACCTTTATATTCTTGTACATTTCTTAAGTTTGTTTTAATCAGATATCGCAGCGATATATTTTATTTTTGAAAATAAAAAGCCGCCGCGATGGCTGGGAGTTTAGAACGTTCGTCCAGCATGCGGAAGGGCGGGATTCGAATCCTCGCCGCGACAAACATAAGTCGTTAAAACAAGTAGTGGCTGTTCGATCACCAAACGCTCGGCATCAGGTGTGAATGTCGCGGGTTCTTGGAGATAACCTTAAAAATGGATGACCCATCTCACAGTAAGTGTGGCAGGTTAAAGAACCTTTAGTACACAATGGCCGTAAGTGCCAAGCAGAGACCTACATTTTAGCCCTTCACCTGTCTTGGTGACGTCATATGAGTGTAACAGAAACAATCAATCAATATTTTTGAAAACTATGTTCGAGAAATGTTAAGAAACTGGATTTAGTATTTAGCAGACGTGCAATCCAAGACGCTTTTAATGAGAAAAACTTGGATTCAACATCAATGGTATTGATTCCACCTTCCAATTCCTTTCCAATAAGTGGATTTCTTTTGATTCTTTCCCCAGTATTACATAGAAAATCAAATAGCTTACTGTTCAGTTCCTTAAATATTTCGTCAGGCGGATTCAAAATTATCGATGCATTGTATTGCAATCTAGAAGTAATGAGATTATTGATTATATCTTGGTTGCCAAAAAAATGTTAAATTTCGTTTTCCCCAGTTATGGAGTATTCTGATAATTTTATTAATTGTTCCTATCCGATTTTTTGGGACACGCTATTTTGTTATGTCCTATAAATATACAAAGTGTTTTAATTGGATTGTTTGTTTTAATTACATTTTCAATATGTTCACATGTGTTTCATATCCAATATGCTTTCTGATTTGTGGTTTGATCTGTATGTTGTATAATTTTTATATCTTTGTTAATTCGAATTTTAAAACCATGTATTATGTCAGAAGATCTAATTCGTGTAGCTAACATCTATGTTGTGATGATGGACAGTGATGCTGATATTGGACATCATTGACGAATACCTCTAGTAATTTTACAAGTTTTAGATATGTAACCGTTATTTTTAACTCGAAATAAAGGTTTATCGTAGAAGGTTGTAATACAGTTGATAAAAATTGCTCGAAAATTTAAAGGTTTTAAAGTTTCAATCATAAAACTCAATTATACGGTATCGAAGGCTTTTCAAAATCTAAAAATAATAAAATGTCAAGTTCGTTATGAACTTTACAGTAGTCAAAATATCTTGAATTAGTCAAACATTATTCACTATATATATGCCTTTAATATATGCTGATTGGTCTATATTTATAAGTTTTGATATGACTGTTTGTAAACGTTTAACCGAAAGAAATGCAGGGATTTTATAATCGCAATTTGTTAGACTAATTGGTCTATAAATTTTAACATTTGACTTTTCAGCTTATTTTTATAAATAAGACGTATTATTGACAGCCTCTGCAATTTTGGGAGCTCTTTACTTTCAGAAAATTTTATCAAAGATCTGAAGAAATGATGCTTTATATAATTCCAGAAAATTTTGTAAAATTCAACTGGTATAGAATCTGTACCTGGAGATTTATTGTTTTTTCATATTTTTAATTCCGTCTTTGTATTCGGATAAAAATGGGAGACTATCACATATATTTTTTTCTTTTCACATCGTTTAGTTGATTTTCAATATTTGTTTCTGCGAAGTAATTCTTGATTTCATCTACGCTTCACTTTTCCGAAGAATACAGGTATTCATTAAAATCGACAGGGGATGCTTACTCCTCCTAGACTCATCATCCCATCCTTGTTGTCTCCAGGGGTCCGTGATTGCCCAACTAAATACTTTGTATTGCTTTTAGGAGTTATGGGATTGATCACTGTTCGTTATGATCGCCTTTCATAGCTGACCCAAGATTTCGTAATTGGTATACGGTGTGTTATTACCCTCTACATTTTTTTTTCAGTTACATTATTGTTTTGATGCTTTTATTCAAGATTTAAGATAAGATGAATATTTTTTTCTATACTTTATCCAGTTATTCTTTGCTTTTATGTAGGCTCCCTTTGATTTATAATCAGTTTTAATCAAAGAAAGACCCTGAAAATAACGTCATATGTCAGTGATTCCAACAGTTTCGTTTAAAGTCAGCATTTCACAAATTGTATGGCTGTTTCAACGATCAAATTTTTCACACAAACATGTTACTAGGTCAAATGTTGTCAAACGTGTTCGATGCAATGAGTAAACTTTTAAAACAATGACAAAGTATAAAGAAACATGTTCACCAAGGTGGAGGGAGACTGTCATGTTACATATGAATATTCATAAATCAAACATATACGTTGATGACTAAATATCTTAAATGAATCCACATCAATCTCTAATCTATTTTCTCTCTGACAAATTATTTAAAAAACCGAAGGGATCTCTATTGAATAATAACTGAATTGTCATTACATGTTCAATATCAGCTGACTAACATATAACAGAAAAGTTAGTGACAAACTACAGCATTATTGGATAACCGTAAAGTCTTTTAATCTGAATACATGGTAGATGGAAGTTGAGTTAATAATGATTAAAATTAGCTTATTGATTACTAAAAGCTGACTTAAAACTGAATGAAGTGTGAGTAAAAGATACCCTAAATGTTAACGATTGATCGGTAAATGATGACTGAATGAAAAGTTGAAAGTGGATGAATGATCACTGAAAACGGACTGAATGTTCAAATCATTCAGTTAAATGAAGTGCCACTTGAATGAATCAGAAAAAAATCTGATAATACTTTTATCAGGACAATTTGCGTATCAATGCACAAAAAAATGGGTTGACTGAGGAGTGGCATTTGCCTTCTTAAAGATATGTACGTTGAGTGACTCCAACATCACTTTAATATTAGCTTCAGCGTGTTTGTGTTTAGTATTTACCAGTTGTTTTTTTACGACTGATTACAAGTAGACAGGCTATTGACAAACATGTTGGTGTTAAAGGGGTTTTAAAAGTGTCGCTTCAAGTTATCCTATCGCAAAGTCTACGGTCGTATGGCCAAGTCGTCAATTGCTAGACAGATGCATTCAAATCTCGTGTGTAACAAACTGATATAAATTAAATGCCATTCACTTAATAGATAAATGAACCGAGAGTTGGATTTAGGGTTGTCGTATGATCAATATAAATATGATATCATGCTATTATTTTTTCACGGAATTCAGTTTATAATGCTGAAATAATACCAGATTATTTAATATTTAATTTGAAATATAAATCAGATGTTACTCACTGTGTAGAATCAATCAAGCTCACGTTCTGTGTGTATTTTTCTGATGATTTCTACATTTTAGTCAACATTTCTCAAAAGTCAAGAAAATAATTGAAAGTAATGGTAGATGTACGATTCATGATATTGTCAAAGCTGCTGGCATATCGCTGTCGCGGGTGTATTTTATTTTGAAGCCTACGTTGATCTCTGTCAGATGGATACAGCACATATTGGCAGATTATCAAAAAAAGGGTACGAGTACAAACCGCTAAGCAATTGCTCAAAATATTTTCCAAATTCAATCAAAGAAAATTCGTAAACAATGTTACTGGTGACGAAACATGGATTCACTATTTCGAACCAGTAAGGAAAATTGGTTAACTAAACACGGTAGAAGGCATATAGTTAAAAAAAAAGCAGACACAAAAAAGTTTCTTTATTGCATATTCTCGTGTGACGGTATATCCTTGGAAATTCCAGGATAACGCTTTCTCCTCCGTTACTTTGATCACCAGTCTGGACGCCGGATAATATGTGCTGTGTTTAGTATGGCATCTTCAGTTACCATTCTGCCAAATCTGTAACTATGTTAAGAGTTCCCGAACTTAGTACATTTAGTAAATTGATAATCTATAATGCTGTCATTGTATAGTTTAAAGTCACCATGGTTAGTATTTGAGGAGAAACGTCGAATGTTATCAAAGTTAATGTCATTTCTCACTCACAATGTTGATGTTAAAAGAACTAGTATATTTCATACCTTCTCCAGCAACATCCACATAGATGCATGCTCGCACTAATCCCAGCAAGCTAGTTACACTCCAACAATTTGTTGTACATACGTCATTAGTTTTATTACGCTAAAGGTCTATATACATTAAGAAATATTCCATGGTTATAATATAAGACAAAAATCACTGTAGCGTATATTTTATTGTCATTGGGTACTTGTATGATACCAAAGAAGTATAATCCTTTCACCAACATTTGGAAGCGAATATAGAAATTGGCAGTTTAAAATATCACTGCATGTTTTCATTAATGCCAATTTTGTTACGTTTACATTTCCCCTACAATGTCATTATAACTCTGTACATTGTGAATTAAAGTTTGTTGTGACGTAAAGCAGTGCGAAATACACTAAGATACACACTGCTGTAACATTGTCTCTCTCGGGATCTTTGTTTCATTGATACCTGTCTTGACCTCCCCCGTTATATACAGTACCAACAGGGAGTTCTGTTGTGATGATAGTGTTGTTGTTTCTTTTATTCTAAATGTACATTGTTTTATTGAGCACAGTTTGAACCACAAACTTCTTGAACAAGACATCGTATTTCTTCGGTTTGGTCTGCAGCTTGCGTAAACGATATATTGTTGTGGTCCAATAAAATAAGTTTAACCATGACATAATATCATCGATCTGCATAAAAACCTACATATGAGAATGTAGTTGTAAATGTGAACCTTCCAATAGACAAGTCTGCTGTAGTTTTCATCATATCACTGGCAGTGACAGTGGTAGGTCATTGGTTAACACGTCCGCTTGGTAAACCAAAATATGTTGAGCTCAAGACCCATGAATCAACCACCTTTAACAAGTCAGATTCATGTATTTTAGTAACTTGTCTTTAAAAAGATCTTCGCTGTTGCGGTGGGTTTTGGCACGCTAAATGATCGCCAATGAGAGGGTTATGAACGTTAAATGTTAACATAAATATATAATGAAAAGAAGTATGTATTCTTAAATATACATAATGGAAAATATCACCGTGCCATTCAGCGAACAAATACAAATAGTGCTTGAAGTGCAAAAAAACAACATAAAAAGAACATGTCCTGATAGGACCTATGGGATTGATAAAGTAATTGCTAGGTAAAGAGGTCACCTTTACGATGAGTATTTACATTGCATATAGTGAAGCATATATACAATTTGTAACGCACAGAGGTCACCCAGCCAAATGCTGATCTCGCTCGCTGTTACTTTACTTGCGTGATCAAGAGAGATACTCTACAACATCGTTAGAAAATATAGCTCATCAGCGAGGCAGTATACGTTCCATCTTATAATGTTTGCTACACAAGCCCTTGCTCGGGAAGCTTTGCCTCGATGCTTAGAATGAGTCCTTTCTGAGTTGTTGGCACCTGCTTAGTAACGATATATGCTGTCCCCGACGATAACAGTCGTCGTTCCCGGACGAAGCCACGTCCGTATCGAGATATTCGAAGATACGTTAACTGACGAAGGCCTCCTAACAAAGACCAGACTCGCTATACTGTCACCAATTTGACATAAATTGGCAACCTCTGTCTCCTTCTCACCCTCTGTTGCTTGTAACTGCGCTATAGCTATGTTTCGTCCCTACGTGACACTATCTTTATCCATGATCTTGACCTTGAGTTCACAAATAAAGGATTTTAGCTCCGTGTGGCTAGTTAGCTCTTCTGTCAGAAGAGCCTTTATTTTCAAATATTTTTGTATCGTATTCTCCAGCTCTCTCTACGACTGAATATCCCTATTTTGCAGATGAGACGTGTTTCATACCTAGGCCGTTCTTGGCACACTGATTTTGACTATGAATAATCCGTTTATCTGATCAGGATACAGGGCTCACGGCGGATGTGACCAGTCGACAGGGGATGCTTACTCATCCTAGGCACATGATACAACCTCTAGTGTGTCCAGGGGTCCATGTTTGCCCAACTCTCTCTTTTGTATTGTCTATAGGAGTTATGATATTGATAACTGTTTGTTATCTTCACCTTTCAGTCTGCATCATTATCTGTATTTCCTGCATAACATTCATCAATGCCATTATCTGTTGTTGAATTATTTTTTTTTTCATTTCATGGCGTTTTGACTCTCCTGTTTTTGTCATAAGCTGACCGAGAATTCCATGTCCAGATACATTACCCTGTGTTCATATTTCATCTTGCATGTACTCCCTTTGAAGTGGATATGTTTGATTTCCAATTACATTCCCTTCAGAGTTGTGAGGTTCCTCGGTGGTTTGGGATGCGAATGCATATTTCTCAAATACATTACTCTCTCTTGTGTTTTTTTTTATTTAGAGATACAATTTATCATTTATATATCACGGAAATAAGGTTTTGGTCAGCCTGGTTCTACCTTGAAATATATTTAATTCACCGATAAAAAGGAAAACAAAAAAATTCTTTGTTGATTTTTTTTTTTTTTTGTTTCAACAAGTATCTAACGTTCCAAATAAACGAAAAATGAATTCCACTTCAAGGAAACTACTTAGCTGCCCTTTATTTTACTCTCCTAGTTAAGATTAATTACCTGCAAGAATAAGATACTTGTTCACATATTCAGTATGTTTACACTTCATTAACACACACAAAAAAAAAACAACTGCTGGCCGCAAATTGTTGCGAATTTATTTGATAAAGAAGAAGTTTAAAAATTAACAAATCTATTTAATTAATAGCATCATTACAATAAAAAAAATTACAGATGTTTAGTCTACTTGACTCAGTTAGCTCTTCTTTAAACCTGCCAACATTAACTGTGCTGGTATAGCCAGTTAACCAAGAAATAAAGTCCAAAATACGAAATACACTGTATTTAATGTAACTTTATAACAATGTTGTGGTAAAAGGCTGAAAATTAAGAAAAACAATCATAAAAATTTTGACCAAGAATCTGAATAAACATTGTCATGTACACAGTTCAGTCGCATACGTAATACTGATACAAATACTGTATACGTATAAAACACTCATAAAAACTCAAAATACAAAAACATAGTCCAATATTCATAAGAGAATCACTTTTATCGAAGTTATCACGTTAGCAAAATATTTGCAAACAATGAGCATGAAATTACCAGGCGAACTAAATTTCAGAATATTCTACCAATCTCAGTTTACCACTACACAATATATGCATTCACCTGATGCTTATAAACATTCATAAGAGAATAAATTCAATGAAAAAATATACAAACAGAGTAAAAACTCACACTGTAGTAGGCCAAACTCGACGTGAAAATGTTTGCAGAAGTTGTACCGTTCAGGCGGAAGTAGTAAACACACCTTTTTAAACGTTTGTCAATTCGACCCATAACTTATTCGTACAATAAACACCACACTCCCCGCCTGAATTGTAAGTAAGTACAATTCACAAGTAAATAAATTTAAAAAAAAGATCAAACAAAGTGTCAATTCAACCAACAGATACAATCTGTGTAGCAAAAGATTAAAGGAATTGTCAATACATAGAAACAAGAGGTACAGTCTGTGTTACTGGTCTAATGTACACAGATGTCTTTCCATCTTTCACAGTCTTAACTTGAACCTTACGAACGCGATTATCCTCACTTGGATATGTTTTCATCACGATTGGCATAGGTCATTGATTCCTAGCACAGTTTGAATCGTTCAAAAGAACTATGTCACCTTCACTAACGGTGGGTTCATCAGATTTCCACTTTCGACGTGGTTGAAGATTGTGCAAATATTCGCATTTCCAGCGAGACCAGAAAACATTGGCCAAACCCTGTACGCGCTTCCATTCACTCTTCAGAATGTCCTTTGAACTGAATGACCCAATAGTATCTCCAATATCATACTTATGATATTTCTGTGTGAGTACTAATGATGGTGATAGTATGGTGAGGTTATCCGGATCAGATGACACTGAAGTTAGAGGTCGGGCATTAACAATGGCTGATACTTCAGCCATAAGAGTGTTCAATATATCATGAGTCAAATTATGCTGGTTAGATAGCATTGAGTTAAGAATCCTCTTCACCACCCCGATCAAGCGTTCCCATGCTCCACCATAATGTGCAGAATGTGGTGGGTTGAATATCCACTTAGCATCAGATGATAATAGAAATATCCGCACAGAGTCATCCTCAACATTTACACGGTCAAATGCTAGATCATCTAAGGCCCCGATGAAATTGGTGCCTCTGTCAGACCGAACAATCTTTACTGCACCACGCACAACAATAAAACGTCGTAGCGCGTTAATAAACGCAGCTGAACTCATAGAGTCGACTAGTTCAATATGTATAGCTCTGGTCACCAAACATGTGAATAAAACTCCCCAACGTTTAGAATTCGCACTGCCCCCACGAGTCTTTCTTGTCACTACATGGTAAGGCCCAAATGCATCTACCCCAACATTCGAAAATGGCGGTCCTGGTTCTAAGCGATCTGCCGGCAAATCAGCCATCTTTTGTGATGCAAGGCGTCCCCTCATTTTGCGACAAGGTACACAAGCTGATATCACGGATGATACCAATCGCTTACATCGAGTTATCCACAGGCCAGCGGAACGAATGGCACCTTAGGTAAAGAGTCTGCCTTGATGTAAGACCTCACTGTGGTAGTGTCTAACCAACAGCTCAGCTAGATGATTCCGACCAGGGAGAAGTATCGAATGCTTTGACTCAAACGACAGGAGTGATTTCCCTAGACGTCCACCAACCCTGATGAATCCATCGTTGTCCAAATATGGATCCAAAGATGATATCTGACTTGTTTTTGCAACAGCCTTGCCAGCGTGGAGGCAACTGGTTTCTTCTGGGAATACTTCCCTCTGAAATTCTTTGAGCACATGATCATGTGCCTCACGGCGGATATCTACGAGACACAAAGTCTCACATGGATGTATATTTCTATGACTTCGACGGTTTCTCCATAGACGCACAAAAAGCTTCAATCGAGCTATCGCATTCACAACAGATTTCCAACGTGAAAAACGTTTGAATCGGGATGTACCGAGTCCATGAATTGGCGCAACACTTGTCATCAGACTAGTTCGAATTTCCTTGTCGGAATATGGATCCAGCAAATCAAAGGAAACTGGTTCCTTGTCAGTTTCAACAGATGGTGATGGCCCCCTTAACCATGCGCTATCCTGCATCTCATGAGCATCGATTGATCGTGTACCATCGTCCGCAGGATTCTTGTTTGTGGGTATGAACCTTCATTGGTGTGGAGACGTAGCTGAATGAATTCTAGCGACACGATTTGCAACGTAGGTGTGAAAACAACGTGATGTATTGAATATGTACCCAAGCACAATTTTGCTGTCTGTATGAAAACGGAAGTCTTGCAGATATATATTTAAGTGCTCAGTGATTGTTTCAGCAATTTCAACTGCAAGAACCGAAGAACAAAGTTCAAGCCGTGGAACGGTATGTCCTTTTAAAGGCACAACATTTGCCTTTCCGAGGATGAACCCCATATGTGTTGGGTCTGTAAGATCACTAAGATAGGCAACAGCGGCTATTGCCTTCTCGGAGGCATCGCATTAAATATAAACTTCTTTCCGACTGCAACCAGAATATGACACAGGTAAGTATGGTCGATGAATTCGCACATCATAAAGATCGAGCAATGAACTTCTCCAACGATCCCACGCTGAAAATAACTCTTCCGGAAGTGGTTCATCCCAGTCAACAGTTCCATGAATCAAGTCTCTGAGGAGGAGTTTCCCTTTGATCACAACGGGAGCCATGAAGCCTAACGGATCATAAATACTATTTATTGTAGACAAAACACCCCTTCTTGTAAATGGCTGTTTGTCATGGGAAGAACGAAACAAGAATGAATCTGTACCTAGATCCCATTTCACACCCAAACTCGCCTGAACTGGAAGAGAATCCTTCCGCAAGTCAAGGTCCTTAATGTCTTTAGCAAGATCATCATTGGGAAACGCAGCCATGACCTCATGGTCGTTAGACGCAATTTTGTGCAAGCGAATAGTACCTCCTTGCAGTAGAGCTGTCTGTGCATCCTTGACAAGAGTAATAGCGTTACTGGGTGTGGGAAGCGATGCAAGTCCGTCATCCACGTAAAAATCCTTGTCGATGTACTCAACTACTTTCGGATCCGCGCCTTGAATGCAAAGTCGTAAGCCAAAAGTGGCAACGGCAGGCGAAGGCCGGTTCCCGAACACATGTACACACATTCGAAATTGTACCAGTGGCTTGTTCAAATCACAGTCCTCGTGCCACAGAAAACGAAGAAAATTTCGATGTTTCGGCTCAACACGGAAATAAAAGAACATTTTCTGGATGTCTGCGAGTATGGCTACGGGTTCTCTTCTGAATCGCATCAAGACCCCAAGTAGACTGTTAACCAGATCCGGTCCAGTCAATAGAACGTCATTTAACGAAAGGCCATTAAATTTAGCTGAGGAGTCAAATACCACGCGTGCCTGACCTGGCTTCTGGGGATGGTAAACCGCAAAGATCGGCAGAAACCAACATTCTTCCTCTGGTTGTAACGGAGGAGCCCTCTCTGTATGACCGTTCTTGAGTATCTTTTGCATGAACTCTATGAAGTGCGAGTCCTTGACAGAATCATTCAGAAGACTTCTTTGCAAATTTCTGGCTCGCTTGAATGCCATTGAATAGTTGTTGTCAAGCCTAGGCCAATCAGGTCGAAACAGTAGAGGTGATGTCCAGAATCCCTCTTCATCCCTATGAAATCCTGCTCCAACTATGTCTAGAAATTGTCGATCCTCAACAGACATGCCTACCTTCTCATCAAGAGGCGTTTTCAGGAAAACCGGATCATCATTCAAACGGAGAACACTCTGACAAGGTTCCATACAAGTAGGACGTCCGTTCGGCAATATTTGTGTCTTCAATACGTTGATGCAAGGTGGGATATGGTAACTCCCAAGGCAGGTTTCTCCCACTATGGTCCAGCCTAGAGGCAATCTCTGAGCAAATGGTTCAACGTCAGACCCAGTACGTTGTTCAAGCACGTGGTGTGCTTTCAAAAGGTCTCTTCCAATTAACAAGGAGATGTTGGCCTTAGAATCGAATGGTGGTATGAATACTTCAATGTCAGAAAGCTGTGAGTATGCTCGTGCAATCTCTGGTATCGGGATCTCACTTCTGTTCTCAGGTATGAATTCACACTCGGTTACCATTGGCAGATCAAGGCTGACTGATCTATCCAATGATTCGACGACTAGTCCAGATACACGTCTTCCCCAAGTATTAACTTTGCCTGTGCATGTCATGTAGACAAAATGTATGGAGACTGAGTACTGCCAACATCGAGCTTATCAAAGAGATATGGGGTACCTAAAGTGCTTGTACTCTGGTTGTCAATAACAACATCAGTTTTAAATGCACGTTCTCTGTGATCTTTAGGGTAGATCCACACTAACTGTATCTTGGCACATGATTTGCCAGAGAATCCTTCGCCACAGACTGTGGTGCACGCTGTCACAACTTCATCAGCCAACGCTTTAGGTTGAATCTCCCCGCCATGCGAAATTGGTAAGTTACTACTGTAAGTAAACCTTTTGTCATCCTCTCGGTCCTCATGAAGAGCTGTAGGATGTTCACGCTGACAAACACTACAGGTAACCTTTGAACATTTTCGAAAGTCATGCCTTTGAATTTCACAGCACTTCAAGCATACTGTCTTTGATCGTAAGAATTGTCGGCGTTTTTCAATAGTCATAGAGCGAAAAGCACGGCACTGATTGAGAGTGTGGTTCGAGCTCTCATGATAAGGACAAGACACTAGCTTAGTATGCGAATCAGTCTGCTTAGCATCCCTATCAAGTGAAGTCTTTTTAGTCGTTATTTGCTGCACAGTTTGTGTCTTGGGTTTCGACTGCTGACCATTAGATTGTTGTGATTCGTACACAAAGGATGGATTGTTCTTAATCCTTGCCATCTCCTTCACAAACTGCAAGAATCCCCTAAATGGAGGAAATACAGCATGGTGAGTAGTCTGGTATTTTGCAGCCCTGCTTGTCCATTTTTCTTGTAGTGATGGCGGCAGTTTACAAAGAATGGGTTTGATCCCTGACGAAGGGTCATAATATGCGAACTGATTGGCATTAATTGGGTCATCTTTTAAAGATGCTACTTCCGACAGTAGATCTGCCAACTTGTAAAGTATCTTGGGATCCTTGACAGTTATCTTTGGAAAGTCACTGATACGCAATTTTAACGCTGATTCTAACATTTCTGGTGTTCCATAACACTCGTCAAGTCGATCCCAAATCAGTCTAAGCGCTCGGCTTGGATTGTGAGGATTTACATTACGTATACGAAGAGCAGAAACCTTTGACTTGCTCCCAAGATACCGAATCATGAGGTCAACTTGATCAGTTTCATCAACATCCATATATCTCATAGATCTCAAAAAGTTAGATTTCCAAACTTGGTAGGATTCAGCAGTATCATCAAATTCCCATTTACGCTTTGACAACAACTCTTTCTTTAACATGAAGGTAACAAAATCATTGGAGTGATTAGTCGAAGCATGATGCTGTGAATTATTCAAATTCGTTCAAAATATGTTGTATTTTGTTGCGGGCAAGGGTGAAATGTTGGGGCTTCCGGTCTAAGTGTCGAACCAAAGTTGTCTATTGTGCTTCTGATTCCATTGATACGCCTCTGTTCATCCAAATGACTTTGGGCTAGCTCGGATTTCACAATATTGCCATCTAAGGCATCTGCTGCAGCGTCAGCCATGGCAGCCTCCTTTTGAAGAGAGACACGACGAAACTCAGTCTCGATATCCAAGGCTTTCTTTTTAAGCGAAGCTTCTTCATCCAGAAAATCCATGACAGCCCTCGTAGCCTCTGCTTTAGCTCGTTTATCCTCTGCACTAACTGACGAACGGTTCGAACGAGATGAGCGATTCGATGGTCTTGAATTAACACTACTGCGAGTATGTAACGAGCCGACTTCTAGTCTAGCTTTAGCATGCTCCAGTCGAACCATATTTCTTTCCACTTGAATACTTTTAAGTGTTTGATCATCCTGAACCCTCTTGTGCAGCTCCAAACTTTCCTTCGTGTAGCACTCATTTAAATAGTTAAGATAATGATCTATGAGGTCAAAACACTTTCGCGACTCGGCTTTCAGTTCAATTTCTGTGATGTATGGATCATCACTTTCACTGTAGTTAATGAATGAAGTCACAATTTTCCACTGATCATTGATCTGTTGATCAATTTGACTAACACGTGACTGGAACTCCTCATATTTCTTTGCTGTTAATATTCTGACAGCTTACTGTGTGCATCTTCTGAAGATTCCAACTGACGTAAGGCATCAGCTGTAAGATGTTGTATGTTATCTGAGATTGGATCCGAGATTGAATCCATTTTGTCTGATTGGCTAATTAAAGTCATTTTACTGTGCTGGTATAGTCGTGGACGTCACAGCCAGTTAACCAAGAAATAAAGTCCAAAATACGAAATCCATTGTATTTAATGTAACTTTATAACAATGTTGTGGTAAAAGGCTGAAAATTAAGAAAAACAATCATAAGAATTTTGACCAAGAATCTGAATAAACATTGTCATGTACACAGTTCAGTCACATACGTAATACTGATACAAATACTGTATACGTATAAAACACTCATAAAAACTCAAAATACAAAAACATAGTCCAATATTCATAAGAGAATCACTTTTATCGAAGTTACCACGTTAGCAAAATATTTGCAAACAATGAGCATGAAATTACCAGGCGAACTAAATTTCAGAATATTCTACCAATCTCAGTTTACCACTACACAATATATGCATTCACCTGATGCTTATAAACATTCATAAGAGAATAAATTCAATGAAGAAATATACAAACAGAGTAAAAACTCACACTGTAGTAGGCCAAACTCGACGTGAAAATGTTTGCAGAAGTTGTACCGTTCAGGCGGAAGTAGTAAACAAACCTTTTTAAACGTTTGTCAATTCCACCCATAACTTATTCGTACAATAAACACCACATTAACCGTGACTTCCGAAATCTGCACGAACCTCTTATTCTTACAACTGGACAACTTAACAACTAATTACTTACTAGTAACTCTGAACACTAATTCAAACTGCGAACGGCATTCTGTATTTATACATAACATATGTTTTCCAAGACCGGGGTGTAAATAACTAGATAACTAGGTCACCATTACAATGGATATTTACACGTTTTCAGAGCAACAAATATATCAGAAAGTATATGAATAAAACAAGAAAAAGACAGAAACAATCGTTATTTTACAAGATGTGCCACATGCTCAAGATAATCACGGTAATTTTAATCATGAACAACAAGGTCGGGATGGAGATATCCATGACATCGTCCGAATTCCTGTAGTTTTGAGGGAATATTATAAGTGGTGTGTAAAGATTCCCCGATGCATGTCAAGTATAAAAGATGAGACAGACATTTGATAATAATAAAGTGACAATTTTATGAAACGTAGTAAATAATAATGATGATGTAGGAATATGTAAAGAGACAACCTGTACAAAACACAACAATCAACCCAATCCGCTTTTTCTCTATAAATAAATAGACGTTATACAAATATTTATAACAAATATATAGTAAACAAAATCAATCCTCGTGTAAAGTAAACAAAATAAATATCAATGTATAGTAAACATAATCAATTCTAATAGATTGTAAAAAAAATTAATCGTAGTGTAAAATAAACAAAATATATTGTAGTGTATAGTACAAAATCAATCCCAGTTTAAAGTAAACAAAATCAAAACCTACTGTGCAGTAAATAAAATCAATCCTACTGTATCCTAAACAAATCCAATCTTAGTGTGTAGTAAACGTAATGGAATCCATTATATTGTAAACAAAATCAATCCTATTGTATTCTTAAAAAAATCAATCTTAGGGTGTAGTAAACATAATCGAATCCATTATATTGTAAACAAAATCAATCATAGCGTTAAGTAAATAAAATCAAACTTTATTGTACAGGAAACAAAATTAATCATATTGCATACTAAAGAAAAGCGTCTGTACAAATTGTATAGCAAACAAACAATAGTGCATATTAAACGAAATCAAACCTAATGCATGCCATACTAAATTAATATGTATGTACGGTAAACAAAATCAACCCCAGTGTGTAACAACGAAAATGAATCCCATAGTGTTGCAAACATAATTAACTCTAGTGTATAGTAAACAAAATAAATCCTAATGTATCGTTAAAAAATCGACACTGGTATGTAGCAAACAGATTGAAAGATAGTGTGTGGATAACGATATGAATATTGCTGGTCATTTTGAATGCAACTTACCAATGTTAACGGAGTTAATGTTAAATTATGTTGAAGAACATTACCAGTTATAAATAAAATACAACATATAGTGTGGATATTGTCTTTATTGAAATGGACATTACGTTCGAAGTTGATTTTATACCTGTCAGGCGTCTAATGGAATATGACGTCCTTCAATTTCGTTCCCAAAATGCAATACGGCAGTTTTCGTATATACATCTACCACAATTTCATTTTATCGAAAGTGTTCAAACATTTAGGACATTTAAAGCAACTATCACTTATCATAGTTTATGCTAAGGTGAGTAGTGGAAATTACTGTATTCAATGAATTGTGTATGCTTATAATATCACAATAATAGTCGTAAAAAGTTACAATAAATTTATTTTAATTTTAATTCAGGTTGTTGAAACTTCGGTATACTGTTATTAAAATCAATTGATTGACCAGTAACCTCTCTAACAATTGAGATGTTAATCTGCCGATAACATATTTATACAATTAGATACACAGACATGAAGCAGATACAGAGACTAAGTGATATCAACTATGATATATCGACTCCGAATATGGATGAAAAAAGAAATTGTTGATAGATAAACTGTCGTTGATATATTTACTGTTGAGTTAAAGGCCACATCAGGTTTTGTTGTAATCAGCCTACCACATTTCATTAAACTACAATCACAGTAGTGCTATGTGTAAACAGAAACAACTATTATATCCAACTTTGGCAGCTGCATCAAATCATATTCAGTAAATAACTTATCTGATTATCGTATTAAGCATATCTTAATACGTACATAAGGGTGTATGATGTGTTCTGTTGTTTTGGTGTATTTTGTACGAAATTTTAATATTGAGATCATATTTTTTCTCATTCTGACAAGGGTTCGTCTTCGATGCAAGATGAAAATAACGATCAGTGATCAATCTCATAACTGCTATAAGCAATACAAAATAGATAGTTGGGCAAACACGGACCCCTGGACACACCAGAATATTATCCTAGATATTATCGATTAGTAATCTATCCAACAAATGATTAAGGCATTCATTGTAGTAACAAAAGCAATTAAAGAGACACAACCAGTTGTGTTACTTGGGTTAACAGTACATTATATCGGTACATTTTAAAAGTAACGTGATCAAATATTAAAACATGGCGGATTATATAGCTATTTTAGCTAATTATCAAATAATCTTACATATAAGGCCACGCAATTGAGACTCCTGGATAACGGTAATGCCTACTATGATACATTAACTCTTATGAAGACACATAAACGCCGTCTTAAAGTTATGTTCGAAAGACTTTAGACTTTCAATTGGCTTTCGACAAGCTGGTATATAATGCACAGTTAGCAACTTTCAGTGTCATAAGATAGGGGATTGAACACGTTTGTTTTATGAATACGCAATTCGCATCAAAATGTTGAATATAAAATGTTGCTGACCATATACACATATGAGTCTCTTAAAAAGAAACCGTATCCCACTGTTCTGATTTCATACATTTTTCCAAGTCAATAAAAACAATGCTTCAAAATATATCCAACATTTTCAGTAAGTTAACAATGACACATAAACGCCGTCTTTACGTTGTATTCGAAAGACCTTGAACTCTCAATTGTTATACCACAAGCTGGTGAATGAAATATAATTACCAACTTTCAGCATCGTATGATTGGGGACCGAATACGATTTCTATGAGTACGTCATTGGCATCAAAATAATGCAGGATATGGTATTGTAAAAATAAAATGTATCCCTCCATAATGCAGGTAAAAGTCTTCTCAATAAAAACTGTGTCCCACATTTGTGATTTCATATATCTTTTGAAAGTTGATAAAAATATTGATTCAAAATATATCCACGATTTTTACAAAGTATTACATCCATGGCTTCATTATCTTTTATAATGATAGAGGATGGAATGGACTTGAAGTTTCATTCCATATACTTTAGCTCAGGTGGGTGTAGATTGTTGTAAAGAAATTGGCGTTCTTTGAAAATATACAGTATCTATGTATCGAATCATTCAAACAACTTACATCTCTAAAGGTAAAAAACCTAAAAGTACAAATGCATAATGAAATATCACAAAAATGTAGGAAGTCAATATCCAAATATCCATTCACGTCAAAATAGTTTCCAAAATGTTTCAAGCATTGAGTTCCCGATATGCGAAATAATTTCATTATTGATCAGTCACAATTCACACGAAAGATAAGCAGTTTGATAGTGGACAACATTAACAATTCTTTACAACTTGTCATTGGGGTAAATGTTGTCTGGTGCGTTGAAACGAACTGTTGGGCACTTCTTTGCACGCTTATTTTGTTGTCGGATCAACCCGCTTATCTGGTTAAGAGAAAGAATTCGCACCGGGTGTGACCGGTCAACATGATATACTTACTCCTCTTATCAATTGACCCTACCCCTGGTGTGTTCCAGAGTCCGTCTTTCCAACTCTAATTTTTGCATTCCTGAAATCAGTTACGAGATATATCAATAGTGTTACTTTACGTTTCCATTGCACAACTCAAACATGCATAATGCCGACTGTTATCGACCTTAACCTCAGAAAATAAAAGTTAAGATGTGCTCACTCTTTAGCGAACACAGACTGCAAATTCAAGATAGTGAAGCCACTGGATGACCGGTCGACAGGGGATGTTTACTCCCCCTAGGCATCTGATTCCACCTCTATTATATCCAGGGGTCCCTGTTTGCCTAACTCTCTATTTTGTATTGCTTATAGGGGTCACGAGATTGATCACTGTTCGTTATATTCGTCTTAAATTGTAAATATGCAATCCAAGTAAGTACTATTTGAAAATCAAAGAAGCCGATTCATTTAATGGGAGAATACATATTTCTGCTATGTAAATTAAATCCATTATATTTGAAAATATTTTTACATCAATGATTGTGAGAGTGAATAAATAGATAATTAGTTGATTGTTCATAACAGTCATCAATACACCAGTTCACGCAGAATGGAACCGTTTAAAAATGGAAGTATTTTTACAATATGTATGCATGAGGTGCAGTGCCCGCAACTTTATTCTTGACATGATAAACGATAAAACACGATACACGCACGATAGGATAGAATACACGCACGATACGATAGGATACACGCATGATGCGATAGGATACACGCACGATGCGATAG
Source organism: Ostrea edulis (assembly GCF_947568905.1). Classification (NCBI taxonomy): domain Eukaryota; kingdom Metazoa; phylum Mollusca; class Bivalvia; order Ostreida; family Ostreidae; genus Ostrea; species Ostrea edulis. The sequence goes on from NC_079171.1 coordinate 73,815,142, forward strand.
GATACACGCACGATGCGATAGGATACACGATAAAGGAGGACAACTATTTTGATATCAATTATATTTTAATGATACATGTATTTCAAAGGGTATACAATAAAGTTTACAATAGTTAGATTGAATTATCAAATCATACAAAGCTATTGTTTACCACATGAAACGTCAATTCGTTTACCTGTAAGGCACACTACCACATACACCAAGAGTCAAATTGCCTCCAGGTAAACAAATTCTGAGGAAGCCGTCTCCCTCCAAACCGGGCCTCTCATATACAAACTTTCTTAAATATATTTTCAATATACATAGTTGAATACGATTGTTCTACAATGTATCGATGTGTATTGAAAGCCCATTTCACTGAGATATATCAATTTCCACTGTTACAAGAGGTTTCAGTTAGTCAACAATTCAGTTTATATGTATAAATCTTCAGTGCAATGAAAGAAATAGAAATATTAAGAGCCTCTGATATATCTGTTTCATGATAAAAGCTTATGATGATATGTTTCCAAGATATGTCAATATCTATTACATTGTTAATCCTTTTCCCTATTCTGTTAGACGTTCTGCCGGCATATAAGGTGTTCTATGTTTTCAATTTCACCACAGTTTTCACAATATTTTTTTTCTATATTTGGATTCCATTTGCTAGCATTCAAGTTATTATTCAAAAGTTTATGTAACAATTGATAGTTAAACTCTGATGTTTGTTTGTCTGAATTTTTTTCAACTTTTAAGAGCTAAATTGTCTTCCATAAATATTTTGGAATGTCAAACTTTTCCGTCCAAATCTTTCTGTATTTGGCTTAATAAATTTGTAATCAACAAATATGTTATATAAGAACGATGATTTGATATTCAATATCTCCTTTAAATAATACATGCATGAAAGGTGAAGACAACAAACAGTGGTCAATCTCATAACTCCTACAAGCAATACAAAATAAATAGTTAGGCGAACAGGGACCCCTGGACATATCAGGGGTGGGATCAGGTGCCTAAGCGGATTAAGCATCCCATGTCAACCGGTTGTCTTTAATATTAATACAGGAAGTTTTTTTTGCAGTCAAACATACCCGTAAAGCGTAAAGCGGTTGAACATTGTTTTTAAAATATAGTTTTCAAAGATGATACTGTTTGTATTAGATATGAAACCTTGAACATATTTTAAATCTCTAAATACACCATTATTATCATATAAGTCTTTGGTGTATAGAACTCCTGACTTGACCCGATTGGGAAAATAAATTTAATGGTTTTTGAACTGAAATAGGTTATTTTCCCAAATTGGTAAAGATAAGGATTCGTCTAAAGTAGTCATAGAGATATCTTTAATTGTTGTGGTTTTGTTAAAAGCGCAAATTGCTTCTTTATAGAACAACGTCGGAAATGTAATATCTTAATATTCTTTCACAGTTCTTAAGATTGCTTTAATTATATATCTCAGCGATATATTTTCTTTTGGAAAAAAGCCGCTGCGATGGCGGAAAGGTTAGAGTGTTCACCCCGCATGCGGAAGGGCGAGTTTCGAATTCCGGCTGCAACAGACCTAAGTCGTTTAAACAGATATTGATATTTCCATCGACAAACGCTCGGCATCAGGTGTGAATGTCACGGGTCCTCGGAGATGACCTTAAAAACGGATCACCCATCTCACAGTAGGTCTGGCACGCTAAATAACCCTCACTCCGCAATGGCCTTAAGCGCTGAGCATAGGCTTAAATTTTAACCCTTCACCGATATTGGTGACGTCTCCATATGAGTGTAAAATTCTCGAGCGAGACTTTAGCAAGAAACAATCAATCAATCTTTTTGAAAAGTATGTCCAAGAAACGTTAAGAGACTGAACTTAGTACTTAGCAGACGTAAGTACTAAAGTCCAAGACGATTTTAATGGATAAAAAAACTTGGATTCAACATCAATAATATTGATTCCACCTTTCAATTCCTTTCCACTACGTGTATTTCTTTTGATTCTTTCCGCAGTAGTATATAAAAAATTAAATATCTTACTGTTCAGTTCCTTAAATATTTCATCAGGCGGATTCAGAATTATCGACGCATTGCATTGTAATTTAGATATAATGAGATTATTGATGATTTCTTTTTTGCCAAAAAAAAATTAAATTTCTTTTTCCCCAGTTCTCGAGTATGTAAAACTTATACGATACCAATTTTGATGCACCATATGCGCATTTCGACAAATAATGTCTCTTCAGTGATGCTCAACCGAAATATTTGAAATCCGAAATAACTATGAAGTTTTAGAGCTAAATATAGCCAAAAACAGCGTGCCAAAAAAAGTGGAGCCAAATTCGTTTAAGGATAAGAGCTATGCATGAGGGAAATAATCCTTAATTTTGCTAATAATTTGATAAATTGTTCCTATCCGATTTATTTTGGATACAATATTTTGTTATGTCCTATAAATGTACCAAGTGTTTTAATAGGATTATTTATTGTAATTACATTTTCAATCTGTCCACATGTGTTTTGTAAAGAACCTAGTAATATACATTCTGATTTCTTTAGACTAAGCTTTGAACCTGCGAATGCAGATAATTGTTTTACTGTGTTAATTCCTTGTTTTACTGACTGTACGTCCGTTAAGGGGCTTATGGAATCATCTACACGCTGTATATATTTTTTTTTATCTCTTTGTTAATTCCAATTTCAAAACTATGTATTGTGCCCGAATATCTAATTTTTGTAACTAACACATCTGTTGTGATTATGAACAGTGATGCTGATATTGGACATTATTGACGAATACCGAATAGTCATTTTAAAAGTGTTAGATATGTAACCGTTGTTTTTAACTCGAAATAAAGGTTTATCGTAGAAGGTTGTAATCCAGTTGATAAAAATTGTTCCAAAATTTAAAGCTTTTAAAGTTTCAATCTTAAAACTCTATTCTACGGTATTAAATGTTTTTTCGAAATCGAAAAATAATAAAATGTCATCTTTGTTTTTAACTTTACAGTAGTAAAAATATCTTGAATTAGTCGAGCATTGTTCCCTATATATCTGCCTTTAATATATGCGGATTGGTCTATATTTATAAGTTTTGATATGACTGTGTGTAAGGGTTTAACCAAAAGAAATGCAAGAATTTTATAATCGCAATTTATTAGATTAATTGGTCTGTAATTTCAAACATTTGACTTTTCACATTTCTTTATAAATAAAACTTATTATTGGCATACTCTGTGATTTTAGAAGCTTTCAGAGGATTTTATCAAACAATTGAAGAAATAATGCTTTATATCATTCCAGAAAATTTGGTAAAATTCAATTGGTATAGCATCTGTACCTGGATAATTATTGTTTTTCGTATTTTTGATTCCGTATTCGGATAAAAATGGGAGACAATTGCATACATTTTTCCCATCTTTTAGTTTATTTTCATTATTTGTTTCTGCGATGTAATTGGTATATGGTGTTTTATTACCCTCTACATATTTTATTCGTATTCCATCATTGTTTTAATGCTTTTATTTAAGATTTAAAATAATATTAACATTTTTCCATACTTTATCCAGTTAGCCTTTGATTTTATGTAGGCTCCCTTTGATTTATAATCAGTTTTAATCAAGGAAGGACACTGAAAATAACGTCATATGTCAGTGATTTCAACACTTTCGTTTACAGTCAGCATTTCACAAATTGTATGGTCGTTTCAACGATCCGATTTGCCACACAAACATGTTATTAGGTCAAATGCTGTCAAACGTGTTTGATGCATAGAGTTGACTTTTATAACAAGGATAAAGTATAAAGGAATATGCTCACAAGAGGGGGGATTGTCATACTACATATGAATATTCATAAATCAAAAATATACGTAGATGACTAAATTTCATACATGAATCCACATCAATCTCTAATGCAATATATTGTATCTTTGACAAATTAATTAAAAAAACGAAGGAATTTATATTGAATAATAACTGAAAGGTCATTAAATGTTCACTATCAGCTGATTCACATATAACAGTCAGGTTGGTGACAAACTAAATGGTTATTGAATAACTGTGAATTCACTTAATCTGAATACATGGTAGCTAGAAGTTGAGTGAATAATAACTAAAATTAGCTTATTGATTACTGAAAGCTGACTTAAAACTTAATCAAGTGTGAGTAAAAGATACCATAAATATGTACGAATGGTCGGTAAATGATGACTGAATGAAAAGTTGACAGTGAATGAATGATCACTGAAAACTGACTGAATGTTCCAATTATTGAGTTGATTGAAGGGTTACTAAACTGCATCAGAAAACTATCTGATAATATTTTTTATCAGCGACAATTCGCGTATCAATACAAAAAAGTGCGTTGACAGAGAGGTGGTATTTCGTCTTCTTAAAGATATGTTGATTTAGGAACTCCAAATATCACTTTAATATTAGCTTCAGAGTGGTTGTGTTTAGTATTTACCAAAGTTATTTTGGACGACTGATTACAAGTAGGCAGGCTATTGACAAATATGTCGGTGTTCAATGGGTTTTAAAAGTGTCCCTTCAAGTCATCCTATCGCAAATTCTATCGTCGTATGACTAAGTCGTCAACGGCTTGACAGCTGTATCATGTAGATATCGTATGTAACAAATTGACAGGAATGAAGTGTCCTTTACTTAATAGATAAATGAACCGAGGGTTGGATTTAGGCTTATCGTATGGTAAATAGAAATATTATATTATGCGATTGTCTTTTCACGGAATTCGATTTAGAATGCTGAAATGACTTCGAATAATACTAGATTACATAATATTTAATTTGAAATGTAAACGAGATGTTACTCACTGTGTAGAATCGATCATACCCACGTTCTGTGTGTATTTTTCTGATGATTTCCACATTTTAGTCAACATTTCTCAAAAGTCAAGAAAATAATTAAAAGTAATGACATATACACAAATCGTGATATTACCAAAGCAGTCGGCATATCGCTATCGCGGGTGCATTTCATTTTGAAGCGTACTTTGATTTCTGCCAGATGGATACCGCATATATTCGCATAAGGGTACGCGTACAAACGGCTAAGCAATTGCTCAAAATATTTCCCAAACTCAATCAGAAACAATTTCCAAACATTGTTACTGGTGACGAAACATGGGTTCACTATTTTGAACCAGTAAGGAAAATTGGCTAACTAAACACGGTTGAAGACCTGTAGTCCCCCCCCCCAAAAAAAAAAACCCAACAACATAAAGGTTCTTTATTGCATATTCTCGTGTGAGGGTATAGCCTTAGAAATTCCGATGCCGAAGTGCAAAAGTGCTACAGATTGGTATTACCGAGATGTTATACTAAAAAAATATCCCTTATTCAAATGATGCATGTTTGCCCAGCTCTATATGTTGCATTGCTTATGGGAGTCATTATATCGATCACTGGTCATCAATACCCCCTTGGTTGTCGTAAGAGGCGACTGTATTGGACGGTCCCTCAGATGAGATTGCAAAACCCGAGGTTCTGTGTCACAGCAGTTGTGATAGGATAAATATTCCCCTGCTAAAGGTAGTAAGCGCCGAGCATAGGCCTAAATTTTGCAGCCCTTCACGGGCAATGGTGACTTATCCATAAGAGTAAAATATTCCCGAGCGGGATGTTAAACAATATACAAATCACTCAATCAATCATCTCTCATTCTACGAAATACTTTGATACATAGCTGTATGCTTGTGAATAGCATATGTCTATGGAATATTTACTGTAACGGCCTAATCATATTGTGTAAGCATTGCAGTAGGAATGTACAACTAGTAGCGTGATGAGTGGATCTTTGTAGGATGGTTGTGATGTAAAGCAATGAAATGAAATACGTTTTCTGTGAAGGGTTAATTGAAATATACAGTTTCACCAAATAAAAACAAGAACAAAAATGTTCAAACACCTCTTGTCTGCGCGGGACAATGCTTTCTATTCCGTTACTTTGATCACCAGCCTGGACTCCGGATAATATATGCTCTGTTTAGTATGGTATCCTCAGTTACCATTCTGTCAAATTCTTAACTATGTTAAGAGTTCCCGAACTTAGTAGATTTAGTAAATTGATAATCTATAATGCTGTCATTGTATATTTTAAAGTTACCTCGGTTGGTATTTGAGGAGAAACATCATATATTATTAAATTTAATGACATTTCTCTCTAGCGATGTTGATGTTAAAATAACTAGTATAATTCATACCTTCCCCAGCAACATCCACATAGATGCATGCTTACACTAATCCCAGCAAGTTATTTGCACTCCAACAAGTTGTTGCACATACGTAATTGGTTTTCTTACTCTAAAGGCCTACATACATTAAGAAAGATTATATAGTTATAATATAAGACAAAATTCAATGTAGCATATATGATTTATTGGCATTGGATACTTGTATGACACCAAAAGAAGTATAATTCTTTCACCAACATTTGAAAGCAAATTTAGAAATTGGCAGTTTGAAATATCATTAATGTCAAATGGTGTAGCATGTTCACTGCAATGTCATTATAACCCTGTGCATTGTGAATTTAAGTTTGTTGTGACGTAAAGCAGTGCGAAATACACTAAGATACACAGTACTGAAATATTGTCTTTCTTGGGATTTTTGTTTTATTGATAAATATACGTTGTTTTATTGAACACAGTTTGAATCACAAACTTCTTGAACAAGGCATCGTATGTCTTCGGTGTGGTCTGAAGCTAGCGTAAGCTATATATTGTTGTGGTCCAACAAAGTGATTTTCATCATGACAGAACAAAGCTTAGGATACATAGTAGCATTGATCTGCATAAAAACCTACATATGAGGATGTAGTTGATAACGTCAACCTTCCACTACACAAGTCTGCAGTAGTTTTCATCATATCACTGGCAGTGGTAGGTCATTGGTAAAAACGTCCACATGGTAAACCAAAATATTTTGAGCTCAAGAGCCATGAATCACCCACCATTAACCAGTGAGTGTCACGTATTTTAGTAACTTGTTTTAAAACAGATCTTCGCTGTTGTGGTGGGTTCTGATACGCTAAATAATCACCCATGAGAAGGTCATGAACGTTAACCGTTAACATAAATATATGACGAAACGAAACATGGATTCTTAAATATACATAATGTAAAATTTTACCATGCCATTCAGCGACAAAAATATAAATAGTGCTTCAAGTGCAAGACCCCCCCCAAAAAAAATAAAAAAAACCACAACAATATGAAAAGCGCCTGTCCTCATAAGAGCTATGAGATTGGATCACAATTGTTAGCTTCAACTTGTCATGACACAGTTGAATTTTATTTGTCACTACTAAAAAATGCATGATGAGCGAACGATGAACGAAATGTGAAGAAAAAACAATTGATGTACATATGCTACAGACTTATGCGAGTTAGAAGATTAATCAGTGTTCGTTGTCTCAATTTTCATTCTGTCATGATGTACAGTTAATTTAAGAGGACACTATTACATGATAGAGTATATAAGTCTGCTATATTTACCTCCTTGACTTAAAATCCGATGGCAAGTAGAGGTAGCATGGAAGTAGAAATACCGTCGGAAATCAGGTTCTTCACACGCAGTGGTGATGCTTGACTATAGCCGATCACATTGATGCGTTCTTTTATATACCAACGTTGTCTAGAAAACATTTGTGAAAGTTGCAATTAACTGTATGCAATGGATACACATTACGTATCATGAAAGGTGGAGATAACGAATAACGATAAATCTCAAAACTCCTACAAGCAATACCAAATATATAGTTGGGCAAGCACGGACCCCTGGTGAGACCAAAGGTGGTATCAGGTGCCTTGGAGGAGTAAGCATTTCATGTCGCCGTGAGCCATATCTCCTGTTCAGGTAAACGGAGTTATGCGCAATCAAATTCAGTGTGCAAGAACAGCTTAACAATCGGTATGAAACACGTCAGACAGCATTTGACCCAATGCTATGTTCTATTGAAGAATTAAATCGTTTTGAGGACCATAGAATTTGCAAAAAGCAGACTAATCCCAGAAGTGGTGTCAAGTGCCTAGGAGGAGTAAGCGTCCACCTGTCGAACGATCACATCCGTCATGAGCCCTATATCATGATCAGGTAAACGGAATGTTCCGTAATTAAAATGGTGTGTCGAACAAACAATCAGTATGCAACATGCCAGACAGAATTTGACCCAATGCTAGGCTCTTTTTGGAACTATATCGGTATAACGATCATGGAATCTGCGAAATGCAGACTTTAAAGGGAACCCTTGTATCATCAACTTGTTTGTCAGTAGCCTAACCCAATCTAAAAACTGACCACACGCAGAACAAGTTCTTGCATGTCGAACCAGTTGAGATATCTGAACATCATACACAGGTGGGAGTTGAATATTACTGTATAAATATGGGAAGTCGGTGCTGATGAAGCTAATTCCGTAAATCCCAAAATAATGCGAAATTGATGGAGCAAATACAAAGCTTTGAAGACATCAGACAATGTCAGGTGGTTGCTGATTAAGCATATACTGCCGATAGTCTTCCAACACCAGGAGCTATATACAGCACAGACACTGTGTATTGTTCATTTAACAAACTCCTCTCGCAATGTATTACTTTAGCCAGCAATATAAACCCGCGATATTTGCTCTTGGTTTTGACTGAAGCCATGTCTAAGCAACAGCGTTGTGAATTACTGTTTTTCAGCAGAATGATTGTTTGGAACGTATGGCTGACCGCAATTCAGAGTATAAACTATAAGCGAAACGCTGTTTTGGTATATGATGTGGCATTCTGTTAAATTCCTGTAGCTTTTTAAAAAATCCAAATGACATATTAGATCATGTGTATGATGTCTGAGTACAAAATCATTATTCCTATTCCACGCTATTGTGTTTGTACATTCATCCATGCATTTTTTTTTCAAAACCACTGTTTCCCAAGCATTTGAACATTTGTATAGGATAACGTTTATCTAATGAGGGTCAACACTCTCTTCATTCCCTCGGTAGTCAAAATTAATTTCAATAATTAGTATACAAAATCATACCTAGTTCATATCAAATAGAATCAGTCGTACCGTAGACCGAGAAAGGTAACGTCATATCCAGTGTTCAGAATTCAACGTTACATCAAATATACAAAATAAAATGTAGTATATAGCAATCAGAACCAATTCAGGTATACACTAAATACATTAAACAGAAACATTTCTAGTATGCAAGGTGAAGATAACGAACAGTGATCAATCTCATAACTCCTATAAGCAATATAAAATAGATAGTTGGGCAAACACGGACCCCTGGACACACCAGAGGTGGGACCAGGTGCCTAGGATGAGTAAACATCCCCTGTTAACCGGTTAGACCCACCGTGAGCCCTATATCCTGATCAGGTAAACGGAGTTATCCGCAGTCAAAATCATGACATAAACTGTAATATTCTAAATAATTATATGTTATCGTAAACAGAATCAATAATATTCTATGAAGAGGTGAAGAAAATCAAAAGTGATAAATGTATTAAGTTCTTTAGTGATTACTAAATTAAGAGTTGGACAAACACATACCAGGGGTGTAATCAATCGCCAAAAAGGAAGTACTGCATCCCTTATCGATATGTCACACATTATATTCACCTTTCATATGGACAATTGAATTCCTATGGAAAGCAAGATCAATCTAAATATACAACAAACAAAATAAACCACAGTGTACAGTACACAAAACCAATCTTAGCGTATACCAAGTAAACTCAGTCGTAATGCATGGTAAAAAAAATCAATTTTAATAAAGAACAATTCTTAGACATTAACAAATATATTCAATTTTATTATCACTTGAGTACCTATTGTTTAACGTCCCTCTAGATAATATTTCACTCATATGGAGACGTCATCATTGCCGATCAAGAGCGGTAAAATTTAGGTCTGTGCTCGGCACTTATTGTCTTTAAGCAGGGATGGATCTTTAACGTGTAAAATCCGCTGTGACACGAGGACCACCCCATTTAGTCGTCTTTTACGACAGGTAAGGGGTACTGTAACCCGGGCCCCACGGGATTTAATATATTGTTGTTGTTATTATTGCGCTATTGTGATAAGTCAATATTAACAAATTATCAGCATCCATGACTCAGTTACCTCTTGTCTACACCTGCCAACATCAATTGTAACTTCAGAAGAATATACGAACCTTCTAATGTTACAACTGAACAGCTTGAAATGTATTGCCAAAATAAGAATAATATTGGTTTACCCTCGAAAAAGTTGCATCGACGCAAAGGGTTTTCCTCCGTCATTCATTCTGGCGTTTATTATTTTACTTCAGGGTCATTACAGGTACAGATCAATCTCTTATGATGACTATAACTTTGCTGTATCTTCCTTGTTTCGATCTAAAAAAAAAAAAAAGGAAGTAGATAAGGTGGTCACCATTACGATAAGTATTTAGAATGCATACAGTGTAGCATAGATACAATTCATAACGTGTTGATGTCACCCATCCATGTGCTGATCTCACTCCCTGTCACATTACTTGCGTGATCAGGAGATAGACTCAACAACATCACTCGAACATATATGTCATTATCAAAGCAGTATAAGTTCCATCTTATACTGTTCGCTACACACACCCCTGCTCGGGAAGCTTTGCCCCGATGCTTAGCGTGAATCCTTTTGGGTTTTTGGCACCTGCTTAGTAACGACATTCACTCTTCCCGTCGACAACAGCCGTCGTTCCCGGACGAAGACACGTCCTTATCTAGATATTCGAAGATACTCCAACTGAAGAAGGCCTCCTAGCAAACACCAAAATTTATATAAATTGAACCTCTGTCTTCTTGTCAGCTTCTGTTATTTGTAACTGTGATATGCCTATCTTTCGTCCGTACATGGCATTATCTTTATCCATGATACTGTCCTTGAGTTCAAAAATAAAGAATTGTAGCTCCCTGTGGCTAGTATGAATCCTTTTTTTTCAAATCTGTTTATCTTGCATTATCCAGCTTCCTCTGTCGCTGGACATCCCTATTTCCCAGATGAAACATGCGATCTTGAAAGATGAAACTCTTATTGGTATGCATGTCTTCCTTTTCAGCCTCCATATTAATGAGGTATCTGGTTGAGCTTCTCTGTCACGCCTGCGATTTAGTTTTCTTTAACTTTCACAGAGGTACTGGATAATTTATTTTTCATTTGCACGAGCTGTGCTTGCCAGTAACTATCTTTTCCATCAACCGTCCTGTGAGTCTGACTATCTAGCTCTTGATAACTTTTTGTTCTGAAATCCACATATTCCAGCAGTTATTGTACAGTTGTCTCTAGCATAGCCTTAATTTCTCCTTTAGCTCCCCCTCCTCCTAACAGTGTTTATCCAGCTATATTAATTTCTCTCACGTCTCATATGTTTTCCTGAGCTTCGTTATGTTTACGATTTGTCGCCGTGAAGTCTACACTTCTTTGCTTCAATTGTGAATTCTCTTTTTTCAAAGATGTCCCATTAACCTGCTGTTCTTTACGCAATGTCCTAACTTTCTCTCGATATTCACTGTTTTTTTGTATATTTCCTTCACAGATGTCCCCTAATCTAATATCAGTCTCTCTTCCCCGTTTTCTTGCCTCAAACATAATTTTGCTTTAGTAGATTGTTCTCACATATCACTTTTAGATATTTGCAATTTTCCACATTTCATTTTTGCAGCATTAATTCCATAATATAATATATATTGTACTTATCACTGATTTTTGTTCTTTTGTGACGACATCGTATGAAATACATTTGTCATTTACCACATTTAGTAAATATCCGATTGCATGTTCCGTTGTCAGCTGTACATCTACGAAAATTGGTTATGCTTTGTTCAGCAGTGGATGTATTTTTGATTAAAATTCCAGAATATATCATTGAGTCTGTCTTATCATGTTCTGCAGCTCAGTTCCATAAGTTTCTAGCAAGGTAATCACGTAATCGTTGTTTCATGGCAGAATGAATTTGAGACATATTTGGCCTCACATCTTGACTAAGCTGGGGCGCAAATGTAAGTGAATCATCCCTCAAGCAAAAAATAACTCCCCTGTCTGTCTACGGGCAGTCCAACGAAATATCTATGAAATCATGTTTGATTGAATCAACAAGAATTTCTAGGTTGTTTTGTTTTTACCATTTAAAATTGGCAATATTTCTTTGGGATCATCACGAATAGGACTTTTGTGATTTTTTTGAAATTGGTTCTTATTGTTGCACGAATGTGTCGAATGTATCCATGTCCATATTCAAATCTCCGTACATAGCCTCTAAATATATGGTAATGAAAGTTTATATTTATATCATTAACCTGATAACAAAATTGCGATTAATTCATTGGTTGTCTTCACATGTAGCTGTAAGCCATAGTTCTTCAGAGTTTTTGTTATAATCATCATGGTGATTATGCATCTAATATTGTGACATCGTGTGTGTCACTACAACCTATCACTGGATCAAATGCTGTATGGCGTGTTTCATACCTAGGCTGTTCTTGACACACTGATTTTGACTATGGCTAACTCCGTTTACCTGATCAAGATGCAAGGCTTATGGTGGGTGTGATCGGTCGACGGTAGATGCTTAATCATCCTAGGCATATGATCCCATCGTCTGCATTTCCTGCATAACATTCATTTGCGCCATCATAAGTTTTTGTTTCATTTTCATTCATTACATAGCTTCTTGACTTTCCTGTTTCTCTTATAGTCTGACTGAAAATTTCATGTCCAGATACACTACCATGTGTTCATATTTCATCTGGCATTCCCTCCCTGTGAAGTGGATATGTTTGATTTCCCATGTCATTCCCTTCATCTTTTTGAGGTCCCACAGTGGTTTGGGATGGAATAGTCTATTTCTCAAAATACAAGCCTTTCTCGTTTTTTTTTTTTTTTTTGTTTATTTAGAGATCACATTTATTTATCAGGGAAATAAGGTTTTGTTACATTTTGGTCACCCTGGTTCTACCTTAAAATTTATTTTATTCACCAATAAAAAGGAAAACAAAAGATATTTTTTACAAGTATCGAACGTTCCACTTCAAGGAAAATGACTTAGCTGTCTTTTATTTTCCTCTCCTACTTAAGACTAATCCTTTGCAAGTATAAAATACCGTTTCACTTATTTGCACCTATGCATTATGTTTACAGTTCATTAACACAACACCTCCCCCCCCCAAAAAAAAAAGCTGCCGACAATTATTACGATTGTATTTGATAAATAACAAGTTTAAAAATTAACAAGTGTTTTTAATTGAATAGTATTACAATGGTTCAATAATGACACAGGCAAATGTGACTCATGTGAATTTCACGTGAAAATCATGAAAACTTCTATGTGAAATTCACTTTAAAAGAGCATCAACTGTGAATTAACACGAAAAAAAATCACGTGAAATTCACGTAAAATTCACGTGATTTTCACGTGAAATCTTTAACATGAATTTCACATAAAATTCACGTGAATTTCACATAAACTTGATAACGTTAAATCATACATGAGCATTTCGATACCCTGAATCTCGGGTTCAAATGAACGTCAGACGGCTTAATCGAGTGTAACGTCACAGTCTTGTAAATATCACCGGAATCTTAATGTAGTGTAAAACTGTATATATTTTTTTTAAAAAGTTATCTAAAAATACGTAAACAGTAATGTTGTTGATTATTTATGTTTTTCGCTTTCTTTCGAGTGCTAGAAATCTGTGTTTTCCTTTTGATTGATGATCTCAAAATTCGGGATGGTGAATACGGCTGATAAAAAATGTTCACTTCTATATGCGTGTGTCAGCGATTTCCAGTAGGTCTAACTTTATGCACACACCAGCTTCAAAGGTATCACATTGGTAATCATTATATATGTATATAAGGGGGGATTAAAATTGATGCCAAATTACGGAAATCTGAAATGACGTTACTAGCGCCCCGTCTACCGACAGCGGAAAACAATACCATGGAATTTTCCCACTTGCACAATACTGCCCTCAAATCACATGGATGTAACCAACATCATAAAACAGCGATATAAAAATGTAACTCATCTTCAGTAGTTTTACAAAACTGACCAAAACAACACTCTTTTGGAATACATTATTTTGAATATCTACCGTTTGAAATTCTAAAGGGTGGGCAAATATTCTTAGGTATTTAAAATGTACTACTCTCACAATTGGAAATTTCAAAATGCTCTTATTAGTTTTAATTCATAGTTTTTTTCTGATTTTATTGTAAAATTGTAATTTTCCACGTTTAAAAAAATTCTTGATTTTGAAGTTGCATGTTTTAACTCTATCGATATAGTGATTCTTCAAGTAGTTGGAAAATGTGCTTTCATTAATATCTATGATGATGGGAAATTCAATTCATTTTTTAATTCTTAAGAGAAAAAAAAATAATGGGAAATGAGAGAAATCAGGCGTGGAAAGTACATGTAATCATACTGCATATAGAACTACAATACGAATTCATAATTTTGCCCCCCACCCCCCACCCCCCCCCAAAAAAAAAACGAGGAGAGGGAGGCGTGAGCAGGATATACTTTATTTGTCATTTGCCAACATTTATAAATGTACTCTAACTTAAATTGTCTAATCCCCATACCGTTTTTTATATTTTACCTTCATTTTATTTAATTTTTTCTCGCTTGAATATATTAAGAAATGTGAATATTTCACTTTAATCGCTTTTCTTGTGAAACTTTTAACGTGAAAAGCTTTTCAAGTGAAATTCGTGTGAAATTTTTCGTGTGAATTTCACATGAAGAACGTTCACGTGAAATTCCTGTGAATCTTTTCACGTGAATCACCGGTCACATTATTTCCTTGCGAAAATCAAAATCACATTAAAATTTCCGCAACGAACTAATGTGAAAAGAGATATAATGATTTTCACATGAAATTCATGTAAAAAAAAATAACATGAATCTCACGTGAATTGTTGTTATATATTGTATGTATTGCACATGAAAGGTTCATGTGAATTGCACGTGAAATTCACCTGAGACACATGTGCCTGTGTACACATCGTGGTGCCCTTGACTCAGTTACATCTTCTTCACACCTGTCAACATTAACCATGACTTTTGAAATTTGCACGAACCTCTTAGTTTTACAACTGGACAACTTCACAACTGGTTACTAACAAGTAGCTCTGACCACTAACTGAAACTGCTAACGACATTATGTATTTATACATATCATATGTTTACCAAGAACCGGATGTAAATAACTAAATAAATATATCACCATTACAATGAATATGTACATGTTATTTAGAGCAACGCATTAATATTGTATATAAGAAAATATATCAATAAAAAACAACAAAAACCCAGAAGCATTCGTTATTTTACAAGATGTGCCACATTCTCTACATAATCACGGTTATTTACAATTATAAACAACAAGGTCGAGATCAAGATATCCATGACATCGTCCGAATTCCTGTAATTTTGAGGGGATAAGGAAGCAGATCTAAAAATGTCCCGATGCACGTCAAGTATAAAAGACATACATTTGATAATAATAAAGTGACACCATTGCTAAACGTAGTAAATGATTATGATGTTGTAAGAATCTGTAAAGAGACAACCTGCTAAAAACATAAACAGCAACCAATCCCCCTTTTCTCTATTAATAGATACACGTAATATAAAGATTTATAACAAATATATAGTAAACAAAAATCAAGGATAGTGTTTGTTAGACAAAATCAATATCAATGTGTAGTAAACATATTCAATTATAATATAATGTAAACAAAATAAATCCTAGTGTAAAATAAACAAAATGTTTTAGTGTATAGTACACAATTAATTCCAATTTAAAATAAACAAAATCAAACCCTACTGTGCAGCAGATAAACTACATTCACAGTAGTGTTATGTGCAAAGAGAAAAAAATATTATATCTAACTTTAGCAGCTGTATCAAATCATATTCAGCAAACAACGTATCTAGTTATCGTATTAAGCATGATTTACTACATACAGAAGAGTGTACGGTGTGTTATTTTGTTTTGATGTATTTTTTTTTACGGAATTCTAATATTGACAGCATATTTTTTTTCTAATTCTGACAAGGACTTGGCTTCGATATTATCCTAGATATCATCGATTAATGATATACCCAACAGATGATGAAGCCATGCATTGTAGTGACAAAACAATTAATGTGACACAACCTGTTGTGTTAATTTAGTTAACAATACAAGGGATCTGTACATTTCAAAGGTAACATGATCAGATATTAAAAGTTAGCTGAATACTTAGCTAGTATAACTAATTATCAAATAACCATGCATACATGTAAGGTAACGTACTTGAGATTCCTCAATAACGTTGGTACTTATTATGATACATTATCTCATATCAAGACACATAAACGTCGTCTTAAAGTTATGTTGGAAAGACTTTAGACTCTCAATTGGCTTTCCACAAGCTGGTATATAAAAATCAGGTACCAACTTTCAGTGTCGTAAGATAGAGGATCGAACACGTTTGTTTCATGAATACGTCATTCGCATCAAAATGTCGCAGGATATTGTATTGTAAATGTAAAATGCTACTGACCATATACGCATACGAGTCTCGTCAAAAGAAACCGTATACCACAGTTCTGATTTCAAATATTTTTCCAAGGCAATAAAAATAATGGTTCAAAATATATTTAAAATTTTCAGTAGGTCAACAATGACACATAAACACCTTCTTAACGTTACATTCGAAATACATTGAACTCTCAATTGTTATACCACAAGGTGGTGAATGAAATGTAGTTACCAACTTTCAGCATCGTAAAATAATGCATGGCATTGTATTGTAAATATAAAATGTCACTGACCATAATGCAGGCAAAAGTCTTTTCAAAAGAAACCGTGTCCAACATTTCTGATTTATGGTATTTTGCAAGTCAATAAGAATATTATTTCAAAATATATCCACAATGTTTACAAAGTATTAGATCCATGGCTTCATGATTTTTTGTATGATAGAGGAACACCAGATGGAATGGGCTCGAAGTTTATTCAATATACTTCAGCTCATGTGGAGGTAGACGGTTGTAAATAATTTGGCATTCTTTTAAAATTTACATCAGTATCTATTTATTAATTCATTCAAAGACCTAACATCTCCAAGAGTGAAAACATAAAAGAAAACATGCATAATGATATATCACAAAAATGTAATAATTCAATATCGAAATACTCATTCACGTCAAAAACGTTTCCAAAATGCTTCAGGCATTGAGTTCGTGCATTCGAAATCACTGCATATTGTTCGGCCACAATTCACACGATAGATAAGCAGTTCGATAGTAGACAACATACATAATTGTTTACAATTTTTCATTGGAGCGCATGTTGTCTGGTGTGTTGAAACAAACTGTTAGGCACTTCTTTGCACGCTTATTTTGACGTCGGATCAACCCGCTTACCTTGTTAAGAGAAATAGTTCGCACCGGGTGTGACCGGTCGATATGATATGCTTACTCCTCTTAGTCGCTTGATCCTACCCATGATGTGTTCAAGAGTCTGTCTTTCCAAACTCTATTTTTTCGTATTCCTTAAATCAGTTATCAGAAATGTCAATATCGTCACTTTCACATTTCCTTTGCACAACTCAAACATGTGTAACACAGACGTTTATCGACCTTAACATCAGAACATAAAAGTTAAGGTGTGATCACTCTTTAGCGAACACAGACTACACATTCAACATAGTGGAGTCACTGGGTGACCAGTCGACTGGAGATGTTTACTCCCCTAGGCATCTGATTCCACCTCTGATATATCCAGGGGTCCCTGTTTGCCAAACTCTCTATTTTGTATTGCTTATAGAGGTCTCGAGATTGATCACTGTTCGTTATCTTCGTCTTACATTGCAAATATGCTATCCAAGTAAGTACACTTTGAAAATCAAAGAAGCCGATTCATTTAATGGGAAAATACATATTTCTGCTATGTAAATTAAATATATCGTATTTGAAAACTTTGTACATCGATGATTGTGAGAGTGAGTAAATGGAGAATTAATGGATTGTTCATAACATTCATCAATATACCAGTCCACGCAGAATGGAACCTTTAAAAATGGAAATATTTTTACAATATGTATGTATGAGGTAATGCTACATTTGGGAAGAACGGGATTCCTACTCAGATCACATGCCAAGCCAAAAACTTCGAAATCGGTACACATATACCTTTGACAAACATCGGTATTACAAACTCAAATATTTTTAACTGGTGAATCTCATTATCAATATTATGTATTCAGCTGAGAAACGGACGTGACTGTTGAATGCAACGAGCTTGAACAACATACATGAGTGTACGTCCGGAAAAGGACTACCGTCAAATGTCAGCATTTTGCAAGTTATATGGTCGGAATAATGGTCTTGTATGTCAGTACAACCTATCATTAGGTCAATTGATATACATCTGGTAAGGTAAACTAGTGATAAAATTTACAATTTGCCTTTTGAAAGCCCCCCCCCCCCCCCTAGACATGATCTATATCAACGTAAAATAACATGTTCATAAAACCATGGGGAAATGTGTATCTAAATTTCAATAATCTCTTTAGCTACAAAACAGTGCCACCTCATTATGGGAATAATTTGACATCTGCATCAAGAGCATATTCCTCACCATCAAGTCACCCAAAACACTTCTTTGTTAAACACCATTTTGATTCTACGTACAAACACTGTGCAGTTGGAATTGAATATGCTAATCCATAATGCAACTGCCAAATCCCGTGGGTCTTGTTAAAAGGCAACTTTGGTAAAATATAGAGATTAAATAAGAATATGAATAAATAATAACTGTGTGATGGAATAATATCCGTTCCCCATAGCTTCAATATGGAAAAGACAGAGACATCCGAAAACATTTATCTATTTTCATACAGTTATCGTGACTGCAATTATGAAAAGGCAGCATTTGTCAATTCAACAATTTTAATCACGATGCACGATAAGTTGTCTCGTCATATCGAGATAGATATCGCAACACAATGAGATAACTTAGCTTAACTACACCAGATACAATTTGGTTTATGTCGAGAAAACCAGAATATCATCTTGACTTGGCGAGATAGTTATCTTGACTTGATATCTTATGTTCACGAAAATTATCTGGACGACATAACTATTCCACCATATATATCAGACAAAACTTTACACACGTTTTGATTCTAATTAACAACGGGTATTTGCCGTAAGCATCACTTCTGACTGCGACTTATTTATTACTACTAAGAATACATCCTGTGTTATCACCCGTTTTATATCTGTTCACAAAGACATTGTACTTATTCTCTTATTAAGAATAAAATACCCAGGGAAACAATATGAATTTGAATTCGATTTTTTTTTAAAACACGGTCAGTCAGATTAGTAAATATGATTTACCCGATCATTTAGTAGACTCGGTTGGTCGGGGTGATGTATTGTCAAGCCATGCTAAGAAATAATGTGTAATGCCTCAATATCTAGACTTTGACGTTCAGTTGTCGTCGTAAGTATAAGTTTTCTGTAGATTTCCCTATGAATATGAATTCGAGTTTTTCAAACACGGCCAGTCAGACTAGTAAATTTGATTTACCCGATCGGACCTATAATTTAGCACACTCGGTTGGTAGGGGGTGACCTATTGTCAAACCCTGTTAAGAAATAATATATAGTACCTCAATATGTAGACTCTGGCCTTCAGTTCTTGTGTTATGTATACATTTTCTGTGGATTTTCATATCAATGACGTTATGTATACTATCTACTTGCATTTGTCTCTACCCTTTCTCCAAGATGTTCTAAATAATATGCGACATATCTAGTAGTCATACTAATCCAGATTACAAATACAATCTATGATGTAGTTAAAAGCTGTCAGACTTATTTTTATATCGAATGTTAAGCCGTTCTTCGCACACTGATTTTGACTACAGATAATTCCCTTTACCCGATCAAGATATATGGTTCATGGTGGGTGTGACCGGTTGACAGGCGATGCTTACTCCTTGTAGGCATCTGGTCTCCTATAACGAACAAGTGATCAATCCCATATTCCCTGTAAGCAATACAAAACAGAGAGTTGGGCAAACATTGAACGCTGGGTATACCAGAGGTGAGATCAGGTGTGTTAGAGGAGTAAGGATCCCCTCTCTACTTAAGTATATAAAGAATGAAATAGTGTGGCATCCTACTTTGGTTTTGTAATAAAGAAAGATCCTTTGGGCATCAAAGATAGGAAAATTGATGGTCGATATCATTTCTTTGTATCTCTATCAGTTTTAATTGTTTTTGTTTTCATCGCACAAACCTCTACTGGAAATCAACGCAATTTGCTCATAAATTGACTTGCAGTGGTTTGGAAGCACAGCGACCACACATACAACATACTTATTTAATATGCTTATATATCAACAACATCCCTCGTTATCGAAATTTCCAGTATTGTATTTCAGCATAGTTTGATATTTCCCTGCTTTTTCAAATATATTTCCGCCATTATATCCAGCCATATTAATCACAAACCAACTTTATGAAGTATATATATAGACCTTTCTATATATAAACCTCACGCATGCTTTGCGATTCGTATTCATTCAACTATAGGGCATGTCATAGCGGGTGACGTTGATGTTATTTCGAATAAAGACCTAAAATCACTGATTTTGATAGGTCATCAATTAAAAAAAACATCGCTCTTTCAATTGGAAAACAATTGCATGGCTATTATAAATTCGGTCAAACATCATGCTCAGACTATGGACTAAATATGAAAGGGAAACACTTTTGTCGAAATAGAATAGGCTGATAAAACGTATCAAAGGAACATCTAAACCACATTTTAGACAAAGGGAAACAAAAGTTGGTGTCATAAATTTGTCTGTATTGAGTAAATTAGAAGCGATATAAAATAAAATGGATTAAACGAGGAACGTTCTAGTTCCAGCTGAAAAAAAAATTAAAATTGTGGTTCTTTATACGACTTGTTATTACAACTGGATTTTAAATTAACTTGCCATTAATTTCACATTTCATGATCCTATTTAACCCCCCCCCCCCTAATTTGCTCTTTGAAAGGACGATTTTATTCAAAATCATGATTCATTTAAAAAAAATATATATTTCATGACCAAGACAATGCAACGAATCGAACAATATAGGTATCGTACCTATGTTTTGCTCGCAAACTTCACAAACAGCTACAACAGTGCATTGCTGGATCCAGTGTATGTTTTATCAAACCCTATTTTTGCTCCTCACGAAATTATTAGGAGCTGTGATAGAATAAGTTGAATCCTGTTGTGCTACAACATACAGCAGAAGTAGGTTAAATCAAGTGTGAATCCTAAAATATTCTGAAGAACTTTTAGCAAATTGGAAATCGCAAAAATAATTTCTAGTCAACAACATCAAAGCGTACCACTTTTCAAGGCTCCATGAACACTTACTGACTAGATTTGTTTGTGGACACTTAATGCCTAAACCTGTTTGTAGATACTTAATGACTAGATATGTTTGCCATCATGAATAATTGCTTTTTCAACAGAAAATAGCAAAATGAAATATATGCATCACGTGAAGTCATTTAAAAATAACTTTGTCCAACACCCCTTTGATTGTACGCACGCGTACTTTATTGTTGACATGAAAAAGAAACTGTAGTCCCTCACTGACAATGTGTTCGTAGTATTTAACAATCAGGTCTTTCACCATTACCTTGTATTCCCCACGCTCAGTTATGTCCCTTTTATTAGGTTGATATTCTAAAGAGAAAAATATTCAATGAATTTACTCGTACATGGAATATGTATGTTATTGTGGTCGTAATATTGACATTTAAATATGTTGACGGCGTTTTATTTATAAAAGAAATAGTTGTTTTCATTTATATTCCGATTCTGTCAATTCCAATGAAATCCACTATGAACTCCACTATTGGGTCACTGTTAAATAACTGTTTGTGGCAATTAAAATGTCATTTATCGTGATGACAAACGGGAAAACATGTTTCTCCATTGTGAATTTCCCATATGCATGTACTAACATTCTACCATCACCTGCATAAATTGTTCATTTATGAATTATGACGTTAACAAACATGGATCAGTTACATATATATATATATATATATATATATATATATATATATATATATATATATATAAAGCCTGCTTCACTGAGATATATTAATTTTCACTGTTACAAGAGGTTTCAGTTAGTCTACAATTCATTTTATATTTATAAATCTTCAGTGCAATGAAAGAAATGAAAATATCAAGAGTCTCTAATAGAGTTGTTTCAATACAAAATCCTATATGTTTCTAAGAAATATCAATATTTAATACGTTGTTAATCCTTTTCCATATTCTTTTAGACGTTCTGCCGGCATATATCAGGTGTTCTATGTTTTCAATTTCACTAAAGTTTTCACAATATTTTTGTATATTTGGATTCCATTTTAATAGAGAAATTATCTTCCATAAATATTTTGGAATATCCATATGTTTCTGTGATTGGCTTAATAAATTTGTTATCAACTAATATGTTATTTAAGAAAGACGATTTAATATTCAATATATTAAAACGTAATCTCCTTTAAATAAAACATGCATGTAAGGTGAAAATTACGGACAGTTGTCAATCTCATAACTCCTATAAGCAATAAAAAATAGATAGTTAGGCAAACGAGGACCTCTGGGCACACCAGAGGTGTGATCAGGTGCCTAGGAGGATTAAGCATCCCCTGTCGACCGGTTGTCTTTAATATTAATATAGGAAGTCTTTCTTTTGCAGTCAAATATAGCGGTGAAGTGGTTGAAGATTGTTTTTAAATTATAGTATTCACAGATAATATTGTAATAAAGTTTAAATCTTGAAAAGATTTTAAATCTCGAAATGCACCATTATTATCATATAAGTCGTTGGTGTATATAACTCCTGACTTGACCAGAATGGGAAACTAAATTGGTGGATTTTTTAACTGAAATAAGTTATTTTTCCAAATTGGTAAAGATAAGGATTCGTATGAAGTAGTCATAGAGATATCTTTAATCATTGTGGTTTTGTTAGGAGCGCAAATTACTTCTTTATAGAACAATGTCAGAAATGTAATGTCTTTATATTCTTGTACATTTCTTAAGTTTGTTTTAATCAGATATTACAGCGTTATATTTTCTTTTTGAAAAAAAGCCGCCACGATGACGGAGAGGTTAGAGCGTTCGTCCCGCATGCGGAAGGGCGGGTTTCGAATCCCCGCCGCGAGAGACATAAGTCGCTAAAACAGGTAGTGACAGTTCCATCACCAAACGCTCGGCATCAGGTGCGAATGTCACGGGTTCTCGGAGATGACCTTAAAAACGGATGACCCATGTCACAGTAGGTATGGCACGCTAAAGAACATTCACTACTCAATGACCATAAGCACCGAACATAGGCCTAAATTTGATGCCCTTCACCGGACTTGGTGATATCTCCACATGAGCGTAAAATTCTCGAGCGAGACGTTAAGCACGAAACGATCAACCAATCCTTTGAAAAATATGTTTAAGGAAAGTTAAGAGACTGCATTTAGTACTTAGCAGACGTGCAATCCAAGACGTTTTTAATGAGAACAACTTGGATTCAACATCAATAATATTAATTCCTACTTTCAATTCCTTTCTAATATGTGAATTTCTTCTGATTCTTTCCCCGGTATAACATAGTCAATTAAATAGCTTACTATTCAGTTCTTTAAATATTTCATCAGGCGGATTAAAATTTGTCGATTTTATAAATAATTAGATTATTGATTATGTCTTGTTTTCCACAAAAAAAATGTTAAATTTTGTTTTCCCCAGTTATGGAGTGTTCTAATAATTTAACTAAATGTTCCCATCCGATTTCTTTGGACACACTATTTTGTTATGTCCTATAAATACACCAAGTGTTTTAACTAGATTGTTTGTTTTAATTACATTTTCAATCTGTTCAAATGTGTTTCATATGTAATATACATTCTGATTTCTTTAGATTAAGCTTTGGACCTGCGAATCAAGATAATTGTTTTACTATGTTGATTACTTCGTTTACTGTGTGCACATCCCTTAAGGAGCTTGTGGAATCATCTGTATGTTGTATATTTTTTATCTTTTTGTTAATTCCAATTTCAAAACCATGAATTATGTCAGAAGATCTTATTCTTGTAGCTAACATCTCTGTTGTGATGATGAACAGTGATGCTGATATCGGACATCATTGACAAATACCTCTAGGCATTTTACAAGTGTTAGATATGTAACCGTCATTTTTTACTCGATATAAAGGTTTATCGTATAAGGTTGTAATCAAGTTGATAAAAAATGTTCCAAAACTTAAAACTTCAAAAGAGTCAATCATAAAACTCTATTCTACGGTATTAAAGGTCTTTCGAAATCTAAAAATAATAAATTGTCATTTTCGTTATGAACTTTACGGTAGTCAAAATATCTTGAATTAGTCGAACATTATTCCCTATACATCTGCCTTTACTATATGCTGATTGGTATATATCTATAAGTTTTGATATGACTGTTTGTAAACGTTTAACCAAAACAAATGGACGAATTTTATAATCGCAATTTGTTAGACTAGTTGGTCTATAATTTCTAACATTTTACTTATCGCCCCTTTTTTATAATTAAGACTCTTTATTGACAGCCTCTGCAATTCTGGGAGCTCTTTACTTTTAGAAGATTTTATCAAAGAACTGAAGAAATAATGCTGTATATCATTCCAGAAAACTTTGTAAAATTCAACTGTACCTGGAGATGTATTGTTTTTCATATTTTTTATTCCGTCTTCATATTCTGATAAAAATGAGAGACTATCGCATATATTTTTTCACATCTTTTAGTTTATTTTCAATATTTGTTTCTGCTGTGTAATTCTTGATTTCATCTACGTTTCACTTTTCTGAAGAATACAGGTTTTCATCAAAATCGACAGTGGATGCACACTCCTCCTAGACACCTTTTTCCACCATTACACCAATGACCCAGGGGTCCGTCATTGCCCAGCTATCTACTTTGCATTGCTTATAGGAGTTATGAGATTGATCAATGTTCGCTCTGATCGCCTTTCATAGCTGACCCAAGATTCTGTTATTGGTATATTATGTGTTATTACCCTCTACATTTTTTTTCTTCATTACATTGTTGTTTTAATGCTTTTATTGGAAATTTAAAACTATTTTTTCCCATACTTTATCCAGTTATCCTTTAATCTTATGTAGACTCCCTTTGATTTATAATCAGTTATAATCAAGGAAGGACACTGAAAATAACCTCACATGTCAGTAATTTCAACATTTTCGTTTAAAGTCAGCATTTGACAAATTGTATGGTGGTTTCAACGATCCGATTTGCCGCACAAACATACTAGTAGGTTAAATGCTGTAAAACGTGTTTGATGTATATAGTGGGAATGTATAACAAGGATAAAGTATGAAGGAACATGCTCACACGATTGGAGGGAAACTGTCATACTACATGCAAGGTGAAGATAACGAACAGTGATCAATATTCACAAATCAAACCTATATGTTGACGACTAAATTTCTTACATGAATCCACATCAATCTCTAATCTATTGTATCTTTGACAAGTTCATTTTAAAAAAACGAAGGGGTTTCTATTGAATAATAACTGAAAGGTCATTACATGTTCACTATCAACTGACTGACATATACCAGAAAGGTTAGTGACAAACTAAATCGTTATTGGATAACCGTAATGTCACTTAATCTGAATACATGGTAGCTGGAAGTTGAGTGAATAATAATTAAAATTAGCTGATTGATTACTAAAGGCTGATTTAAAACTGAATGAAGTGTGAGTAAAAGATATTTTAAATGTGAATGATTTATCGTTAAATCATTTGTTTGTTTGATATTCGTAGGATTGGTTAACTATATATCGTTAACCGATTGGTGACTGTATTATATACCATGATACTATACATCTCATTGCAATGCAGCCTCACCCTCCAACACCTCCCAAATGCACCAACATAGTGAAGTTGAAGTGTGTTGTAGTAACATTCCAAATGCTACGTATGGGACGTATGGGTTATCCCATGGTTTATAAATAAATAAATATAAATAAATAAGGACCATCGTGTACCAACACCTCTGATGACTGTGGTACTGTCTTTTGATGGCCGGACACATACATGTGATTATAATTAGGTCATAAATCATAATGAAATAAAGAAGTAACTTATAAATGAGTAATAAAATTGATAAAGAATTTTTTTATAAATTTTAATAGGAGGTAATAATTAGTAATATTAGTAACAGGTAATAGTAATAGGGATGTAGTTATGTAGGTATGTATATACATGTGAAATAACTAAAATATATACAGAAAAGAATTAGGGTAGGGTCGCCAAAGAAAATTTTGATAATAGAGTGCTACTAGTTATTAGTTATTAATCATAAATTATGCCATACAATAATTTTGAGATCGTCATTAGGCAAGAATCGTCATCAGGTGCTACACCTCATACCCTGTACCATGTTTCTGTAGCCAAATCCAGCTTATTGCACGACATGGCTCCCTAACTCTTATTCGATAGTATGTATTATGTATGTAAACTAAAGATGCATATCGTAATAAAATGATAAAGTAAAAAGGTTAGTGAGTTAGTTCATATAACAAATTAGTATGACATAGATTAAATTAATGACTATATTAATGGCTATAATAATTGATTTAAAAAAAATATATACCCGTGATATTATACATATAAACACAAAAACATACATATGCACAGATATATACATATAATATACTAATAATTGTAATATATCCATATTCATATAGAGAGCAAAAAGAGGGAAAGAAAGAAAGAGAAAACATATTTTGTTAAAAAAACAATTATTTGCGCAAGCAGGACTCGAACTCGTGCCTGTATACCGTATGATTATGAGCCCGATGCTCTAACCACTCGGCCACGGAGACCATGCTTTACCGAAGGCCAAAAGTTTATTATAATGCTGTAAAATTAAGTTTAATATAATAATTATTGATGTTTGTAGATGTAGATGTTGTAAGGTTTTTTAAGCATATACGTTAAGAAACTTTTAGCTATGGTAGTAAATATTTGTTAACATTACAGTGCTAACGATTGCGTATAAAATATAATGTTAAACTGCAGTTGACGGATTTAGTATAAACATTTGAACGATGAAAGCATATACGATAAGAACCTTTTGTTTATGGTAGTAAATATTTTTAATGTTACAGTGCTAAAAAGATTGTGTATAAATTTATAACGTTAAACTGTAATTGACGGATTTATAAACATTTGAAAGATGAAAGGACCCTTTAGTTATGGTGGTAAACATTAGTTGAATTAATAGTGCTAAAATAATATTTGGTGAACGTATATTTTAGTTATAACTGATAGACAGTTATGCTATAAATAATAAAATAATTTTGTAAACAATTAAGTTATTGCCGACAAAGATGCATAGGTAATGAATTGACTAATAGACATTTATGCTATAACTTATAAAATAATTTTGTAAACAATTAAGTTATTGCCGACGAAGATGCATAGATAATGAATTGATTGTAAAGATCGATAAAAGTGCTTAAACTAATTAATGTTGTAGACAATAATAACGTAATTATAGCATATTTAAATGGGTTTTACTTACCAAACGGAAGGAACTCAGTGAAAACCCAACTGCACTAGAGGATTCGAAATGGAAATGGCGAGATTAATTACGTATGTTAATGTTATGACGTGATTGATTGCGTATGTTACTATTATGACGTGCATTTGAGTTAGTGATTTTTCCGCGAAAACTGTGATATGGTATCCTGTTATATAAATAACAATGTAGAAGGATTTGAAGTTTATGAATTTATTGAAGCAGTACAAATAATATAATAATAATATCAATCAGTATAGATAATGAATTAATATATGTAAAATAAAAAAAAAAAATTAAAAATAGTATGGGGAATAATAATTGATAATAGATAATGGAGTGAGGAATAATAATTGATAATGGAATTAAAAGAAAAACCATGGGTTTTAATATTGACATGAATATGAATAGGTTGATTTGAGATGAAAATAAGAAATTGTGATTATATATGTGATTATAAATATGAATAATTTGAATAATTTTAGTGATTTAATGGAGATTGAGTAAATTGTAATATCTTTATCATACTATATATAATGTGTACACATACAATTCAATACATATTATTATGACTAAACGTTATACTGTATTGTCATAACTTATAAAAATAATTACAATGCGATGTATAAATATTGCTATAACAATAATTAGTACATTTGTGTAATTATATGTATTATATGAATTGTTATAACACAAGTAGTGTGTTCATAGTCCATCCACACTAACACAGTCTATATAAATGTGTTACAACACAAGTAGTGTGTTTATAGTCCATACACACTAATAAAGTCTATATATACAAATTGTACTAACATATGTAGCGTGCTTATATTCTGTATACAATTACAGTATATATATTATTTTTAATAACATACATATAGTGTTTATATTTCGTACCCATTGACAAAGTCCATATATGTATATATTTACACCTGCAGCTATAGTTTATGAAATACTGTAATCTATGTTGAAAAAGCCAATACCACGTATAACACAATAAACCTCAGACAGACACATATTTACCAATGAGAAAAATTAATATCGTGCATGAAATAAAATCTGAAAATATCGTAACACACTGAAATTTTAAGATTGTGGTACATTTTGTGTGCAAACCAAGATATATATTTAGTAAATGGTGTATTTATAATGATGCCTAGCTCATTGACAGTGTCATATATTAATAATAAAAATGTATGGAAATATTTGCATTCTTTAACTTTTTTGCTTTGTTTGCCTATGTAGTAAATAGTGTTTTTATGTGTACCTAGGTACTTAAAGGATATAACAACTTGAGAATCACATAAATCCATACATGGAATTTGTAGCGTAATATTGTTTTTGTTAAAGTTGAAAGGAATATTATTAACATCAAAATATATGGTGTCAACATCGTCAAAGTTAGTAAATTCTTGAAACACCATGGACAGGATATGGCTCATACTGTGTATTGACTGAAAGTTACAGTATAATAAAATTAATTTATAATTTATAAATATTTAGAATTGTTGGATAGTTATATTTAGTAAGTAGAACATAATAGGAAATTGAAAATTATGTATTTGATTAATACTTATTAAATTTGATAAAAAGTTAATTTAATAAGTTGTAATATGATGTGTAAATGCATTTATATATAATTATAAATCTTAGAATGGAGATTACGTTTAGTAAGGAGTATTTGTTTAAGTTTTTTACCCACACTGTAACTGAAAACCCAGTTGTAATGGAAGGGTGGTGATTTGGTAAGTATATACCTGACAAGTTTGCGTTCTTGTGAAGTATTTTGATGTTTGATATTACCGAATATATTAGTAGATTGTTTGGGTTTTCTATAGCAATTTCTTATATAAACATTTAAGCATATAATTCGGGTTTTCTATCGTGTATAACTATATGTTTATTAGTATGTAAACAATTACATATATAAGTATCGTAGCGAATTAATATTAGGACTATAAATTTTGCGTTTTTATCGTTTTAGTTTATATAAACATGTAGTTAAAATATAGATGCAGCTATACATCAAATCCCGGTATATTATACGTATATGTATATGCAAATATACATAAAATTCAGGTATGTTATTATACGTATGTATTTTGTAAACTTCTTTTTATGACGAACATTTAGATGCAATGTCACAGTTTGTATATATGCAGACATGCTGCATACTATTATCTTTGATATATGTAAGTTTGTTGGATGTATGCAATTTGTGATTTTGCATCTATTCTGTATTTTCATTATTTAATTAAATCTATATGGTATGTAATTAAGTATACCACTTCTTATGGTTGATATTTTATCTGTCATACAATTTTATCATAAGTACTAACTCACCACTTATTACATTATACATCTTCAGTTTTATACACATAATACATACGATCGAATAAGAATTATGGAGCCATGTCGTGCTACAAGCTGGATCCAGTTACAGAAACATGGTAGTGGGTCTGAGGTGTAGCACCTGACGACGACCTCAAAATTATTGCATGATGACGATCTCAAAATTGTTGTCTGGCATAATTTTATAATTTATGATTAACAAAGTAATAACTAGTGGCACTCTATTATCAAAATTTTCTTTGGCGACCCTACCCTAATTCTTTTCTGTATATATTTTAGTTATTTCACATGTATATACATACCTACATCCATATTACTATCACCTGCTACTAATATTAATAATTATGTAATAGTTATGGTATATTTATTTCGGTGTATCTTGAATTGGACGAAGGACGGAGACTCGTGCGATTACTAATTATTACCTTCTATTAGAATCCAAATAAATAACAAATATTTTAAATATTTAATTTTATATTTACTTATTATATTTGTTTTTAATTTCAATATACTTAAGGAATAAATTAAATAAAAATCATTATTAAAATTATTATATATATAAGTAAAAATATAATTTATTATAAATAAAAAATGTTTTAATTATTTAATTTTAATTTACTTATTGTATTTTTTCTTTTAATTTATTGAACAAATTAAATAAAATTATTATTAAAATTATTATATAAATAAAGAATATAATTTATTTCATTAATTTCTACTTTTTATTTAGTTTTTATAAATATAAGTTACTTCTTTATTTCATTATGATTTATGACATACGACCATCACATGTATGTGTCCGGCCATAAAAAGACAGTACCGCAGTCATCAGACGTGTTGGTACACGATGGTCCTTATTTATTTATATTTATTTATTTTTAAACCATGGGACAACCCATACGTCCCATACGGAACATATGGAATGTTACTACAACACACTTCAACTTCACTATGTTGGTGCATTGAGGTGTTGGAGGGTGGGGCTGGATCGCAATGAGATGGATAGTATTATGGCAGATAATACAGTCACCAATCGGTTAACGATATATAGTTGAAAGTGGATGCATGATCACTGAAAACTGACTGAATGTTCCAATCACTCAGTTGAATGAAGGGTCACTTAAATGTCAGGAAAAAATATCTGATAATACTTTTATCAGGACAATTCGCGTATCAATACACAAAAAGTGCGTTGACTGATGAGCGGCATTTTGTCTTTTTAAAGATATGTTCATCGGGGAACTCCAACATCACTTTAACAAGTAGGCAGGCTATTGACAAATATCTACGGTCGTATGGCCAAGTCGTCAATTGCTTGACAGATGCATGCAAATCTCGTGTTTAATAAACTGATATAACATATGCATATGGAATATTTACCCTAACGGCCTAATCATATGGTGTAAATATTGCAGTAGGAATGTACAACTAGTAGCGTGATGCCTAGATTTGTGTAGGATGGTTGAGATGTAAAGCAATAAAATGGTGTACGTTTTCTATGAAAGATAAATTGAAAGATCCCCGAGCAATATTGTTCAGCAATATACAAATCAATCAATCAATCACTCATATCTCATTTTAATAAATGCTTGCATATATAGACGTATGCTTGCAAATAACATATGGATATGGAATATTTACCCCAACGGCCTATCATTTTGTGTAAATATTGCAGCAGGAATGTACAACTAGTAGCGTGATCGCATGGTCATAATATCAGACAAAAATGACTGCAATGGATACGATTTATTGACATTGGATACTTGTATGATATCAATGAAACGTAATCCTTTCATCCAATATTTGAAAGCAAATTAAGACATTGGCACTTTGAAATATCACTGCATGTTTTCATTAATACCAATTTTGTAACATGTTCCCTACAACGTCATTCTAACCCTGTACATTGTGAATTAAAGTTTGTTGTGACGTGAAGCAGTGTGAAATGCACTAAGATACACGGTACTGCAATGTTGTCTTTCTCGGGATCTTTGTTTCACTGATATATGACTTAACATCGTGCGTTATCTTCAATACCAACAAGGTGTTCTGTTGTGCTGATTTTTCTCTCATTTTAAATATACACTGTTTTATTGAGCACAGTTTGAATAACTAAACTTCTTGAACCAGGCATTGTATTTCTTCGGTGTGGTCTGAAGCTTCAGTAAACTATATACTGTTGGGGTCCAATAAAATAACTTTAATCATGATAGAACACAGCTTCTGATATTTTGCACAAAAAATGTCCCTGTATTTACTTTACTTATTGTAGTATAAAAGACAATTAGTGGTTTACCTGCATTGTAAATTATTTTTGACAACTATCATTTTGATCGGGTTCGAGACACATTTAAATACTGTAAACAATCCTCTAGTAACACGTTTTGATCTTTCATGATGTAAGTCTACTTTGTCATTATGTTTATATGTTTTCATTAAGTCAGCAGGTGTAATTAACACATTATAATTGCATAGCACAGGAAGAAATATGCATAATCCATGACATTTGTATGCTCGAGGACGGTGTTGCTGACGAAGTTTTTTGTTTGTTTGCTTGCTTGATGTATACCATCCTCTTCATTATGTTTGTACTCTGGCTGCATGTTTTTTTTCTGTTTTATTTTCCGAGATACATGTTTATACAATTGTGCTGTAGATGAATAATATATAAGTATTATCTGTCAATTGCCAAAGCCTAGGCTTCCAAGAAAAGAGAAAATATTGAAAAAATTTCTTTGGAAATCCAAGAAATGTGATAAATAGTGTGTACAAGACACACACTTTGTAGAATATAATCAAAACATTGTCTAAAGTGAATGGAGTTTTGATATTTTTTTTAGTTCTTATGCATCAAATTCAAGAGGGACTGCCATTGTTTTTAATAATACTTTTCACTTTAAAGTGCATGAACATGTATATTATGAAGATGGTAATTATTTAATTTTGAATGTCACTTTGGAGAAAACACGAGTAGCACTAGTCAATATATATGGTCCAAATAGGGATCATACTGAATTTTATAAATTGGTTGTGCAAAAGGTAAAAAAAAATCTGGGAAATGAAAATTACATAAGCTGTGGTGACTTTAATTTTATTCGAAACCCAACAATATATTGCAAGTATTATAAGGGGGGTACCATAAATAAACCTAATGCTAGAATATTCATGTTAGAAACAATAGAGGGATTAGATATTTTAGATATATATAGGGAACTCCACTCTCATACACATAGCTATACATGGAGAAAGAAAAATCCAAGGAGATGACTAGATTACATTTCTTTCCCCTATCGAATAGACTTTTGAACTGTGTTCATGAATGCAATATAGATCCTATTTACAGAACAGATCATTATATAGTAATTTCATTTTTAAAGTTTCAAGAGTATCAGAGAGGTAAGCGACTATGGAAATTTAATAATCCACTTGCATACGTATATATATATATATATATATATATATATATATATATATATATATATATATATATATATGTTGCAAAAGTCAAAAAAGAAATATTGTTAAAATTATTCACGATATTATCTACCAGTACACAATACTTAATATGTTTTTAATATACCTGATACTGAACTTACCTTCTTCATTGATGATCAATTGTTCTTAGAAGTATTATTAATGAAACTATAGGTCAGTCAATTTCTCATTCCTCTTTTATGAAAAAAAGGAACAAAGAAAAAGATCTACATGCACAGATACAATGTCTTGAGGAAAAAGAAAGTGAAAGAAATGCATCTCACATTGAGGAACTTAATAAACAATTATAATCCATTAGAATTGAAAAAAAAAATAAAAAGTGCCATAATAAAATCTAAGGTTAAATGAATTGATGACGGTGAAAAACCAACGGCATACTCTTGTAGCGTAGAAAAACGAAACTGTGCTTGTAAACGTTTACAAAGAGTAGAAACTGGGGATGGGGAAATTATAACTAAACAGGATGACATTTTAGAGGGCATATGTGAACTCTATGAAACGTTATACCAGTGTAAAACTTTAAAACATGATTCACAAAAATGGGAACATGGTAATGTATGTAATGACACTAGAAAATTATCATGAGAAGAAAAACATGAAACTGGAGGGTGATTTAATTATAATGAGACAGCATGCACTCTGAAAAATTTAAATAATAATACAAGTCCAGGAAGTGATGGATATACTACTGATGTTTTTTTTTTTTTAGGGATTTAGGACATTTTATTTTCAGATCTTTGAATTATTCTTTCAGAAATGTTAATTAATCTGTCACTCAAAGACAATATATAATAGTGTGTATATTGAAACATGACAAGCAAAAAGAATACTTAAAAAATAGCGACGGATTACATTACTAAATACGGTTTACAAAATTGCCTCAGGGTGAATTGTACACAGAATAAAATCTGTCTTACCAGTATTTATACATGGATACCAAACATGATTTATACCAGGTCGATCTATTGCAGAAAATACTACATTAATTTATGATGTTACGAATTATACACAAGTCAAAAATATTCCTGAATTAATTTTACTTATAAACTTTGAAAAAGCCTTTGATACAGTGTCAATGAACTTTATGATACCAGTGCAGAAAATTTTCAATTTTGGTAATTCAAAAATTAGTTAGATAAAAATGTTTTACCACGACATCATAAAAACAATTAACCAAGGTGGGGATTTGTCTAAGTGGTTTAAGAATGGAAGAGGTTGTAGGCAAGGGGATTCGATTACTCCTTATTTGTTTTTATTATGTGCAGAGATTCTTGCAATCAAATTAAGAGAGTATAACATTTTCAAGGGAATAAATATAAGGGAAATTACACATCTTATATCTTAATTTGCAGATGATACCACGCTTTTTCTAGATGTAGCCAGGAAATCTCTGAAGGATACAATTCATGAATTAAATATGTTCAAACAAATATCAGGACTATCAAAATATTATTCAAAATCACAAGTTATATGGATTTGAAGTAAAAGACAAAGCATACTAATAAATAACACAGATCTGACATGGGGAAATAAGTCTTTTAAAATGTTAATAGATAACACAGATCTGACATGGGGAAATAAGTCTTTTAAAATATTGGCCATATAAATTGACATTAATGTACAGGATATGGTTAAAACAAATTTTACCGAAAAAAATAAATAAAAAAACATAAAAAATATAATAAAACATTGGGGGAGACGAAATATCACCCCTATGGATCGTATCACTGTAATCAAGTCACTTGCTATATCTAAACTGGTGCATATCTTTATTGATTTACCCAATCCATCGACATATTTAATTCAACAACTAAATCAGATTATGTTTGAATTCCTATGGAAGAGTCCTATTTCTAAGATTATGAAAAAAATAGTCACTCAGAATTATGAAAAAAGGGGACTTAAAATGATTGATATTGAGAATTTCATAGAAACCATGAAAGTACCCTGGGTTAAAAAAAATACTCAAATGTTCTGCCAAATGGGAGTCAGCTATAGGTACCGATATTGATATTCATCAAGTTATTTCTTGAGGGCTACTTTAAGCTTTACAGAAAGTGAAGCAATCTAAGAATCGGTTTTGGTTTGATGTATTTCAATCTTGGAATAAACTTGTTAATTGTTATGTACATGATGAATACATCAATCAAGAACAATTGTCTTTTAGTGTTCTCTGGTATAATGAGAACTTACATAGCTCTTATCCTTAATTCAGTGATATATTCGATATAAGTTGTGTTTTTCAAATTGATTTGAACTCTTTTTTTCCGAATGAAAAATAATTGGAAACTAATAACATTAATTTCAAACGATGGTGTTACTCCTTAGTTGAACTGTGAATCATGATAAAGTGAGGATACAAATGTAACGAAAATCAGTCAATCTCATCTTCATCACGAAAGGTGAAGATAGCGAATAATGATCAACCTCATAAATCCTATAAGGAATACAAACCCCAGAGGTGGTGTCAGGTGTCTAGGAGGAATAAGTGTCCACTGTCGAACGGTCACATCCGCCATGAGCTATATATCATGATCAGGTAAACGTAATTTCCGTAGTTATAATGGGCATGTCGAACAAACAATCAGTATGAAACACGACAAACAGGATTTGATCCAATGATAGGCTGTATTTGGAACTATATCGTTATAACGATTATGGAATTTGCGAAATGAAGAATTTAAATGAAACCCCTGTATCATCAACTTGTTTGTCAATAGGCTGAACAAATCTAAAAACTGACCATATGCAGAAGAAGTTCTTGCGTATCGAACCAGTTGATATATCTGAACATCACATTCAGGTGGGGGTTGAATATTACTGCATGCATATGGGAAGTTGATGATGGAGAAGCTAATTCCGTAAATCCCCAAAGGAATACAAAATAGGTCATGGGGCAAAGACAAACCTTTGAAGACTTTAGACAATGTCAAGTGGCTGATGATTAAGCATATACTGTCAATAGTCTTTCCGCACCAGCAGCCATATACAGCACAGACAATGCGTATTGTTCATTTAACAAACTCCTCTCGCAATTTATTACTTCGCCTAGCAATAAAAACCCGCGATATTTTCTCTGGTTTTGACTGAAACCATGCCTAAGCAACTGCGTTGTGAATTACCGTTTTTTCAGCAGAATGATTGTTTGGAACGTATGCTTGACCGCAATTCTGAGTATAAACTACAGATCAAACGCTGTCATGATTCATGTTATATGTTGTGTCGTTCTCTTAAATTGATGTAGCTTTTTAATAATTCCAAATGACATATTAGATCACGTGTATAGTGTCTGAACACAAAATCAATATTCCCATTCCACGCTATTGTGTTTTTACATCCATCCATGCATTTTTTTTTTCAAAACCACGTTTCCCAAGCATCTCTATATATTGTATCAGGTAATATATCTCTAAATAAAGTATAATAAGCGTCAACGTTTTCTTCATTCCCTGGGTAGTCAAAGTTAATTGCAATAATTAGTGAACAAAATGATTCCTAGTTGATATCAAATAGAATCAGTCGTGATGTAAACCGAGAAAGGTAACGTCATCTTCAGTGTTCAGAATTAAATGTTACATCAACTATACACAATCAATAGTAGTTTATAGCAAGAAGAATCAATTCAAGTCTGCATTGAATGCAGTAAACAGAAACAATTTCTAGTATGTAGTTAGTGCCATAAAATATAGTATTCTAATAATTCTATGTTATCGTAAACAGAATCAATCCTATTCTATGAAGAGCTTAAGAAGATGAAAAGTGATGAATATTAAATTATTTAATGATCATTGAATTAGTAGCTGGACAAACACGAACCCCTCGACATACGAGGGATGTAATCAAACGCCAAAAGGGAAGTACCGTATCTCTTATCGATATGTCACACATGCGATTGATTACTGTTCATTATATTCACCTTTCATATGGAAAATTGAATTCCTATGGAAAGCAAGATTAATCTAAATATACAGCAAACAAAATAAGACATAGTGAACATTACACAAAATCAATCTTAGCGTATGCCAAGTAAAATCAGTCTTAGTATATGATAAAGCAATCAATTCTTAGAAATTAACAAATAAATTCAATTTCATTATCGCTGAATTCCCTATTGTTTAACTCCGTCTTGATAATATTTCCCTCATATGGAGACGTCACCTCTGCCGGTGAAGGGCTGCACAATTTAGGCCTATTATCGGCACCTATGGTCTTTATTTAAGCAGAGAGGGATATTTATCGTGGAAAATCTGCTGTGACACGAGGACCACTCCATTTAGTGGCCTTTTACGACAAGCAAGGCGTATTGAGGACCTACTGTAATCCGTGTCTCCACGGGATTTAATATGCTTGTTGTTATTATTATTATGGTGTTATTGTGATAAGTCAATATTAACAAATTATTAGCATCCATGACACAGTTACCTTTTGTTTACAACTGCCAATATTAACCGCAACTTCAGAAGTCTGCACGAGCCTCCTAATTTTACAACTGAACAACTTAAAATATATTGCCAAAATAAGAATAATGTTGGTTTCCCATCGAGCAAGTTGCATCGACCCAAACGGTTTTATTCCGTCATTCATTGTGGCGATTATTTTACAGGTACATATGAAAGTTTAAATAAGGACCATATTTTTTACATCTTCCTGGTTTCGATCTAAAATAGGGAACTATGTAACGAGGTCACCATTACGATGAGTATTTACATTGCATATAATGTAGCATAGATACAATTTGTAATGTGTAGAGGTCACCCAGCCAAGTGCTGATCTCACTCGCTGTTACTTTACTTGCGTGATCAAGAGAGAGACTCTACAACATCACTCGAAAAGATAGCTCATTATCGAGGCAGTATAAGTTCGCTACACATACCCCTGCTCGGGAAGCTTTGCCCCGATCCTAAGCGTGATTTCTTTCTGATTGTTTGGCACCTGCGTAGTGACGATATCAGCTGTTCCCGACGACAACAATCATCGTTCCCGGACGAAGCCACGTCCGTATCCAGAGATTCGAAGAAAATCTAACTGAAGAAGGCCTCCTAGCAAACACCAGCATTTGATATAAATTGGCAACCTCTGTCTCCTTCTCCGCCTGTGTTATTTGTAACTGTACTATAGCTATGTTTCGTCCCTACATGGCATTATCTTAACCCATGATCTTGTTCTTGAGTTCACAAATAAAGGATGTTAGCTCCCTATGGCTAGTCAGCTCTTCTGTAAGGAGAACCTCTATGGTTTTTTTCTTCTTCTTTTTCAGCCTACATGGTTCCATATTGATGAGGTGGCTGGTTGAGCTTCTCTGTCATCCCTGAGCTTTGGTTTTTTTTTTAACTTTCTCAAAGGCCCTGGAATATATGTTTTGTATTTGTGCGAGATGTGCTTGTCAGTAAGTATATTTTCCCTCAACCTTCCTGTGAGTTTGGTTATTTAACTCTTGATAACGTTTTGTTCCGAAATCCACATATTCCAGCAGTAACTGTACAATTGTCTCTAACACAACCTAACTTTCTCCCTTAGCTTCCCCCTCCTCCTAACAGTTTTTCCCCTGCGCTATTAATTTCTATGACCTCTCATATATCTGTTCTGAGCTTCGTTATGTTCACGATTTGTTGTCGTGGAATCTACTATTTTGTTTCACTTCTTTGCTTCAATTGAGAATTCCAAAGATGACACATTATCCTGTTGTTCTTCATACAATGTCCTAACTTCCTCTCGATATTCACTGCCTTCTTTGTTTCTTTTCCTCCACAAATATTTCCTAATCTAATATCAGTTTCTCTTCACCGTTTTCTTGCATTAAACATAATTTGGCTTTAGTAGATTGTTCTCACATATCAGTTTTTGATATTTGCAATTTCCGCCTTCCATTTTTGCAGCATTAACTCCATGATTTCATATATATTGCATTATTTACTGACGATTGTTCTTTTGTGGCGACATCGTATGTAATACTCTGGTCATTTCCCCAATTTAGTAAATATCCGACTGCATGTTCTGTTGTCAGCTGTCCATCTACGAATACTGGTTATGCTTTGTTCAGCAGTGAATGTATTTTTGATGTAAATTCCAGAATATATTCTCGAGATTGTCATATCATGTTCTGAAGCTGAGTTCCATCGGTTTCTAGCAATGTGATAACGTAATTGGTGTTTCATGGCAGAATGAATTTAAGATATATTTGGCCTCACATCTGGAGTAAGTTGGGGCGCAAATGTAAGTGATTCAACCTTCAAGCAAAAAGATAACTCCTCTTTCTGTCTATGGGCAGTCCAACGAAATCTTTATGAAATAATGTTTGATTAAATCCACAAAACTTTCTAGGTTGTGTTGTTTTTACCATTGAAAATTGGTAATCTTTATTTGGACTAATCAAGATTAGGAGTTCTGTGATTTGTTTTTGAAATTGGTACTTATTGTTGCACAAACTGTGTCCAATGTATTAATGTCCATGTTCAAATATCCGTACATTGCCTCTGAATATATGGCAATGAGAGTTTCTATTACTATCATTGACCTGATAACAAAATTGTGATTGATTCATTGGTTGTCTTCACATGTAGTTGTGAGGCATAGTTTCTTCCGATTTTTTGTTATAGCCATCATGGTGATTATGCATCTAAGATTGTGGCATCGTATGTGCCATTACAACCTATCACAGGATTAAATGCTGTCTGACGTATTTCATACCTAGAACGTTCTTGGCACGCTGATTTTGACTATGAAAAACTCCTGATCAAGATGCAGGACCCACGGCGGGTGTGACAGGCGGACGGTGAATGCTTGATCCTCCTAGGCACAGTATCCCACCTCTAGTATATCCAGGGGTCCATATTTGCCCAACTCTCTATTTTGTATTGCTTATAGGAGTCATGATATTGATCACGTTTCATAATCTTCACCTTTCAGTCTGCATCATCGTCTGCATTTCCTGCATAACGTTAATTTTTCCCATCATCTGTTGTTGCATCATTTTCATTCATTACATGGCGTCTTGACTTTTCTGTGTCTGTTATAGGCTGACTGAGAATTGCATGTCCAGATGCACTGCCCTGGGTTGATATTTCTTCTTGCATTTCCTCCCTTTGAAGTGGAAATGTTTGATTTCCCTCTTCATTCCCTTCAGAATTCTGAGGTTCTGCTGTGGTTTGAGATGGAATTGTCTATTTTTCAAATACATGCCTTTCTCGTTTTTTGTTTACTTAGATATATCATTTATTTATCAGGGAAATAAGGTTTTGTAACCGTCTGGTCACCCTGGTTCTACCTTAAAATCTATTTGATTTATCAATAAAAAGGAAAAGAAAAAAGACTTTGTTGTTGATTTTTTTTTTTGGTTTCCACAAGTATATAACGCTACAAATAAACGGAAAAAAAAATAATTCAACTTCAAGGAGAACAACTTAGCTGTCTATTATTTCCCTCTTCTGGTTAAGATTAATAATTGGCAGGAATAAGATATTGTTTACCTATACATTGTGTTTACACTTGATTAACAGCAAAACAAAATATATATATAAAAAAAACCACAAAAAACCCAGCAACGCTGCCGTCAAATATTGCGAATTTAACAAACGGATTTAATTAAATATAGTTACAAATTTGTAGTGTCCTTGTCCTGTCCTTCACACCTGTCAACATTAACCGTGACTTCTGAAATCTGCACGAGCCTCTTACTTTAACAACTGCATGACTTAACAACTAATTATTGACAAGTAACTGACCACAAACTCAAACTGCTAACGACATTCTGTATTTATACATAACATATGTTTACCAAGACCGGTATGTAAATAACTAGATAATTAGGTCTCCATCATAATGAGTATTTACATGTTATTTACATGTTATTTAGAGCAACACATATATAAGAAAGTATATCAATAAAACAAGAAAAACACAGAAACATTAGTTATGTTTCAAGCTGTGTCACATTCTCAACATAATCACGGTTATTTCTAATTATAAACAACAAGATCGGGATTGAAATATCCATGGCATCGTCCGAATATCTGTGATTTTTAGGGGATAAGAAAGCAGTATGTAAAGATTCCCCAATGTATGTCAAGTATGCAAGGTGAAGTATGCAAGGTAAACGATGAGACATATATTTGATAATAATGACTTGACAATATTACTAAACATAGTGAATGTTAATACTTTATTAGAAATGTCTACAGAGACAACCTGCACAAAACACAGAAATCAACCAAATCTGCATTTTCTCTATAAATAAATAGACGTTACATTTATAACAAGCATACAGTAAACATAATTATCCATAGTGAATGTTAAAAAAATCAAAATCAATGCATAATAAGCATAATCAATTCTAATATACTGTAAATAAAATTAATCATAATGTAAAATAAACAAAACACATTATAGTGTATAGTACAAAATAAATTCCAGTTTAAAATAAGCAAAAACAAGCCCTACTGTGCAGTAAATAGAATCAATCCTACTGTATTCTAAATAAAATCAATCTTGGTGTGGAGTAAACGTAATCGATTCCAATATATAGTAAATGAAACCAATGCTAGTGTGAAGTAAACAAAATTAAACCGTGCAGTAAACAAGATTAATCACACTGCATACTAAATTAATGCATCTGTCGAAAGTGTTCAAACAGTTCGTACATTTAAAACAGAGATCGCTTATCATAGTGTATGCTAAGGTGTGTAGTGGAAACTACTGCATTTATTGTATTGTATATGCTTATAATATCACAATAACAGTCGTAAAAAGTTACAATAGATTTATTTTGATTTAGGCTGTTGAAACTTCGGTATACTGTTATTAAAATCAATTGATTGGCCAGTAACCTCTCTAATAATTAAGATGTTAGTCTGCCGATGACATCTTTATCCAATTACATACACATATATGAAGCAGATAAAGATGACTAATGGTATCGACTATGCTATATCGACTCCGCATTATTGATAGATAAACTGTCTTTGATATATCTAATGTTCAGTTAAATGTCATATCAGATTTGTTTTGTAATCACGTGACCAAGTTCCAGTAAACTACAATCACAGTAGTGGTATGTGCAAACAGAAGAAATTATTTTATCCAACTTAGGCAGCTGTATCGAATCATATTCAGCAAGCAACTTATCTAATTATCGTATTTAGCATGACTTAATACATACAGAAGAGTGTATGGTGCGTTATTTTGTTTTGGTGTATCTTTTTTTTTACAGAATTCTAATATTGACATCATATTTTTTTTCTAATTCTGACAAGGATTCGGCTTCGATATTATCCTAGATATCACCGATTAATGATCTACCTAACAAATGATGAATTCATGCATTTTAGTGACAAAAACAATTAATGTAACACAACCAGTTGTGTTAATTGAGTTAACAATACAAGGGATCTGTACATTTCAAAGGTAACGTGATCATATATTAAAAGTTAGCTGAATACTTAGCTATCATAACTAATTATCAAATAACCATGCATACATGTAAGGTCACGTACTTGAGAGTCCTCAATAATGTTAATACTTACTATGATACATTAACTCATATCAAGACACATACAAGCCGTCTTAAAGTTATGTTCGAAAGACTTTAGACTCTCAATTGGATTTCCACAAGCTGGTATATAAAAGACAGGTACCAACTTTCAGTGTCGTAAGATAGATGATTGAACACGTTTGTTTCATAAATACGCCATTCGCATCAAAATGTTGCAGGAAATTGTATTGTAAATGTAAAATGTTACTGACCATCTACACATACACACATAAGAGTCTCGTCAAAAGAAACCGTATCCCACAGTTCCGATTCCATACATTCTTGCAAGTCA
This sequence comes from Ostrea edulis, assembly GCF_947568905.1. NCBI lineage: Eukaryota > Metazoa > Mollusca > Bivalvia > Ostreida > Ostreidae > Ostrea > Ostrea edulis. Next base: position 73,858,488 of record NC_079171.1, read on the forward strand.
ATAAAAATAATGGTTCAAAATATATCTAAAATTTTAAGTAGGTCAACAATGACACATAAACGCCGTCTTAACGTTATATTCGAAAGATCTTGAACTCTCAATTGTTATACCACAAGCTTGTGAATGGAATATACTTACCAACTTTCAGCATCGTAATATTGAGGATCGAATACGATTTCTATGAGTACGTCATTGGCATCAAAATAATGCATGGTATCGTAATGTAAATATAAAATGTTACTTTCCATAATGCAGGTAAAACTCTTCTCATTAGAAACCGTGTCCCACATTTCTGATTTCATATATCTTTTGCAAGTCAATAAAAATATTGATTCAAAATATATCCACGATTTTTACAAAGCATTGCATCCATGGCTTCATTATTTTTTATTGTGATAGAGGAAATCCAGATAGAATGGACTCGAAGTTTTATTCCATATACTTTAATTCAGGTGGGTGTAGATTGCTGTAAATAAATTGGCGTTCTTTGAAAAGATAAAATATTTATTTATCGATTCATTCAAACACCTTACATCTCTAAAGGTAAAAATCTAAAAGTACAAATGCATAATGAAATATCACAAAAATGTAGGAATTCAATATCCAAATACTCATTCACGTCAAAATAGTTTCCAAAATATTTCAGGCTTTGAATTTCTGACATGCGAAATCATTGCATTATTGGTCAGTCATAATTCACACGAAAGATAAGCAGTTTGATAGTGGAGAACATTAACAATTCTTTAAAACTTGGCATTGGGGTAAATGTTGTCTGGTTTATTATAAGCTTATTTTCATGTCGGATCAACCCTCTTATCTGGTTAAGGGGAAAAGTTCGCACAGGGTGTGACCGGTTGACATGATATGCTTACTCCTCTTATCACTTGACCCTACCCCTGGTGTGTTCAAGAGTCCGTCTTTCCAAACTCTAATTTTTGTATTCCTGAAATCAGTTATGAGATCTAGCAATATCGTTACTTTACGTTTCCATTGCTCAACTCAAACATGCGTAACGCCGAGTGTTATCGACCTTAACCTCCGAAAATAAAAGTTAAGATGTGCTCACTCTTAATCGAACACGGACTACACATTCTAGATAGTGCAGTCACTGTTTGACCGGTCGACAGGGGATGTTTACTCCCCCTGGGCATCTGTTCCCATCGCTGGTATATCCAGGACTCCGTGTTTCCCCAACTCTCTATTTTGTATTGTTTATAGAGGTAACGATATTGATCACTGTTCGTTATCTTCGTCTTCAATTGTAAATATGCAATCCAAGTAAGTACAATATGAAAATCAAAGAAGCCGATGCATTTAATGGGATAATACATATTTCTGCTATGTAAATCCATTCTATCGTATTTGAAAATATTTTACATCGATGATTGTAAGAGTGAGTAGATAGAGAATTAATGGATTCTTCATAACAGTCATCAATACACCAGTCCATGAAGAATGGAAGTATTTTTTACAACATGTATGCACGGGCCAAAGCTACATTCGGGAAGAACGGGATTCAGTTTTAGATCACATGGTAACCCTAAAGCTTCCAAATCGGTACACATGTACCTTTGACAAACATTGGCATTACAAACTCAAAATGTATTTCATTCGGAAATCCCATCAGCAATGCTATGTAATGCTGAAAAACAGACGTGACTGTTCAATGTAACGAGCTTGAATAACATACATGAGTGAATGTCCGGAAAATTACTACTGTCAAATGTCAGCATTCTGCAAGTTCTATGGTCGGTATAGCGATCTAGTATGACAATACAACTATCATTAAGTCAATTGCTATTGATGTGTTAAGGTAAACCAGTAATAAAATTTACAATTTGCCTGTTCAAAGGTACCCCCCCCCCCCCCCAAAGAATCATATATATCACTGTTCGTTATCTTCAACTTGCATATATCACATTTTCATGAAACCATGGGGTATAGCCTATTTGATTTCAATAATCTGATTATCTACAAAACAGTGTCACCTCATTATGGGAATAATTAGAGGGGTAGTTCTGAATCGTGTCACTTGTTATTGAAAACATTTCAACAGACATGTATTAATAATATATACAATGTTGACATCATTCAATATCATTAACAAAGTAATGTAATGCGAAATCCATCGTCCTTGTACATACTACTATTCTGTTCTCTCAAACTTATTTATAATTCCCAAAGTTCATAGCAAAAAATGTTTATCATAGTTTGTATTGTAAAGTCTACACTGGGAATTGTTTAATTGTTTAAAGAATCTAGCGGATGGCCCATAATGTAAATGAAATGTGTGAATATATCGAAAGGTGATCACTCTCATAAGTCCTATAAATAATAGAAAATTAAGAGTTCGGGAAACAGGGACTCCCGAACACCTAACTATGGTTGTGGCGGGTTTGGGTATTTAGGATGAGTAAGTACCCCCTTTCTCCAAATAACCTTTTCTTCATATCTACCTTTTATATGAAACATATGAGAAAAAAACGCCCAAACAGAATACTTGTATCATTATATAATCACATCATGACGATATAAATTACAATGCAATGTGTTGATTTTAATTGAAACTTTAAAACCCTCTGTAACACCATAATAGGAAAATTAATTTATCGGTCAGTAACGTTTAAAAAAAAAAAGACCTGTTAGTATGTCGACAACAGCTACGTCCAATACGATTTTCAAATGGGGAACATATGATAAAGACTCTGTCACGTCTTTTACTTCGAGTTCACCACGATATTTGAGAACTACATACGAATGGAAATAGACATTGTCAATGCATAACTCGACTTTGATAAATGTCAAAGTAAAGGTCGCAGTGTGTCTTTTTGTTTTCTTCTAATTTCACCAACTATTTTTGAAATACAGCCACAACGAATTGCAAACAAAGACAGTTGGATTAAAATCATATTCCTCACCATCAAGTCATCCAAACCGTTCCTTTGTTAAACACCACTTTGATTCCACGAACAATTATTGCGAAGTTGAAATTGAAATATGTTGAAGTCCTCATTGACCATAAGTTCGTACTTTTTGTGATCAGGTCTTCTAATAGTCTGTTGAGATTTCCATGGTCACGAATTGTGTTCTTCCGTTGACTGATATTTTGTTACATTCCCATGAAGCAGAATTTATTAAAAGGCTTGGATGTGCGAGGAAAAAAGAATATCTTGCTGGGGCCTTCAATGCTAAATTTAAGTATGTCGACGACGTTGTATCTACCAACACTGATTCTTTTCATCCATATGTCGATTCGATATATCCCTGAAAACTCGAAATAAAAGACACCAGAGAGTCGTCAACTTATTTTTCATACTTAGATGATATTTTATTAAAAATATATATTAACGGTAAAGTAACAACCCAACATGATGATAAACATGATGATTCCAGCTTCTCCGTCTTTAATTCTCATAATGATGTAGCAAAAATCCATTGCCTCCAGCATATGTGTGTTTATATCTCTAAAGATACTTGACATGCAAGAGCTTCTTCTGCGTATGATCATTTTCTTGGGATTTATACAACCCATCTGTGTTCGTTATATTCTCCTTTCATTTTGAAATGAAAGAAGTTGATCAACTGACTTGGAACGGATAGGCTTCTGAGATATAAATTACATATCTTATTATTCGAGATATGTTCCATTTATCATGACCAGATTGCAAGTAGAGATGGTGTAGATGAGTTATAAGCGGTCTACAACAATTCAATTCAAGTAAAATGGAATATGCTAAAAATACGCATCAAAATGTTGCAGGATATGGAATTGTAAATATAAAATGTTACTATCCCTACTGCAGGTAAAAGTCTTCTCAAAAGAAACCGTGTCCTACATTTCTGATTTCAAATATATGTTGCAAGTCAATAACTATATTGATTCAAGTTATATCCATGATTTTTGCAAAGTAATAGATCCATGGTTTCGTGATTTTTTAATGATAAAAGAAATCCAGATGGAATGGACTCGGACTTTTATTTCATATATTTCAGCTCAGGTGGGTGTAGATGGTTTTAGATAAATTGCCGTTCTTTGAAAATATACAACAGTATCTATTTATCGAATCGTTCAAACACCTTACATATCTTAGGGTGAAAACCTAAAAGTACAAATGCATAATTATGCATCATAAAAACATCCATCCAATATCCAAATATTCATTCACATCAAAATAGTTTCCAAAATGTTTCAGGCATTGAGTTCGTGGCATGCGAAATCATTGCATTATTGGTCAGTCATAATTCACATGACAGATAAGCAGTTTGATTGTAGACAACATCAACAATTGTTTCAATTTGTCATTGTTGTAAATGACGTCTGGAATGTTGAAATGGACTGTTAAGCACTTCTTTGCAAGCTTATTTTGATGTTGGATCAACCCGCTTATCTGATTAAGAGAAAGAGTTCACACCGGGTGTGACCAGTCAACATGATATGCTTATTCATTGAATCATGTGGTGGTGCCTTCCTGAATCGCCACCATATATATATATATCTTGAAAGTGTCTGCAAACAGCGTCATTATACATTCAGCTCAATTTGTGAAGTAGAGGAGTAGTTATGAATCTTAACACTCGTTGTCGAAAATAATTTAAAACATATTGATCGCATTTATTCAGTTATATCAGAGACATTTCAGGACACTGACTGTGTACATTTCTTTCTGTTTCAGGAGATTAAATGGTAATCAAATAACAAATATAGATCGCATTTATTCAGCAATATCGGATACATCAACGGCATTAACTGTATACATGTCTTTCTCTTTAAGGTACCTGGGTAACAACCAAATAACAGAGATACCACAGGCAGCATTCTCCGATCTGGTGAAATTACAAACTCTGTGAGTGTATTTCAAATGTATTTTTGTAGACTAAAATAAAATAGGAGGCTAAAAGGCAATCAAATAAGAGAGATACCCTCGACAGCGTTCTCCAGTCTGGTGAATTTACGAGAACTTTAAGTGTGTTTTACTTTTTGAAAGAAAATAAATAAAGAAGAGTGATCATCTGCAATAAATACACATCTTACAAACGACATCAATACATATTTAGATTTGTGAAATAAAACATCTGTTTCTCTATCACATACACGCACACGTGCATAAAAAACCTCCAGTTGCTATTAGAACTGTAGTTTGTTGTTATAATCATTTCCTTCTTAGGTATTCAATTATTCCTTTGGGTTGTTTTAGATTGTTTAGATGATATAAGGGTAATTATATCATTACATTAGGAACTATATATAAATAATGATGATTTTGCATTTTAAGTCTGACACCATGAATATTTAACTTAATTGAATATAATAATTTAATATCAAATTTAATTTAATTGCTGTTAAAAAATTTAGAATTTCATTTCAAAATTAAAGATTATCTCCCTCACGCATAGCTCTTATCCTTAAACGAATTTGACTCTACTGTTTTGGTACATTGTTTCTTCCAATAATAGCTCTAAAACTTCATTGTTATTTCGGATTTCAAACATTTCGGTTGAATATCAGTGAATAAACATTATTTGTCGAAATTCGCATCTGGTGCATCATAATTGGTATCGTATCAGTTTTACATTTACATGTGTGTGCACATTGATTTTATATAATCCTTTTTCTCACATTTGTAAAACACTTTAAATAACTGTTGACAGGGCGCTATACATTTTTTTAAGATTACAATTACAATTACGATTATAAACAATCCTGTCAATTTAAATTGTCAGCTGTAGTCAGTTTATTTTAGCAGCATTATCCACCGCATTGATGCTGAACAACCTTTAGAGAAGTACGGTATACGGAAGATTTCCATTTATTTATTTTCAATGTTGTTTAACGAGAATAGCGAGTCGGAAATATTTCTGACACAGATATGTGTATGCTCGAGGGCAGTGTTACTGACTACGTTTATAGTTCAGAGACTAATGCAGATATGATTGGGTCAGTTATTGTGACTTGAGTTTTGAGTGAGTGAATGAAATTGTTCGCACTCGGTGTGAAATTGTACACCTCTGTCAAAGATGGTTTCACCCTTAATTTGAAATGTAAGTCATGAAACAGTGAACGGGGCGACAATTGACCAATGACAATGATAATCCCATATGGAATAAAAAATTGAGAGTAGGACAATCACATACCTTTGGATACATGGAATGACATCAGGTGTTGGGGTGAGTAAGCATACACAGTTGATCGATTTTCGGTACCAGGAACTATATACATAACAGTTGAAAGAAATTGGTCATTTAACCACACTCCCTGCAATGTATTACTTCATCCTGCAATAAAACCCGCGTTTGTTTATCATGGTTTTGACAACAGCTATGCATAGAGAACAGGTATGTGAATCAACGTTGTTCAGCGAAATTGTTCCTGTATCTAAATGGTTGTTCACAGATATGAGTATCAAATATAGCTTTCTAATATATGTTGTTGTATTTTATTTAAATGCATGTGCTCTATAAAAATAACAAGTAACAGAGCAGATCATACAAATACTGTCTAATTATAAATTCACCTTTCAATTTAACTATATCGTGTCTGTACCATCTTCGCAAATCAAAGGTTATTGATTCATTATCTCGCACTAACCCTTAACATTAGTCAGCATTCAAAGCCATGGTTTGAGATAGTTGTATAACTGTAGAGCTTTCTCAAAATAATATCGCACGGTGAACGCACGATGAACCCACGTTGAACTTACGCAGATCGCATGGTGAACGTACTTTGAGCGCAAGATGAACACAATGTGAGCGCACAATGATCGCTCGATGAGCGCACAGTGAACATATGGAGAGCACACGGTGAAGGCAGGGAGAACAAATGGTGAGCGAACGGAAACATTGTGAAACAGAACGTTTCAGGGAGTGTAAATCCACGGCCATGCGGATTGCATTAGTCTGGAGCGGTCCCCATCCTCACCATACGAGCATGAAGAACCAATCTAAGTGTTTGTAGCATTTTCAATAACCGTGACCTTGTTTTACCTTTAGATAAATTACATTTGTTATTTATCTTCATCATTCATGTTTATAATAAATGAAGAAGAAATACATAACTTGTATCAAATTATATAAATAAATATCAATAGCAACAGGGTTCGAATTGACTAGCTCCCTAACATGACCAAGTCACCAAAAGGAAATCATTTGAATCTGTGATTTTTCAGTTTGTATGGGGTTTTAATAAATATCATCAGGTATTTTGGACAGACATATAATATGAAAATGTGTTAATATTGTTTCGATACTAGGTTTAAAAGACGGCGATGCAATGATATAGCGATATCGAGTCTCAGCGGTGCTCAATTTTCGGTGCGCCGTAAATCGAATCTGTTCACAGGAGGTGGATGTGTAGCTCTCTGATCTCTTCCGAATATATTTTTTCCAGAGAGTTAAAGTTCTGAATCTAGGTTGGGGAGAGAGGATGACGAAATGATATAAAATTAAGATTAAATGAGATGCTCTGTTTACGATGCAAGTTTGGTAAGTTTGGTAAGATCAAAATCTAAAGTGAATACTGGGAGTACGTGAACTTTGCATACTGATTTTATACGTAACGTAATAAATAATTAGCAGTTTTGCCCCTTAGATGTTGTAGCTATTGAGTTATCTATTTCAATGTTAAATACACGTGTTCAATTTGTTGAAACACAATTGACACACACAGTTGGGTAAGTCATCGTTTTCACGCTGTTCGTAATATCAAACTTCGAATGATTGTTTCTTTAAAAACTAATTTCTGAAGATCAATCAATGGTGACAACTTCTACACCATGTTGTTTATGCCGCGTTATGTGTATTTAGTTTCGTATTCTACATATTGCCAAAAATGTTCTCTGATTGGCTCCACGATACGGAGTACCACACTCCACCCAAGTGTAACAGGGGTACCTGCCTATAGACAGTGAAAGATATTGTTAAAATGTTAGTGTTCTAGCGCTTGTAATGACATCTTGCACTGTATGCTTCCTAGGAGGCTGAAAAAGTTCTATATTTATATAAGGTCTGCCGGGTTAATAATGTACATTGATTATTGTAAAGCGATTTGAGCACCAAACGCTGGAAAGACGCTATATAAAACCAATTATTATTATTATTATTACCAACAAATCATATGCTCCGTTTCTAGCGTTTATTTTTATTGTTGGCTGATGTCAAGGATTTGTGCGATATAACCAATCAATAACCTTTTACATGTGAAAATGTGTTGATACGTCCATTCATACATTTTTCTTAGTTTTTACCAAAATCATTTTTCTAATCCATGTGTAAACATTTTGTATGATACAATATCTCAAAAACAATATATAACATGTCAAACTACCTATGCTGTACTGCGTATTGGAGTTAACAGATTGGTCACTGTTCGTTATCTTCACCTTTCATAGGTCAACATTTGCTTCTTTCCTTGGGTAATCAAAGTTAAGTATATTCATTAGTGAATGAAATAATCCCAAGTTGATATAAAACTGAATTGGTCGTAACATAAAACGACAAAGTAAACGTCACCTCAAGTGGTCTGAATTAAAAGGTATCTAAAATATACAGAATCAATAGTAGTTTATAGTAAGCATAATCAATTGAGGTCTGCAATATATGTTCTAAATAGAAACAAATCTAGTGAGTGACATAGAATGTAATAATGTGAATACGTTCTAGGTTATTGTAATCAAAACAAATCCAATTATATGAAGGTGAAACTAACGGTCAGTGATTTCTGTAATAACTTCAGAAGGAATACAATATAAAGAATTTGACAAATACGGTCCCTTCGGCATACCAGGGACGAGTTCATGTATCAAGGGGAAATACGCATACGTTATCGGTCGGACAAATACGAAAAACCAGTGTCCAATGGAAAACAAAATCAATCTAAATATACATGATTGGAAACGAAACCTAGTGCACAGCACATATACTCAAACATAGTAAACAACACATAAAATGAAACCGTAGAGAAAACAAAAATAAGCCTAGTGTACAGTATAGAAAATCGAACCTGGTGTACAGTACACAAAATCAAACCTAGTGTACAGCACATGAAATCAAACCTAGAATGATGTACAAAAAATCAAATCTAGTGTACAACACATATAATCAAACAGTATATAGCACAACTGATAATATCTAGTGTAAATTGTACAAAATCAGACTTAGTGTGCAGTGCACAAAATCAAACCTAGTGTACAGTGTGCGAAACCAAACGTAGTGTAGAGCACATCAAATCAAACCTGGTGTACAATACACAAAAGCAAACCTAGTGTACATTACACACAATTAAATATAGTGTATAGTACACAATATCAAAATGTAACAATCTGATATAAATTCAATAATAGATAAACGAGGGTTGGATTTAGGGTTGTCGTGTGATAAATATGAATATGATATCATGCTATTGTCTTTTCACGGAATTCAGTTTATACTGCTGAAATAACTTCAAATAATACCAGATTATTTAATATTTAATTTGAAATATAAATCAAATGTTACTAACTGTGTAGAAAAAAAAAATAAAGCTCAAGCCCTGTGTGTATTTTTTTTTTGATGATTCCCACATTTTAGTCAACATTTCTCAAAAGTCAAGAAATAATTGAAAGTAATGGCAGATACACGATTTGTGATATGGCCAAAGCTGCTGGCATATCGCTATCGCGGGTGCATTTTATTTTGAAACGTACTTTGATTTTTGTGAGATGGATACAGCATATATAATTTACAATTTGTAACGTGTAGAGGTTACCAATACGAGGATTATTTACATTGTATATAGTGTAGCATATATGCAATTTGTCACGTGTAGAGGTCACCATTACGATGAGTATTTACATTGTATATAATGTAGCATAGATACAATATGTAACGTGTAAAGGTCACCGTTACGATGAGTATTTAAATTGTATATAGTGTAGCATAGATACAATTTGTCACGTGTAAAGGTCACCGTTACGATGAGTATTTACATTGTATATTTTGCAGCATAGATACAATTTGTAACATGTAGAGGCCACCATTACGATGAGCATTTACATTGTATATAGTGTAGCATAGATACCATTTGTAACGTGTAGAGGTCACCATTACGATGAGTATTTACATTGCATATAGTGCAATATAGATACAATTTGTCACGTGTAGAGGTCACCATTACGATGAGTATTTACATTGCATATAGTGCAGCATAGATACAATTAGTCACGTGTAGAGGTCATCATTACGATGAGTATTTACATTGCATATAGTGTAGCATAGATACACTTTGTCACGTGTAGAGGTAACCCCGCCAAGTGCTGATCTCACGCGCTGTTAAATTGCTTGCGGGATCAAGAGAGAGACTCTACAACATCACTCGAAAAGATAGCTCATTATCGAGGCAGTATAAGTTCCAGTTTGTACTGTTCACTACCCACACCCCTGCTGGGGAGGCTTTGACCCGAAGCTTAGCGTGAGTTCTTTCTGAGCTTTTGGTACCTGGTTAGTAACGACATCCACTGTTCCCGACGAAAACAGTCGTCGTTCCCGGACGAAGCCATGTTTTACCCAGATATTCAAAGAGACTCTAACTGAAGAAGGCCTCCCAGCAAACACTAGAATTTGATATATATTGGCAACTTATGTCTCCTTCCCAACCTATGCTGTTTGTAAATGTGCTATATATATATATATGTTTCGTCCCTACATAGCATTATCTTTATCCATGATATTGTCCTTGAGTTCACAAATAAAGGATTTTAGCTCTCTGTGGCTAAATAAAGGTTCTACTTACAGAAGAGCAGACCTCTTCTGTAAGGAGAACCTCTATTTTTTAATCTTTTTGTGTCGCATTATTCAGCTTCCTATGTCACTGGACATCCCTATTTTCCATATGAGACCTGTGATCCTGAAAGATGACGATCTGATTAGTAGGCAAGTCTTCTTTTTCAACCTCCATGGCTTCATATTGATGAGATATCTGGTTGAATTTCTCTGTCATCCCTGATCTGTAGTTTTCTGTAACTTCCTCAACGGCCCTGGATTATTTCTTTTTCATTTGCGCGAGCTGTGCTTCCCAGTAAGTATATTTTCCCTCAAGCTTCCTGTGAGTTTGATTATTTAACTCTTGAAAACGTTTTGTTCTGAAATCCACATATTCCAACAGTCACTATACAGTTGTCTCTAACATAGCCTTAAGTTCTCTCTTAGCTTCCCCCTCCTCCTAAGAGTGTTTCTCCAGCTCTACTATATTTCTTTGAGGTGTCATATGTCTGTCCTGAGCTTCGTTATGTTCATGATTGATTGCCGTGAAGTCAACTACTAAATCACTTCTTTGCTTCAATTGTGAATTCTCCTCTTTCAAAACTGACACATTTCCGTGTTGCTTTTCACACAATTTCCTAACTTCCTCTTGATATTCACTGATTTTTAGTGGGTTTTTTTTCCTCCACAGATGTTCTCTATGTTTTCCCTCCCCGTTTCCTTGCATCAAACAGAATTTGGCTTCAGTAGATTATTCTCACATATCACTTTTTGATATTTGCAATTCTCGCCATTCCATCTTTGCAGCATTAATTCCATAATATAATATCTACTGCACTTTTCACTGATGTGCAAGGTGAAGATAACGAACAGTGATCAATCTCATAACTCCTACAAGCAATACAAAATAGATAGTTGGGCAAGCACGGACCCCTGGATACACCAGAGGTGGGATCAGGTGCCTAGGAGGATTAAGCATCCCCTGTTGACCGGTCACACCCGCCGTGAGGCCCATATCCTGATCAGGTAAACGGAGTTATCCGCAGTCAAAATCAGTTTGCCAAGAACGACTTAACAATCGGTATGAAACACGTCATACAGCATTTGACCCAATGCGAGGTTGTATTGACGAACTAGATCGTTATAACGACCATATAATTTGCGAAAAGCTGAATTCAATCGATACTGTTGAAATCCCTGTACCATCAACTTGTTTGTCAGTAGCTTACGATTTAAAAATTGACTATACCCAGAACAAGCTCTTGCATATCGAATCAGTTGAGATATATAAACATCATATGCAGGTGATAATGGAATATTGCTACATAAATGTGGGAAGTTGACGATGGAGAAGCTGAAATCATCCCATTTGTCATACAGTTGAGTTGTCAGTTTGCCGTTAATGTATACTTTCAACAAAATATCTAAGTATGAAGCAGAAGTGGACGACTCTGTGGTGTCCTTTTTTTTTCGAGCTCACAGGGATATATCAAATCGACATATGAATGAAAGCTATCATTGTTAATAGACAAAACATAATCGATATATCTAAAAGTCGAATTGAAGGTCACAGCGAGCTATTTTTTTCTTCTCACGTAGAAGTTTTTGAATAAATGTGTCTATTCTTTTGCGTCGACACGGTATGAAATAATCTTGTCATTTACCATGTTTGGTAAATATCCGATTGGATATTCCGTTGTCAGCTGTTCACCTATGAATACTGGTTATGCTTTGTTAAGCAGTGGATGTATTTTTGATGAAAATTTCAGAATGTATTCTTGATATTGTCTTCTCATATTCTGCAGCTGAGGTCCATGGGTTTCTAGCAATGTAATCACGTAATCGCTGTTTCATGGCAGAAAGAAATTGAGAAATATTTGGCCTCACATCTTTACTAAGTTCGGGTGCAAATGTATGTGAATCATCCTTCAAGCAAAAATAGAACTCCTCTGTCTGTCTACGGGCATTCCAACGAAATATTTATGAAATCATGCTTGATTGAATCAACAAGAATATGTAGGTTGTGTTGTTTTTTGTCATTGAAAATTGGCAATCTTTCTTTCGGCTCATCGAGATTATGAGTTTCGCGATTTTCTTGAAATTGGTTCTTATTGTTGCACAGATTGTGTCCAATGTATTCATGTCCATATTCAAATCTCCGTACATTGCCTCTGAATATATGGTGATGAGAGTTTGTATTTCTATCATTAACCGGATACAAAAAAATGTGATTAATGCATAGGTTGTCTTTACATATAGCTGTCAGACACAATTTCTTTCGAGTTTTTGTTATAGCCGGCATGGTGTTTATGCATTTAAGATTGTGGCATCGTATTTGCCACTACAACCTATCACTGGGTCAAATGCTGTCTGATGTGTTCCATACCTATGTCTTTCTTGTCATACTGATTTTGACTATGGATAATTCCCTTTACCTGGTCAAAATACAGGGATCCCAGCGGTTGTGACCCGTCGACAGTGAATGCTTAATTATCCTAGGCAAATTACCCCATCTCTGGTAAATCCAGGGGTCGATGTTTGCTCAACTCTCTATTTTGTATTGCTTATTGGAGTTATGATTTTATCACTTTTCGTAATCTTCAGCATTTAGTCTGCATTGTCGTTTGCATTTCCTGCATAATATTCATTTGTGTCATCATCTGTTGTTGCATTATTTTCATTCATTGTATCTTGCCTTTTCCGTTTCTAGAATAGCTGGCTGAGAATTCCATGTCCATGCGTTGATATCTTATCTTGCATTTCCTCTCTTTGAAGTGGGGACGTTTGATTTCCCATTTCATATCCTTCAGCGTTTTGAGGTTCCACATATATTTGGAATGGAATTGTCTATTTCTAAAATACACGTCTTTCTCGTTTTTTGTTTATTTAGAGATACAATTTATTTATCTGGGAAATAAGGTTTCGTTACCATTTAGTCACTCTGGTTCTACCTTAAAATATATTTTATTCACTAACAAAATGGAAAACAAAAAATGTATTTTTTCCCACAAGTATATGCAAGGTGAAGATAACGAACAGTGATCAATCTCATAACTCCTACAAGCAATACAAAATAGATAGTTGGGCAAACACGGACCCCTGGACACACCAGAGGTGGGATCAGGTGCCTAGGAGGAGTAAGCATCCCCTGTTGACCGGTCACACCCGCCGTGAGCCCCATATCCTGATCAGGTAAACGGAGTTATCCGCAGTCAAAATCAGTGTGCCAAAAGTTCCAAATAAACGAAAAAAAAAATAATTCCACTTCAAGGAAAGCGACTAAGCTGTCTCTTATTTTCCTCTCCTAGTTAAGATTAATAATTTGCAAGAATAGGATACTTTTTCACCTATTCATTATGTTAACACTTCATTAACAACAACAAAACAAAAAACCTTGCCATCAATTGTTACGGATTTATTTGATGCAAGGTGAATATAACGAACAGTGATCAATCTCATAACTCATATAAACAATACAAAATAGATAGTTTGGCAAACACAAAGAACAATAACAAAGAACAGAACGAGAAAACGAACAAAATAACAATTTTAAGAATTAACAAATGTATTTAATTAGATAGTAGTACAATGAATCAATAATTACAAATTGTTAGTGTCCTTGACTCAGTTACCTCTTCTGCACACCTGTCAACATTAACCGTGACTTCTGAAATCTGGATAAACCTCTTATTTTTACAACTGGACAACATAACAACTAATTACTGAAAAGTAACTCTGACCACTAATTCAAACAGCTAACAGCATGCTGTATTTATACATAACATATGTTTACCAAGACCCGGATGTAAATAACTAGATAACTAGGTCGCCATTACAACGAGTATTTACATGTTATTTAGAGCAACGCATATATAAGAAAGTATATCAATAAAACAAGAAAAACCACAGACAATTCGTTATTTTACAAGATTTGCCAATTCTCTACATAATCATGGCTATTTCTAATTACAAACAATAAAGGTCGGGGTCAACATATCCATGACATCGTCCGAATTCCTGTAATTTTGAGGGGATACGAAAGCAGTATATAAAGATTTCCCGATGCAAGTGAAGTATAAGAAAATGAATATTTTATAATAATAAAGTGATGATATCACAAAATGTAGTAAATCATAAGGATGCTGTAGAAATCTGTTAAGAAACAACCTGTACAAAACGCAAAAAATCAACCAAATATGTTTTCTCTATAAATAAATACACGTCACATAAACATTTGTAACAGGTATATAGTATACAAAATAAATCAGATTCCATGTTAAACAAATTCAATAGCAATGTGTAATAAACAAATAAATTATAATATATAGCACAGAAAAGCACTCCTAGTGTATAAAAAACAAACATATTCTAATCAATCCCAGTTTAAAGTAAACAAAGGCAAACCCTACTGTGCAGAAACTAAAATCAACCCTACTGTATATTAAACAATATCAATCTTAGTGTACAGTAAATATAATCGAATTCAATATATAGTAAACAAAACCAATCCGCCTTTCTCTAAAAATAAATACACCTTGTATTCACATTTATAACAAGTTGATAGTAAACAAAATCAATCATTGTGTTTTTTAAACAAACTCAATAGCACTGTTTAATAAACATATCCAATTCTAATATATTGTAAGCAAAATTAATCCTAGTGTAAAATAAACAAAATATATTCTAGTGTATAGTACAAAATAAATCCCAGTTTAAAGTAAACACATTGAAACCCTACTGTACAGTAGATAAAATCAATCCTGCTGTATCCTAAACAAAATTAATCATAATCGAATCCAATATATAGTAAACACAATCAATGCTAGTGTAAAGTAAACAAAATAAAACTGTGAGTTAGCAACATTAATCATAGTGTATACCAAACAAATGCGTTTGTACAAATTGTATAGCAAACAAACAATAGTGGGTATTAAACGAAATCAAACCTAGTCCATACCATACTTAATGAATCGGTATGTACGGTAAACAAAACCAACCCTAGTGTGTAGTAACGAAAACGAATCCCATAGTGTTTCAACTATAGGCAACTCTAGTGTATAGTAAACAAAATCAATTCTAATATACCTTTAAAAAATCGACACTGATATATAGCAAACAAATTAAAATATAGTGTGTGTATAACGATATGAATATTGCTGGTCGTATTGAATCCAACTTATTAATGTTGACTGATTCAATGTTAAATGGTGTTGAAGAACAACTTCGGTCATCAATGAAATACAGCAATTAGGGTGGATATTTTCTTTACCGAAATGGACATTACCTTCGAAGTTGTTTTTATACTTGCTAGGCGTCTATTAGGTGATGGCGTTCTTCAATTTCATTCCCAACATGCAATACGGCAGTGTTCTTATGTACATCTACCACAGCTTCATTTTGTCGAAAATTTTCAAACATTTCGGACATTTAAAGCAGATATCGCTTATCATAGTTTATGATGAGGTGTGTAGTGGAACTACTGTATTTATTTATGGTGTATGCTTATAATACCACAATATTAGTTGTAACAAATTACAATATATTTATTTTAATTCAGATTATTGAAACTTTTGTATAATGCTATTCAAATAAATTGATTGGCCAGTAACCTCTCCAACAATTGAGGTGTTAGTCTACCAATAACATTTGTATGCGATTAAATGCATATATGTGAAGGAAATGAAGAGGACTAAGTGGTATCCACTATGGAATATCGACTCTGAATATGGATGAAAATAAAACTTGTTGACAGAGAAACTGGCGTTGATATATCTAATGTTGAGTTAAAGGTCACATCAAGGTGTGCAGTGGTGTACGGGTAAAATAAACTGGACCGTGGAAAATGAAAGGAAAATGATAATTTCTTCTGACATGTGCCAGATTGTCTTTGGAAAATACTGTCGAGTATATATATGGAGAAGAAGTGATTTAAATCTTGATTGTTGGACTGTATTTTCCCTCGAAACTGGTAAAATATTTGGGGATGCATTACGTGTCATGACGTTATCACTCTTTACAGAGTCAATGCATATAGCAACATGAATAACCCTGAACAATACGTAGATAACGTGTGGCCTGTATAGCAAAACTATTTCAAAACTACAATTATCTGTTTATGGATGGCCATACACCTGTTCATTTATCTTGTCTTTCAACCAATTACAAAACTGAGAAACAAATTCCAGAACTGAAGTGGCTCACCTGATTTATACCCCGTAGAAAACATATGGCTGGTAATTAAAAGAAAACTTCATATCGCATTCGTACATTAAATTTTGGTGATGAACTGTTTTACAAAATTCTGGAAATCTGGACTTCATTTAGAGTAAATTATACAAAATAGCCATGCACCCTTCCTCAACGAGTGCGCCAAGTTCAAAGGGTCCGAGGGTATATCAAGAAAGTATTAAGGTACTTGACCTTTTATTTATTTCATTGATTGATTTTATTGATAGAAACAAATTGTTTATTTACAATATATTTGCATTTACAAGTTATTTGTCCTGTTCAGACACTCCAAAAATATGTTTGTTTACCGTCAAGCGTTTTCGATAAACAAAATGGCCGTCATCGCCCGTGCGAATACTTTTGTCCACAGTCTGTAGTCATAGAGATATCTTTAATTATTTTGGTTTTGTTAAAAGTGCAAAATACTTCTGTATAGAACAACGTCAGAAGGTTTGTTTTAAGTATATACCTCTTTTTCAGATTCATGTTCAGGAAATGTTTAGAAAGTGGATGTAGTACGTTGCAGACGTGTAATCCAAGACGCTTTTAATGAGAAAAAAAAATGAAACGAACATAAACAAATATTGATCCCACCCTTCAATTCCTTTCCAATAAGTGTATTTCTTTTGATTCTTTCCCCTGTATTACATAGGAAATTAAAAATCGTTTTGTTCAGTTGCTTAATTATTTCATCAGGGAGATTGAGAATTATCGACACATTACATTGCAATTCAGAAATAATGAGATTATTAATTATCTCTTATTTGCCAACAATTGTTAAAAAATATTTCTCCCCAGTAATCGAGTATGCTGATAATTTGATGAATTGTTAAATTTCTTTCTCCCCAGTTATTGGATACGCTGATAATTTGTTGAATTGTTAAATTTCTTTCTCCCCAGTTATCGAGTATGCTGATAATTTGATGAATTGTTAAATTTATTTCTCCCCAGTTATCGGGTATGCTGATAATTTGTTGAATTTTTAATTTCTTTCTCCCCAGTTATCGAGTATGCTACGATAAGAAAATCCTCTGTATAATACCCGTTTTACGAAATACAACAATACATATCTTAATTTGTAAAATAAAAGATCCGAATTTTATCACACACACACAAAAACAAGTACAATTGTGTCAAGGTGAATTTTATGATTATCTAGTCAGTTTAAAATAGACACAATATTCACAACGATGATACTGTACAATTTCTGAAGATGTCGTCGATGGAAGATTCGCAGTATGTTGTTTCCATGCATCTTAAACAGATATGTGAATCGGAAATACATGATAGGCATTTACATGTTCCAGGATAATTTTACTGGCTACGTTTATAATATAAGTGCTATTACAGATACGATTGAGTGAGTTGGTGTGACCTGGATTTTTAGTGAGTGAATTCAATTGTTCTCGGTCGGTGTAAAATATAACACCTCTATCATAGGAATATTTATACTTTTTTTCACAATTAAAACTTAGACGGTACCAATTTCGATGCACCAAATGCGCATTTAGTCAAATAATGTCTCTTGGGTGATATATTCGATACAACTTGTGTTCTTCAAATTGATTTCAATTCTTTCTTTTTTTCGAATGACAAACAATTGGAAACTAATACTATTAATTTCAAATGATTATGTTACTCCTTAGTCGAACTGAGAAACATGACAAAGTTAAGATACACATGTAACAATATTCCATTATCACCTGCATATGGTGTGTATATATCTCAACTGATTCGATATCCAAGAGCTTCTTCTGCGCATAGTCAGTTTTTAAATCGAGGTAAGCTACTGACAAACAAGTTGATGGTACAGGGATTTCAACAGTCTCGATTGAAGTCAGCATTTCGCAAATCCTATGGTCGTTATAACGATCTAGTTCGTCACTACAACCTATCGTTGGGTCAATTGCTGTCTAACGTGTTTCATACCGATTGTTAAGCCGTTCTTGGCACAGTAATTTTGACCGCGGATAACCCCGTTTACCTGATCAGGGAATAGGGCTCACGGAGGGTATGACCGATCAGCAGGGGATGCTTACTCCTCCTAGACACCTGATCCCACCTCTGGTGTGTCCAGGGGTCCGTGTTTGCCTAACTATCTATTTTGTATTGCTTGTAGGAGTTATGAGATTAATCACTGTCCGTTATATTCACCTTGCATTAATGAAAGTAACACACTGATAGTTCTCTTTACATTTCTCTTTCTATTTAAAGCAGAATTACATTAAGTGACTTACTGACCACCCATATCATTAACTAACTAAATTTCAAATATAAGCTTAATTTAAAGATTTTGAAAGTCAAACAGTGCTCATAATTTTGCAAACGTCTAAATGATGTTCAAACATTCCTATAAATAATTATAAGTACGGGTTAATATAACTCTCGCTCTTTAATGTTTTGATATCAATGCTGCGACCTTATTTTGTTTTACTTTGAAAAGGAATAAATATATTTTTAAAAAGAAAAGAAAATGATATACTAACCTTGAAAACTCGTGTATCATATTCATCTTATACTTTTAATTTAATTTAAAACAGGATTTTAAATCGCTATAAGTATGGATTGACGTAGCTTCCTGATTTCATACGATTGGGCTTTAATTTGCTTGTCTTTGAAATGGAAAAAAAAATAGAAAAAAATGTATTTGCCTTAAAAACTAGTACAACTTTCTACAATTCTCACCCATTAATATTTTGGTGATTTTGATGACAGATTAATTTGTTTGTTAATTGGTTGCATTTTTCTTGTAATTAAATATTGCTCGTACTGTAATATCACGATTAATTGTCGCTGTCGGCATTGGTCATCATTTCCATTCCACAGTGGTACGAATTACCAAATAACTCTTCTGACCGTAATTATTTCGAATCAATATATCCGCATCGTTTTTCTTTCACATTCACATTTTCTTGCAACGATATCCATAATATTGCCAAATTTCTATAATTATGAATGAAAATATGCCTTTCCCTGTCATGTTCCGGTGATGGTACGAACTAGAACTAATCATTGCTATCTAATTTCAAAATCAATTTAAAAAAATCATCTGAATTAAACATTGCTATTTTGTTTTTCAATGATTGAAGGACATTGTTAATTGTATGTGATAGGGGGCAGGACGGAAGGAGAATAACAAAACATTAGTTTTTGTTTACTATAGCCGCTGCATTTTCCATTCAAAGTTACATTTCTTCGAAGGTTTTATTTTACCATCGTTTTGACATTCAACACGATGTTAATGATACAAATATTAGTGTTTTATGGCATAGTGGTATCTGTGACGCCCATCATAGTATGTGATGTATGCTACTGTACAGGTACCGAGGTATACTGCTGGCGGCGGGGGTTAAACAAAATCCGACAGACATCCCAAAGACTATAACACACCTGCAAGTATATTTATTCTGCATATATAATGGGCAACACTCTTGTAATGGATTATAAATACATCATCACTACTTAATGCGGTTTTAAAACGCCATCCAAATACGGGTGGATATAAACCTGCAGTCCATACAAAGAAAAAAATAGTGAACATGAACAGTAACCAATATCGTTATTTCTATACATTATTCATGAATAAGATAGGGTAAACGCGGATCCCGACAACACGAGGGACAGGGTTACATGCTTGGAAGAGTAAGCATCCCATATTGACCAGTGGTACATGTCTAGGAATGGGTACATTTACGTTGTCGGTCCCCGGAAGTGTACGGAATGCGCATGCCACGCGACCCGTATCCTGGTTGCTATGTAAACGGTATCATTACTGTAAGATGAGTCATTTTGCAATCCAAATGCTCCAAAACCAATATATTTACCAATCACGGATACCCATGTCCTAAATCATAATATATCGGTTAGGCAAAAACATTCACTAGGAGTTTTTCTGGTTATGAGTTAAAAGTGAACCACACGCCGCGTCGAGAGGTAGGTAGATCTGTGGCTTTCATGTTTATACTATTTTAACCACTGTTGGTGAAAATTGAAGATGTAGTCAGCTGTAGAAATTATTAAAGTACACGAAATAAGCACCATTACTCATATTTGCAACGGCATGATGACACGAACGGATTTTCCGAGATCAGGAGTTAAATTTTGAATAGTTTTCACGACTCCCGATTGTTAAGGTTAATATCGGCTCAATCACCTAAGCAGTAGAAATATTTTGACCACTCTAGGGGCGATTTGTGCATGTTGAAATTAAAGTGTTCTGCTATTTGTTATTTTGCCATCCAAACGGGTGGGGTAACGCTTTATGGAATGTTACGATTTAATAGATTGGTTATAATTAAGGGGAAAATTCGTTATTGACCTTGACAATCGAGAGTCGTGAGGACTATTCAAAATTCAACCTCCAATTTCATAAACGGAAACACTCCAAACAAATTTTCTTGCATAAATGTTACACGTATGATTTAGGGCATGGGTAGCCGTGCAAATACAGCCACGACTATTCAGAATCAGACAAACTTGTATCAAACAGTTAATTATACTGTCCAAAGAATAACTTATTTTCACAATATCTTTAAGTTCCGTTGGCATATTTGTTTACATTGAACACATGCTGAACTGAGAAAGTCATACATATTAACTCTGTGCAGAATATGAGCGTGCAGAATTTACAACGGATGATATTTTGATAAATCATGGACCATTGTTTACTGATCGTATTCAAAACTCCACTTTCATTCTGAACATGACATAAATGTCAAATAAATTCAAATTTGGGATCAGAAACACTTCTTTTTAAAAAAAAAACGTCTTTCGGCGTACTGTTTTAGCACTTTTTTATGGTGACCGGCAACATGAATTCGTTCCCTTGAAATATATATCTCAAATAGGCAAACGGGCTAATTCCTTGTCAAAATTAGTATGTAAAGAACCGTTAAACAATTTGTATGAAACACATCAGACATTATTCTACCCAAAGTATGTACCTCAGTGTTAAAGTATATACAATCTGAAAGCAAAATACAATAACAATGTTCACGTTCACAAAAGAAACTTGTAAATTATTTCAACATAGGTATACGCGGAATGAAAGGTTAAAGTAACTTGTGTAATCCAAGAAGTTAGTGATGTATCAATCACAAACTGACCGTTTTATTTCTCTGTATGTTATCCTATCGTTATGTATTTCAGAACCCACAATATATGTAACAGTTGTCTCAACAACTTAACGTTCATATGTTATTGACTTGTGGGAAATTAAAATAAAGACATTCTTACAAGGCTTGCTGGTGAACTGTTAGTCCCCGAGGGTCTCTACAGTCCAGTAGCTAAGTACTTCTTTACTAGTTTGAAAATACGGATGTATATTTAATTGCTGTTATAAAATTTAGAAATTCATTTCAAAATTAAGGATTATCTCCCTCATGCATAGCTCCTTGGACGATTTTGGCTCCATTTGTTTGGTACGCTGTTTTTGGCTATATTTAGATCTAAAACTTCATAGTTATCTCGGATTTCAAACATTTCGGTTGAGCATCACTGAAGAGACATTATTTGTCGAAATGCGCATCTGGTGCATCAAAATTGGTACCGTATACTTTTTACATTTACCCTTTGAGCACTAAACCAATCGAATTAAACTATGTTTACTAGACCTGACCTTACATTCACTAACCCTGACAAACTATCAAACAATCTATTGACAAACTTTACGTTTGAACTCAAACGTATTTCATCATAGACATAGTCTCATAATTGATATTTTCATTCCAAAACATGCTATTTTTCGGAATCTTTAGATTATACGCGACTCGGACAATATTCAGTTCATTAAGAATACGATGACCCCGACCATTTAATTTCTTTCTATTTCATCAATCTGTTTTGTTTCTTCCATACGTGTTCTTCTCTTCTCTTGGGACATCTTTCTCTGCGGACAAAAATACGTATGTAAATAGGAGAGAAAAAAAAAAAACAGCTATCAGACGTAATTTATTAATTTCATCAAATTCCCTTGCATTAAATAGAAATAAACTGTGTTGAATTAAAGTGAGTTCAATTTTACCTTCCCTATATCTAAACCAGACAAAAGTTTACACCCTTTTTGACATTAATTAACAACGAGTATTTGTCGTAAGCATCACTTCCGACTGCGACTTGTTGATTATAACTAAGAATACATACTGTGCCATCACGCATTTTTACATCTGTTCACAGATACCTTCCGCTTATTCTCTTGTTAAGAACAAAATACCCAGTGAAACAATATGAATTTGAATTCATTTTTTTAACACGGCAGATCAGTTAAGGCTATCCGTAAAAATCACAGTGCTGTTATAAATGTACCTCTGTGCACTTCGCACCATATGACGTCACATAGCTGATATCTGTTCGCGATGAAAGTGTCATAATATTCTGTCGTTATTTACTACTTTTATCAAGTGATAAGCTGTGTACGTGAAAACATTTCTTGTCGAATGATTATATATATTATTCCTTTATGATATAAAATCATTCTTCATTTTTAATATATAGTATGCACGATTGTGATATTCATATTGTATTGTGGCCTTGGAATCGTCCCCAATCTGAATGACTGATGCGATTAAAAGAATTCCCTCATCTACATAAATAATTTCATACTACATGTTCTTCGCACACTTATTTTGACTACAGCTGATTTTCTTGATATGATCAAGATATAGGGCTCACGGTGAGTGTGACCGGTTGACAGGGAATGCTTACTCATCGTAGGCACCTTGTCTCCTATAACGAACAAGTGATATATCCCATATCCCCTGTAAGCAATACAAACTAGAGAATTCGGCATACACGGAACCCTGGGTGTACAAGAGGTGAGATGAGGTGTGTAGGAAAAGTAAGGATCCCCTATCTATGTAAATATATAAATAATAAAATAGTGTGGTATCCTATTTTGACTTTGCAATAAAGATATAAACCTTGAGCAATGAAGATAGGAACATTAATATTCGATATAAGTTACCTATATTTCTATCAGTTCTTTAACTTTTCTTTTCATCGCACAAATCTCTAATCGAAATTAACGCATTTTGCGCATATTTTGACTTACGGGGATTTGGAGGCACATAAACCAAATAAACACCATACTTATATAACATCCGTATAAGTTTTACATCAACAACATCCCTCGCCATCGAAATTTCCAGTATTGTATTTCAGCAGAGTTTGATATTCCCCTGCATTTCCAAATGTATTCCCGTTATTGTATCCAGGCATTTTAATTACAAACAAACTGTATGGAGTCTAGATATAGACCTATATATACAAAGACCACCTACATACTTTGATATTCGTATTCTTTAAACTATAGGGCTTGTCATAACTGGTGATGCCGATATTATTTCGAATAAAGACCTAAAACCACTTACTATGATAGACCATCAATTAAAAAAAAGATCGTTCTTTCAATTGGAAAACAATTACATGCGTATTATGAATTCGGTTAAACATTATGCTCAGGTTATAGGTTAAATATGAACGGGAAGAATTTTCATCGAAATGAAATAGGTTCATCAAACGTATCAAAGGTATATCTAAATAAGATTTTAGACAAAGGGAATCAAAGGTTGTTGTCATCTATTCGTCTGTGTTTACTAAATTAGAAGTGATAAAAATCATATAGATTAAATGAGAAAAATGTTTTAGTCCCCGCTAAAAAAAAATGTTGATAGGGCTCTTTATTACAACTGAAATTTAAACTAACTTGCCATTGATTTCACATCTGATAATCATATTTACACCCCTCACCCTTTCAAAAGACGAGTTTCTTAAAACCATGATTCGGTTTAAAATATATTTCATAACCAAGAGAATGCGACGAATTCAAACAATATAGGTATCGTACCTATGCTATGCTCGCAAACTTCACAACCCCTTACAAAAGTACCTTGCTGGATCCAGTGCATGTTTTATCCAACTCCTATTTTTGCTCCTCACGAACCTATTAGAAGCTGTGATAGAATAAGTTGAATCCTGGTGCGCTACACCATACAACATAAGTAAATTAGATCAACTGTGGATCCTAAAATATT
Organism: Ostrea edulis; assembly: GCF_947568905.1. NCBI lineage: Eukaryota > Metazoa > Mollusca > Bivalvia > Ostreida > Ostreidae > Ostrea > Ostrea edulis. The sequence continues at coordinate 73,883,477 of NC_079171.1, forward strand.
GTGAATAACTTTTAGAAAATTGGAATTCAAAAAATAATTCCTAGTCAACAGCATCAAAGCTAATGACTTTTCAAGGCCTCGGCCACACTTAATGAATATATTTGTCTACCATCATGAACAGTCGCTTCTTCAACAAAAACAGTTAAATGAAATGTATGCATTAAGTGATCAGTCATTCAAAAATAACTTTGTACAACACCCCTTTGATTGTACGCACGCGTACTCTGATTATGACATGAAAAAGAAGCTGAATCCTCCATTGACAATGTGTTCGTAGTATTTGGTAATCAGGTCTTTCAACATTCTCTTGTATTTCCCACGGTGTGAAATGTGATCCTTTATTACGTTGGTATTCTGAAGAGAAAAAATATTCAATTAATTAACTCGTACATTGAAAATATATGTTATTGTGGTCGTACTATTGACATTTAAATATGTCGACGGCGTTTTATTGATAAAAAAAATATTTATTTTCATTTATATTCCGATTCTATAAATTCCATTGAACTCCACTACTATGTCTTTTATTTAATGCAATATGAACAAATATATTAGTCATCCATCAACACCATTTCTTTACAGCAACGACATTCTTAATATTCAAATATAAATTATACATTGATGAATTTGTAATGCTATATATAATACAATTTTATGCTAACGGAGGAATATATTTGTATATCAATTGTATTTTAAATGTAGATGCATTTCAAAGGGTATACAGTAAAGCTTACAATAGTTAGATTGAGTTGTCAAGTCATGCAAAGCTATTGTTTACCACATGAAAGGCTACCTTCGTTTACCTGTAAGGCACACTATCACATACATCAAGAGTCATATTGTCTCCAGGCAAACACATTGTGAAGGAGCCGTCTCCCTCCAAACCGGGTCTCTCATATACAAACTTTCTTAAATATATTTTCAATACATATATCTGAATACGATTGTTCTACAATACATCGATATGTATTTAAAGCCCGTTTCACTTAGATATATTAGTTTCCACTGTTACAAGAGATTTCAGTTAGTCTACAATTCATTTTATATTTATAAATCTTCAGTGCAATGAAAGAAATAAAAATATCAAGTGCCTCTGATAGAGTTGTTTCATTACAAAAGCCTATGACGATATGTGTCCAAGACATATCAACATTTAATACATTGTTAATCCTTTTCCATATTCTTTTAGACGTACTGCCGGCATATACAATGTGTTTTATGTTTTCAATTTCACCAGTTTTCATAATATTTTTGTACATTTGGATTCCATTTGCTAACATTCAAATTATTATTCAAAAGCTTATGTAACAATTGATAGTTAAACTCTGGTATTTGCTTATCTGAAATGTTTTCTACTTTTAAAATATAAATTGTCTTCCACAAATATTTTGCAATGTCAAACCTTCCAGTCCAAATGTTTCTGTGATTGGATTAATCAATTTGTTATCAACTAATATGTTATAAGAAAGGTGATTTAATATTCAATGTATTAACAAATTTATCTCCCTTAAATAATACATGCATGTAAGGTGAACATAACGAGCAGTGGTCAATCACATTCCTATAAGCAATATAAAAAAGATAGTTAGGCAACACAGACCCCTGAACACGCCAGAGGTGGGATCAGGTGCCTAGGAGGAGTAAGCATCCCCTGTCGACCGGTTGTCTTTAATATTAATATAGGAAGTCTTTTTTTGTAGTCAAATATACCGGTAGAGCGGTTGAACATTGTTTTTAAATTACAGTATTCACAGAAAATATTGCTTCTATGAGAGTTTAAATCTTGAAAATGTTTTAAATCGTTAAATACACCATTATCGTCATATAAGTCGTTGATGTATAGAACTCCTGACTTGACCCGATTGGGAAAATAAATTGTATGATTTTTGAATTGAAATACATTATTTTTCCAAATTGGTAAAGATAAGGATTCGTAAGAAGGTGCCATCAATATATCTTTAATCATTGTGGTTTTGTTAAGAGCGCAAATTACTTCTTTATAGAAAAATGTCAGAAATGTAATGCCTTTATATTCTTGTACATTTCTTAAGATTGTTTTAATCAGATATCGCAGAGATATATTTTCTTTTTAAAAAAAAAAAAAAGACGCCTCGATGGCCGATAGTGTAAAGCGTTCGTCCAGCATGCGGAAGGGCGGGGTTCGAATCCTCGCCGCGACAAACATAAGTCGTTAAACAAGTAGTGGCAGTTCGATCGTAAACGCTCGGCATCAGGTGTGAGTGTCACGGGTTCTTGGAGATGACCTTAAAAAAGTATGACCCATCTCACAGTAAATGTGGCAGGCTAAAGAACCTTTAGTACGCAATGGTCGTAAGTGCCAAGCAGATACCAACATTTTAGCCCTTCACCCGTCTTGCTGACGTCTCCATATGAGTGTAAACGAAACAATCAATCAATCTTTTTTGAAAAATATGTTCGAGAAATGTTAAGAGATTGGATTTAGTACTTAGCAGACGTGCAATTCAAGACGCTTTTAATGAGAGAAACTTGGATTCAACATCAATAATATTTATTCCACCTTTCAATTCCTTTCCAATAAGTGGATTTCTTTTGATTCTTTCCCCAATATTACATAGAAAATCAAATAGCTTACTGTTCAGTTCCTTAAATATTTCATGAGGCGGATTCAAAATTATCGATGCATTGTATTGCAATTTAGAAGTAATGATATTATTGATTATATCTTGTTTGTCAAAAAAAGAAATGTTAAATTTCGTTTTCCCCAGTTATGGAGTATTCTGGTAGTTTTATTAATTGTTCCTATCCGATTTCTTGGGACACGCTATGCTGTTATGTCCTATAAATATACCTAGTGTTTTAACTGGATTGTTTGTTTTAATTACATTTTCAATATATTAACATGTGTTTCATATGCAATATACATTCTGATTTGTGGTTTGATCTGTATGTTGTATAATTTTTATATCTTTGTTAATTCGAATTTTAAGACCATGTATTGTGTCAGAAGATCTAATTCGTATAGCTAACATCTCTGTTGTGATGATGGACAGTGATGCTGATATTGGACATCATTGACGAATACCTCTAGTCATTTTACAAGTTTTAGATATGTAACCGTTATTTTTAACTCGAAATAAAGGTTTATCGTAGAAGGTTGTAATACAGTTGAAAAAGATTGTTCGAAAACTTAAAGCTTTTAAAGTTTCAATCATAAAACTCAATTATAGGGTATCGAAGGCTTTTCGAAATCTAAAAATAATAAAATGTCATCTTCGTTATGAACTTTACAGTAGTCAAAATATCTTGAATTAGTCAAACATTATTCACTATATATATGCCTTTAATATGTGCTGATTGGTCTATATTTATAAGTTTTGATATGACTGTTTGTAAACGTTTAACCGAAAGAAATGCAGGAATTTTATAATCACAATTGTTAGACTAATTGGTCAATAATTTCTATCATTTGACTTTTCAGTTTATTTTTATAAATAAGACGTATTATTGACAGCCTCTGCAATTTTGGGAGCTCTTTACTTTCAGAAAATGTTATCAAAGATCTGAAGAAATGATGCTTTATATCATTCCAGAAAATTTTGTAAATTTCAACTGATATAGCATCTGTACCTGGAGATTTATTGTTTTTTTTTTCATATTTCTAATTCCGTCTTTGTATTCGGATAAAAATGGGAGACTATCACATATATTTTTTTTCTTTTCACTTCGTTTAGTTTATTTTCAATATTTGTGTCTGCGAAGTAATTCTTGATTTCATCTACGCTTCACTTTTCCGAAGAATACAGGTATTCATTAAAATCGACAGGTGATGCTTACTCCTCCTAGACTCCTCACCCATCCTTGGTGTATCCAGGGGTCCGTGCTTGCCCAACTAAATATTTTGTATTGCTTATAGGAGAATTGATATTGATCATCGTTATGATCGTCTTTCATAGCTGACCCAAGATTTCGTAATTGGTATACGGTGTGTTATTACCCTCTACATTTTTTTCCCAGTTACATTATTGTTTTGATGGTTTTATTCAAGATTTAAAGTAAGATGAATATTTTTCTATACTTTATCCATTTATTCTTTGCTTTTAAGTAGGCTCCCTTTGATTTATAATCAGTTTTGATCAAGGAAAACCCTGAAAATAACGTCATATGTCAGTGATTCCAACAGTTTCACTTAAAGTCAGCATTTCACAAACTGTATGGCTGTTTCAACGATCAAATTTGTCACACAAACATGTTACTAGGTCAAATGTTGTCAAACGTGTTCGATGCAATAAATATACTTTTAAAACAATGATAAAGTGTAAAGAAACATGTTCACCAAAGTCGTGGGAGACTGTCATGCTACATATGAATATTCATAAACCAAACATATACGTTGATGACTAAATATCTTAAATGAATCCACATCAATCTCTAATCTATTGTATCTCTGACAAATTATTTAAAAAACCGAAGGGATTTCTATTGAATAATAAATGAAAGGTCATTAAATGTTCACTATCAGCTGACTAACATGTAACAGAAAAGTTAGTGACAAACTAAAACATCATTGGATAACTGTAAAGTCACTTAATCTGAATACATGGTAGATGGAAGTTGAGTTAATAATGATTAAAATTATCTTATTGATTACTAAAAGCTGACTTAAAACTGAAGGAAGTGTGAGTAAAAGATACCCTAAATGTTAACGATTGATCGGTAAATGATGACTGAATGAAAAGTTGAAAGTGGATGAATGATCACTGAAAACGGACTGAATGTTCAAATCATTCAGTTAAACGAAGGGCCACTTGAATGTATCAGAAAAAAATCTGATAATACTTTTATCAGGACAATTCGCGTATTAATGCACAAAAAATGGGTTGACTGAGGAGTGGCATTTTGCCTTCTTAAAGAGATGTACGTTGGGTAACTCCAACACCACTTTACCATTAGCTTCAGCGTGTTTGTGTTTAGTATTTACCAGTTGTTGTTTTTTACGACTGATTACAAGTAGGCAGGCTATCGACAAATATGTTGGTGTTAAAGGGTTTAAAAAGTGTCGCTTCAAGTTATCCTATCGCAAATTCTATGAACGTATGGCCAAATCGTCAATTGCTTGACAGATAGAGCATGCATATCTCGTGTGTAACAAACTGATATAAATTAAATGCCATTCAATTAATAGATAAATAAACCGAGAGTTGGATTTAGGGTTGTCGTATGATAAATATAAAAATGATACCATGCTATTGTCTTTTCACGGAATTCAGTTTATAATGCTGAAATGACTTCAAATAATACCAGATTATTTAATATTTAATTTGAAATATAAATCAGATGTTACTCACTGTGTAGAATCAATCAAGCTCACGTTATGTGTGTATTTTTCTGATGATGTCTACATTTTAGTCAACATTTCTCAAAAGTCAAGAAAATAATTGAAAGTAATGACAGATGCACGATTCATGATACTGTCAAAGCTGCTGACATATCACTATCGCGGGCGTATTTTATTTTGAGGCCTACTTTTATCTCTGTCAGATGGATACAGCATATATTGGCAGATTATCAAAAAAGGATACGAGTACAAACCGTTAAGCAATTTCTCAAAATATTTTCCAATTCCAATCAAAGAAAATTTGCAAACATTGTTACTGGTGACGAAACATGGATTCACTATTTCGAACCAGTAAGGAAAATTGGTTAACTAAACACGGTAGAAGGCATATAATTTTTAAAAAGCAGACACAAAGAAGGTTCTTTATTGCATATTCTCGTGTGACGGTATATCCTTGGAAATTCCGGTGCCGAAGGACAAAAATGTTACAGATCGGCATTGCCGATGTTATACTAAAATGCACAAGAAAAATTCCTTATTCAAATGATCCATATTTGCCGAATTATGTATTTTGCATTGCTTATGGGAGTCATTATATTGATCACTGATCATCAATACCCCCCTTGGTTGTCGTAAGAGGCGACTATATTGGACGGTCCCTCGGATAAGACCGCAAAACCCGAGGATATGTGTCACAGCAGGTGTGACAGGATAGATGTTCCCCTGCTCAAAGGTAGTAAGCACCAAGCATAGGCCTAAATTTTGCAGCCCTTCACGGACAATGCTGACTGATGCATAGGAGTAAAATATTCCCGAGCGGGATGTTAAACAATATACAAATCAATCAATCGATCATCTCTCATTCTAAGAAATACTTTGATACATAACTGTATGTTTGTAAATAGCATACATTGCATGTCTATGGAATATTTACTGTAACGGCCTAATCATATTGTGTAAGCATTGCAGTAGGAATATACAACTAGTAGCGTGATGCGTGGATCTTTGTAGGATGGTTGTGATGTAAAGCAATAAAACGGAGTGTGTTTTCTGTGAAGGATTAATTGAAATATACAGTTTCACCACATAAAAATCCGAACAAAAATGTTCAAACACCTCTTGTCTGCGCGGGATAAGGCTTTCTCCTCCGTTACTTTGATCACCAGTCTGGACGCCGGATAATATATGCTCTGTTTAGTATGGTATCTTCATTTACCATTCTGCCAAATTTGTAACTATGTTAAGAGTCCCCGAACTTAGTAGATTTAGTAAATTGATAATCTATGATTCTGTCATCGTATAGTTTAAAGTCACCATGGTTGGTATTTAAGGAGAAACGTCGAATATTATCAAAGTAAATGGCATTTCTCACTCACAATGTTGATGTTAAAAGAATTAGTATAATTCTTACCTTCCCCAGCAACATCCACATCGATGCATGTTTACACTAATCCCAGCAAGCTAGTTGCACTCCAACAAGTTGTTGTAACTACGTTATTAGTTTTATTACGCTAAAGGTCTATATACATTAAGAAATATTTCATGGTTATAATATAAGACAAAAATCACTGTAGCGTATATTTTATTGTCATTGGGTACTTGTATGATACGAAAGAAGTATAATCCTTTCACCAACATTTGGAAGCGAATATAGAAATTGGCAGTTTAAAATATCACTGCATGTTTTCATTAATGCCAATTTTGGTATGTTTACATTTCCCCTGCAATGTCATTATAACTCTGTACATTGTGATTTAAAGTTTGTTGTGACGTGAAGCAGTGCGACATACACTAAGATACACAGTACTCCAATATTGTCTCTCTCGGGATCTTTGTTTTATTGATACCTGTCTTGACCTCGCGCGTTATATACAATACCAACACGGTGTTCTGTTGTGATGATATTGTTGTTGTTTCTTTTACTCTAAACATACGCTGTTTTATTGAGCACTGTTTGAACCACAAACTTCTTGAACAAGAAATCGTATTTCTTCGGTTTGGTCTGCAGCTTGCGTAAACGATATATTGTTGTGGTCCAATAAAATAAGTTTAATCATGACATAGTATCATCGATCTGCATCAAAACCTACATATGAGGATGTAGTTGTATATGTGAACCTTCCAATAGACAAGTCTGCTGTAGTTTTCATCATATCACTGGCAGTGGTAGGTTATTGGTTAAAACGTTCACATGGTAAACGAAAATAGTTTGAGCTCAAGACCCATGAATCAACCACCTTTAACAAGTGAGATTCATGTATTTTAGTAACTTGTCTTTAAAAAAAAATCTTCGCTGTTGCGTGGGTTTTGGCACGCTAAATGATCGCCAATGAGAGGGTTATGAACGTTAAATGTTAACATAAATATATGACGAAAAGAAGTATGCATTCTTAAATATACATAATGGAAAATATTACCGTGTCATTCAGCGAACAAATAGAAATAGTGCTTGAAGTGCAAAAAAACAACATAAAAAGAAGATGTCCTGATAGGACCTATGGGATTGATAAAGTAATTGCTAGGTAAAGAGGTCACCTTTACGATGAGTATTTACATTGCATATAGTGAAGCATATATACAATTTGTAACGTGCAGAGGTCACCCAGCCAAGTGCTGATCTCGCTCGCTGTTACTTTACTTGCGTGATCAAGAGAGATACTCTACAACATCGTTAGAAAATATAGCTCATTAGCGAGGCAGTATACGTTCCATCTTATAGTGTTTACTACACACGCCCTTGCTCGGGAAGCTTTGCCTCCATGCTTAGAATGAGTCCTTTCTGAGTTGTTGGCACCTGCTTAGTAACGATATATGCTGTCCCCGACGATAACAGTCGTTGTTCCCGGACGAAGCCACGTCCGTATCGAGATATTCGAAGATACGCTAACTGACGAAGGCCCCCTAACAAAGACCAGACTCGCTATACTGTCACCAATTTGACATAAATTGGCAACCTCTGTCTCCTTCTCACCCTCTGTTGCTTGTAACTGCGCTATAGCTATGTTTCGTCCCTACGTGACACTATCTTTATCCATGATCTTGACCTTGAGTTCACAAATAAAGGATTTTAGCTCCATGTGGCTAGTTAGCTCTTCTGTCAGAAGAGCCTCTATTTTCAAATATTTTGTATCGTGTTCTCCAGCTCCCTCTACGACTGGACATCCCTATTTTGCAGATGAGACGTGTTTCATACCTAGGCCGTTCTTGGCACACTGATTTTGACTATGAATAACTCCGTTTATCTGATCAGGATACAGGGCTCACGGCGGATGTGACCAGTCGACAGGGGATGCTTACTCATCCTAGGCACATGATACAACCTCTAGTGTGTCCAGGGGTCCATGTTTGCCCAACTCTCTCTTTTGTATTGTCTATAGGAGTTATGATATTGATCACTGTTCGTTATCTTCACCTTTCAGTCTGCATCATTATCTGTATTTCTTGCATAACATTAATCTATGTCATTATCTGTTGTTGAATTATTTGTATTCATTTCATGGCGTCTTGACTCTCCTGTTTCTGTTATAAGCTGACCGAAAATTCCATGTCCAGATACATTACCCTGTGTTCATATTTCATCTTGTATGTACTCCCTTTGAAGTGGATATGTTTGATTTCCAATTACATTCCTTTCAGAGTTGTGAGGTTCCTCGGTGGTTTGGGATGCGAATGTATATTTCTCAAATGCATTACTCTCTCGTGTTTTTTTTTTTTTATTTAGAGATACAATTTGTCATTTATATATCAGGGAAATCAGGTTTTCGTCACCCTGGTTCTACCTTGAAATATATTTAATTCACCGATAAAAAGGAAAAGAAAAAAAAAATTTGTTGTTTTTTTTTTTGTTTCCACAAGTATCTAACGTTCCAAATAAACGAAAAAATGAATTCCACTTCAAGGAAAGCTGCCCTTTATTTTACTCTCCTAGTTAAAATTAATTACCTGCAAGAATGAGATACTTGTTCACATATTCAGTATGTTTACACTTCATTAACACACACAAAAAACCAACTGCTGGTCGCAAATTGTTACGAATTTATTTGATAAAGAAGAAGTTTAAAAATTAACAAATTTATTTAATTAATAGCATCATTACAATAAAAAAAAATCATTACAGATGTTTAGCCTACTTGACTCAGTTAACTCTTCTTTAAACTTGCCAACATTAACTGTGCTGGTATAGTCGTGGACGTCACAGCCAGTTAACCAAGAAATAAAGTCCAAAATACGAAATCCACTGTATTTAATGTAACTTTATAACAATGTTGTGGTAAAAGGCTGAAAATTAAGAAAAACAATCATAAGAATTTTGACCAAGAATCTGAATAAGCATTGTCATGTACACAGTTCAGTCACATACGTAATACTGATACAAATACTGTATACGTATAAAACACTCATAAAAACTCAAAATACAAAAACATAGTCCAATATTCATAAGAGAATCACTTTTATCGAAGTTACCACGTTAGCAAAATATTTGCAAACAATGAGCATGAAATTACCAGGCGAACGAAATTTCAGAATATTCCACCAATCTCAGTTTACCACTACACAATATCTGCATTCACCTGATGCTTATAAACATTCATAAGAGAATAAATTCACAGAAAAAATATACAAACAGAGTAAAAACTCACACTGTAGTAGGCCAAACTCGACGTGAAAATGTTTGCAGAAGTTGTACCGTTCAGGCGGAAGTAGTAAACAAACCTTTTTAAACGTTTGTCAATTCGACCCATAACTTATAGTACAATAAACACCACATTAACCGTGACTTCTGAAATCTGCACGAACCTCTTATTCTTACAACTGGACAACTTAACAACTAATTACTTACTAGTAACTCTGAACACTAACTCAAACTGCGAACGACATTCTGTATTTATACATAACAGATGTTTTCCAAGACCGGGGTGTAAATAACTAGATAACTAGGTCACCATTACAATGAATATTTACATATTTTCAGAGCAACAAATATATCAGAAAGTATATGAATAAAACAAGAAAAAGACAGAAACATTCGTTACTTTACAAGATGTGCCACATGCTCACGATAATCACGGTAATTTTAATAATGAACAACAAGGTCGGGATGGAGATATCCATGACATCGTCCGAATTCCTGTAGTTTTGAGGGAATATGATTAGTGGTGTGTAAAGATTCCCCGATGTATGTCAAGTATAAAAGATGAGACATACATTTGATAACAATAAAGTGACAATATTACGAAACGTAGTAAATAATAATGATGGTGTAGGAATCTGTAAAGAGACAACCTGTACAAAACACAACAATCAACCCAATCCGCTTTTTCTCTATAAATAAATAGACGTTATATAAATATTTATAACAAATATATAGTAAACAAAATGAATCCTCGTGTAAAGTAAACAAAATCAATATCAATGTGTAGTAAACATAATCAATTCTACTAGATTGTAAACAAAATTAATCCTAGTGTAAAATAAACAAAATATATTCTAGTGTATAGTACAAAATCAATCCCAGTTTAAAGTAAACAAAATCAAACCCTACTGTGCAGTAAATAAAATCAATCCTACTGTATCCTAAACAAATCCAATCTTAGTGTGTAGTAAACATAATGGAATCCATTATATTGTAAACAAAATCAATCCTATTGTATTCTTTAAAAAAATCAATCTTAGGGTGTAGTAAACATAATCGAATCCATTATATTGTAAACAAAATCAATCATAGCGTTACGTAAATAAAATCAAACTTTATTGTACAGGAAACAAAATTAATCATATTGCATACTAAAGAAATGCGTCTGTACAAATTGTATAGTTAACAAACAACAGTGCATATTAAACGAAATCAAACCTAATGCATGCCATACTAAATTAATATGTATGTACGGTAAACAAAATCAACCCCATTGTGTAATAACGAAAAATAATCCCATAGTGTTGCAAACCTAATTAACTCTAGTGTATAGTAAACAAAATAAATCCTAATGTATCGTTAAAAAATCGACACTGGTATGTAGCAAACAGATTGAAAGATAGTGTGTGGATAACGATATGAATATTGCTGGTCATTTTGAATGCAACTTACCAATGTTAACGGAGTTAATGTTAAATTATGTTGAAGAACATTACCAGTTATAAATAAAATACAACATTTAGTGTGGCTATTGTCTTTATTGAAATGGACATTACGTTCGAAGTTGATTTTATACCTGCCAGGCGTCTAATGGGATATGACGTCCTTCAATTTCATTCCCAAAATGCAATACGGCATTTTTCGTATATACATCTACCACAATTTGATTTTGTCGAAAGTGTTCAAACATTTAGGACATTTAAAGCAACTATCACTTATCATAGTTTATGCTAAGGTGAGAAGTGGAAATTACTGTATTCAATGTATTGTGTTTGCTTATAATATCACAATAATAGTCGTAAAAGTTACAATATATTTATTTTTATTTTAATTCAGGTTGTTGAAACTTCGGTATACTGTTATTAAAATCAATTGATTGGCCAGTAACCTCTCTAACAATTGAGATGTTGATATGCCGATAACATTTTTATCCAATTAGATACACAGACATGAAGCACATACAGAGACTAAGTGATATCAACTATGATATACCGACTCCGAATATGGGTGAAAAAAGAAATTGTTGATAGATAATCTGTCGTTGATATATCTACTGTTGAGTTAAAGGCCACATCAGGTTTTGTTGTAATAACCTTACCACATTTCATTAAACTACAATCACATTAGTGTTATGTGTAAACAAAAACAAATATTCTATCCAACTTTGGCAGCTGCATCAAATCATATTCAGCAAATAACTTATCTGATTATCGTATTAAGCATGTCTTAATACATACATAAGGGTGTATGATGCGTTCTGTTGTTTTGGTGTATTTTGTACGGAATTTTAATATTGAGATCATATTTTTTCTCATTCTGACAAGGGTTTGTCTTCGATGCAAGGTGAAAATAACGATCATTGATCAATCTCATAACTCCTATAAGCAATACAAAATAGATAGTTGGGCAAACACGGACCCCTGGACACACCAGAATATTATCCTAGATATTATCGATTAATAATCTATCCAACAAATGATTAAGGCATTCATTGTAGTAACAAAAACAATTAAAGTGACACAAGCAGTTGTGTTACTTGGGTTAACAGTACAATATATCGGTACATTTTAAAAGTAACGTGATCAAATATTAAACCATGGTAGATTATATAGCTATTTTAGCTAATTATCAAATAATCTTACATGTAAGGGCACGCAATTGAGACTCCTGGATAACGGTAATGCCTACTATGATACATTAACTCTGATGAAGACACATAAACGCCGTCTTAAAGTTATGTTCGAAAGACTTTAGACTCTCAATTGGCTTTCGACAAGCTGGTATATAAAGCACAGTTAGCAACTTTCAGTGTTGTAAGATAGGGGATTGAACACGTTTGTTTTATGAATACGCAATTCGCATCAAAATGTTAAATATAAAATGTTGCTGACCATATACACATAAGAGTCTTGTAAAAAGAAACCGTATCCCACTGTTCTGATTTCATACATTTTTCCAAGTCAATAAAAACAATGGTTCAAAATATATCCAACGTTTTCAGTGAGTTAACAATGACACATAAACGCCGTCTTTACGTTATATTCGAAAGACCTTGAACTCTCAAATGTTATACCACAAGCTGGTGAATGAAATATAGTTACCAACTTTCAGCATCGTACGATTGGGGGTCGAATACGATTTCTATGAGTACGTCATTGGCATCAAAATAATGCAGGATATGGTATTGTAAAAATAAAATGTATCTCTCCATAATGCAGGTAAAAGTCTTCTCAATAGAAACTGTGTCCCACATTTGTGATTTCTTATATCTTTTGCAAGTCGATAAAAATATTGATTCAAAATATATCCACGATTTTTACAAAGTATTACATCCATGGCTTCATTATCTTTTATATTGTGTTATCTATTTTTCTATTCTCTCATTTATCTGTCTGTGAATATGTTTTATACAGGACCACAATGTAAACTAGTCATTTGTACTAATTGTGCTATCCTGTCTAAATAAAAGAATGTATTATTATTATTATTATTATGATAGAGGATGGAATGGACTTGAAGTTTCATTCCATATACTTTAGCCCAGGTGGGTGTAGATTGTTGTAAATAAATTGGCGTTCTTTGAAAATATACAGTATCTATGTATCGATTCATTCAAACACCTTACATCTCTAAAGGTAAAAACTTAAAAGTACAAATGCATAATGAAATATCACAAAAATGTAGGAAGTCAATATCCAAATATCCATTCACGTCAAAATAGTTTCCAAAATGTTTCAAGCATTGAGTTCCTGACATGCGAAATCACTTCATTATTGATCAGTCACAATTCACACGAAAGATAAGCAGTTTGATAGTGGACAACATTAACAATTCTTTACAACTTGTCATTGGGGTAAATGTTGTCTGGTGCGTTGAAACGAACTGTTGGGCACTTCTCTGCACGTTTATTTTCTTGTCGGATCAACTTGCTTATCTGGTTAAGAGAAAGAATTCGCACCGGGTGTGACCGGTCAACATGATATGCTTACTCCTCTTATCAATTTACCCTACCCCTGGTGTGTTCAAGAGTCCGTCTTTCCAACTCTAATTTTTGCATTCCTTAAATCAGTTACGAGATATATCAATAGTGTTACTTTACGTTTCCATTGCACAACTCAAACATGCATAACACCGACTGTTATCGACCTTAACCTCAGAAAATAAAAGTTAAGATGTGCTCACTCTTTAGCGAACACAGACTACACATTCAAGATAGTGCAGTCACTGAGTGACCGGTCGAGAGGGGATGTCTACTCCCCCTAGGCATCTGATTCCACCTCTATTATATCCAGGGGTCCCTGTTTGCCTAACTCTCTATTTTGTATTGCTTATAGAGGTCGCGAGATTGATCACTGTTCGTTTTCTTCGTCTTACATTGTAAATATGCAATCCAAGTAAGTACTATTTGAAAATCAAAAAAGCCGATTCATTTAATGAGAGAATACATATTTCTGCTATGTAAATTAAATACATTATATTTGAAAATATTTTACATCAATGATTGTGAGAGTGAATAAATAGATAATTAGTTGATTCTTCATAACAGTCATCAATACACCAGTCCACGCAGAATGGAACCGTTTAAAAATGGAAGTATTTTTACAATATGTATGCATGAGGTGCAGTGCCCGCAACGTTATTCTTGACATGATAAACGATAAAACACGATACACGCACGATAGGATAGGATACACGCACGATGCGAAGGATACACGCACGATACGATAGGATACACGATAAACCTGTTAAAATGAAAACCTGATAAACGATCTTCACGATATACCCGATAAACGCAAAACGCGATAAACGATCTTCACGATAAACGAAAAACCTGATAGAAATGTTGTAAATTTGGAATCAATTTAGACAGAACGAAATTTTGATACCGACAAAATAATTGCACATCATGTTGGTAATAATACCGAAGGGTTCCAATATTCATTATACACATAAAACGTATAATTTCTTTAATACACGGTCGTATTTTAACAGAAATATTTTTTATTTCAATTTGTTTACGCCATCACAGCTAAATTCAGAAAACTAAACTGTATACGGTATTTAATTCATTATTTGGTATATATTTGAATTTTCCCAGCGAATGATTCTAAAATTATAATTGTCACCTTATGTTTGATATATAAATTAAACAGTGAATTAATTAAATGTAATATAATGTATTGCTATCATGCTTCAGTAGCTCTCTAATTCTAATGTATATTATCTTGAATGTGAAATAAACCAAGATATATTTTGGGTGTAGCGAGGAGGGTTTTTTTGAATCAAGCTCTAAGTTCACCGGTCATTCAACAATTACATTTATTTTTATCATAACCGCTTTCAATAAAGATCCACTGCATTACACCAAATCGTCATACATTAGATATTTCTACACGATGAGTGATGATTGATATTCATAAGTAATTGGAACATATGTACATTGTATTTGAATTGATATCTTAATAACAAAAATAAATAAACTATGAAAAAAATAAATAAATAAAACACGGCTTTTTTAAATTCTCAATTTTGAAACGCTTAAAAGAAATTGTGTTTAGTATGTGAAAAAATACGATTAATCATCAAACCCGGTATTAATTTCCAGTATCTACCCGTACGATTACGGTATAGGTACATATACAAGTGTACAAGTACAAGTAAAAAAAGCAACAACGATGACAGCCGAGTCATGCCCAGTTGGGCAGACTTTTGGGAGATGCACCACCCTTGCACCTTTTTAAAACTTAATCTTCTATATTTGTCAAATACAATGTCCCTGAGAATGTTTGCAGTCAAAGCACGGGTGATACAGAGACGCGAACAAGTTCAATGGTGGGTATATAAATAGAACACAGGTGGAAAAAAATCAGGAAGAAAACGAGCCTTTATTAAACTAAATGTAATAAACAACGTAATTTACTGATTTTTCCTTTCAAATTGGAACTTCTTATTTCTCTGTTAGTGTTAATTACAAATAATTGTGTCTAGACAAGCAAATGCTTATGAACTGTACATGAAGAAACTTTCAGATTTACTGTCCCCGGTTGGCTCGGCAAACCACTGCCTACTTTTCATATGACTTAGAATGAGATTGGGATAAATTTTCACCCTATCTGGTCTGATAAATAATTCTTCTTCTGCCTTAACATCGACAGCTTTATGTTCTCCTTCAAATATACTGTCTTTTCTCGATTCCTAAATATAGCTGCTTTAACAAAA
This sequence comes from Ostrea edulis, assembly GCF_947568905.1. Classification (NCBI taxonomy): domain Eukaryota; kingdom Metazoa; phylum Mollusca; class Bivalvia; order Ostreida; family Ostreidae; genus Ostrea; species Ostrea edulis. Next base: position 73,899,646 of record NC_079171.1, read on the forward strand.
CGAATAAAGCTTTCGGAAAGTACCGTACTTCTTCATTAGATTTCATATATAATCCCGATAGTTTCCGAACCTACATGATAAACGATTTTCACGATAAACGGAAAACCTGATACACGCAAAACATGATATACGATATACCTGATAAACGCAAAACACGATAGAAAACGGAAAACCTGATAAAACAAAACAGGATACGATAAAATACATAAATATATAGGATACATAAATCTATCTGATACATTAATAAATTTGTAGTGCAATATATAAAAAAAAATTATGCTAAAGGAGGACAACTATTTTGATATCAATTATATTTTAATGATGCATGTATTTCAAAGGGTATACAATAAAGTTTACAATAGTTAGATTGAATTATCAAGTCATACAAAGCTAGTGTTTACCACATGAAAGGTCAACTTCGTTTACCTGTAAGGCACACTACCACATACACCAAGAGTCAACTTGCCTCCAGGTAAACAAATTCGGAGGAAGCCGTCTCCCTCCAAACCGGGCCTGTCATATACAAACTTTCTTAAATATATGTTCAATATACATAGTTGAATACGATTGTTCTACAATGTATCGATGTGTATTTAAAGCCCATTTCACTGAGATATATCAATTTCCACTGTTACAAGAGGTTTCAGTTAGTCAACAATTCAGTTTATATGTATAAATCTTCAGTGCAATGAAAGAAATAAAAATATTAAGAGCCTCTGATAGATCTGTTTCATCATAAAAGCTTATGATATGTTTCCAAGATATGTCAATATCTATTACATTGTTAATCCTTTTCCTTATTCTGTTAGACGTTCTGCCGGCATATATAAGGTGTTCTATGTTTTCAATTTCACCACAGTTTTCACAATATTTTTTCTATATTTGGATTCCATTTGCTAGCATTCAAATTATTATTCAAAATTTTATGTAACAATTGATAGTTAAACTCTGATGTTTGTTTATCTGAATTTTTTTCGACTTTTAAGAGCTAAATTGTCTTCCATAAATATTTTGGAATGTCAAACTTTTCCGCCCAAATGTTTCTGTATTTGGCTTAATAAATTTGCAATCAACAAATAGGTTATATAAGAACGATGATTTAATATTCAATATCTCCTTTAAATAATACATGCATGAAAGGTGAAGATAACGAACAGTTGTCAATCTCATAACTCCTACAAGCAATACAAAATAAATAATTAGGCAAACAGGGACCCCTGGACATATCAGGGGTGGGATTAGGTGCCTAAGCGGATTAAGCATCCCATGTCAACCGGTTGTCTTTAATATTAATACAGGAATTTTTTTTTTTTTTTTGCAGTCAAACATACCCGTAAAGCGTAAAGCGGTTGAACATTGTTTTTAAAATATAGTTTTCAAAAATAATACTGTTTGTATTAGAGATGAAACTTTGAAAATATTTTAAATCTCTAAATACACCATTATTATGATATAAGTCTTTGGTGTAGAGAACTCCTGACTTGACCCGATTGGGAAAATAAATTGGATGGTTTTTGAACTGAAATAGGTTATTTTCCCAAATTGGTAAAGATAAGGATTCGTCTAAAGTAGTCATAGAGATATCTATAATTGTTGTGGTTTTGTTAAAAGCGCAAATTACTTCTTTATAGAACAACGTCAGAAATGTAATATCTTAATATTCTTTCACAGTTCTTAAGATTGCTTTAATTATATATCTCAGCGATATATTTTCTTTTGGAAAAAAGCCACCGCGATGCCGGAAAGGTTAGAGTGTTCATCCCGCATGCGGAAGGGCGAGATTCGAATTCCGGCTGCAACAGACCTAAGTCGTTAAAACAGGTATTGATATTTCCATCGACAAACGCTCGGCATCAGGTGTGAATGTCACGGGTCCTCGGAGATGACCTTAAAAACGGATCATCCATCTCACAGTAGGTCTGTCACGCTAAAGAACCCTCACTACGCGAAACTTTAGCAAGAAACAATCAATCAATCTTTTTGAAAATTATGTTCAAGAAATGTTAAGAGACTGAACTTAGTACTTAGCAGACGTAAGTACTAAAGTCCAAGACGATTTTAAGGGGGAAAAAAACTTGGATTCAACATCAATAATATTGATTCCACCTTTCAATTCCTTTCCACTACGTGTATTTCTTTTGATTCTTTCCCCAGTAGTATATAGAAAATCAAATATCTTACTGTTTAGTTCCTTAAATATTTCATTAGGCGGATTCAGAATTATCGACGCATTGCATTGTAATTTAGAAATAATGAGATTATTGATGATTTCTTTTTTGCCAAAAAAAAATTAAATTTCGTTTTCCCCAGTTCTCGAGTATGTAAAACTTATACGATACCAATTTTGATACACCAGATGCGCATTTCGACAGACAATGTCTCTTCGGTGATGCTCAACCGAAATGTTTGAAATCCGAAATAACTATGAAGTTTTAGAGCTAAATATAGCCAAAAATAGCGTGCCAAAAAAAGTGGAGCCAAATTCGTTTAAGGATAAGAGCTATACATGAGGGAGATAATCCTTAATTTTGAAATGAATTTCTAAATTTTATAACAGAAATTAAATATACATCCGTATTTTCAAGCTAGTAACGAAGTACTTAGCTACTGGGATGTAGAGACCCTCGGGGACTAACAGTCCACCAGCAGAGGCCTCGACCCAGGGGTCATAATGTAAAACTTATACGGTACCAATTTTGATACACCAGATGCGCATTTCGACAAATAATGTCTCTTCAGTGATGCTCAACCGAAATGTTTGAAATCCGAAATAACTATACAGTTTTAGAGCTAAATATAGCCAAAAACAGCGTGCCAAAAAAGTGGAGCCAAATTCGTTTAAGGATAAGAGCTATGCATGAGGGAGGTAATCCTTAATTTTGCTAATAATTTGATGAATTGTTCCTATCCGATTTTTTTGGGATACAATATTTTGTTATCTCCTATAAATGTACCAAGTGTTTTAACAGGATTATTTATTGTAATTACATTTTCAATCTGTCCACTTGTGTTTTGTAAAGAACCTAGTAATATACATTCTGATTTTTTTAGACTAAGCTTTGAACCTGCGAATCCAGATACTTGTTTTACTGTGTTAATTCCTTGTTTTACTGATGGTACGTCCTTTAAGGGGCTTATGGAATCATCTGCATGCTGTATATTTTTTTTTATCTCTGTTAATTCCAATTTCAAAACTATGTATTGTGCCCGAAGATCTAATTCTTGTAACTAACATATCTGTTGTGATTATGAACAGTGATTATGATATTGGACATTATTGACGAATACCGAATAGTCATTTTAAAAGTTTTAGATATGTAACCGTTGTTTCTAACTCGAAATAAAGGTTTATCGTAGAAGGTTGTAATCCAGTTGATAAAAATTGTTCCAAAATTTAAAGCTTTTAAAGTTTCAATCTTAAAACTCTATTCTACGGTATTAAATGTTTTTTTCGAAATCTAAAAATAATAAAATGTCATCTTTGTTTTTAACTTTACAGTAGTAAAAATATCTTGAATTAGTCGAGCATTGTTCCCTATATATCTGCCTTTAATATATGCGGATTGGTCTATATTTATGAGTTCTGATATGACTGTGCGTAAGGGTTTAAGTAAAAGAAATTCAAGAATTTTATAATCGCAATTTATTAGACTAATTGGTCTGTAATTTCTAACATTTGACTTTTCAGATTTCTTTATAAATACAACTTATTATTGGCATACTCTGTGATTTTGGAAGCTTTCAGAGGATTTTATCAAACAATTGAAGAAATAATGCTTTATATCATTCCAGAACATTTTGTAAAATTCAACTGGTATAGCATCTGTACCAGGAGATTTATTGTTTTTCGTATTTTTGATTCTGTATTCGGATAAAAATGGGAGACTATTGCATATATTTTTCACATCTTTTAGTTTATTTTCATTATTTGTTTCTGTGATGTAATTTTTTATTTCATCTTCATTTCGCTTTTCCGAAGAACGCAGGTTTTCATTAAAATCGACAGGGGGTGCTTACTCCTCCTAGACACCTGATCCCATCATTGACCAGGGGTCCTTGCTTGCCCAACTATCTATTTTGTATTGATTATAGGAGTTATGAGATTGATCACTGTTCGTAATGATCGCCTTTCATACCTGACCCTAGATTTCGTAATTGGTATATGGTGTTTTATTACCCTCTACATCTTATTTTCGTATTCCATCATTGTTTTAGTGCTTTTATTCAATATTTAAAATAATATTAACATTTTTCCATACTTTATCCAGTTAGCCTTTGATTTTATGTAGGCTCCCTTTGATTTATAATCAGTTTTAATCAAAGAAGGACACTGAAAATAACGTCATATGTCAGTGATTTCAACACTTTCGTTTACAGTCAGCATTTCACAAATTGTATGGTCGTTTCAACGATCCGATTTGTCACACAAACATGTTATTAGGTCAAATGCTGTCAAACGTGTTTGATGCATATAGTTTACTTTTATAACAAGGATAAAGTATAAAGGAATATGCTCACAAGAGGGGGGGGGGGGGGGCTGTCATACTACATATGGGTATTCATAAATAAAAAACATACGTAGATGACTAAATTGTATACATGAATCCACATCAATATCTAATGCAATATATTGTATCTTTGACAAATTAATTTTAAAAAAAGAAGGAATTTATAATGAATAATAACTGAAAGGTCATTAAATGTATACTATCAGCTGACTGACATATAAAAGTCAGGTTAGTGACAAACTAAAGGGTTATTGGATAACTGTGAATTCACTTAATCTGAATACATGGTAGCTAGAAGTTGAGTGAATAATAACTAAAATTAGCTTATTGATTACTGAAAGCTGACTTAAAACTTAATCAAGTGTGAGTAAAATAAACCATAAATATGGACGAATGGTCGGTAAATGATGACTGGATGAAAAGTTGACAGTGAATGAATGATCACTGAAAACTGACTGAATGTTCCAATTATTCAGTTGATTGAAGGGTTACTGAACTGCATCAGAAAACTATCTGATAATATTTTTCACCAGCGACAATTCGCGTATCAATACAAAAAAGTGGGTTGACTGAGAGGTGGTATTTCGTCTTATTAAATGTATGTTAATTGAGAAACTCCAATGTCACTTTAATATTAGCTTCAGAGTGGTTGTGTTTAGTATTTACCAAAGTTATTTTGGATGACTGATTGCAAGTAGGCAGGCGATTGTCAGATAGGTTTTAAAAGTGTCCCTTCAAGTCATCCTATCGCAAATTATATCGTCGTATGGCTAAGTCGTCAACTGCTTGACAGCTGGATCATCTAGATCTCGTATGTAACACATTGACAGGAATGAATTGTCCTTTACTTAATAAATAAATGAACCGAGTGTTTTATTTAGGCTTGTCGTATGATAAATAGAAATAGTATATTATGCGATTGTCTTTTCACGAAATTCGATTTATAATGCTGAAATGACTTCGAATAATACCAGATTACATAATATTTAATTTGAAATGTAAACCAGATGTTACTCACTGTGTAGAATCGATCATACCCACGTTCTGTGTGTATCTTTCTGATGATTTCCACATTTTAGTCAACATTTCTCAAAAGTCAAGAAAATAATTAAATGTAATGACATATACACAAATCGTGATATTGCCAAAGCAGTTGGCGTATCGCTATCGCGGGTGTATTTCATTTTGAAGCGTACTTTGATTTCTGCCAGATGGATACCGCATATGTTAGCATAAGGGTACGCGTACAAGCGGCTAAGCAATTGCTCAAAATATTTCCCAAACTCAATCAGAAACAATTTGCAAACATTGTTACTGGTGACGAAACATGGGTTCACTATTTCGAACTAGTAAAGACAATTGGTTAACTAAACTCGGTTGAAGACCTGTATTTTCCCCTGTAGCCCCCCCCCCCCCCCCCCGAAAAAAAAACCCAAGAACATAAACACAAAGAAGGTTCTTTATTGCATATTCTCGTGTGAGGGTATAACCTTAGAAATTCCGATGCCGAAGTACAAAAGTGCTACAGATTGGTATTACCGAGATGTTATACTAAAAAACCTCAAGAAATATCCCTTATTCAAATGATTCATGTTTGCCCAGCTCTATAAGTTGCATTGCTTATGGGAGTCATTATATCTATCACTGGTCATCAATACCCCCTTGGTTGTCGTAAGAGGCGACTCTATTCGACGATCCCTCAGACGAGAGTGCAAAACCCGAGGTTCTGTGTCACAGCAGATGTGATAGGATAAATATTTCCCTGCTCAAAGGTTGTAAGCACCGAGCATAGGCCTAAATTTTGCAGCCCTTCATGGGCAATGGTGATGCGGGATGTTAAACAATATACAAATTAGTCAATCAATCATCTCTTATTCTAAGAAATACTTTGATACATAGCTGTATGCTTGTGAATAGCATATATCTATGAAATATTTACTGTAACGGCCTATAATCATATTGTGTAAGCATTGCAGTAGGAATGTACAACTAGTAGCGTGCTGAGTGGATCTTTGTAGGATGGTTGTGATGTAAAACAATAAAATGGAATACGTTTTCTGTGAAGGGTTAATTGAAATATACAGTTTCACCAAATAAAAATCCGAACAAAAATGTTCAAACACCTCTTGTCTGCGCGGGACAATGCTTTCTATTCCGTTACTTTGATCACCAGCCTGGACGCCGGATAATATATGCTCTGTTTAGTATGGTATCTTCAGTTACCATTCTTCCAAATTCTTAACTATGTTAAGAGTTCCCGAACTTAGTAGATTTAGTAAATTGATAATCTATAATTCTGTCATCGTATAGTTTAAAGTTACCTCGGTTGGTATTTGGGGAGAAACATCAAATATTATTAAATTTAATGACATTTCTCTCTAGCGATGTTGATGTTAAAATAACTAGTATAATTCATACCTTGCATGCTTACACTAATCCCAGCAAGCTATTTGCACTCCAACAAGTCGTTGCACACACGTGATTGATTTTTTTACTCTAAAGGCCTACATACCTTAATAAAGATTATATGGTTATAATATAAAACGAAAATCACTGTAGCGTATATGTTTTATTGACATTGGATACTTGTATGATACCAAAAGAAGTATAATCCTTTCACCAACATTTGGAAGCAAATTTAGAAATTGGCAGTTTAAAATATCATTAATGTCAAATGTTGTAACATGTTCACTGCAATGTCATTATAACCCTATACATTGTGAATTAAAGTTTGTTGTGACGTAAAGCAGTGCGAAATACACTAAGATACACAGTACTGCAATATTGTCTTTCTTGGGATCTTTGTTTTATTGATTAATATACGCTCTTTTATTGAACACAAACTTCTTGAACAAGGCATTGTGTGTCTTCGGTGTGGTCTGAAGCTAACGTACATTATATATTGTTTTGGTCCAATAAAGTGATTTTAATCATGACAAAACAAAGCTTCGGATACATAGTAGTATTCATCTGCATAAAAACCTACATATGAGGATGTAGTTGATAACGTCAACCTTCAACTACACAAGTCTGCATAAGTTTTCATCATATCGCTGGCAGTGGTAGGTCATTGGTAAAAACGTCCACATGGTAAGCCAAATTATTTTGAGCTCAAGACCCATGAATCACACACCATTAACAAGTGACGTATTTTAGTAACTTGTTTTAAAACAGATCTTCGCTGTTGTGGTGGGTTCTGGTACGCTAAATAATCACCAATGAGAAGGTCATGAACGTTAACCGTTAACATAAATATATGACGAAACGAAACATGGATTCTTAAATATACATAATGCAAGGTATCACCGTGTCATCCAGCGAAAAAATAGAAATAATGCTTGAAGTGCAAGAAAAAAGCCCCAACAAAACAACAACAACAAAACAACACAACAACATAAAAAGCACATGTCCTGATAAGAGCTATGGAATCGGTCAACAATTGTTAGCTTCACCTTGTCATGACACAGTTGAATATTATTTGTCACTACTAAAGAATGCATATTGAGCGAACGATGAACGAATTGTGAAGAAAAAACAATTGATGTACATATGCTACAAACGTATGGGAGTTAGAAGATTGGTCAGTGTTTGTTAGCTCACCTTTTATTCTGTCATGATGTACTGTTAATTTCAAAGAACACTATTTCATGAAAGAATATATAAGTATGCTATATTTACATCCTCGACTTAAAATCCGATATCACGTATTATGGATATTACGTAGAGGTAGCATGAAAGTAGAAATACTGTCGGAAATCAGGTTCATCACATGCAGTGGTGATGCTTGACTATAGCTGATCACATTGTTATGTTCTTCAATATACAAACGTTGTCTAGAAAACATTTGTGAAAGTTGCAATTAACTCTATGCAATGGATACGCATTACGTATCATGAAAGGTGAAGATAACGAATAACGTTCAATCTCATAACTCCTACAAGCAATACAAAATAGATAGTCGGGCAAGCATGGACCCCTGGTGAGACCAAAGGTGGTAGGAGGTACCTTGGAGGAGTAAGCATCCCATGTCGACCGGTCACACCGACCATGTGCCTTATCTCCTGTTCAGGTAAACGGAGTTATGTGCAGTTAAATTCAGTGTACAAGAACAGCTTAACAATCGGTATGAAACACATCAGACAGCATTTGACCCAATGATAGGTTGTATTGACGAACTAAATCGTTATGACGACCATAGAATTTGCAAAAAGCCGACTTCAATCGATACTGATGAAATCCCTGTGCCATCAACTTGTTTGTCAGAAGCTTACCTCGATTTAAAAAAAATGACTATACACAGAACAAGCTCTTGAATATCGAATCAGTTGAGATATATAAACACCATATGAAGGTGATAATGCTACATAAATATTGGAAGTTGACGGTGGAGAAGCTGACATCATCCCATTTGTCATGCACTTGAGTTATCAGTTTGTTGTTAATGTTTACTTTATTTATTTATTTCTCAACAAACCAAAGCGCGTTTTTATTGACTCAAGGATTGGTGAAGATAACGAACAGTGATCAATCTCATGACTCGTCTAAGACATACAAAATAGAGACCCCGGACTATTAGCTATACCAGTGATCAGATGCTTAGGAGGAGTTGGCACCCCCTGTCGACCGATAACACCCGCCGTGAGCCCTACATCTTGATCAGGCAAACGAAATTATCCGTAGTCATAATCAGTGTGTCAAGAATGGTTTAAAAATCGGTATGATTCACATCAGACAGCATTTGACCCAATGATAGGTTGTATTGGGGAACTAGATTATCATAACGACCATATGATTTGCAAAATGTTGATTTTAAATGAGAGTGTTGGAACCCCTGCATCATCAGCTTCTTTGTCAATAGCCTGTTGCGATTTAAAAACTGACTACACGCAGAACAACCTCTTGCGTATTGAATTATGTGATTGCACTTTTTTTAAATTATAAGCATGACTTTACTGAAAATGCCTGAACAGTAATGTAATCGTGTTATCAAGCTCATTTGTTAAGAGGTAGAGTGAGATTATGAATCAGATCATCCGTTGCCGAACAGGCATTTGTATGCTCGAGGACAGTGTTACTGACTACGTTTATAGTTCAGAGACTAATGTAAATAGGATTGGGTCAGTTATTGTTACTTGAATTTTGAGTGAGTGAATAAAAATGTTCGTGATCGGTGTGAAATTGTACACCTCTGTGAAAGATGGTTTCACCCTTAATTTGAAATGTAAGTTATGAAACAGTGAACGGGGCGACAATTGACCAATATCATTAATCCCATAAGGAATACAAAATTGAGAGTAGGACAATCACATACCTTTGAAAACATGAGATGGCATCAGGTGTTGAGGTGAGTAAGCATACACAGTTGATCGATTTTCAGTACCAGGAGCTATATACAGAACAGTTGAAATTAGTCATTTAACCACACGCCTTGCAATGTATTACTCTGTCCTGCAATGAAAATCCGCGTTTGTTTAGCATGGTTTTGACAACAGCTATGTATAGACAACAGGGTTGTGAATCACCGTTGTTCAGCGAAATTATTCCTGTATCTAAATGGTTGTTTGCAGATATGAGTATAAAATATAGCTTTCGTAATATATGTTGTTGTATTCTATTTAAATACATGTGCTCTATAAAAAATAACAAGTAACAAAGCAGATCATACAAATGCTGTCTAATTATAAATCCATATTTCAATTTAACTATATCGTGTTTGTACTATCTTCACAACTCAAAGGTTATTGATTCATTATCTCGCACTAACCCTTAACATTAGTCAGCATTCAAAGCCGTGATTTGAGATAGTTGTATAACTGTAGAGCTCTCTGAAAATAATATCGCACGGTGAACGCACGATGAGCCCACGTTGAACTTACGTGGATCACATGGTAACACAGTTTGAGCACAAGATGAACACAATGTGAGCGCACAATGAGCTCTCGATGAGTGCACAGTGAACACATGGAGAGCACACGGTGAAGGCAGGGAGAGCACATGGTGAGCGAACGGAAAATTGCGAAACAGAACGTTTCAGGGACTGTGAATCCACGACCACGCGGATTTCATTACCGTAGTCTGGAGCGGTCCCCACCTTCATCATACGAGCATGAAGAACCAATCTAAGTTTTTGTAGTATTTTCAATACCTGTGACCTTGTTTTACCTTTAGATAAACTACATTTGTTATTTCTCTTCATTATTAATGCTTATAATAAATGAAGAAGAAATACATAACTTGTATCAAATTATATAAATAAATATCAATAGCAACAGGATTCGAATTGACTAGCTCCCTAACATGGCCAAGTCACCAAAAGGAAATCATTTGAATCTGTGATTTTTTGGTTTGCATGGAGTTTTAATAAATATCTTAAGGTATTTTGGACATACATATAATATGAAAATGTGTTAATATTGTTTCGATACTAGGTTTAAGAGACGGCGATGCAATAATATAGAGATATCGAGTCTCAGCTGTGCTAATTTTTCGGTGCGCCGTAAATCGAATGTGTTCACAAGAGGTGGATCTGTAGCTCTATGATCTCTTCCGAATATATTTTTTCCAGAGAGTTAAAGTTCTGAATCAAGCTTGGGGAGAGAGGTTGACGCAATAATATAAAATTAAGATTAAATGAGATGATCTGTTTAAGATGCAAGTTTGGTAAGATCTAATACTAAAGTGAATACTGGTCTTTCGTGGGAGTACATGGACTTTGCATACTGATTTTATACGTAACGTAATAAATAATTAGCAGTTTCGCCCCTTAGATGTTGTAGCTATTGAGTTATCTATTTCAATGTTAAATACACGTGTTCAATTTGTTGAAACACAATTGACACACACAGTTTGGCAAGTCATCGTTTTCACGCTGTTCGTAATATAAAATTTCGACTGATTCTTTCTTTAAAAAACAAATTTCTGAAGATCAATCAATGGTGACAACTTCTACACCATGTTGTTTATGCCGCGTCATGTGTATTTAGTTTCGTATTCTACAGATTGCCAAAAATGTTATCTGATTGGCTCCACGATACAGAGTACAACACTCCACTCAAGTGTAAAAGGGGTACCTGGCTATAGACAGTAAAAGATATTGTTAAAATGCTAGTGCTCTAGCGCTTGTAATGACAGCTTGCACTGTATGCTTCCTAGGAGACTGAGAAAGTTCTAGATTGATATAAGGTCTGCCGGGGTAATAATGTACATTGATTATTGTAAAGCGCTTCGAGCAGCCAACGCTGGAAAAGCGCTATATAAAACCAATTATTACTATTATTACCAACAAATCGTATGCTCCGATTCTAGCGTTTATTTTGAATGGTGGCTGATGTCAAGGATTTGTGCGACATAACCAATCAATAACCCTTTACTCGTGAAAAGGTGTTGATACGTCCATTCATACATTTTTCTTATCTGTTTTTACCAAAATCATTTTTCCAATCCATGTGTAAACATTGTGTATGATACAATATCTCAAAAATAAAATATAACATGCCAAACTATCTATTTTGTACTGCGTATTGGAGTTAACGGATTGGTCACTGTTCGTTATCTTCACCTTTCATAGGTCAACATTTGCTTCTTTTCTTGGGTAATCAAAGTTAAGTATATTCATTAGTGAATGAAATAATCCCAAGTTGATATAAAACTGAATTGGTCGTAAAATAAAACGACAAAGTAAACGTCATCTCAAGTGCTCTGAATTAAACGGTATCTAAAATATACAGAATCAATAGTAGTTTATAGTAAGCATAATCAATTGAGGTCTACAATATATGTTCTAAATAGAAACAAATCTAGTGAGTGACATAGAATATAATAATATGAATACGTTCTAGGTTATTGTAATCAAAACAAATCCAGTTATATGAAGGTGAAACTAACGATCAATGATTTATGTAATAACTTCAGAAGGAATACAATATAAAGAATTTGACAAATACGGTCCCTTCGACATACCAGGGATGAGTTCAGGTATCACGGGGAAATAAGCATATGTTATCGGTCGGACAAATACGAAAAATCCGTTTCCAATGGAAAACAAAATCAATCTAAATATACATAATTGGAGTCGAAACCTAGTACACAGCACATATAATCAAACATAGTAAACAGCACATAAAATGAAACCGTAGAGTAAACAAAAGCAAGCCTAGTGTACAGTATGCAAGGTCAAGATAACGAACAGTGATCAATCTCATAACTCCTACAAGCAATACAAATTACATAGTTGGGCAAACACGGACCCCTGGACACACCAGAGGTGGGATCAGGTGCCTAGGAGGAGTAAGCATCCCCTGTTGACCGGTCACACCCGCCGTGGGGCCCATATCCTGATCAGGTAAACGGAGTTATCCGCAGTCAAAATCAGTGTGCCTGGTGTACAGTACACAAAATCAAAACTAGTGTACGGTACATCAAATCAAACCTAGAGTGATGTACACAAAATCAAACCTTGTGTACAGTACATCAAATCAAACCTAGAGTGATGTACACAAAATCAAACCTTGTGTACAGTACATCAAATCAAACCTAGAGTGATGTACACAAAATTAAACTTAGTGTACAGCACACCAAATCAAACCTAGAGTGATCTACACAAAATCAACCTTGGTGTACAGCACATATAATCAAACGGTATACAGCACACATTATAATATATAGTGTACATTGTACAGAATTAAACTTAGTGTGCAGTACACAAACGCAAATCTAGTGTACATTGTACACAACCAAACCTAGTGTACAGCACATCAAATCAAACCTGGTGTACAGTACACAAAACCAAACCTTTTGTACAGTACACAAAATCAAACCTACTCTACAACACATCAAATCAAACCTAGTGTACAGTACACAAAATCAAACTTAGTGTACAGTATACACAATTAAACCTAGTGTACATTATATAAAATCAAATCTAATGTACAGTACAAATCAAACTTAATGTACAGCAAACATGTATATCTAGAAATCCGTGTTTGCCCAACTTTCCATTTTCTATTGATTATAAGAATTATGAGATTTATTACTGTTCGTTATAATTACCTTTCATCGATCACTCTTCGCTATCATCAGCTTAATAAGCAAAATCAGTTGTAGTATATGATAAACAAAACTAATCCTAATGTATAATAAACAAAATCAATCCTAATATATAATAAAGAAACTCAGTAATAATACATGATAAACAAACTCAATACTAATATATAATAAACAAAATCAATACTAATATATAATAAACAAAATCAGTAATAATACATGATAAACAAAATCAATACTAATATATAATAAAGAAAATCAGTAATAATACATGATAAACAAAATCAATCCTAATATATAATAAACAAAATCAGTAATAATACATGATAAACAAAATCAATACTAATATATAATAAACAAAATCAGTAATAATACATGATAAACAAAATCAATACTAATATATAATAAAGAAAATCAGTAATAATACATGATAAACAAAATCAATCCTAATATATAATAAACAAAATCAGTAATAATACATGATAAACAAAATCAATACTAATATATAATAAACAAAATCAGTAATAATACATGATAAACAAAATCAATACTAATATATAATAAAGAAAATCAGTAATAATACATGATAAACAAAATCAATACTAATATATAATAAACAAAATCAATACTAATATATAATAAACAAAATAAATAACAATATATAATAAACAAAATTGTAAATAAATATTTCCTAAATTAGAAACATTTACAGTATAGATCGTTTATCATATTTTGTATTATGAGGTATATACGCAGCTCAGTTTAGGTTATCCGATAAAAATCACAGTGCTGTTATAAATGTACCCCTGTGCACGTCGCACCATATGACGTCAGCATGTAAAAGTACGTCACAGCTTACATGTTCTGATAGTTGTATCGCGGAGAAAGTGTCATATAATATTTCGTCGTTATTTACTATTGTTGTCAGATGATCAGCTGTATATGTGAAAACATCTCTTGTCAAACGATTTTATATATTATTCCTTTATGATATGAAATAATTCTCCATTTTTAATATACCATATGCACGAAGGTGATATTTATATTTTATTTTGACCTTGAAATCGCCCCCTGTCTGAATGCCTTATACAATTTCTACTGTAATCTGGCCCAGGAAATATATGATATCAGCAGGGGTCCCAAAATCTAGCATTCAAATAAGGGATATATAAACAAATCAAAACTACATTTAATTTAATCCAAAATTATTTTGTGTTTTATGACAGGAGCGTGAAGTTGTCATAGAATTGCCAAAAATGCCGAAAATCAATTCGAAAATTCATAAATTCAGGGTGTTTTCCTTTTAGAGCAAATTCATATTCAAATACATATTTAGTCTTCTTTCAATACACAATATATATTAATTGTATTTTGCTCAACAGATGGGCAACCCTTTTCCTAAGCAATAATCTGGATAAAATTAAACAGATATCAAACTCTTTTTGAAAAAAGGCTGGAAAAACTCTTATTCATGACGTAAATCACTCTGGCCAATAATTCAAACTGCTAACGACATGCTGTATTTATACATAACAGATGTTTTGCAAGACCCGGATTTATGTAACTAGATAATTAGCTCACCATTACAATGAGTATTTACATGTTATTTTGAGCAACACTTATGTAAGAATGTATACCAATAAAACAAGACAAACACAGAAACATTCGTTATTTTACAAGATGTGCCACATTTTTTAAACAATCGCGGTTATTTCTAATTATAAACAACAAGATCGGTATCGAGATATCCATGACATCGTCCAAATTTCTGTAATGTTGAGGAGATAAGAAAGCAGTATGCAAAGATTTCCCGATGTGTGTCAAGTATAAGCGATGAGACATATGTTTGATAATAATACAATGACAATATTACTAAACGTAGTAAATGATAACGATGTTGTAGGAATCTGTAAAGAGACAACCTGTACAAAACATAAAAATCAAGCCAATCTGTGTTTTTATAAATAAATACGCGTTACATAAACATTTCTAACAAGTATATAGTATACAAAATCAATCATATTGTATGTTAAACAAATACAATAGCAATGTGTAGTAAACCAAATCAACTCTAATATATAGCGAACAAAAGTACTCCTAGTGTATAAAAAACAAAATGTATTCTAATCAATCCCAGTTTAAAGTAAACAAAGCCAAACCCTACTGTACACATACTAAAATCAACCCTACTGTATATTAAACAAAATCAATCTTAGTGTATAGTAATTATAATCGAATCCAATATATATCCAATCGAGGTAAGGTACTGACAAACAATTTGATGGTACGGGGATTTCAATAGTCTTGATTGAAATCAGCATTTCACAAATTTTATGGTCGTTATAACGATCTAGTTCGTCAGTACAATATCGCATTGGGTCAAATGCTGTCTGACGTGTTTCATATCGATTGTTAAGCCGTGCTTGCCACACTAATTTTTATTGCGGATAACTCCGTTTACCTGATCAGGATATGGGGCTCACGGCGGGTGTGACCGGTCAACAGGAGATGTTTACTCCTCCTAGGCACATGATCCCACCTCTGGTGTGTTCAGGGGTCCGTGTTTGCCCAACTATCTATTTTTGTATTGCTTGTAGGAGTTATGAGATTGATCACTGTTCGTTATCTTCACCTTGCATTGATCACTGTTCGTTATCTTCACCTTACAGACATGAGTTATCCTTTCACCGATGATATATTTAAAAAATGAACGTCAATTATGTTACGTAATGATGTTTGTGTTCGTATGCAACTCTGTTTATACATGCAAGGTAGTGATTAGAAAACTTGGGTTGTAAACATCGAAACTCGGTATAGGCTGATAAGAAAACATCGTAGCTTTAGTTCAGGGCTGTAAAAGTTCCGGGGAAGTTGGGAAATTATTAGGAATATTGCTACTTTTTTTTCACAATTAAAACTTAGACGGTACCAATTTTGATGCACCAAATGCGCATTTTCACAAATAATGTCTCTTGAGTGATATATTCGATACAACTTGTGTTGTTCAAATTGATTTCAATTTTTTTTTTCGAATGACAAACAATTGGAAACCAATACTATTAATTTCAAATGATTATGTTACTCTTTAGTCGAACTGAGAATCATGACAAAGTTAAGATACACATGTAACAAAATTAGTCAATCTCATATTTATCATGAAAGGTGAAGATAACGAATAATGATCAACCTCATCAATCATATAAGTAATACAAAATAACGAGTTTGGCAAACACGGACCCCTGGACACACTGTAGGTGGGAACATGTGCAATGATTCATATTGATGTAGATGCTCAAAAACTTCATACAGAAGTCCTCAAGCTACACGTGTCGTTATCAGTGCAGCCAGTTTAAGCGTTTTATCTTGTATTTTAGCGTCCCTAGGTATCTATTTCAATTAAGTAACACTGATCAGTTTAATTTGCCTGACTACTTCATGCTGTACGGATTATAGAATGCAGACAGTATTTTTCGTTGGATACATGTTTGATAGGTGTTTGATTCATTTGATAGGTGTTTGATTCATTTGATAGGTGTTTAATTCATTTGATAGGTGTTTGAATCATTTGATAGGTGTTTGATAGGTGTTTGATTCATTTGATAGGTGTTTGATTCATTTGATAGATGTTTGATTCATTTGATAGATGTTTGATTCATTTGATAGGTGTTTAAAGGAATACTGTCCATCTCATGGTATCCTGCAACGTTTTCCGCCTGACTCCTTTTATCTGCATCCTTCCACTAAATAATATTCACGGATCCCTAGAAAAATTGAAAGATAGATTTAGAATTTCAATTTAAAAAATAAGGATGGATTATTTCCCGCATGCATAGTTCTTATCCTTTGATGAATTTGACTCCAGTCTTTGGCACTCTGTTTTTTTTAGTTCTTATACGTATATTATTGTTATTTCGGAATTCCAATATTTCAGCTTGAGCATGGCTGAAGAGACAATTGTTCTCGATATGCGCATCTGGTGCATCAACATTACACTGTATAAGTTTTACAAATGCAGTGACAGAATTGCACAAAGATCGAAAACGGAAATGGCAGGATATATTGATTAATCTACAAAACTTTCTTCAGTTGCCAAGTGCTAATCTTAAGTACGGAAATATTTCTTGAATTCCCCACTTGTATAACTGTGTAAGAATGAAAATTGATGCTTTTATCATTTAATATACAGGAAGTAAATCAAGGCCTCCGGTAGTGTCTTCTTGTAATATTTACTACTGTATTGTAATATAGAAAACTTGTATTGCATTATCTCAGTGTACTAAGATAACTCAAGATAACTTGATGTAATTCACGTTTTCTATTTTTAAATCGATGAGAGTTTTTGTACTTTATTACTATTCAAGCGACCAAATTCAGATTACTTTATATATTTATACTAGTCCTCGCGATAGGGGATGTAATCCGTTGTTCACTGACATGTACAGGGAAATTCAAACGTTTTAATTAAATGAAAAACTGTGTTACTGTAAGTGATGTATCGGCAACATATACCATTCATTATCATGGTTCGTAATATGATGCAGTAGATCAAGGTCACGATGAGTTTGAACTGTTTAATTGCCAACATACCATGTTATATAACACATTTATCTGTGGACAGACACTACAATGCATTTAATGGGCAGACCTGTAGAATTAACTCTACTATTGATGTAAATCATTAAACGTTTAAGAAAATATATATGAAACACGATAGATGGAAGAAAAAAAAAGCATGCATATGTATTCCAGCGATAAGTAATAAACGTGTGAGTTAATAATACTCTGATGTGCCTAATGTTACGCGATTTGACGCACCGTTTAAAATCTGGAAACTAGATTTTCAGACAGCTTTACAAAGTCATTTTGTTATCAACTGCCCGACGTGACGAAGAAAATAGATATCCTGTATATCCTAATTATGTCAGCAGATTATCACCTGGTGGATGATATAAGGGCATTATATAGGTAAGTATGATAGGTTCACCCAGAAAAAAAAACGTCTAGCTCCTAGGACTTCACTCCCATGTTTCCCAGAATCCGAAATTGTCCTTCTCTCGATTCTGTATTCCTTATGTAATTGATGAGATTGATTGCAATTCATTAAGTTGATCTCGTATTGATAGCACCCGCTCTTTAACAAATGCGCGAAAAATTCAAATATGTTGGGCAATGTGTAACTTGAAACTATGCTATATAAATGGTAGCTATACCAGAGAACGTAACATAGCTTTACAAAAGTTTACCGTCTCAGCAAAACTTGGAGAGTTGTGGTTCGTGTAGTTATACAGATTATATATATTTGTATTTAAAATGTATCTTTTTTATGAAGGGTGCTATACTAAATAAAGCCCCGGATATATTGTTCGTGGAGTTACATAGATTATGAATATTTGCATTGGTTTGTTTAGCGTAAAATGTTTGTTTTTATGCAGGGCGCTATACTAAACACAGCACCGCATATATTGTTTTAGGGTAGTAAAAGTGAGACTGTACTCCTTTCCTTACACTATATCTTGTTTGCGGCGCTCGCCATTTCCCATTCATTATGGTAATAACAAAATTCTAAGAATCAAATAGCATTTATCAATTCCAATAACGTGTTTGAAAATCTAAACCCTTCTCTCGTTAGGCAGTTTTATCATATAAAAATAATGAATCGCATGTGTACATCCAAGTAGGTAATATATTTTATATTCAGTTCTTAAACTTTACCATACATATTATATAAAATTGTGCACCTGCATAAAAATAATCTATATAACGAATGAATGATATCGTACAGTGATTGAATTTAACGGATCGGATATATTGATTTTCTTTCCGTTCATTTACCCATATCTTCAGAAGCAATACTGTTTAATTCACATTGACGTATATACTCAAACACCCCATACGGAAGTCATCACACTACTCGTGTCGTTATCATTGAGTGAGAATTTACTCTTCATAATTATACATATGACTCCGGTTGTTGTTTGTTAATGAGGTGAAGAGATATAACTAGACTGTACGCTGGCGCTTACACAGCCAGTTTAAGCGTTATGTGTTATATTTTTCCCAGTGGACAACTTGATTTGAGTACCACTGATCAGTTTCATCTGCCTGACCACTTCATATTGTACAATTAAGTATCACTGATCAGTTTCATCTGCCTGACAACTTCATACTGTACAGTTAAGTACCACTGATCAGTTTCATCTGCCTGACCACTTCATATTGTACGAACTTTACATTGTGGATAGTCTTTTTCGCTGAATAGGTTGATGGGTGATTAAAGGAATACTGCCCATTTCATAATGTCGTGTAGGTTTTCTGCCTAACTTATTTTTATCTGTTTCCTTCTGCTAAATCACAGTCACTCATCCCTGCGATATTTGAAACATATATGAAGTGACGAAAATGCACAAAGATTGCATACCTAAAATGCAGGGTGTATATATTAATTTGCAAAACTTTCTTCAATTATAAGGTGGTAATCTTAAATCAAGGAATATTCCTTAAATAGTATACTTATACAGCTATAAGAATGGTGATTACGGACATTTAATATACAGGGAGTTAATTAAGAACTATGTTAGTCTTTTTCCTGCAATATTTACATTGTAATATAGAACATTTTTCATTGTTTCCCTCAGTGCACTGAGGAATTTCAAGGTAAACTGATGCAACTGAAGTTTGTTTTTTATTCTTAAACCAACCACACTTCTTTTGTGCATCATCAGCATGTAAGCTATCTAATTTATATTTATTCATACATAATTTCTCACCATAGGGGGCATGACCTGTTATTCTGGACATTCGCTTGGAACTTAAAACTTTTCAAGAAATAAATGACCATGTTACTGTAAGCAATGTAACGGTAATATAATTCATTGTCATGATTTCTGGAAAGAAGTATATACAAGGGTTACAAACACACCTTTTGTTATTTTACAACATTAACTATGAACATATAAAGGAATGCATTTGAAATGTGGAATTCAGAATTTACAATTTAAAGATGCAAATGTTTAATCATTGAAGAAAATATAGATGAAAGAAGACAGATGGACATGAAATGAAGACATACATATGCATTCAGTAAAAGCTTATCGATGTGTGGGTTAATGTCAATCAATTGTGATTGATGTTACATGATTCGACCAATCATTAAACAATCTGGAAACTAGATTTTCTGACAGCTTGGCCAAGATCCTTTGTTCGAAAGATCAAAACAATATTTCCTGTATATCCCAAGTATGTCTCCGTTATCTGTTTTCACAGCGTCATACACACTTCCTATAATGTAAACAAACATGGGGTAAATGATGAACACATCTGGGCGAAACAGTACTTTCTTTGTAAATGTACTTGGGACATGTAAGCAGAATATCTAAGAAGAAAAGAAGAAAAATAAAACATCGCTCGTTTTGCGCTTCCACATGAGTGTCAAATATCAGTATTTAGTAAAGCAATCTAGCATGTGTGTATGTGAAATTACTACTTCAGTAGTCAGAGTCTAAAACCGGTCTAATGTAAAGAGGCTAAGGTTAAGTCTTATCAACTACAGAAAATAATGGCATGAAATGGATAATTATGTTTATTTCCATCACAATGGAATGGTATAGACATTAACGTCTCTGTTCATCACAGCGAACAATCAAATGATATAGAAATTCGAGTTTTTGTCCATCTTTCACTTTATTTGCGACTAATATATAACATCCTTAAATGAAACAATTCAATGTACATCATATTCCTTTACATTATGTAAAGAACAATTCAACATTTAAATAAAATGGTGAAGGTAAAGCTTATTTTCCAATATGTTCTCAGTCCTGACCACTCCTATGTCGTCGCGTCAACATTGCGTGCCAATTCGAACTAATACAATCTGAATGATGATTGATTTTCAAACTTATTAAAATAAAACATCCTTCCCCAGACTGAATCTGATATCTCTCAGACAAAAGTCCACCACTACACTGTACATCATGGTTTCCACCGTTTGTGGGCCGTTGGTTTCTTGACCAGAAGGAGTTCGTTGTTTCAAGCTTCAGACGTATACAAACAGTTTTTGCCCCTTCATCACGCGTTCGACATTTACAAATGAGTCATGAGTCTTACAGTTGAGACCTTAAAAAGGATTTTATGTATCTATCTAGGTGTAGGTGTGGTACGTTGAATTATTCCCAATATCATGTGGTGATTAGCACCACTGATATATCTAAATTAATGACACTTTAGCTGCAGCATTTACTACCTCACTAAAAACTTCCGCCATAGTTCGTTTGCTCACAAATCAAACTCTTCCAAGTTAGACATTGTGGGATATATATTTCTTAGGCCATGTATACTATACATTGGGTCAAATGCTGTCTGGCGTGTTTCATACCGATTGTTAAGCCGTTCTTGGCACACTGATTTTGACCGCGGATAACTCCGTTTACCTGACCAAGATATGGGGCTCACGGCGGATGTGACCGATCAACAGAGGGTACTTACTCCTCTGAGGCACCTGATCCCACCTCTGGTGTGTCCAGGGGTCCGTGTTTGCCCAACTGTCTATTTTGTATTGCTTGTAGGAGTTATGTGATTGATCACTGTTCGTTATCTTCACCTTGCATCAAATGATAAATCTTAAGAACAGTGATCAAAGTCCATGTAGCAAGAACTGAACAAGATAATGAAATTAGACATTCTTTACATGCTTGATTAACTTACTGTTAACACCCCTATGCAATGTCACTTTTAGTGATCCTTCCGCGATATTATATATGAATTACATTACATTTAACTTATATGAAATACATTAACATTCCTTTTAGATTATTTTGAGTCTGTAACGTAGTTATCTATCAATGTTATAAATATTGGTAATAAATACCAGCCCTTACCTGAATGCGTATTTGATGTTTTCATCTCAGTCCGGTTCTCATATTAATATCTCAATAAACTGCAATGTCCCAAGGGAAAAAGGGGACAAAAAAAAACGTTTACTATATTAATCAGTGTAATAATATGAAATAACTAAAAAAAAGGGTGTCTTAGGATTATCAACAGGGCACACTACTTAAAGATTATATGTGTTTTTTGCATAAACGAGACGAAAAAAAAAAAACAACCGGAAATGCGTTTTCTTCGTAAAATGTTCGGGACTACTTTTACACCCTAAAGAATAAATAATAACCATTTATTAAATAAAAATTGGCTATTTTTTATACGACAAATCCACAATGAAGACTCTTAGTGATTGCCTTAAAATATATTTAATAAGGAATTAGGCCATATAACAACAAATCGGCGAATATCAATATCGGGCATCGCGTAACATATGTCCCGGACTATATCTACACCCACCCTGAAAATGGCGAGTTCATAATTTTATTCCTACCCCATCATGCATGAAGATCGGACAACATTGAATAGATAAAAACGTTGACCAGGGATGTCCTATAAAAACATGTTTCAATATGTCCTGCTGCAAATATCTCTGAAAACATTTCCACAACCCCTGGACGAAATTGAGCGGGAGTTGACTATATTTGAAAGAGAGAGCGAGAGAGAGAGACAGATAGAGAGAGAGAGAGAGAGAGAGAGAGAGAGAGAGAGAGAGAGAGAGAGAGAGAGAGAGAGAGAGAGAGAGAGAGAGAGAGAGAGACAGTAAACTAACAGCAAACCAACAATATATGTATTCTAGCAAAGTTGAACCTTACAACTGCCCACCGCAAGGAGTGTTTGAAACTCGTTGTAAGGTAAGCTAGACATTCAGGGGTGACTGCTTGTAAACTTGTTAAAAGACCTACTTGCCCTGCATATTTTACATGTGTCACTACATGTATCTCTCTTCTAATGAAGTACGATGGACCTAATTCGTTTCTAGTACATAATATCGTATTGTATTTTTTATACGGTAGAATATGCAGTGAAATGTACTAAATTGACGAGGTCTGTCCATTTAGTTACAGGTACAATAATGAAATTGATTCATCTAAATATCAGTTAGCAGAAATTTTATCACGTACGATCGGACGACTATACTAAGAAATGTATTCGCCCGTGGTAAAATAAATGCTTCTTCGGCGGTCGGGCGCAGGATTATTTCAAACACTGCAACAGGCTTAATACTTTAAATGTATAAAGAACAAGGATGTGAAGTTGATCGAAAATTAGAACAAGTAGCTGACGTTTCAAATGAATCTGCAATACAAGTTTAAAATAATTATAGTTTTACACCGTGTTTATGTTTTTGAGGGGTTGTTTGGCTCGGGAAATTGAGCATGTCTATGTGTTTTTGGGGGGAGGGGTGTTAAATTAACATAAATATATTGTAAAATAGAAACAACTGTAGTTGTAAATCTGCATAGAGTATTACGACATGATTAACCTACATGTATCTGGAATTAAAATGTAACCTTGATGGGATTCAAAAATAAAATTACACTATTGCATGCAGGCTATATCAGTTAATTCATTGTTACTGCGATCATGCGATAGCAAAAGAAAAAAAAAAAAATAAATTATTAGCCGCGAAACACAATTTAGATATAGGGCACACTATATGTACACATTTATTTATATTGAGAAATTTTGCGATATACATTTTTTAAATAATGATTATCTTGTCCACACATATTTTATATTTCCCCTTCAAAACCAGGAATCAATAACGTTGTTTTGAGTTCTTTATGAAGTGATGCATAAAAAGTAAATGAACAACGTTGTTGAATGACGTCGCGAATATTTATAACGTTATTTGTTAAAAACGGTTGCCTTGATGGTTTTTATCAAACTTTGACATCTTTGTCTTTTAAAAACGAACACGAATACCCCATAATTTTTGTTTATAAATATTTTTTCAAATTCTTTTTTTGTTTCGCTATGATATTAATATTATCAAGATGAACAGCACCAACTTATGTTTATTTTATGTTGAATTACGTAATGAATAAAGTCAATCACTATTATTTTCTATATAATTCAATGGAAAACAGTGTCACTATCGTTAAAACAATGGTACGTTGAAGACGTAGTTACTAAAACAAATCATGCTGTTGAATGAAACACAATTTTCACAGAGTACTACATACATTGTCAAGATACATCGGTCAAATTTTCAGATGCGGTTTTCGAGTGAGAAAAAAAGGTCTGTAAACCGGCGACCTACATTAAATGGAAACACAGCTGTAAAACGTTACTATTAATTTCAACAAAACTCCCTTGCATTAAATGGAAATAAACTGTGTTGAATTACAATGAGATCAATTTTACCTTTCATATATCTATACCAGACAAAATCTACACACTTTTTGATTTTGATTAACAACGAGTATTTGTCGTAAACATCACTTCCGACTGCGACTTATTTATTACAACTAAGAATACATATTGTGTTATCACGCGTTTTACATATGTTCACAAATACCTTCCACTTATTCTCTTGTTAGGTGTAAAACGTATACGGTATCAATTTTGATGCACCAGATGCACATTTCGACAAACTATGTATCTTCAGTGATGCTCAACCGAAATGTTTGAAATCTTAAATAACAACGACTTTCTAGAGCTATTATAGGCAAAAACAGTGTGCCAAAAAAGTGGAGTCAAATTCGCACAAGGACAAGAGCTATGCGTGAGGGAGATAATCCTTAATTTTGAAATGAATTTCTAGCAGCAATCAAATATACATCCGTATATTCAAGCTAGTAATGATGTACTTTACTAATGGGCTGTAGAGACCCTTGAGGACTAACAGTCCACCAGCAGAGGCCTCGATCCAGGGGTCATAATGTAAAAAATATACGGTACCAATTTTGATGCACCAGATGCACATTTCGACAAATTTATGTTTAGTCAGTGATGCTCAACCGAAATGTTTGAAATAAAATACCCAGTGAAACAATATGAATTTGAATTCGATTTTTTTAAACACGGTCAGTCCGATTAGTAAACAAAATTTACCCGATTGGACCTATCATTTAACAAGCTCGGTTGGTCAGGGGTGACTTATGGTCAAACCATGTTTAGAAATCATGTTTAATACCTCAATATATAGAGCTTGACGTTCAGTAGTTGTCTTATGTATAGGTTTTCTTTGGATTTTCCTATCAATAACATTATGTATATTATCTACTGGCATTGATGTCTACCCTTCCTCCGACATGTTCTAAATAATATGTGAGATATATTGTCGTCATAGCAATCTAGATTAACAATGAAATATATGATTGAGTCAAATGCTGTCTGACTTATTCCGTATCGACTGTTGAGCCGTTTTTGGTTACACTGATTTTGACTGCAGATAATTCCCTTGATATGATCAATATATAGGGCTCACGGTGGGTGTGACCAGTCGAGAGGGAATGCTTACTCCTCCTAGGCACCTGATCTCCTATAACGAACAAGTGATCAATCCCATAACCCCTGTAAGCAATACGAAATAGAGAGTCAGGCAAACACGGACCCCTGGGTATACCAGAGGTGAGATCAGGTGTGTAGGAGGAGTATGGAAGCCATATCTATTTAAATATATAAATGATTAAATAGTGTGCCATCCTACTTTGGCTTTGTAATAAAGAAATATGCTTTGGGCATTGAAGATAGGAACATTCATATTCGATATAATTTCACAGTATTTCTACCAGTTTTAAAGTTTTTGTTTTTATCACACATACCTCTAATGACAATGAACATATTTTGCGCATATCTTGACTTACGAAGGTTAGGAGACGCAGCAACCAATTATTCAACACAATTATGTAACATGCTTATACATCAACAACATCTCTCGTCATTGAAATGTCCAGTATTGTTTTTCAGCAGAGTTTGATATTTCCCTGCATTTCCAAATATGTTTCCCTTACTGTATCCAGGCGTTTTAATTACAAACCAACTTTATGAAGTCTAGATATAGACCTATCTCTGCATAAACCGCCTATATGCTTTGATATTCGTATTATGTCAAGTATAGGGCATGTCATAACTGGTGATGCTGATATTATTTCGAATACAAACCTAAAATCACTTAGCTTGATAGGCCATCTATTGAAAAAAAATCGGTCTCTCAGTTGGAAAACCATTGGATCCCTATTATGTAGTCGGTCAAAAAGTGTGCTCAGACTATGAACTAAATATGAAAGAGAAGCACTTGTGTCGAAATAAAATAGGTTGACAGAACGTATCAAAGGAATATTTAAATCACATTTTAGACAACGGGAATCAAAAATATGTGACATATATTCGTCTGTATTTAGTAAATTAGAAGTGGTAAAATCAGATAGATTCAATAAGGAAAATGTTTTAGTTGCACCTGCAATAAAAACACGCCAACATTGTGTTTGTTTATACGACTCATCATTACAACTGGATTTTAAGCTAACTTTCCATTAATTTCACATTTTATAATCATATTTACGTCTCCCTTGCTCTTTCAAAAGACCAGTTTCGTTCAAATCATTATTCAGTTTTAAATATATTTCATAACCAAGACAATGTAACGAATTGAACAACTATAGATACCTTACCTATGCTCTACTTGCAGACTTCATAAACTCTTACAAAAGTACCTAGCTGGATCCAGTGTATGTATTATCAAACCCCTGTTTTGCTCCTCACGAAGCTATTAGGAGCTGTCATAGAGTAATTTGAATCCTGTTGTGGTACAACATACAACATAAGTAGATTAAATCAACTGTGGATCCTAAAATATTCTGAATAACTTTTAGTGAATTAGAAATCACAAAAATAATTTATAGTCAACAGCATAAAAGCGTATGACTTTTCAGGGTCTCGTGGACACTTAATTACTCGATTTGTTTGCCACCATGAACAGTTGCTTCTTCAACAAATATAATACAATGATATATATGCACCAAGTGATCAGTCTTTCAAAAATAACTGTGTCGAACACCAACTTGATTTTACGCACGCGTACTCTGATGTTGATATGAGAAAAGAAGTTGGAGTCCCTTATTAACAATGTCTTTGTGGTACTTGGTAATCAGGTCTTTCAACATTTTCTTGTATTTTCCACGATGGGAACTGTGCTCCTTTATTACGTTGATATTCTGAAGAGAAAAACATTCAATTAATTAACTGGTACATGGAATATGTATTTTATTGTAGTCGTAATCTTGACATTTAAATATGTCGACAACGTTTTATTTATAAACATTAGTTATTTTCATTTATATTTCGATTCTATAAATCCCAGTGAACTCCACTATTAGGTCACTGTTAAATAGTTCGATTAATATAACTGTTGATGGTAATTGAAATGCCACTTATCATTATGAAAAAAATGTTTCTTCATCGTGAACTTCCCATATGTATGTACCAACATTTCACCATCACCTGCACAAGGTGTTCATTTATGAATTATGAAGTTAATAAACATGAATCAGTTGCATAAATGTGTACCTTGCGTATAATCAGTTGTTATATATGTTATTTAATGCAAGATCAACACATATGTAAATCAATAATGCATATTACTTCTTTACAGTTCTACATATTCAAATATATATTATACATTAATGAATGTGTAGTGCAATATATAAAACAATGTTGTGCTAAAGGAGGAAAAATATGTTGATATCAATTATATTCTAATTTTAAATGTGTTCCCAATGGTATACAATAGAGTTTACAATATTAGATTGAAGTAATACAAAGCTATTGTTTACCACATGAACGGTTACCTTCGTTTTCTTGTAAGGCACACTACCACATACACCAATACTCTGCCTCCAGTTAAACAAATTGCGAAGGAGCCGTATTCCTCCAAACCGGGCCTCTCATATACAAACTTAAATATAGCTTCAATACATATATTTGAATACAATTGTTCTACAATGTATCAATATGTACTTAGAGCCCGTTTCACTGAGATATATTAATTTTCACTGTTACAAGGGTGTTCAGTTAGTCTATAATTCATTTTAAATTTATAAATTGTCAGTGCAATGAAAGAAAAAAAAAGTACTAAGATCCTCTGATAGATTTGTTTCATTATACAATCCTATGACGATACCTTTTCAAGATAAGTCAATATTTAATACATTGCTAATCCGTTTTCATATTCTTTTAGACGTTCTGTCGGCATATATGAGGTGTTCTATGTTTTCAATTTCACAAGTTTTCACAATATTTTTGTATTGTTGGATTCCATTTGCTAACATTCAAATCTTTATTCAAAAATTTATATAACAATTGATAGTTAAACTCTGATATTTCTTTATCTGAAAAGTTTTCGACTTTTAGTAGATTAATTGTCTTCCATCAATATTTTGGTATATCAAACCTTTCCGTCCAAATATTTATGTAATTTACTTAGGAAATTTGTTTTCAACTAATATGTTATATAAAAAAGATGATTTAATATTCAATATATTGACAAAGTCCTCACCTTTAAATAATACATGAATGAAAGGTGAATATAACGAACAGTGGTCAGTCTCTCAACTTCTACACACAATAGAAAAAAGATAGTTAGGCAAACACGGACCCATGGATACACCAGGGGTGGGGTCATGTGCCTAGAAGGAGTAAGCATCCACTGTCGACCGGTTGTCGTTAATATTAATACAGGAAGTCTTTTTGCAGTTGAATATCCGGGTAAAGCGGTTGAACATTGTTTTTAAAATATAGTATTCAAAGATAATATTGTTTCCATTCGTCTAAAGTAGGCATATATATATATATATATATATATATATATATATATATATATATATATATATATATTTAATCATTGTGGTTTTGTTAAAAGCGCAAAATATTTGTTAATAGAACAACGCCGGAAATATAATATCTTTATATTCTTTCACATTTCTTAAGTTTGTTTTAATTATATATCTCAGTGATAGATTTTCTTTTTGAAAAAAAAAGCCGCCGCGATGGCCGAGTGGTTAGATCGTTTGGCCCGCATGCGGAAGGGCGGGGTTCGAATCCCGGCCGCGAAATACCTAAGTCGTTAAAACAGCTAGTGGCAGTTCCATCGCCAAACGCTCGGCGTCAGGTGTGAATGTCACGAGTCTTCGGAGATGACCTTAAAAACGGATGACCCTTCTCACAGTAAGTGTGGCACGCTAAAGAACCTTTACTACGCAATGGCCGTAGGCGCCGAGCATAGGTCTAAATTTTAGCCCTTCACCGGTCTTGGTGACGTTTCCACACGAATGTAAAATTCTCGAGCGAGACGTTAAGCAAGCAACATTCAATCAATCTTTTTGAAAATTATGTTCAAGAAATGTGAAGAGACTGGGTTTAGTACTTAGCAGGTGTGCAATCCAAAACGCTTTTAATGAAAAAAATTAGATTCAACATTTTTCAATTCCTTTCCACTACGTGTATATATTTTGATTCTTCCCCCGGTAGTACATAAAAAATCAAATATCTTACTGTTCAGTTCCTTAAATATTTCATCAGGCAGATTGAAAAATAGTGACGCATTGCATTGCAATTTAGAAATAATGAGATTATTGATTATTTCTTTTTTGCCAAAAATTGTTAAATTTCGTTTTCCCAAGTTATCGAGTATGTTATTAATTTTATTAATTGTTCCTATCCGATTTTTTTGGACACAATCTTTTGTTATGTCCTATAAACATACCAAGTGTTTAACTGGATTATTTGTTGTAATTACATTTTCTATCTGTTCACATGTGTTTTGTAAAGAGCCTAGGTATATACATTCTGATTTCTTTAGATTAAGCTTTGGACCTGTGAATCCAGATACTTGTTTCACTGTGTTAATTACTTGTTTTACTGATTGTACGTCCTTTAAGGGGCTTATGGAATCAGCCGCATGTTGTATATATTTTTCTCTTTGTTAATTCCAATTTCAAAAGTATGTATTGTGTCAGAAGATCTAATTCTTGTAACTAACATCTCTAAAAACTAAAAAAATTAAAAACAATGGACCATAATGCCCCTCCTCCATGTGCATCTTCATATCATGCCTTTACTTTTTACAAAGTTTCAAAACATTTTCCCTCAAACCATTGAAGAGGAGTTGCGATGAAAAAATTAATCTACTATTCTGGAGATATTCTAAGTGTCAAGGGCTGTAAACTCTGTAAAAAAAAAAACAATGGAAATATAGGTGACGGTGACCTACTTTTGGTATAGAAAGAAAAAAGGCACACAAAAGTTTGCCTTAAAAGGGCACACGTTATGCAATTTTCGGATTTTTAGGGCACTTTGTTATCATAATTATTTGATTTTAAAGGCAACAATATTTAGTAATATATATAACTTTGCAATACATCCTACATGTATATACTTTCTCTTTTTGAGAAAGTGTTATATGCATCTTCATGTACTTGCCTTCCAAAAATAAAATTACACAGATTCAGAAAAAACTAGTATATAGGGGGGAGGGGGGCATTATTTCATAACTTCAGGTCATGTAAAATTCCCTCAATTTAAATTTCATAGAATGAACTTAACTCGTTATATCTTTCTTTTTTCGTTAGAGACGACCAGTGGTCTAATGTAGTTTTAAGATTACTTTTACCAAAAAGAAATAAATGGCGCTCTGTTGTCGATAGGTTTGAATGAGAAAAAGGGCATGGCGCCGGAAAAAAAGGGCATGGCATCAGGAAAAGGGCATGACACCGCGCCATGCTAAATTGCTTTAGATTGAACACTATGGTATATTACACAATACACCTACTCATGTACCAAATATGAATATCCTGATTGAACTAGTTGAGGAGATATTTCCCCAAAACCCAATTTCTTTAATTGGTTAAGGTCAAAATACAAAAGGCAGTGACCTAATTTTGGTATGTGACAAAGTATTACATGTAACAAAGTAAGTACACAGTATGAACATCATGCACAAAATAGTTGAGGAAAAATAAACCAACAAGAGCAACGCCAATGTGGCATAATACGCCCGTAGATTTTGCTCAAGGAAAACATGTTTTAGTGGGATTCATATTTTAGTGAAGTTAGCACTGTCCTCTGTGAGTTAATTCATTATTATGCTTGTAGAAATGGATATCAAAATATAAAGAGGGATAGCCTTAGAACCTTGACTTCTGACTTTGAAAAACAATAGGCACCTTCCTCTCATCATAATGATCAAATATACCAAGTTATAATATCCTGGAGCTTACGGTTCGGTTTGTATCCTGCCCACAAGGTTTTCCTAAAAAGTGATACTACGACCTTGACCTTGAAAAACAATAGGCATCTTCCTCTCATCATGGTGATCAAATATACCAAGTTATAATATCCTGGAGCTTACGGTTCGGTTTGTATCCTGCCCACAAGGTTTTCCTAAAAAGTGATACTACGACCTTGACCTTTGACCATGAAAAACAATAGGCATCTTCCTCTCATCATGGTGATCAGATGTACCAAGTTGTAAAGTCCTAGGGCTTATGGTTCAGTCTGTATCCTGCCCACAAAGTCCGGACAGACAGACGGACGACGCCATACCATAATACGTCCCGTCTTCGACGGGCGTATAAAAAACTATCAGGCAGACACGCAATAAACAAGTAGGCACACACGCTGACAGACAGTCAGGCACAAAGCAAATACATGTACAGGTATCATATTACCCCGACTTTGTCAAGTCCGGTACAAAAAACTATTTCAATTATGCATTAACCAAATAAAGATCAATAATGTTCTTACATGTACATGTCGTTTAATTTAGAAAACAACAATGAGCTTTGCAAACTGAAAACAAAACACTTTCTGATGTCTACCATCATTCATGTATAAAACTTACCACATACTTTTTCCTTTGTTCTTGTAAAAAAAAAAATATTTTCATCACATTTTCTCTGCCTTTCAAATGCCTCTTCTTCAGTAATTATTTCTCCAACATATTCTAGAAGAAAATCCCCTGCTCTGAAGTCTTTTTCGGCAAATACACCAAATCCTGCACAATGCAAGAACAAGTACATTCATACAAATAGAGCAGAAGCAACTCAGCATTAGTTCACCTAAAGTAAACAGTACACTGTATGTATAGCAATAACATTTCTTTCTCATTTGCACTCAATTTCAGTGATTTCAATATTTGGTGATACAAGTACTTATTAGGATCACATACATGTACAATACCATGCAATTACAAGCTTATGTGTGTCTGAGTTGATGGGTCAAACACACAATAGTGCCAAAAAATATCAATATGATTTTTCAAAATCTACTACATGTAGGTGAGCATTTATAATAGCACAAGCAAGCATAAATTCTTATTTCAAACCTTCTAAAAACCTCCTAAAAATATCTCTATTTAAAGTATATTCAAGAAAAGGTACCAATGTGGCAATCAAAATGGAAAGACCAGGGACAAAATTGAAAATAAATACGATCGACACATAAAAACACACAAAAAACAAGGAAACGCATGAACCCTAGAATTATCCTGGGTGAGGCCAGGTGTTCCAGAAGAGTGAGCACTTCATGAGTGAGTGCTCCACATGTGTCACTCGTCATGCATTTCTCAAAGTCAAATCAGGTAAGAGACCAGAAAAATTAGTTATGTAGCGCAGAGTATATGACGAGACAATTTTGAAACACTGATGCTGTATCTGTTAACGAGTTTGTGGTGTCGCCCATAAAACTTTTTCATTGATGATATAAGCTTGGGCATTTGGTATCCCTGTGTCAACAGTTTTTTGGCAAGCAGATCTGTTCAAGAAGTCTTTATACAAAGAGCTTCCTCTAGCATGTCTAGCGTAGCGAATCAACTGGGAAACAAATACACCGTACGCGGGAAAAGATGGAATGTTGCTTGACAAGTGTGGAAAGTTGACAATAGGGAAATTGTAATCATCACGTTTATCATATATCTTCGTGTTTAATTTTCCTTGCCTGTCAAATTAAAAAAAAGGTCTAAATATGAGGCAGAACAATGCGACTCCATACATGTAGTTGAGTTAATCTCAAGTTCAGGAGGATAAATGATATGCAGATACTTAGAAACAGTAGCATTGTTAATCAGTCTTCGACGTTAACCAGCGGCCTGATGCCCGAGGCCAGTAAAATCGGGATCAGGCTTCTTAAAATATTAAACCCTGGAGTCCGGTGGGCCTGTAAATGTTTTCTTATATGTTCTGTATATATTACAAATAAAGCGTGAGATTGACCCAGACTAAATGTCATGACTTAGTAGTCAAATTTCGCATAGAAAAATTATCAACCCTGCTGCCTTTTCTGAAGTATAGGGAGGGGGCTCGTCCGGGAAATTCAAAACCACCCAAGGGTATTTCACAATCACAACCATCCGATAAAAAACCCTAAAAAAACTCTGTCGTACGAGGAGAAAAAAAACGAAAATTCATGCCCAATTGGACCGAGGGCAGTGTTCGAAATTAACCATAGACCGATAGACCGAGTCTATGTCAAATGGCACTGGTCTATGCCAACTGTAATTGAGATAGACCAAATTGTCTATGCCAATTTTCTAGATTTCAAGCAATAAAGTATCCAAGAGGGCCTTGCATGGTCAGTCGATGTCTGATAAACATTATGAGGAAAGGATATTACAGAAATGGAAAGAAAATACACTTTCTAAGTATATTAGAAGTAAATGAAAATGTTTTAAATTTGTGTTATTATTTTTTCAATGTTATGGTCTATGCCAATTCGATGAGGTCTAAGTCATTTTATCTTGGCATAGACCTGTGGTCTATACCAAGTTTTAAACCAATTTCGAACACTGCGAGGGTGGGCCTTGGCTAACATTTAAGTGATTCTGGAGAAAACAAAATGTTTCGTACGTGGTGTATACAAAACAGAGTTGAACATAAGCTGCTGATGTATCTGCGAGATTAATCAGTCTATGCGAAAGACATCGGACCGTCCGACCTGACCGATGTGCAGTGCCTCAGGTCCGATGCATCATTTTTTACACCGGACCAGAATGTCCGATGTCTCAATGTCCGGTTTTGAGCTTTACTATCTTGATGCGGAGTTTGTTATAAGTAAAAAAAAAATAGCACACATCCAAATACGTAAATGAATTGATTAAAACCGCATGGACTGTCTAAAGTATTATACGGGAGGGATTCCTGGTATAGTATTACTAGTATAATAAATAAGATTCCCTTGGTTTTGCATTTTCACATGTTTCACTTTTTTACATTAGGTTTTTCGGTCTGACAAAATTTGGTTCGGTCCAGTGTGTTCATTGATTACACAGGACCGAATGTCCTGTGTGGTCCAAAAACTTTCGCATATACTGGATTAATATGTTGAAAAATAATATAATCCTTTGAATGTCAGTTGTTCTCTAACTATGATCATCTTGACCTGTATTTTCCGACAGTAGAACTGTACATGTGTCTATAGAGTAGAATCAGCAGATAACAAGAGGTCAAATTAGAAAAAAAAAACATTTTGGGCCTGCAAAATATTGTTCGGGCTTGCACAATTATTATACTGGGAAGCCCGAAGGGCCTGTGCTTTACAAAGTTTTTCGTGAAAACTGGTTAATACATGTAGATAAGACGTCATCTATGTATCTGAACGTTAGATTAGATTTTGAGGCTAAGATCTTGTTTCTTATGCGGAGTTGTTCCTGCATGAATTCAGCCTTGTAGGAATATAGGAACAAATGAGCAAGCAAAGATGATATAAATATGGTTTGAACTCACCTTTATAGTCAGATATATATTTTACTTTGAACCCATCTTTGTCAAGACCAGCCTGACATCTTCCTCAGGCTTCAGGCGTTTTACTTTCTGTTACAAATAAAAACATAAAATGAAAGCATCATATATCAGTCAACACTTGGTCATCTAACCATCTTTTAATATATCAAGAAAGTCACTCAATAAATTGTTGTCAGTTGTCAACCAGATTATCATTGTGTATTTTCTGTAAATCGGAATAAATGTCCGTGTCATGGTAGATGTGAATGTAGACGGAGCGACATTATGAATGCTGAATAACTCCGGCGCGATTTAGCTGAATGTCTGACATCGTTCATACTTGTTCTTTCATATGAAAGGTGTTAATGGCTGCGTTTACGTCTCTGAACTGTCGAAAAGAGTTTCATCATGTATACGTTATTTATTTGTGGACTAGTCACATCCTCTTCATTGTCGTCATCAGCATTATTTTGCATCCATAAGAAAATACAATGTTTGAATTTCTGGTCCAGTGATTTTCTCATTTTCTATGAAAAGAGTTATTTAATGCTGTATTGTTTGTATGAAAGTATTTGTTTTCTAGAATATTAACACCTATGGACAAAATAGAGTGGTCATGGGAATTTAAAAGTTTAAGAGAAATTGGTCGCAATCGTTATTTATTTGAAATATGTGTCCCGATTCTTTTATTAAGTGAAACCTTATTTTTCTCGAGACAAATTAAACATATAGGGTACACCTAATACCGTTGAAAACATTAGGAAATTTACAGGTCATGATATCAAAGGTTTTGGTACAGAAACGACGTCGGTGAAAATACTAGTAAATAAATTTATGGATATCAATGTATCGCAAATTTTATTTATCCTTATGAAATTGTTGACGAACAAGCGGTAAATCTTAATAGCAATCGACTTAATCTACGGTAGGAAATCAAATAACAAAATTCAACAGGGGAATTACTAAACATAAAACAGGACGGTGTAAAAGGATACATAGACACGTTTTGCTGTGGCCGTACGGGACACATATTAAAGAGATGCTTAATAACAAACGATAAAACCTACAATAAATGAGGAAAATTATAAATCATATACATTTGAAACATGACAGTTGTCCATCAGATTAAGATTATCTAATATCTGTAAATTGGAATGAATGTCCGTGTCATGGTATATTTGAATGCAACCGGAGTGACATTATAAATGCTGAATAAATCCGGCACGAGCTGGAATATAGTTAGCCAAAATGTATAGAGGGCCGTTTGGGACAAAATATGAAATTGATATTTCTCAAGAAAATTTATAACCGCATGTACATGTATTAGATATTACAATGGGAATTGTGAGGTCATTTCGTACAATGTTGGAATATCATAAGAATAGAATAAACGCTGGTCACTTTGTTGTAATCAGCAACACTATTTCTTTGCTTGGCAAAGAAACGAGGATCGCATTATGAGTTTTGTGCTTAGAGTACAAGAATCTGAATGTGTATTCTAATGTACGAGTAGGTGAAATCGAAACGGTCTGATCACCAGAAAACGGGTTTTGACGGTGTCGGAAAATTCAAAGATTGCTGTCTGAATCAACGATACAGTAATGCCTGTTGCACAACCTATGACATAACTACCATTCAACGTTAGCAACAATATCCACAACAAACTGATTGAAATGGAAGAAGAAAATGATATAATAAAGATATTATACATACCTTTAGCATTAATTTCAACGTTTCTCGTCACACACAAAAAAACAGCGATATACGAATATGTGTTCATAAGCGTGCCGTAAATACAATCACAAGGTGTGCGCGTCATCAGATACCGACAGTTGATTTATATCTTAGAAGACAGGATGGGAAACAAAGTGTTTTGAAAATCCGGTGTGCGTTAGGGATATCATCAATTTGAAGTTGAGAAAGTGTCATGGAAAATCACTACGTTCACAACATTCAGAGGTCTCTACAATTACCAATGTCTGGTGTTTTGAATCTCGTCTGATGAACATATCACAAATCACTGACCTGTATCGTCTTGCCGAAATGGACGTCATTGGTGAGGATGGAACGTTGTACACCTGGAATACAGTCATACACCTTCAAACTAGTGTATACACCTGTGCCTTAAAATGCAGCCGATGGAAAAAGTGGAAAATATTTCAAATGAAATTGCCCATTTATTTGCAATTTATCAAGCGTATATATGTACACTGCTTTTATAACATGTAGTATCATTTTTTTTATTGTGTACAGCATGGGTATTCATTGTAATATAGGTGTTATCTAAATAAATACTATTATTATTATTACTACTACTACTAGTAGTAGTAGTAGTAGTAGTAGCAGTAGTAGTAGTAGTAGTAACAGTATTGTAATCGATGTTCTTCCAAAAGCTCCTACTATCAACAAGGTTCGGCGAAAAGTCTAAGAGGATCGTGAGATAAGGCACACCATAATAGTCACAATGTCAATTGCTGACTAACACATGTAAGCCGGAACCGGTAAAACAAACAACTATGCCTGACCCACCGTGTAAGGATCCAGTCATTAACTTAATGGATCAGTCTCCCTAGGACGATAAATTACTTGTAGTGGTTGATTAGTATTTAAGATACCAACAAGTAGTTATTGTGAAGATGATCGTATACAGGTGATGATGGAATGCTGCTGCATAACTATGGACATTTGACAATGGATAATATGAAATCATCCCATTTGTCATACAGTTGAGCCGTCAGTTTTCTGTTAAAATCTACTTTCATTAAAATATCTAAGTAATAAGTATAAAGTAGACATGGCCGACTCTATGGTGTCTTTTATTTCGAGCTCACAGGGATATATCGAATTGACATATGAACGAAAATGATCAATGTTAATAGACAAAACGTCACCTATATATCTAAATGCGCTGTTAAGGAATAATTGGCACAAAAATGGCAATGCAAAACAAGTATAGTGGTCAGGTATCGACACGGAAGTTGAAAAAAAAATCAAGGCAAGTAACCAATGTCAATTGCTGACTAATACACGTAAGCCGGGACCAGTAAAACAAATAACTATACCTGACCCACCGTGTCAGAATCCAGCGATTGACTTGATTACTACTCAATATATCAACAAATAATACCAACACGGACCTATTTTTGAGATCACCACAAGTGATAGAATAACAACTCATTTGGAAGCAAAGTTTGGCAAACATGACATATCCCATACAATTCGAAGTGATAATGATTATTGTACGACTTGTTTACGGGAGTTTGTGTAGTTCCAGATTAATATAAACTAACAATAGTCAGTTGGCATCCGTGATTTTATGAAACCAAAAGCTCAAGCAAATGTCATAGTAATTTTGTGACTTTTCTGTTTCATTATTTTTTACCGGCCTCCCTCACATGTGAATTGCAGCTTTAATAAAAGAGTTCACGACACAATCGTTATTTTTTTTAATCTTGATAAAAAGTGTCCCAATTCACTGACGTAAACCAAAGTACGAGTATAAATATATGGAACATCCCCTTTACTTGGACAGTACTACAGCATGCCAATAATTTACAACTAACAAGTCATCTATTAATTGAACATCTGAAATTATAAATAGACATGGACATTGCTGTTTTCTTTTCCTTTAAAGTATCAAAGACCTGCAAATAAACCTCCTAAAAACTGACATACACAATGATCAACAAGACACGTCGAACTTTATGTATATGTTGTTAACACATGGAAAATGTACGTAAAATAAGTGATGTACATTGGCTATTCCCACAATACAATAAAATAAATACAAGCACTTCTTTACAACAAAGAGACTTTATTTTTGCACATTTCAAAACAGATTATCATTTCTGCTTCCAGATTTACTAACTTTGATTAAAGTTAATCAACTCCTAAGGATCTCCGATAGACTTTACAATAGCTTAGGTGTCAAGTACAGCTTTCGATATCCCCCACTGCATATCTCTTTAATACGAAGCGGTGCAGTGATATCAATGTTTGTTCACTCACAACAGGATCAGACTCCGACATAAAATAACTTATAATGAAAAGACAAGAGTTACATGTCGTAAGTGGTTATTGAAATTACAAAAATGTCCCGGGTTAACACTTACATACTTGGTTGTAGAGATTTAGTTCCACCGCAAATCTGAAACACAAGTGAAGGACCACATCAGAGACACTGCAGAAATCATAAATCATTAGTTGTTATAACGGTTTCAATATCAGAGTAAAATTATCTCAAAATTACAGAAAGCATAAGCGAATGTCCTCACTGTAGAAGACTGTATCTTAGTATGATTGGTGTGAATTCATCAACACAATTACAAGAATCAGAGTGACACTTAACTTACTAACGTACACCTTCCTCTTCTGAAATAGTCGATGCCATTGTCAGGTACAATGATCGACTACATTGTCAGGTACAATAGTCGATATGATTGTCATGCACGATGGTCGATACCATTAACATATACAATAATCGATAATAGCGTCATTATAACAATCAATGCCATTATCATTTTAATACTCGATATCATTGTCATGTACAATAATCGGTATCATTGTCATTATAATAATCGATATCATTGTAGTTATAATAATCGATATCATTGTCATGTACACAAATCAATCACTTTGTAATGTATGATAATTGACATCATTTTTGTGTACAATAATCGATAACATTGTTATATACAATAATCGATACCCTTGACATGTACAATAATCGATGTCATCGCTATGTACAATAGTCAACACCATTGTCAGATACATTAATCAACACCATTTTCAAGTACAATCATTAGTACCATTATCATTATAATGATCGTTATCATTGTCAGATACAATAATCGATACCACTGTTATGTACACTAGTCGATACCATTATCAATATGGTAATGAATATCATTATCATCTACAGAAGCTATAATCGCATGGTCTACTCGAAAAAAAGACACAAACAGTGATGTTGTTAGTGTGAGTTTCGGGGTGTAATTCGTCCTCGGGATAATCGTTATACAGCATTTTAAGACTCAACTATTACTTTCCATCCAAATGTAAACGTGTTTTGTACTTGAAGTTCTCTAAAGCGCGATGTGATCCGATTTTTATGAAAGAAATATAGGGCATTATACGTATTATCGTCTTACTATAGGTAATCAAATCAGCATTACTTACGTTCAGTGGTCGTTATAGTGATATACTTTGTTAATGAGGACTATCATTGGGTCAGATGATGTGGTCATACAGTACCAAACAAACCCAATCTGACACCCAAGCAGTTCCAGAAAGCAATCCTGGGGACATTTCATTGAAT
The DNA here is from genome assembly GCF_947568905.1 of Ostrea edulis. Lineage (NCBI taxonomy): Eukaryota > Metazoa > Mollusca > Bivalvia > Ostreida > Ostreidae > Ostrea > Ostrea edulis. The sequence goes on from NC_079171.1 coordinate 73,940,115, forward strand.
GCTCTCTCAAAAAGTGAGACTGCTCCGGGACTGCTCTTGGAGTGCTCTCTCAAAAAGTGAGACCGCTGTGGGACTGCTCTAAGACAGCTCTCTCAAAAAGTGGGACTGTTATGGGACTACTCTGGGGCTGCTCCTTGACTACTCTAGAGGAAAGCTTTCTGGAACTGATTTGTGCACCAAAGATTGAATGAATCCTGTGGTCTTATGATTGACAAGGACTCATTTAAAGTTTTTTTAAAGAAGCAAATTTTACATGAATGAGAACAATTTACTCCTTGTTTTTCCATTAAATCATGATTGTATGTAAAATTTTACAAGTATGTCTAGTTCAGTGATTTTTTCATGTAAAGAGAAACAAAAAAATATTTAGCTGTCAGCGCCTGTTTTGGTCGTTGTGACATCATCGATGTTGGATTTTCTAACCCAGAGTGAAAAAATCACGCTTCAGATTCAATTATAATTTGTTTTATCAATTTTGATTGGCCAATTACATTTGAAAAGGGAAATTCATTGGACCATTTATTAGATAGACGAGTTTATGCATGCTTCTTGCGCGGATATTGGGTATGGTGTCGGCAGCTTCGATCTGAAGGGGAAGCTACTCAGGTATACTGTGTCCATGGCGACGGGAGACACGAAATGGCGTCGTGAGTTTACAGGTTTCAAAACCGGGCTATCATCAGTTTCAAACAAGCAATTGTTGTTAAATGGTGTTGTCGGTAACGCTTTGGACACGTCTATTAGGGAACATGTACCTTACAGACACTACACCCTCGATTTCAGTTAAAACAGCATGTACATATACGCTTTGATTGAAATTTTCATAATTGTATAAATATGTCTAAATATGGTAGTTAATTTAAACAATTTTACAATGCTGGTGATAAGTAACCCATTTCTAACTAATCATTTTCAAATCATAAATACGTGTGCACGTAAGTGGAAAGCAGTTTTTGCTAGTTTAATATAGACGATATAGTGGGGGGGGGGGGGGGGGGGCAATGTAGCAGATTGAAATTCCCGTTGAACTTGCTTGTTAATTTTTGGACACTGGCTGGGCTGTCTTTAGGGATGATATAAGTTGTAGAAAAAATATGTCTCCAATTTTTTCAAGTTCTTTATAGCGGCCATTTTGGATTTTCAAAATGGCGGATATCGAAAACGCAAAATTCCATTATCTTGGCTTCTAAATGACCTAGAGTTTTGATTCTGGTGTCCAGTTGTACACTTTTGGGGATAGAGAATCGAATGAAACATTCTTTAGTAACCTACAAGGGATAAAAATAGGTTTTTATGGCACAGCCCAACCAGTGTCCAAAAATTAACATTTGAATTCAACGGGAAAACATTGGCCCCCTACTATATTAGTTAAGCCCCTAAAAATAAGAATTACACATCTGCACTTATCCCAATTGAGTCGTTCACTTTGTTATGTTGTTCACTTTGTTATTGGTATGTAACAGATTCATGACCCTCAGCTATAATGGAGCCGGCAAGCAAGAAATCCAAGAAAGAAACTGATCTCATACTTTGCATTAAGTGTCAGGATCCCCAAGGTGCACTAGTGACTGAGCCAGCACTGGGCTCATATGCAACATTTCTCAAGTTCATCCAAGAGAGGGCACGGTATGGTGATACCGACTTCAAACAGATCAGCAAACGATTACGCTGTTTCACTGCCACTGACTTGAGGAACAAGAAAGTAATGTGGCACCGGACATGTTATGGATCTACATGCAACACTGCTCACCTGGAGTGTGCTAGAGTTCGCCACCAGAAAGCCTGCGAACATGGTGACACCCAGCATCTTCAAAAAAGGTCTGGACGTCCTTCTTCTGCACCTGCCGCTGCAAGTACCTCAGGTTCTACGCAAGGCGACACACTTCGCTTCACACGTTCAGTATCAACTCCATTTAACAGAGACCTTTGTTTCTTCTATCAAGAGGTCACTAAGGAAAGTGTACATGTTGTATCCACGTTCAACGCAGGTAAAGAGCTGAAGAAAGCTGTTGAAGAAGGCAGCAACCACAAGTTGAAAGTTCAGCTGAGTGCTGCCATCAGTGCAGATGATGATTGTACGATCGACGTCAAGTATCATCTCCCATGCTGGGTGCGGAATGTCCAACGTGCTCCCAAGAGTGGGACATCATGTGATGACAAAGAACACACACGGCAAGAAACTAATGTTAGCAAAATAGCCGCAGACATTGAGTTTGCCAGCCTTGTTCGCTCTCTACTCCAAGCTGGTGAAATTCTCAACATGACTGACCTGAAGTCGGTTTACTCCAGGATTCTTGACAGTAATGGTGTGCACAATGTCCCATCACCTACTACCCAAGGCATGAAGGAGAAAATAACCTCTCACGTTGATGATGTTCACTTCATGCAAGCAAAACGTCGCAACGAGTCAGACCGTGTATTCTCTACTGCCGTGCGTGATGCAGCTGTAGAAGATGCAATGACGAAAACAAATGAAAACAACATCATATGACTGTTTGAGAGTGCCTCTGTTCTCCGCAGTGCCATTGCTTGTCAGAACATGCACCCATGGCAATTTGAAGGAGAACTGAACACTGATGATGCTGAAAAGCATATACCCAAAGCACTCTATGATTTCCTCCGCTGGCTACTGGAAGGACCAGCCACGAGCATTGAGCCAGAGACTGTGCGCTAAACCACTATTCATCGAGATGTTCTAACCATCAGTCAGAACATCATGTACTGCTACAAGTCAAAACGCCAAGTCACGTACAAGCCCAAAGAGCCAGATGCACCATTCCACCATCACTTAGAATGGCCACAGCCGCTTGCCGTTGCCATTGCAGTCCATCAGTCCACCAGAAGCAAGAAGCTTCTGGACTTCCTGCATGGGTTCGGTCTGTCTGTTGATTACAGTCGGATCTTGCGGTTGGAGACACAGCTGGCCAACTCAGTCATAGAGTCTACGAGAGAACAGGGTGTATACTTCCCAACAACCATGCGCATAGGGATGTTTGTCTTCTTTGCAGTAGACAACAGTGACTTCAACGAAGACACACCTGATGGGAAGCGGACACTCCGTCCTACAGCCTGTGCACTCTTCCAACGACGGGAACATGCACCCTCCACAAATGAACATAGAACACTGAGACTACATGACCGAAAGGCTAGAGACCGCTCACTCAAGGATCTGACTGCTCCAGACTTTGTTCCTTGCCATGTACCAAACCAACAATCTGCCACAGGTACCACGTATAGCTTCAAGATACGGTCAACCCCAGATGTCACCAAGCCGTACTCTGCGATGGACACAGTGTGGCTACTTTCATGCACAATCATGCGCACAACTGAAGCTGAGGACGTCCAAGACGACATCATCCCACCAGATGACCAGCTGCAAACTGCAGAACCCCAGCATGCTGACCCTGTTGGGTCAGTCATCCACGATCCAAAACAACCACCTGACAGTAGGATCAAACATCACGATATCACAAATTGGACAGCCTACAACTCACTGCTCTCCTCTTCGAAGCCTCTGACAGAGGTCAACGCCCTGCCATTGGTAGCAGCCCATGAATGGCAAACACTGATAACAGTCTTGAAACAGACACAGCAAATCAACTGCATGGTCATGGGTCCCGATAGGAAGACAGTGATCACCTTAGACATGGGCCTGTATGAGCGAGCCAAACAGCTGGAGATGACCAGAGATGACTGCAAAGGCAAGTGGGTACTGCGACTAGGGGAGATGCACACTGTGATGGCTGCACTGAGGGCTGCTGGGAATGCCATAGAGGACAGTGGCCTTGACGAGGCTTGGTCTGAAGCTGATATCTATGGCCCAGCAACGACCAGACAAATACTGGAAGCCAAGCACATAAAGAGGGCTTTGGAGGCCCACATCACCACTGTCCAAGCCCTCTTCGACCCCTATATGGACGAATTCTTCCAAGAGCATCCCCATCTGAGGGGCCCATGTACCCAGTCAGCACAACAGGTTGCCCAGAGCTGTCATCTACACAACCGAGATGAGTTGACAAGCACGCAGAACAACATGCTAGCTGTCCTCGAGTCAAACAAAGTCCTGGAGGCCATGGCAAAGTTTGATGAGAGGAAAGAAGCCAAGAGTCCACTGTTCAAGTTTGTGCGGCGCTAAATGCGGATGATAATGGTGATATACACATTCATCCGTGCCACCCGTGATGGACAATTTGAGCTTCACCTGTCTTCACTGGATGAGATGTGCATATACTTCTTTGCACATGACAAACAGAAATATGCCAGGCTGGCTCCCCGGTACCTTGCAGAGATGAAGGACCTGTAGATGACAGATCCAGGGATGTACCAAGAGTTCATGGATGGGAACTTCAGTGTCCATAAGAATGAACTCCCCATCTGTGCTGTAGGTGTGGACCATGCACTGGAGCATATCAACCGGATCATGAAGGTGACATGGGGTCTTGTGGGCATTACCCAGAATGCCAGTGCCCGCGAAAGGTTCTTTCTGACAGCACTAGAGCTGAGTAGGCTTGCTGAAGAAGCCCGTCAGATGGCTGGCTCACAATCAGCTATCCTGTTATCCTGTTTTATTCGTTTCTCTATCCCCAGAAATTTACATTTTAACACTAAAGTCCAGCCTTTATGTGATTTAGAAGTGAAAATGATGGGGAAAAAAAAGATATATATGCATTGGCATACGTGCGTGAAAATCAAAAAAATGGCCGCCATAACAACCCTTTCGATCATATGTAGGTGTATAAATGTGTTTTTATTGGATTAAGTATCCGCAAATATGTACATTTGGACACCAAATCTAAAACTCTAGGTCATTTAGAAGGCAAGATAATAGAATTTTACGTTTTCGATATCCGCCATTTTGAAAATCCAAAATGGCCGCTATAAAGAACTAGAAAAAAATGGAGACATATTTTTTCTACAACTTATATCATCCCTAAAGACAGCCCAACCAGTGTCCAAAAATTAACATTTGAATTCAACGGGAAAACATTGCCCCCCCCCCCCCCCCCCCCCCCCACTAATACGTGAATAAATCATCTAGACGACTTTAAACATAAGTATTTCAATAACCCAGAGAAAAAATAAATATAATTATGCTAAATAATTTTCAGAACCCAAGATGCAATTTACATGTATGGGATATAAAAAAAATTGCCTGGCAGAACATGGACTTCAATCGATCTTACGTTGTGAAAATGTGGTTATCAGACCGATAAACTCCCCATGGATCTTTTTTCACTCGTATTCATCAACTATCATTTTCTTATGAATTCAGGAAAAAAGTGTCATACAGGCATTTTGAGTATGTGCTGTTTTCATGCATAATGTATTGTTTTCTCTTTAATTACATTGTAAGTCATTTATCTTCAATTTTGACTACCGTATTGATGTATTCCAGCGATTATCCACAATTTATATTGATAATTTAACTGTCGGCTTAGCTCCTCCCACTAGTTATCTTTACTGCTCGGACCGCTGGGACTGCTTGGTACACTGAAAACACTGGAACTGCTTCCCGGCTTGTTTACCGTGACCGCTGGGATTGCTTTTCGGTTTGTTTACTGGGACTATTGTGAGAATCCTGCGAGATTACACTGGGAATGCTGTGGGACTGTCCTGGGACTACTCTGGGAGTGCTAAGCAGTCCCAGAGCAGTTCCAGAAAGCAGTATACAGGACTGCTATGGAATTGCTTTCTGTCAAGTTGGGTCTGGTTGGCATTGTACTGATCGTTAGGCCATTTTTGGCACACTAGTTTCGCTAAAGATAACTCCGTTTGCCTGATCAGTATAGAGGGTTCACGGCGGATGTGACCAGTTGGCAGGGGATGCTTACTCTTCCTAGGCAACTGATCATACCTTTGGTATAACTAACGATCCGTGTTTACCCAACTCTTTATTTTGTATTGCCTTTAGGCGTTATCAGATTGCTCACTTCTCGTTATATCCATCTTTCATTATAAGAACTACTTGTATACCGGTATATAGCTGTCTACTTATCAATCTCACATGTGTATTGAATACTTGGTTTAATAGTACTACCACCTTATGTAAATATTGATTACAGGGGAATGTACAACTAGTGGTGTAATACGTGAATATGTGCAGGGTGATTTTGATTGGAAGCAATGAATTGAGTAGGTATTCTATGAAAGGTGTATTGAAATATAGGGTTTAACCTAGAACAATTCTGAACGAAAACGGTTAAACACCTCTTGTCTGCTTTAGATAACTATTTTCTGCCGGTACTTGGATCACCATCCTGAACTCTACATAATCTTTATTGTCTTGAATATGGTGTCTTCATACTAATGATAATAATGATAATAATAATAATAACAATAATAATACTGTCCTTTATTTAAACAGGATAACACAATTAGTTTAAAACTACTTTACATTGTGGTCCAGAAAACATACAACTGACAACAGTATTATACAGATACAATATAAAATAGTATATAAAGGTATGTTATATATACTATTCAAATTTTGATAAGGATCACTAGGTATATATATGTGTGTAATTTACCACTAACATAACAAAAGACATAATTTGACTCAGAAACGTGTTTACTCAGGTTATGAATGAAAATTCATGAACGGCATGAAATTTTATCAATACTGGATGCTTGAAATCTGATAACAACATCAAAAGGCATTTCATTACAAAAAGTTAGCAGCAAACCAGATAAAGAATTACACAGTTTTTGGGGATAGTCCATCATTACACTTAGTCGATGAAGTGTCAATATCGGGTGTGGCCTCTCCTTGCATCAATGACGGCTTGATAACGTCGAGCCATGCTGTCAATAAGCACCCGGGTGTTTCCAATGGGAAGGTTGTTCCAATCTTTCACGAGGGCGTTTCCGAGCTCTGCCAAAGTTGTGGGTTGTGCTCTTCGGCGTGAAAGGGCAACCTGTAGCATGTTCCATACATGCTCAATCGGGTTCAAGTCCGGCGAGCGCGCTGGCCAGTCCATACGGACAATTGTCTCCTGCTGAAGGTACTGCTCCACTACCCTGGCGCGATGAGGACGGGCGTTATCTTCCATTAGGATGAACTCAGGGCCAACAGCACCAGCGTAGGGTCTGCCGTAAACGTCGAGGATCTCATCCCGGTACCGCACCCCCGTCATTGTTCCTCTCTCCAGGACATGAAGATATATTCTTCTATCCCTGCTGATTCCACCCCAGACCATAATGGAACCACCACCATAACGGTCATGTTCACTGATGTTAGCATCATGGAAACGTTCACGTTGTCGTCGCCACACTCGGTGCCTCCATTCTGTAAAGTCCAAACAATATATGGACTCATCGGTGAACAGAACTTGAACCCAATCGTTCGGTGTCCAAGTGGCATGATCTTCAGCCCAGTCCAATCGCTCCCGCCGGTGTCGAACAGTCAGAGGGACTCGAACACATGCCCTTCTCGAGTTGAGACCTGCATTGTGAAGCCGATTCCGTATCGTCTGAGTGGACACAATCACACCCGAGGCGTTCAGGAAGTCGTTACTTAAGCTGGTTGCTGTCCAGAAGGGATGGTGTCGTGTCTGAAGAGCCACAAAATAGTCTTGGCGTTGGGTTGTCGACCTCTGACGACCCCCCCCCACATATCGGTGTGCTGCTGTACCAACAGTTTGCTGTCGGTTTCAGGCCCTGTTTACAACGCTCTGGCTGACGTTTAGTGCATTTGCAACGTTACGTTGTGAATAGCTAGCGTCAAGGATTCCAATACATCTGCCCAGTTGTTATGTCATCAGGCCACGCCTAACACGTTAAGGGGGCATTGTGTTGATAAACGTAGTGTAAACACTCAAGTGAGTTTGAAATTTTAGAAAGAATCAGACACCCATGCCCGAGTGAAAATCGTGCAATGGTAGCAAAAGCATAAACTTTGATGAGAAACGTATTTCCCATGGCATGAAATGCACGTGCAATTTTGTTGAAGGCGTTTTTGATTTCACTTGGACAAAATATTGCCAGCTATGTAGTTATTAATTTTTGAACAGAAAAATACCTATGATCCTTATCAAATTTTGAGTAGTATATATACATGTATGTTATTTACATATTTAAAACTGATAAAACAAAATAAATAAAGAAACAAATAAAAATAAAACTGAAAATAATAAAAAAAGACAATATATATGGTTTTAATTTCCCGAATAGAAAAATCTAAGTTAAGCGGATTTAAAAGCTTCAATGTTGGGTGATATTTTAAAAATTCTGGCATATTATTCCATAACTGCGAACCGTAAATTGTAAAATATCTTCTAAAATATTGTGTCTTTGCTCTCTGGATATATAATGAATTACTTTGACTTAATCTGGTAGATCTACTGCTAATTTCATGAACATACTGAAAAACATCTAAATAATCGGGGATTAGACTATGAAAAAAAATTGAAGACAAGAATGATAGTTATATACACAAAATAGTCTGACAGACGCATCCATCTAAGTTGCTGCATCATTTCTGTTATAAGTGTATACCAATTTTTATTCTAAATAACTCTAGCAGCTCGCTTTTGAAGTTTGCATAATTTGTAAAGATCGTCCTTGTTTTTCTTGTTGCCCGAAACAGTACAACAGTAGTTAAAATGAGGAAAAACAATTGTATTAAAAATTGTCAGTAATACTTCATTTGAGAAGAATGAACGTAATCTAAATAACATATATATTTTGCTTGCACGTTTTTTTGTTTAAAATTTGAACATGTTCAGACCACGTGAGATATCTGTGAATATAAACACCAAGTAGTTTTGCACATGATACATTTTCGATGGCGATATTGTCCACTTTTATCGTAAGTTTTCTACACTGTCTTAATCTTTTTTTCTGTACCAATTATCATGTACTGTGTTTACTACCACTTTGTAAAATTAGCAACTATGTTAAGGCTTCATAAACTTAGTAGATGTAGTAAACTGAGAATTTTTAAATTTGTCATCGTATCTTTTAATTTAGCATGATAGGTATTTGAGCAGAAACGTCGAGTATTGTCAAGTTTAATGGTATTCTTCACAAACAACCCTTGGTTTTAAAAGAACTAGGGTAATTCATACATTTCCCAGCAAAATCCACATAGATACATATTTACACTAATCTCAGAAAACTGCCTTCCACTCGACCAAGTTCTTGATTACACCTATTAGTGTTCTTGTTCTAAATACCTTTATACATTAATGAAGATTTCATGGTCCTAACAAACAACCACAATCACTTTAGCATACACCATTTATTGCCATTGGATATCTGTATGATACCAAAGAAACATAACAAGCTTTCATTTCACTCGCATTTTAAAGCAAACGATTCCCTTATAATATCAATATACACCGGTACATAGGGATTTAAATTTTGTTGTGACGTGACACGTTTATGAAATGTCATTAGCTACATAATCTTTCTCCATATATCTTAGCTATACCCCGTTTTATTCATTCCCTTCTTGAAGTCGCACATTAATTTCAAATGTTACACATTAGCACGGTGTATACGAGAGTGCTGCTCTTTCGTTCGTTCTACATATATGCTGTTTATTACACATAGCTTGGTAAAACTGATTTACATTGCAAACCTCTTAAAAAGACATAACATGTTTGCTCTGTGGTCTGAATCTCTGGCAAAATATACATTGTATTATTTCTTCACTCAATAATAATCAATCTCAATCATGACAGACGCAAGCCTATCTCATATGGTAGTATTTGTAGGCATACATCCTGCACATGGATTAGACCTTCCAATATACAAGTCTGCAGCAGCGGTATTCCATTGGTTAGCATGTAGGCAATTCAACAAAGCCGTGCCATTTATCAAAAAATAAACAAAATGGTGGTTGAAGTGGGAAAAAAACACAACTACAACAAAAAGTAATATGTAATATGAGTTCTGAGATTAATCAATGTTTGTTATTTTCACTTTTCCATGGCACCAGTATTTGAACTGTTTTTTCTGCGAATACCAAAACTTCGTGATGAGCGAACAATTCATTTACCTAAGTTTTATCATGATATATACTTAATTTCAAACTCACATGTTACCTGAAATAAGATATAAGGCTGATATATTCGCCGTCCCCACTTAAAATCGCACCCAGCAAACATAGCTACGTATATGTAGCATGACAGGAAATAATGACGAGGAAATGATTTCGGAAAGCAGGTTTCTCCCACTGCAGTGTTGATGTTTGATTATACTCAATATTATCACTAGTCATTTTTATGTACCAACGTGTAAATAACTTGTTTGTGATAATAGTGATTCTCTATATGAAATGGTAACGCATTATGCATTGATTATTTCTAGACAAGAGTACAAATTCATTGAGTAATGTGATGGTACATGTTATACATATATATCTTACACGCATTTGTATGCTCCCAGGTAGTCTTACCGGACACACTTGAAGTACAGAGGTCAATGTAGATACGATAGGGTCAAGTAGAGGCACTTGAGTTTTTAGTGAGTCAATCCAACTATTTGTCGGTGGGAGTTCTACCCTTATGTTAAAAGGCATTGGTGATCCTTTTTGCATATGATATTATAACCAAGCGACGTAGGTTTTATTAAATTTATTAACAACTAAAGCCAATGGCAGATTTGAAATTAACAAATCACACACCACATTACATATGCAACAAAATATACAATTACATAAATTCATATTCGTATTTCCCTTTAAAGAAGTCAAAATATTCCAATGAAATGTATATGATCGACTGTATTACTTTACTTCAAAAAGTAACAAAATTTATAGTCCTTGATCAAAAAACAGTCATTTCATAGTAGAAAAATATACTGATAAAAACAGTTCAACGTGCATAATTATCAATCAGTTAATAATAAACATTTCAAATATATACATTAAGGTGTGGCACAACGGGCAGCTACGTGTATGGGTCTACTCCCTCTAAAACAAATTTCCTGCACTGGTGAAAATAGCCCGCGAAACTTATTTATAGAAGAAAAAGTTATTAAACTGGTTTTAGCTAGAGTGAGTGAATTCCTACAAACAACCTGGCCAATAGAATGTTGTGAATATATTTCATTAAATCAATATAGCACAGCTTAGTATTGAAAAATGTAGAAAATTCAATTAGATATAAAGATCACCCTGCCACACTATATTCGATGTCATTCATGTTCCTTAAATTGGGCTCAGTTCCTTTTCCTTATTGTGAGATCAATGAAAACTAATACTATACAGAATGTTGATTCCTATGGAAAACAAAATCAATCTAAATATACAGCAAACAAAACCAAACGTAGTGTACAGTAAACAAAATCAAACCTACTAGACAGTACACAAAACAAAACAAAATCAATTCTAGTGTACAGTAAAGACAATGAATCTAGGGAAGTCTTACCACCCATGTTTAATGGACAATTGATGTATGTCGGTGCGAAATTGTGGACTTCTATCTCATACCGTACAACATTGGTCGAAATTTGGTCGACATTTGCTTCATTCCTTTAATAATTAAAATCCATCCTAATCATCAGTGAATGAAATAATTCCAAGTTGACGTAAAATATAAACAGCCCAGGGATCCCTGTTTACCCAACTCCCTAGTATTATTTTTTTGCTGATAAGATTGATGAAATATATTATTGAGCCCGGTTTTTCGAAAGCTGGTTAACTTTAACACGGTGGTTAAGTTTAACGGATTGTTAATTCATAACCAAGCGATCAGCTAACACAGAGGTTAAATTATTCTCTTTCGAAAGCAATGCCACACTTTGGTTAGTCAACACTGTGTTAACGGATTTAAACACCTACTAATCATTCCATTACCCATAATGTACATGCACTTCCAATGTAAACAATAATAATGCAGGAGTAAATACAAATTTTATTGATGGGAAATTGCTGTTGAAATATCCATGCATTGGTTAGTTTCGAAATACATGACAGCGATTGTGGGCCATACACTTATATTTATAAAGGCATTCATTAGTCTATTCAATTTGAATATTCCTAGAGGTGTTAGAGCATTATATAATGATATCTACTAGGCTTCAGCCTAATTGAGAAAAGCGGCGCTTATGTTGTAGAAAGCAGGCTCATTGCACAGTGTATTTCGAATTCCAAAGATTTCGGTTGAGCATCACTGAAGATACATTATTTGTCGAAATGCGCATCTGGTGCATCAAAATTGGTACCGTATAAGTTTTACATTATGACCCCTGGGTCGAAGCCTCTGCTGGTGGACTGTTAGTCCCCGAGGGTATCTACAGCCCAGTAGCTAAGTACGTCGTTACTAGGTTGAAAATACGGATGTATATTTAATTGCTGTTATAAAATTTAGAAATTTATTTTAAAATTAAGGATTATTTCTCTCATGCATAGCTCTTATCCTTGGACGAATTTGGCTCCACTTTTTGGCACGCTGTTTTTGGCTATATTTAGCTCTAAAACTTCATAGTTATTTTGGATTTCAAACATTTCGGTTGAGCATCACTTAAGATACATTATTTGTCGAAATGCGCATCTGGTGCATCAGAATTGGTACCGTACAAGTTTTACATTATCAAAGCGGAGGTTTATAATGAGTCAAACAAGTTGACTTCACAATTGTCTGAAAATACTTGACAAGCCAAAACAAAATAATTTATACCCCCCCCCCCTTTAAAATGAATTGTTCCACACGGACCGAACCCCACATGATGTCAAAACCTAAGTTGCGTGATGTGGGTCCTTTACCAGTAAAATATACGAGTTCAGTTGAAGTTTAAATTACAGCAGAGTGCCAATATCTTGTACTATGATATGAAAATGTGCGGAAGGGGATGTGAGACTTTACAAGTAAAAATAACAGTAAACGTATGTTGTCAGAAAAAAGATGGTGGTGTGCTACATGTCTTGAAAATTAACATACGCAATAACACTTATGATTTTTTATATTGTTTAATTCATAATTGGACAACATTTATGGGAGGGGTTAACGACGATGCTAGCCTATACAAATATCTAAATTTCTAAGGCTATCTAAATTTCTTTTTTTTTTCTACTATATTATATATATATATGTTTTTTTATACATTTATTTATTTTAATATTCTTTTTGTTCTAAACATAATACTTGATCCATCACACCATTTCTACTAAGGGAGATTAATCTGGAATATCATTAATGACAAACTCTCCTTCCTAAGTTTGTGTTAACTGTATAAGCCTGAATTGAATACCATTCATATTAGATAACCTTCAAAAAAGCATCCATGCAACTATTCATTTGAATAAGTTTTAAATGTTGCAAGGGATTTTCAAAAGGTCAAGGCAAGTGCAAACGATAGTGTTTTTAACTTTAAAGTTTGTGTTCCAATGGAGATTATCATCATGAACTAAGGGTATACTTGCACTTTGGCATATGGAAGCCAGATAATGGGTAAAATTACATCTTAATCATGGATCCTATTGCAGGATTTGGTATAAATGAATCAGATGCTAGTTTTATTAATCCCCTGAACCCCCCCCCCCCTTATTGAAAGGAAATGCCAAAAATATCTACAGATACGTGCAAGATATTGCCACTGACAGAAAAGTTTAACACCATAATCCAGCTGTACTTGTTTTTCAATTTGCTGTTCTCCTTAGGTAAATTCCATGAGCTTTGACGAATATATCAATTTATGACAGCATAATGTCTGATCCTTTGAAATGTTCATGATTTTTGGTTTGAGGCGAACAAAAATTTAAATCGGAGGCCATTTGTAACCACTGTGTTAAGACTTAACACCGGCAGTGGAGGTGGATTAAAGTTAACACAACGTTAACACAGTGTTAACGCAAACTCGCATTTTGAAAGCGAGAAATACCAAATGAAAGGATTGGAAAAATGAGTTACTCATTGTGCTAATTATGTACCGTCAAACGCTGCATACAATGACAGGGAACGAAATCAAGCAGAACTACTATTCAACTATTCAACGGAAAGATATGTACAAAACTACTGGAGTTTCCTAATAATAAATATATGGAAGACGATAGGTAACACAGGGAGAAGAAATAAAACTACGAAAGTCATGCTGATGAATACTGTAAAATAAGATATTCAATTTACTGATTCATTACAGAAATAGCAGGGAAAAGCTAAATTAACGATCAAATTCACACCTAAAGGCTAGCCATGAAAGAAAAATATGAAAATTCAGTTTTATCTTACACAAATATCGGCAATACAAACTAAAAAGATGTCCATTTGAAAATTCCATTATAAAAGCTGAGTTAATGCTTTCTCAATAAATACCAGTATTGTACATACTTACACTTTACCACACAGGCACAATATATGACGTCACAATGAAAAATACGTCATGACGAAGAGCATAACTCTGGTATATCCAATGATCCGTGTTTTCCAAATTATGTTTTGTATTGCTTTTAGGGAATTATCATATTGATAACTGCTCGTTATATCCATCTTTCATTATAAGAAATATTTGTATACCGGCATATAGATGTCTGCTTATCAATCTCACATGTCTATTGAATATTTGCCTTAATAACCCTACCACATCGTGTACATATTGCTTACAGTATGATTGTAGAACTAAGGGTACAATTCGTGAATCTGTGCAGGGTGATTTTGATTTGAAGCAATATATGGAGTAAGTGTTCTATGAAAGGTGTATTGAAAGATACAGTTTAACCAAGAACAATACTGGTCAAACACCTCTTGCCTGTGTTAGATGCAATGTGAAGATAACGAACAGTGATCAATCTCATAACTCCTACAATTTCTACTCCGATACTGTGACAATCCGTCTGGACTCTTGATAAGCTATGATCTGTTGAATATACCATCTTCATTTACCAATCTGTTAAATGCGCAACTATGTTAACACTTTCCAAACTTAGTAGATGAAGTAAATCGATTGGTAGTTGAGCAAAAACATCGAAGATTGTAAGATTTAATGGTATTTCTCACCAGCAATTCATGATGGCGAAAGATATAGGATAATTCAAATCTTAAACAGCAAAATTTCCATAGATACATATTTAGACAAATATAAGCAAGCTATATTTCTATCCGCCAAGTTATTACGTACAACGCTATGATGTTTTGCCTACAACACCTGTATTGCCCTCAGCATAATGAATCAAATATTGTTGTGATGTGAAGCGGTGCGAAATACACCAAGGTACACATGACTGCAAAATTATGTGTGGGGTCTTGGTTATATTTATTACCTTTTTGATATCGCGCATTATCTTTAATGTCAACGTTCAGTTGTGATGATAGTGTTGTTTTTCCTTTCTTTATTTTATTGAGCATAGTTTTGATCGCAAACTTCTTGAACAAGACATCGTGTTTTTTGCTGTGGTCTCAAGTTCCGGCTAACTATATATTTCGATCCAATAAAAAATAATTTCAATCACGACAAAACAAAGCTTATAATAAATGGTAGCATTGGTGTGCATAAAAAACCTACAGGCGAGGATATAGTTAAGATAACTCCTTTGGTAAAGTGAACTTCCCAATACAAATCAGCAAAAGTTGTTACCATGCTATTGACAGTGGTAGGTCATTGGTTAGAACGTCCGCTTGGTAAACAAAAATGGTGTGAGTTCTCTATCTACCAATCGCCCACCATTAACAAATGAGAGTCGTGTATTTTAGTTAATAGCCTTAAGGAAGATCTTCTATGATGCGGTGAGTTTTGACACGCTATATAATCACCATTGATACGGTTGTGAGCATTAAACGTTGACATATGTGACAAAACGATGCATGTATTCTCAAATATACATAATGCAAAATATAACCGTGTCCTTCAGCGAAAAATATTAGAAATAGTAGTTGGAGTGCAAAACAGACAGCAACATGAAAAGTATATGTCCTGATAGGAGTTGTGAGATTTATCAATATTTGTTAGCTTCAACTTGTCATGGAACTGATAGTTAAAGTTTTACTTGTGAATACTAAGGACTGCATGATGAACGAACAATCAAAGAAATGTTTGAGACTTATAGGAATGTTTGTTTATTAATAATAATAAATGTCATGCATATGTCGAATTGATATACCCCTGTGATCTCGAAATAGGACACCACAGAGTCCCCCACTTCTGATTCATGCATATATATTTTATTGAAAGTAGACTTTAACAGCCAACTGACAACTCAACAGTATGACAAACGGGATGAGTTCAGCGTCTTCACCGTCATATTCCCATATTTATGTAGCAATAGTCTATTATCACTTAAATATGTTGTTTATATATCTCAACTAATTCGATACGCAAAGGCTTGTTCTGCGTATAGTCAGTTTTTAAATCGAGGCAAGCTACTGGCAAACAGGTTGATGGCACAGTGGTTTCAACAGTCTCGATTGAAGTCAGCATTTGGCATATTATATGGTCGTTATAACGATTTAGTACGTCAATACAACCTATCATTGAGTCAAATGCTGACTGGCGTGTTTAATATCGATTGTTAGGCCGTTCTTGGAACACTGATTTTGACTACGGATAACTTCGTTTAACTGATCAGGATATAAGGCTCACGGCAGGTGTGACCGTTCGACAGGGGATGCTTACTCCTCCTAGGCACCTGATTCCACCTCTGGTGTGTCCAGGGGTTCATTTTTGCCAAACTATCTATTTTACATTACTTCTAGGAGTTATGAGATTGATCACTGTTCGTTATCTCCACCTTGCACCAGTGTACTTTATCTTCACCTTTCAATCTACCATGGTGTAGACCTAACTTCAAAGACTAATGTTACATTAAGGTAGATTCAAAGCTAATATACTATTTTGGCACACTGTTTCTCTCTATAATAGCTCAAAAACGTCATTGTTATTTCGGATTTCAAACATTTCGGTTGAGCATCACTGAAGAGATTATTTGTCGAAATGCGCATCTGGTGCAGCAAAATTGGTACCGTATAAGTTTGCATTATGACCCCTGGGTCGAGGCCTCTGCTGGTGGACTGTTAGTCCCCGAGGATCTCTACAGCCCAGTAGCTAAGTAATTCGTTACTAGCTTGAACATACGGAATGCATACTAGTATTTAATTTCTGTTTTAAAATTTAGAAATTCAATTCAAAATTAAGGATTATCTCCCCCATGTGTAGCTCCTATTATGACAAAGATTTTAGTTCAATGTCACTATTTTTATTATATATTCAAATTGGCAATGAGCTATTACAAGGAAAAGAAATAAAACACAATAAATATTGTTTCTTTCCAAAAATATACAACATATCAAATACTCAGTCAACAAAGACATTGTCATGAATATTTTAAACAAAATAAACACAAATACATCAATGACATACCTTAATTGTATGGCAGTGTCAAACCCAATTAAACCTGTCTCATCGGAACAAAGAGGTATTCTATTATGAATAATAAAGAACATTGTATAAACTCATTGTCGAAATTACTAAAGAAATAGTTCACTGCTATAACGCATTAGAATTGTTATAACTATACATGAACGTTAGCATATTTATGAAATCAATAAAATGCTAAATGTTACTTTAGTAGAATTACATGTATTGATACTGATAATATTTATCTAAAATAAAATATCAAAAACATTTTATAATATGCTTACCAATATTTAAAATGTGTTACCCGAACTATATTCGAACACCCTGTGAACTGTGTGAAGGGCGGCGCCAGAATGAAGAGCGTGCACATATTGTGAGTGAGCTATAAATAAGCCGGCAAACCCGTTTTAATATTCCAAGTAATTAAACATATTTTAAAAATGTCTTAATTACCTGGACTATTGTTATAAACACAAAATACTAATATTAAATTGGATCTGAAACTTAAATACATAATTTGGCATATTTTTTAATCTCAAAGAAAATGATTCGCAAGGACATAACTCTATAAATAACTCTCAATCAATTACGGCGCGCAGTTCGCGATAAAAATCCGCAAAAAGATTCATACGTCACACTATCCATAGACGAATTTGACTCCTCTTTTTTGGGGCACACTGTTTTCCTCTATAAAAGCCCTTAAACTTCATTGTTATTTCGGATTTCAAATATTTCGGTTGAGCATCACTGAAGAGACATTATTTCTCGAAATGCGCATCTGGTGCATCAACATTGGTATCGTACAAGTTTTACATATTCGCCCCAACGACTTAAAGTCAAATGTCACCAACCATGAATACATAAAGGTGTCATGAAAGTAGAAATAACTTTGAAAAATTAAGGCTCATCACATGAATTGGTGAGAATTGACTAAAGCTGATCACTTCCCTAGTTTATTTTATATTCTGACGAGAAAACTTCTGTGAAAGTTGTGATTTACTGTATCAAATGGATACATATTACGTTTCATCTAATTCTAAACAAAATAAAAACACGTTTTTATGGAGTCATCTGATAGCACCCTTTTAAAAGTATAACCATATGATAATTGTTGAAAGTATCTGCAAAATGATGGCATCGTATTTTTCAAACTTTATTTGTTAAGAAGTGGAACAGACGTTATGAATCACAACATCCGTTGTCGAAGACAATTTAAAAAAAGAATAACATTCATTAAGTTACTGATATCAAATGTATATATGTATTTCTCTTTCAGGATCCTACATGCCAATCAAATAACCGAGATACCTGAGACAGCATTCTCAAGTCTGGTGAATTTACAAACTCTGTAAGTGTACTTTACTTGTAATTTTTTAAACAAAAATAAACGATAAGAAAACCATCTGTATAATACCCGTTTTACGAAAGGCAACAATACATATTTTAATTTGTAAAATAAAACATCCGAATCTTTATCACACACACCAAAACAAGAACAATCGTGTCAAAATGAATTTTCAGAATCTCTAGTCAGTTTATTCTAAACACAATATACACGACAATGACACTGAACAATTTTTGAACTTGCCGTCTATAGAAGATTAGCAATATTTTGTTCCTACGTATTTTAAATAGAAATGTGAATCGGAAAAAAATATGATAGGCATTTGCATGTTTCAGTAGAGTCTTACTGGCTACGTTTACAACGTAGATGCTATTGCAGATACGACTGGGTCAGTTGGTATGACCTGAATTTTGAGTGAGTGAATTAAATTGTTCCCTGTTGATGTAAGTTTAAACACCTCTATGATAGGGGTATTGACAACCTTGTCATATATGATATATTCGCTATAACTTGTGTTCTTCAAATTGATTTCAACATTTTTTTTTCGAATGACAAATAATTGGACACTGATTTCAAACAATTGTGTTACCCCTTAATCGAACTGTGAATCATGACCCAGCGAAGATACACATGTAACGAAAATTAGTCAATCTCATCTTTATCATGAAATGTGAAGATAGCGAATAATGATCAACCTCATCAATCCGATCAGGAATAAAAAGTAACGAGTTGGCAAACGCGGACCCCTGCCAACACTAGAGGTGGAGAAGTAGTAAGCATCCTCTGTCGAACGACCATACTCACCATTAGGTTTATATCATGATCAGGTAAACGGAATTATCCGTAGTTAAAATGGGTGTGTCGAAGTAACAATCAGTATGAAACACGTCAGACCACATTTGACCCAATGCCAGGTTTTATTTGCAGTTATATCGTTATAACGACCATGAAATTAGCGAAATGCAGATTTTAAATGAAATCCCTGCATCATCAACGTGTGTGTCAGTAGACTGAACCAATTTAAAAGGAGATCATGCGCAGAATAAGTGTTTGGGTATCGAAACAGTTGAGCTATCTGAACACCATATGCAGGTGGGAGTTAAATGCAAAACTTATACGGTAACAATTTTGATGTACCAGGTGCGTATTTCGACAAATTATGTCTTTTCAGTGATGCTCAACCGAAATGTTTGAAATCCGAAATAACAATGAAGACTTAGAGCTATTATAAACAACACAGTGTACCAAAAATGTGGAGTTTAGTTCGTTTAAGGATAAGAGCTATGCGTGAGGTAGATAATCCTTAATTTTGAAATGAATTTCTAAATTTTATAACAGCAATTAAATATACATCCGTATTTTCAAGCTACTAACGAAGTACTTAGCTACTGTGCTGTAGAAACCCTCGGGAACTAACAGTCCACCAACAGATGCTTCGACCCAAATGTCATGATTTAAAACTCATACGGTACCAATGTTGATGCACCAGATGCGCATTTCGACAAATTATGTCTTTTTAGTGATGTTCAACCGAAATGTTTGAAATCCGAAATAACAATGAACTTTTAGATCTATTATAGGCAAAAACGGTGTGCCAAAAACGTGGAGTGAAATTCGTTTGAGGATAAGAGCTATGTGTGAGGGAGATAATCCTTAATCTTGAATTGAATTTCTAAATTTAATAACAGGAATTAGATATGAATCCGTATTTTCAAGCTAGTAACGAAGTACTTAGCTACTGGGCTGTAAAGACCCTCGGGGACTAGCATTCCACCAGCAGAACCCTCAACCCAGAGGTCATAATGTGAAATGTATACAGTATCAATTTTGATGCACCAAATTGCTACATGCATGTGGGGAGTTGGTGATGGTGAAACTAAACTAATTCCGTAAATCCCAAAAGGAATACGAAATTGAGAATGGGGTAAACACAAACCTTTGAAAATATGAGACAATGTCAAGTGGTTGGTGATTAAGTATATACTGCCGATAGTATCTCCACACCAGGAGCATACACCAGCACAGACAATGCATATTGTTCATTTATTTCAACCAGCAATGTAAACCCGCGATAGTCTTTCGTGGTTTAGACTGTAGCTATGCCTAAGGGCATATGTTTTTAAATTACAGTTTTTCAGAAGAATGATTGTTTGGAACGTATGGCTGACCGCAATTTTGAGTATAAACTATATATCAAACGCTGTCATGCTATATGCTGTGGGATTTTGTTAAAATTTCGATACCTTTTTAAAAATTACAAATGACATATCAGATCCTGTGTATGATGCATGGGTACAAAGCCAATCTTTCCATTCCACACTATTGTGTTTGTACATCCATCCATGCAGTTGATTTTTTCTCAAATCCACGTTTCCCATCCATTTGTATACATTGTATACGATAACATACCACTACATAAAGTATAATGAAGGTCAACATTTTCTTCATTCCTTGGGTAGTCAAAATTAATTTCAATGATTAGGGAACGAAATAATTCCAAGTTTATAGCAAACGGAATCAGTCGTAATGTAAACCGAGAAAGGTAACGTCATTTCCAGTATTCAGAATTTAACGTTATATAATATACAGAATTAATAGTAGTCTATAGTAAGCAGAATCAATCAAGGTCGAAACCAAATGTAGTAAACAGAAATAAGTCTAGTGTGTATAGTCCATGACATAAAATATAGTATTCTAAATAATTATGTATTATCGTAAACAGAATGAATCTTATTCTATGAAGAGATGAGGAAAATGAAAAGTGATCAATCTATTAAATTCTTTAATAATTACAAAATTAAGAGCTGGACAAACACAGGCGCTTTGACATACCAGGGGTGGAATCAATCGTCAAAAGGGAAGTACGCATCCCTTATCGATATGTTATGCATGTGATTGATAACTGTTCATTATCTTCACCTTTCATGTGGAAATTTGAATTGCTATGGGAAACAATATCTTAGAAATTACCAAATATGGTTAAGGCCTTCCCTTTTCCAACTGAAAACATTATTGTTGTTGTAAGGTGTTTTATTTCTCTATCATTATTTCTTTTTTTACAAATTTTGTGCACGCGATTTCTCGGATATGCGTGGATAGATTTTCGATAGGTATTCACTTGAACTCAATAAGTGGTTTTTTTTTTTAAATTACGATTACGTCAATTATTAGTAAGACATTGACGTTGTTTCAAAGATTTAGAGTGTCGTTTTGTCCAGAAGTGTTTTTGCAAAGTATCAAATACATCAGCTTCAAATTCTCAGCGAGTGTAGAGGAGACTTGGCAGATGTGACATAGTGGATTGCGATTTGTCTGAAGCAAAAGGCGTTGAAGCTCGCCTGTATCCAAAAATGCGCGGTAAAAGTTTGTTGCAATTATTGATACGTTTTCTTTAATATCTTTTTATACAAAAAAGATTTTGTAAAGGCATATATAACAAATATTATAGACAATGAAGATACCTATTCTATGATATCAATTTTTAAGGGCGAAGTATATAAAGGCCAAGAGGGGTGAACAGTATTCTTTAAATATCTCAAAAACTTAAAAGAATTAGTAAAGAATTGTTCAAGGAAAGTTGTCTGTTATCAACTATAGTCAATCATCACGGTCTGCATCCTCTGATGTCAGCGATATGAAAGTTGACTACGTGATAAGGGATTTTAAGGAGAATAATATAATAAACTTTGATGCCTCCTATCTCTTAAACGAAAACCAGTTGGTAAAGCATTATATAATATAAATTGGTCAGAATATGACTATATACAATATGTCATCCTTAAATTGTGTCTCACTTTCCCTCTCAAGGAATTCAGTGGATGGCCCGTAAATCTGAATACCAATTCTATCTTGAAAACTAAAAACATGTTGTTAAACGTTATAGAGCAAAAGTTGTAAATAATGACAAGACCTACTCGACCATAACAAGTTTTAGAAATCAGTCCCCTCAAGAAGAGGACGAGGAAAATTAAACGTCACGATACATTTTCCTGTGTTTTGTTTACAAAACAATTGTTGTCTGGTTTATCTGGTTTGATATCAATTCAGTGTAGGTAAATACAGTACTATTTAGCAAACACTTATAGTTCAATATACTTTCGACACAAATTAGAGCAAATAGTATGTGCAATATGTCGAATTCACTAAATCGGCTTTAATTTAGTCACGATTTATTTCGTCGAGAAACCATGTGTTACAATGTGAATGAAGAATAATCAGTTGGTTTTAGTTTAAATTCTTTGAAAATAAGAGAAAAAGTGCCCGTAAGATACGAAAAAGGAGAAGCCGGTCATTTCTCACTCCTTTTTGGCTGCAATCTTTATACGAAGAGAGTCGCAATGAAAAAAACCTTATAGAATTGTTATCTACCCAATGAACTCATACCATATTTCAATGAAACTAAACAAACAATTTATTTAAACGTCTATAATATTTCTTTCAATTCCAAATAATTTCACTCTTGTTTTTAGCCAATCATGCAACACCTACACAGTTATACCTCTTCTCAATCTTGGGTAGTCTACATCTGGGTTACACATCCAAGCCTTTGCTACTCTGCTTTCGTATTAATATAGTGATCCATGGGTCTTTAAATACCCCCTTTATTAGCAGAACATTCTCCAAAATATCAAACCGTCGAAAGGATATACAAGGAGTAAAAGTTTTAGGGACCAGTCCCTGGAAAAGGACCAACATGCGTCAGAAGTAGAAGACTTTTCTAAACGTTTCGAAAGCTAAATAGTGTTTGGTAAGCATTATAGGAGCAAAATTGTGTGTTTTATATAACGTTTATTAACCGGTGTTAAGTTTAATTGACAATTCATTATGTAAGAAGTGCTTAGTATATGGATATTTTTCAAAAGTTGTAAAACGTTATATAAGAAAATTCGCCAGGGTATCATCGTAAATATGTGCAATCGTTAGAAATATACGAATAAGTTCCTATTGACCTTTACGTTTTTCTTCCTTGGAATGTCATGGAAGCATGGAATCGTCGAGTTAAAGGCGTATTAAGAGTAATCGTTCTTTTACAAGCTGAAAACCTGAACAATTGATTGCTCATTCTCCAAATGCTCACAAATAAGCAACTATTACAGTTTCTTTTGGATAAGACCTTAAAAATCGGATCTACGGATTGCATGAAAGAATCGGTACGAACCTGCACTGATGTGAGTATGAGCTGAATTTGTGGTACTATACTGCAGTTTATGTAGCTTCATTACAAACATAATTAATCGTTATTTAAGTTCTACGGACATCGTATGAAAGGTGACCTTCAAAACGGAGTCCTCTGTCGTGAAAGGCGTTGGCACATTTAGGAATCCTCACTGCTACGGTCATGGGCATATCTAAATTGATGGTATTGGGGTGTTGTACTTACACCAGATATTATCTTTTAGATATGAGTTAAAAATCTTAAAGAAACATAAAACAAAACCAACATCATCTGAAAGATGAACTTAATCATATAGTTCCGTGTCGCAACAAGCGTTGGCATACACCTGCTTTTTTTCTTACGATTTTATGATAACGATTTATCGGATATTCTTCGGTTAAAGAATTTGTAGAGACGATACGTCAAGAAACTGATCAATACATTTCTTTCTTCTAATTAGTATTGTTCACACTTTTTTCTCGAATATGCTTAAATGCCACGGCGGTCTAGAAGTAAAACATTCGTCCCGCAAGCAGAAGGTTGGGGTTCAAATCTCGGCCCCGACAGACTTTAGTCGTTAAAACAGATAGTGACAGTTCCATCACCAAACGATCGGCATCAAATGTGAATATCACGGGTCCTTGGAGATGACCTTATAAAGAATGACCAATGGTTAGATAATGGCCATTCCTGAAATACATGGAGTACTCTCTAAAGAATCAACACCTTCCATTTATTGCTAAATGTGGCTATCAAAGCAGGATTTTACGCAAGTACCGATTTTACGAGTTTGACAGGGAGACGGGGACTGATGTACTTGATGACGTTTTGGTATTTGTCATTGTTAAAGATCATGATGATTTTATACTAAATACATTTCTGCTTGCTAAACATAGTTTAACCTACCTGCCGACGCTCTTCTGAAATATAGGGTGGGGAAAGGGGAGACAAACATTTTCTTGGAAAATAGTTAAACTATTGGCAACTGACAACTGGCAACTACCCAAAATGCCTACGGGTTTCCATAGTTATATATACCATATATTTATATCTCCATTACCCTGATATAAACAACTAAGTACCTAGATCATCATTACAATCCTTCCACCCCTGGTATATGCAGGGTTCGTGTTTGCCCAAGTTTCTATTTTGAATTGCCTATTGGAGCTATGATATTAATTACTGTTCGTTATCTTCACCTTTCAATATGCGTCATTGTTTGCATCTCCTGTATAACACTAAGTTGTGTCATCATCTGTTGTTGCATCATTTTCATTCATTTCATGGCTTCTTGACTTTCCTGTTTCTGTTATTGGCTGACTGAAAATGTCATGTATAGACACTCTATTCTATGTTGATATTTCATTTTGTATTTCCCCTGTAATTGGAGATCTGGGGTTACATAGTTTTTGATCTGTCCATCTGCAGAAACTTTGACCTTGCCCGTAACTTTTAAATGGATGATGAAAGGGATTTGAAATTTCACATGAGTATTCCTAGTGAGAAGACTTTTCTTTTGGAACCTTGTGACCTTCACCTTGGAGTTTGACCTAATCTTGAAAAATAAAATAACCTTAAGGCCGCAACTTTTGAAAGATTAGTGATAGAGCTTTCATATTTCACATGTGTATTCCTTTTGACGAGACCTTTCCTTAGATAACACATTCGTTTACCTCATGGCATTAACCTTAGAGGTTGACCTAATTGGACAATCTTTATCATAGGCCAAACTTTTGAATAGTTAGTAATATGGCTTTCACATATGTATTTCTTGTCACAATTTAGGCCTTTCCTTCAGTGTTTTGATGTTCCACAGTGTTTGGAATTGAATAGTCTATTTCTTAAATCTATGACTTTCCCGGGTTTTTTTTTCTTCTGTTTATTTAGAGATACAATTTATCTATCAGGGACATAATGAATTGTCACCGTTTGGTCACTCTGGTTCTACACTATTCTGTGTCGATATTTAAGTTCCAAATAAACAAAAATCATTCCACATCAAAGAAAACGACTTAGTTGTCTTTTATGTTCCTCTCCTAGATAAGATTAATCATTTCCAAGAACAAAATACTATTATTTCAATAAATCAATAGTAACAAATGTTTAGTGTTCGTGACACAGTTACCTCTTCTTTACAGCTGTCAACATTAATCGTGACTTCTGAAATCTGCATGAACCTTTTTTTTTTTTTTTTTTTTTTACAACTGAACAACTTAACAACTAACTACTGACAACTAACTCTGACCACTAACTCAAACTGCTAACGGGATTCCGTATTTATAGATAGCATGTGTTTCCCAAGACCCGGGTGTAAATAACAGGATAACAAGGTCGCCATTACACTGAGTATTTACATATAATATAGAGCAACACACATACAAGAAAGCATATTAATAAAACAAGAAAAACACAGAAACATTCGCTAGTTTACAAGATGCGCCACACTCTCAACATAATCACGTTTATTTTCTACTGATAAACAACAGGGTCGGGATCGAGATATACATTACATCGTTCAAATTTCTGTAATTTCGAGGGAATAAAAAAGGAGGATGTAACGATTTCCCGATACATGACAACTATGAACAGGGGATGCTTACTACTCCTAGGCACCTGATCCCACCTCTGGTGTGTCCAGGGGTCCGTGTTTGCCCAACTATCTATTTTGTATTGCTTGTAGGAGTTATGAGATTGATCACTGTCCGTTATCTTCACCTTACATGCGACAGATATTTGATGATGATTAACTGACGGTATTATTAAACGTAAATGACAATAATGATGTATATATATGTAAACAAAAACAACCTGCAAAAAAACACAAGAATCAAGCAAATCCGCATTTACTCTATAAATAAATACGCATTACATAAAAAATGCAACAAATATATATAATAAATAAAATCAATCATAGTTTATATTAAACAAAATCAATAGTAAACATAATCAATTCTAATATTGATGGCGCAGGGGTTTCAACAGTATCGATTGAAGGCAGCATTTCGCTAACTCTGTGGTCGTTATAACGATCTAATTCGTCAGTACAACCTCGCAATGGGACAAATGCTGTCTGACGTGTTTCATACCGATTGTTAAGCTGTTCTTGGCACACTGATTATGACTACGGATAACTACGTTTACCTGATCAGGATATAGAGCTCACGACGGGTTTGGCCGGTCAACAGGGGATGTTTACTCCTCCTAGGCACATGATACCACCACTGGTGTGTCCAGGGGTCCGTGTTTGCCCAACTATCTATTTTGTATTGCTTATAGGAGTTATGAGATTGAACACGGTTCGGTATCTTCATCTTGCATTTTAATATATGGCAAACAAAAGTAATCCTAACGTATAAAAACAAAATATGTTGTAGAGCTTAGCATAAAATAAATCCTAGTGTAAAGTAAACAAAAGCTAGCAAGAACATTGTATGTGTTTGTAAGGCTCATTATTACAACTGTATTTTAAACTAACTTGGTATTAAATCCACTTTTGGCAATCGTACTTATACTCCAACTTCCCTTTCAAAAAGATGACATTCTTCAAAACCATGCTTAAGTTTCAGGCACATTTGATATCCCAGTCATTGGGTCGAATGAGTATGATTTACCGTACCTATACTGGATTCCTAAACGACATAAAACCCTCACAAACAAAGATACATTGTTGGATCTAGTAAGTGCTCTACCAAGCCGAAGGATTTGCTCCTCATGAAAATATTAATATATGAGAAGGAGAAACTTAAAACTTACTGTGCAACTACATATACCAAAAGTGGTGTTAATCAAATATAGATTTAAAACAATCTAAATAACTTATAGTAAACTTGAAATCGCAAAACTTCTCCCAAATCAATAACATCAAACTATATGACTTTTCAACACTATACACGACTATTCCTCAAGCTAATTTAAATATTAGACTTTTTGACATCATAGACAGCTGCTTCTTCAACAAAAATGGGAAACGGAATATCAATATCTAGTGATCAGTCATTCAAAAACTTACCTTGTTAAACGCCACTCCGAATCCACGCACAAGTACTCTGAAGGTGAAAAAAAGTATGCTAGAGTTCTTGACAGGGGATGCTTACTCCTCCTAGGCACCTGATCCCACCTCTGATGTGTCCAGGGGTCCGTGTTTGCCCAACTATCTATTTTGTGTTGCTTGTAGGAGTTATGAGATTGATCACTGTTCGTTATCTTCACCTTACAATATCTTCGTGGTATTTAGTGACCAGGCCTTCCAACAGTCTGTTGGAATCCCCATGGGCACGAGTTGTGTTCCTTTGTTATCTGACCTGCTTCTATATTCATATGAAGCAGAATTCATTAAAAAAAACTTCTCCGTAAGAAGAACAATTTCTCGTTGTGGTCTTCAATTCAATATTTCGATACATCGATGACGGTTTGCATATTAAGAATAACTTTCATTCATATGCCGCTTTGATATATCCCTGTGAGCTCAAAATAAAGGACGCCAAAGAGTCGCCCACCCCTGCTTCATACTTAGATATTGAAAGTATACATTAGCGGAAAAGTGACAACTAAACTGTATCACAAACGGGGTGATTTCAGCCTCTCCATCGTTAACTTCCCTTATTTATGTAGCAATATTTCATTATCACCTGCATATAGTGTTTAAATCTCTCAATTGATTCAATTTGCAAGCGGTTGTTCTGCGTATAGTCATTTTTTTAAATCGAGGTAAGCTACTGACAAACAAGTGGATAGTATAGGGATTTCAACAGTCTCCATTGAAGTGAGCATTTCGCAAATTATATGGTCGCTATAACGATGTAGTTCATTTATACAACCTTGCATTGGGTCAAATGATGTCTGACGTGTTTCATACCCATTGTTAAGCTGTTCCTGGCACACTGACTTTAATGCGGATAAATCCATGTACCTGAACAGGATAACGGGTTCACGGCGGGTGTGACCGGTAGACAGAGGATGTTTACTCCTTCTAGGCAACTGATCCCACGTCCGTTCTTTCAAGGGGTCCGATTTTACCCAGCTATTCATTTTCCATTCTTTGTAGGAGTTATGAAATTGATCACTGTTCGTTAGTTTCATCTTTCATCAATCCTAAGGAATCGTAAAAACTGTGATTGGTCTATAGGAAACAGATATAAATAGCATGTATGATTAACGTAATATTGAATGCAACTTGTCAAGATCGACAGAGTTAATGTTATTTGATGTTTAAAAACAATATTGCTTATTAATAAATAATGCAGCAATTGGGGTGGATGTTCTCTATTGAAATGGACATCACCTTCGAAGTTGATTTTATACTTGCTAGGTGTTGGGAGATAGAGTCCTCCAATTTCATTCTGAAAATGTAATACATTTTTCGCATGTACACCTCCACAATTTCATTCTGTCGAAAGTGTTAAAAAAATTCCGATATTTAAAGTAAAGATCGTTAATCATGGTTGATGCCATCAGGTGTGTAGTTGAAACTGCTGAATTCATTGAACACACGATCAAGTACCTAGAATGTACAAGCACCCCCTGTCTTACTAGGGGCTCTATGTTACCTTCACCTTTTCAAGAACCACATCAAACAAAAACCGTCGGAATGACATATTGCTGTCTTCTTATAATATCAGAATAATAGTCATAACAATTTACATTATATCGATTTTAATTCAGATAGTTGAAACTTTTGTAATATAAAGTTATCAAAATATATTGATTGGCCAGTAACCTCTCACAAAATGCAGGTGTTAGTCTGCTGATAACATTTTTATCCAATTATGATATATGAAGCAGATAAAGAAGTCTAGGTGGCATCGACTGTGATATATCGACGCTGAATATGAATGGAAATGAGAATTGTTGATACATTAACTGTCGTTGATATAGCTAATGCTAAGTTAAAGGTCACATCAGTTTTGAATCACGTTCACAAATGCATTCAAACTAAATCTCATTAGCTTGAAGTGTAAATAGAACAAAGTATTCCGTTTAAATTTGGCAGCAGTATCAGATCATATTTAGCATGTAGCCTATATAGGACTCTGATTAAGTACGACTTACTACATACATAAAAGTATGTAAAACTTATACAGTGCCAATTTTGATGCACCAGATGCGCATTTCGACAAATAATGTCTTTTCAGTGATGCTCAACCGAAATGTTTGAAATCCGAAATAACTATCAAGTTTTAGAGCTAAATATAGCCAAAAACAGCGTGCCAAAAAAGTGGAGCCAAATTCGTCTAAGGATAAGAGCTATGCATGAGGGAGATAATCCTTAATTTTGAAATGAATTTCTAAATTGTATTACAGCAATTAAATATACATCCGTATTTTCAAGCTAGTAACGAAGTACTTAGCTACTGGGCTGTAGAGACCCTCGGGGACTAACAGTCCACCAGCAGAGACCTCGACCCAGGGGTCATAATGTAAAACTTACACGGTACCAAGTTTGATGCACCAGATGCGCATTTCGACAAATATTGTCTCTTCAGTGATGCTCAACCGAAATGTTTGAAATCCGAAATAACTATCAAGTTTTAGAGCTAAATATAGCCAAAAACAGCGTGCCAAAAAAGTGGAGCCAAATTCGTCCAAGGATAAGAGCTATGCATGAGGGAGATAATCCTTAATTTTGAAATGATATTCTAAATTTTATAACAGCAATTAAATATACATCCGTATTTTCAAGCTAGTAACGACGTACTTAGTATATGATGTATTATTTTGTTTTGGTGTATTTTTAAGGGAATGTTTATATTGATATTACATTTTATAATTCTGACAAGGATTCGGCTTCGATATTATTCTAAATACTGTTGATCAATGGTCGCCAGGGATACTTACCCTCCTCAGCATATATTTTCACCTGTGGTATGTCCAAGAGTCCGTGTTCTCCAAACTATCAATTTTGTATTGCTTATATGAGTTTTTAGATCGATCACTGCTCGTTATCTTCTTCTTTCATATCCAACAAATGATGAAGTTATCACTGTTGTACCTTTTAACAAAAGCATTGAAAGTGACACAATCGGTTGTTTTAATGAAGTTAACAGGAAAAGGAATGTGTGCATTTCAAAAGAGACGTGATCTAATATTAAAATGTGGCTGAATGCTTAGGTAGATTAGCTAATTATTGAATATATATGCATACATGTAAGGTAAACATTTGAGGATCCTCCATAACGTTAAAGTTCACAATGGCAGATCAACGCCATCTACAAGCTATATAGTTATAAAACAGGGAATACTTACTCCTCCTCAGCACTTGATCCCCCTCTGGTTTTTCCAGGAGTCCGTCTTTTCCCAGCTATCTATTTTGTATTGTTTATAGGAGTTATGAGATTGATCATTCGTCGTTATCTACACCTTTCATTCGAAAAACTTGTGACTCTAAATTGTTATACCACAAGCTGGTGACCAAAACATAGTTACCAACTATTATTGTCATACGATTGAGGATCGAACACGTTTTTTTATGAATACGCCATTGGATCCAAATTATTGCAGGGCATTGTATTGTAGATATAAAATGTTAGTGACGATATACAGATACTATGTTTATCAAAAGAAACTGTGTGCTATATTTCTGATTTCATATATATTTTGAGAGTCAATAACAATCATGGTTCAAAATATGTCCACAATTTTTACAAAGTATAACTATATCTAGGGCTTTAAATTTTTTTCTGATAGAGGAACTCAAGATGGAATGAACTTGAAGTTGTATTCCATATAATTCAGTATAGGTAGGGGCGAATGTTTATAAAGAAATTGACGTTTGTTGAAAATATGCAACAGTACCAATTTATCGATTCATTTACACACCTTACATCTCCAAGGGCGAAAACCTAGAAGTACAAATGCTAAACGATATATCACAAAGAAGTGCAGGAATACTCATTCACATCAAAATAGTATCCAAAATGTT
This sequence comes from Ostrea edulis, assembly GCF_947568905.1. Lineage (NCBI taxonomy): Eukaryota > Metazoa > Mollusca > Bivalvia > Ostreida > Ostreidae > Ostrea > Ostrea edulis. The sequence continues at coordinate 73,971,822 of NC_079171.1, forward strand.
TCAGGCATTGAGTTTGTAACATGCGAAGTAATTGCATTATTGGTCAACCATCAATTATAATAAATTTGGGCAGTTTAATAGTAGACAACACAAACAATTGTATACGACTTGCCATTGGGGTAGATCTTGTCTGGTGTATCAATATGAATTGTTAGACAATTCTTTGCACGCTGATTTGGACGTCGGATCAACCCGCTTATTTTATTCAAAGAAAAAGACTGGATCAGGTGTGACCAGTCGTCATGATATGCTTACTCCTCCTAGTCGCCTGGTGTGTCGAAGAATCCGTGTTTGCAAACTCTAGTGTTTATTCCTTGTAGTAGTTATGAAATACATCAAGATCATTATGTTCACCTTTTTCATTACGCAATTCAAACACGCGTAGCACAGACTGCAATCTACTTTAGCAATACATTACAGGTTAAGATTAAGCGTACTTACTATCCAAGGAACAGGGAAAACAAATTCAAGAGAGCGCAACACAAGTAGCCCTCGTGAAAACACCACAAGTACACTAAAGTACGAATAAATTTAATATAATTGCCATAGCACTACAATCCGTATTTAATTCCACGGGTAAGATATCAATTTTACAATATGTCGGGTATGTTTCAGTTGAACGCCCTGAAACTATCAAACATATCATATCACAATCATTCAGACACTGTGCCCGTATTTCAAGGTCATGGCGATATCATATTTCTGCCCAGGTTTAATTGATTTATCCGCAAACATTACAACAAAAAGGTGACTATCAGTACATATATTGCATAAATAGTTCCATTCTGTTGTGAGAGATAAATGTTCGGTATTAATACTCGTCATTATTGATCCGCAATTACACCAAATGAATAACCTAAATAGATACAGGTAGGAACCAGCTCACTTTAACACCATACTCTGTAATTTTTCCACAAGTCACAGTTAAATTTGCGAATCTCTAAACGACTATTTAAATCATGACACAGAGTGTATGGATAGTTTAGAATTCGCGATGCATAACTACAGTACACGACACCAGTTGTATACACCCCACCGTGGAAAGGTCATGGCAGAAAAATGCACGGAGATCCACTATGTTGGACGACGTGTGCTATTTGCCAGTACACACAGCTTCCGCAGGTGTCGACGTTTCTATCACCGCTTTGCAGAATATGTGAAATGTGCCACCGACTAAACAATCATGATAAAGTGGAATTAAAAAAAACAATATCGATCTAATCAAATAAACTTAATTCAATATAGCAATCAAAGTAATATCGATGATTAATAAGTTGGAATTAATCTATTACATATATCAATACAAACAAATATGTATCCATCAAATTATTTAAATTGATATATCATGAATTAATCACATTTGACCGAAACTTATATTCAATCTGGATAATAAAATGAGCTTTGTATAACAAGTACATTCAATGAAATACCGTGGAAATTTTTGCCACAATAGAATACATCACGGTTAGATAGTCTTCGTATTTGAACTTAAAAGAAGTGTTTGACTTCTTGCGAAGAGTGGAATATATATTGAATGGGCCTACGCGATGCAAGATTTAGTCTAAGATCATGTGTATTTTAAGCACACCTAATAATACTAATGGGCTTTTATGAGAAGGGCTGACTTTCACAATCAACCTCTGACTTGGACATTTAATGCTGCATATGGAATGGAAGCACAATATCGTTAAATACATGTAATATCGACGTGTTAGCATTTGTACACGGAACTTCTTTTTTAGTGATTTCTCTTGATCACGCAAAAGCAAAGGCGAGCGTGTTCAAACCACTGCACGTTACAAAACCGTGACAGGGTAGTTGCTGATGTTTGGTGGGAGACCTGCTTCAGATAGAGTATCTCTGGGACTTTATGTCCATGTACGGACGATGTTTCGTCCGGGAATGACGGTGGTTGTCGTCATGAACGGCGGATACCCTTGCCGAAGAGGTGCCAACCAATCAGAGAAGATCCATGCTAAGCTTCGGAAGGAAGCTTTCCTGAGCGTAGGAAGTATAGCGCAAACAGTTTGTAAGGAATTTCTACTGCTTCGCTAGATAACCAAATGTACCGTTTCTAGTGATATGGTAGTATTTTTCTAAGCAACGGTGAGCGTGTTCAGATCAATGTACGTTACACTATTATTATTAATTATGAAAACCTGTATCCATCAAATTATTTAAATTGATATATCATGAATTAATCACATTTGACCGAAACTTATATTCAAGCTGGATAATTAAATGATCTTAGTATAACAAGTAGAGTCCATGAACTATTCCGGGAATTTTCGCCACAATAGAATAAATCACGGTTAGAGAGTCCTCATATTTGAACTTAAAAGAAGTGTTTAACTTCTTGTGAAGCGTGAGAAAGATATACAATCGACCTGCACGATGTAAGATCTGGTCTAAAATCATGTGTATTTTACGCAGACCTAATAATACTAATGATAATGTCATATTGATATATTTACATTTGCAACTGTTTTTTCCTACATAACACTATTACGAGCAATACGTATTTATTGCTGGATAAATTTACTGCGGGGTCAACAGAGTGTATGAACATTTCTTAAAAGTAGGTAACAGATACTACTTTTACTAAGGCAATACACATCTAGCAATCGCTCTCACTTACTACAGAAATCTTTCAATAGATGAAATCAGCATCACAAAATCTATTTGCGGTTTTATTTGTATTCCAAGCAGTGGACTTTCATCAATAATTGATAAAAGCATTTCTGTAAACAATGTCTTTAGTTACTAGCCTACTAGGCCCTATGTATGTCTAAAATTTCGTCTGCTACAACTTCACCCTGGTCATCAGTGATGCGGAATTGTACCTACTGCTAGACGATGACATTGGGCTTTAGCAAAAAGGTCATTTACAGGATGTATGGCCGATAAGTCGTCAAAGTGCATTAAGACCTACACACCACACTGCTTCCGTGCCACAGCAGCCATAGTGCTTGATGTCGGTTTCCAAGTTTATGTCGAGACATCGAAGTGAGGCGTCGTTAAAAACATATTACAAAAAATTATCGAGTCAAAAGAAGCGTTCAGTGAGCTCATGTTTATCAACAATTACATATCCGCGTCCCTTACCTTCGTGCACTTCCACATTATCTGCGATGTTCAGTTCTTTCCGGAGATTCATCTGAGTTGCGTCCTCTGTCCTGTCTATAAATGATTTGCCTACACCTGACGACTGCTACCCTGTTCTTCATGTGCCTCCATCTCAGTCTTCTGTTAACTCCGTAATATCCACACAATATCTTTCAAAGTCGGTCTTCAACGTCTTCACTTTTCAAAAATCAAAGCGCATCACAACACTGCGCATCCCCTTTTAAATCATAATTTCCCCACCCCCTAAAATTAGACATATGGAAGAGTTTTCCATTATATACTTTCGAATCAATGTATAAGTATATGTTGATATACTTGCTTTCTAGCGTCTTAATAATTAAAACAGTTCTTCATTTTATAGAACTTTGTTTTGTGTTGTCGTCATTTTGAACATCTATGACGCTTCGTTGTGGACGTCAACAATTTGAAATGTATGGAAACGTGTTGTTAACACAATATTCAGCAATGTTACCGACCAAAAATGTAAATATAAGTAATAAGGTATCATTTAAAAATATTTATCGGGATATAAATACGGGTTGGTACATGATCAAATTTTCACGTGACCAACCCGTATTTATGTCCCGATAAATATTTTTAAATGATACCTTATCTCTTAAATAGCACCTTTGTCATACACTATGTACGCTTAATGACGCTTTACAATGCACATGTACCTTGCAACAGAATGTTTTACACATAATATATAGAAAATAAATAAAACATTAAAATACAATGATATAAAAGGTTTTATCACATATAAACAGTCCGTAGCTGTACCTATCCTGATTGTACATATACACCATGAAAACACAAGACACCATAACTATGCTAAATAAGAATAAACATCAGTTTCAGTTTCTAATGTATATCACACTTTTCGCAAGAAGTCAAAAACTTCTGTTAATTTCTAATATCCGGATTAGATGACTCCCAACTGTTATATTGAGACAAAAACCCTTCCATTTGCATGGAATACACAAGTTATTCACAAGTCATTGTTGTAGACAGAGATCATAGGGAGCAATTTTGTGTTGACAAAAATAAGCTTTTGAATGACGAAACAAGTCCAACTGTATTTAGATTAAAAGATGTATGTAACATCCTTACGTCCAATAACACAAACGGCAGTAAGATATTAATGTTACAAGATGTTAGGGTATGTTTCGGTTGAACGCCCTGAAACCATTAAACATATCATAGTACATTCATTGAGATATGTGCGCGTATGTTAAGGTTGTGACGGTATCGTATTTCTTTCAGTTTTAATTTATTGGTCAGCAAACATATCCAAAAATAGGTGACTATCTTGCTTTTATTTGTCATTATATGGTTAACATTTTCATTGAACTGCTATAATTCATAAAAGTCGAAGATAACAAACATTTATCAATCTCATAACTTCTATAGAAAACACAGAATAGAAAGTCGGGCCCACACGGATCCCTGGATATACCAGGGGTGGGATCAAGTGACAAAGAGGAATAAACATCTCTAGGCTGGTGTGACCGGTCGACATTGGTGCTTACTCCTGCTAGGCACTTGATTCCACCTTTGGTATGTCCAGGAGTTTGTGTTTCAATAACTCAATATGTTGTTGTCATCGTGGGATTTATGCGATTGATTATTACTCGTTTTCATAACTTTTCACCGAAGCCTAAATATATTATGTATGAATGAATTTCAGCGAAAACAAAACATCATATTTAATTTGATCTTATAGTTTTGCGTAAAAAGTTCAGGACAATGATTCAGAATAGAGGGTCACAATGATAAGTTGAACTTTCCCAGGGACTGTAAATACTTTTTCTATCAAGGTAGCCTGGTGTCATGTCAGAGGTTGATATGCTGGTTAGCCATTTATTTGCATTAGGTAGTTATAGAACTATTAACAGGAATGGTCAAATGCAACACCATGACGTTGACATGATTTTCTCTTGCAAAATAATGATTTTTACAATTGATTCTCTAAGCTTTTTCTGTAGTAGCTATGTTCATATATTCAATCTTTTTTCAGATTTTATTTCGATAACGGCATTGTTGGACAAAAAATGATAACACTAAATCAATTGGTGCACTGTAGCTTTCTCAAAGTTTGTGAAGAAATTGCAAATCTGCATTCAAAACAAGATAAGGGCGTCTGCTACTGCAACGCGTCTGGTGACATGACTCTCATAGCAATTTATCTCTAAAGTCAAAGGAAAACTCGATAATTAAGCGAGAGCTTATTACAAACACCATGTGATAAGAGGTTCATATTTTTTTGTAAATGAAAATTATCCCGCAAATACGTCCTGGTTACATAATTTTGACATACAAGAGACCTACTGGAAAATTCCAAAACCACACAGTGCGAGTGATCACTGGTCGTTATATTCGCCTTTCATAAGGCGGATCCATTTATCGTCATCACATTCAAACAATCGCACATGTGTATAGATATCATATCAGTGAGAAAATGAAAAGGAAATAACTCCAACTATCATATTTAATCACACCGCAGTTTTTACGTTTGTCTAGAGACCTGACATGATATTGTGTCAGTGTTTTTGTGTATATGTAGTGGAATAAATCAAGTATGAAGTAAAACAGATATACATTTTGTATGTTGTTGTTTGAAATGGTCACCACCATGATTTGTTAACCATATAATTGTATTGATAAATATTAAACTTCAAATGATCAATGATTGGTAGCAATGATGAACTACTGAACACGACAGTTTTGTCAAAAACACCAACATGCCGTAAGGTTTTTTTTTTCACGGATGAATGGATTCGGACGAAACTTATCTATGGTGATTGTTGTTTGTCTGATATGTACCTGGTCGAGAGAGCAGGATGCTGTGTTTACTTTTGAAATTCACAAAACGTGTTCCAGGGCCATCTGCAAAGTATATGTAGTCAGAACGTATATTGTTTGCATACCTAATGGTAACTGGCACCTTCTAGACCCACCCCTATTTCTGTCTTCCGTATTATCAGTCATTGGCTCAATATATGATTTATTTTATAAAAATAGAGCTATCAGAAATTAATGACCAACGTCTTTCAATAAGTTATGCATTTTAGAAACTAATGTGGAAACCAGTGTTTGATTTCTGATTTAGTACTCTACAATATGTTTCTATAGAGGAAATAAAAAATACTATTATATCAAAATTGCATTGTTCACGGGGGCTTTCTTTAAAGATGATTTACGAGAAAATGGCATTTGTGTACAAGTCTATGCTATTAAAACTCTGTTATACTAGGCTTCTTCAAGATCTAAAGAATGTTAGCATTGAGTGTGGTTATTTTCAAAACACCTGTCTTGGGTAGTTTCAGAACAGAGTCACTGTAGAGGTCACTCCACTTGAAATATATTGTTAAATGTTTGTTTCAGAGGCAGCTTACCATTGGTCACAATACGCATGGAACTATGGGTGTTAACTTAAATTTGGTTTCTTGAAGGAATTGGCATGGCTTGTGAGATAGTTTTGATGACTTCAAGTAGATATATATTAGACCTACATCACAATCAGATGTAGAAACAGAACCACTTGCGTTTTGTTTGATTATTTACATGATACTATGATTACTAGCCATCGATTCCTCCACATTCTTTCGTATCAGCCGAGGTTAAAATCAAAGTTGAGATTGAGTTACAAGGGGGGGGGGGGGTCAAGCTTTAGAAAGAAATCGGTTGCAGAACAAAAGGCATTATTTGCGGATGAGAGCGCGCCGATTGCATTATGCATATCCATGATGCATTCAGTGTACATTTATTATGTATGGGTGTAAAAGTGTTGCAATGATCTGAGTTGGTGCGCATGCTCAACATATGGGATTTCGGGGCATCAGAAAGTTGGGGAGACGGACGGAAAGGGGAGGTGGCACCAATGCAGATTTCCACTACTACCATGGTATCAGCTGATAATATTTCACTTTGTTGTGAGGACACAATATCAAAGACAGTTTCTTTTAATTGTATGTTGTTTTTTTATTTACAGTGCATGCAATTATAGATATGGACGGATATCAGTCTCACAACTCCTACAAGCAATACAAAAGAGATAGTTAGCCAAACTTTATGATAACAGATCATTCTTCATTTTTTAATATATGATATGCAGGAAGGTGATATCCATATTATTTTGTAACGTTGAAACCGCCCCTAATTTTAATGACCAATGTGTTTAAAAATTCACTTACGTGCATATGTATTACAATTGTACAGAATAGTGGTAACGTTCAGGTGCACCAACGATACATTTTTTTTTTCTGATGCATATTTTATTTATCTCAATGCGTCTGAAAAGTGTAGGAAATAACTTCTGTCTTGTGTATTAAAGGTATGGTAAGTACTTCGTTACTAGTTTGAAAAGACGTATGTATATTTAATTGTTGTGCTAAAATTTTGAAATTAATTCTAAAATTAAGGATTATCTCCCTCATACATATCTCTTTTCATTAAACGAATTTTGACTCCACTTTTTTGGGCACTCTATTTCCCCCTATAATAGCTCTAGCAAGTTTATTGTTGTTTTTTTTTCCGGATTTTAAACATTTGTTTTCTAGAATAATAACACCTCTAGTCAAAATAGGGTGATCAGGGGAATTTGAAAGTTTAAGAGAAATTGGTCGCAATCGTTACTAATTTGAAATATGTGTTCCGATTTTTTATCAAGTGAACCCTTAGTTTCCCCGACACAAATTAAGCCATAGAGGGTAAACCCGATAACGTTGAAAACAGTAGGATATTTACAGGTCAAGATATCAAAGGTTTTGGTACATAATATACGTCGGTGAAAATACCAGTAAATGAAATTATAAATCTCAATATATCGTAAGTTTTATTTATCTTTATCAAATTATTGACGAGCAAGCGGATGAATTTAAAAGTTAAACGACTTAATCTACGGTAGAAAATGTAATAACAACATTCTACAGGGAAATTACCAAACAAAACACAGTATGGTGTAAAAGGATACAGAAACACGTTGTGCTGTGGCCGTAGGGGACACCTTTTTGCACACTGTTTTTCCCCTAAAATAACTTTAAAACATCATTGTTATTTCGGATTTCAAACATTTCGGTTGAACATCATTGAAGATATATTATTTGTCGAAATGCGCATCTGGCGCATCTAAATTGGTACCGTATAAGTTTTACATAGTAAATGAATGCTTAATACAAGGTGAAGATAACGAACAGTGACCGATCTCATAACAAGGAATAACATCTGCAACAAATGAGGAGAAGCATAAATCATATAAATTTGAAACATGGTAGTTATCCACCATATTATGAT